>NC_059395.1:3141666-3770000 GCF_905220565.1 Melitaea cinxia
TATAAAAAGAACACTTTTTCCATTGTCACTGACATACAACTTTTTAGGGTCATTTTTTAAGAAAATTTAATGTAGGATGCACGTGTAGTGACTTAAAAATTTCTTTTTTTTTACTTTTTTATTTTTTTATAATAAGTCTGAGAAATCTGTAAATTTCACTAACTAGATTTTAGGCACAAAATTTCTAGTGATATATCAAAATGAGGGAAATCGTCCACATTCAAGCCGGACAATGCGGGAATCAAATCGGCGCTAAGGTAAAAAAAAACAATACCCAGCATTTTAGTTTAATGGTAAATTTAGTTCTATGTTCTTCATTAATATTCAAATCAAATTTTATTTCAGTTCTGGGAAGTGATATCAGATGAACACGGAATCGACCCCACAGGCGCCTATCAAGGAGACTGCGATTTGCAATTAGAACGCATCAACGTTTACTATAACGAAGCATCTGGTTGCAAGTATGTGCCACGCGCTATCCTGGTTGACTTAGAACCCGGAACGATGGATTCTGTACGATCAGGACCTTTTGGACAAATTTTCCGACCAGACAACTTCGTATTCGGACAATCAGGAGCTGGTAACAATTGGGCTAAAGGTCATTACACTGAAGGTGCAGAGTTAGTAGATTCTGTTCTCGATGTCGTTCGCAAAGAGGCAGAGGGTTGTGACTGTTTACAAGGTTTTCAGTTAACTCACTCGCTGGGAGGTGGCACAGGTTCAGGAATGGGGACATTGCTTATATCAAAAATAAGAGAAGAATATCCTGACAGAATTATGAATACATTTTCAGTTGTTCCCAGTCCCAAAGTTTCGGATACTGTTGTTGAACCTTACAATGCTACTTTATCAGTACATCAACTAGTAGAGAACACAGATGAAACTTACTGTATAGACAATGAAGCGTTGTACGACATTTGCTTCCGAACACTGAAATTAACAACACCAACTTATGGGGATTTAAATCATTTGGTATCAGCCACCATGTCCGGCGTGACTACATGCTTACGCTTCCCAGGGCAGTTGAACGCTGATTTGCGAAAACTTGCAGTAAACATGGTACCGTTTCCACGCTTACATTTCTTTATGCCTGGCTTTGCACCTCTCACTTCGAGAGGCAGTCAGCAATACCGCGCCTTAAGTGTACCCGAACTTACACAACAGATGTTTGACGCCAAGAATATGATGGCAGCTTGTGACCCACGACATGGGCGCTATCTCACCGTTGCTGCAGTTTTCCGTGGTCGTATGTCAATGAAGGAGGTGGACGAACAAATGCTTAATATACAGAATAAGAACAGCACTTATTTCGTTGAATGGATTCCGAATAACGTCAAAACTGCTGTCTGTGATATTCCGCCACGTGGCCTCAAAATGTCTGCTACATTTATAGGAAACACGACGGCTATTCAAGAATTGTTTAAAAGGATATCTGAACAGTTTACCGCCATGTTCAGACGAAAGGCGTTCTTGCACTGGTACACTGGAGAAGGTATGGATGAAATGGAATTCACAGAAGCAGAGAGTAACATGAACGACCTTGTGTCAGAGTACCAACAGTACCAGGATGCTACGGCTGATGACGAAGGTGATTTTGATGAAGAAGTCGAAGAGTGATTGATGTTTGTTATGTCCAGTGTCGCGTTTATAAAATTTGTTTTCTCTAGTGTTGTCTGTATCAGTTTTGTTTTTGTATGTGTGAAATAAATCGATTTTCGTTAATTTGTTTATTTAAATTAATTAAAACAGTATTTAAAAAAGTTAATTAGTCTTGCGACGTAGACCTTTGGTGCAATGAGTCTTGCAACGTAGACCTTTGGTTCAATGATTTTTTGCAAACGTAGACTTAGGCATGTAACAGTTTTGAAACGTACCCCTTTAATGCAATGAGTGTACGTATTGACCAACATAAATTACTGTAAATGAAAATTATCTGGAAAATCTAAAAAAACGTGTGTGGTTTCTTTATATTAATACGTGAAGCAAAAACTTGCGCGGATGGAGGAGTATGAATTTTCGTACACAATAGTCTTAGACAAAGAAACCTACTTTTAGTCGAGAAGGAATGTAGAATGTATGTTAAATATATTAAGTCAATAAAAAAAAACATTATATACACTGCCGTGTATTTGACACACACACGCATATTATACTCTTTTGTTGATTGTCAAAGTCTGTAGTCAAATGAAATAATTTACTAATTGTTTGCTAGCAAACGAAAAAAAACAGACTTCAATTACATCGACAAGTAAACACAACGTAAGTAGACGAAAAAAATTAACAAGCGCACTAGTCACCACTACGATTTTCGAAGATTCCCCTCGATTTATCTGGGATGCCAACATCAGACCTTGGTTTCTTATCATGGTCCCACCCTTGGGATCTCTCCTTTCCAATAAGAAAAGAATCGGCTAAATCGGTTCATAAACAAAAAAAAAAAAAAAATACATATACGGTCGAACTGAGAAACCTTTTTTGAAGTCTGTTAAATTTCAACCACTGGGCGACCGCTAGCATTTATTAATTTTATTGAGGTTTTAATATAATACTTTATAATAACACTTTCTTTATGAATCGTAAACAAATTAGCCTATATAGGTATATGTTTAAGTCCTGTTAAGTTAAAACTGTTACTTTAAAAAAGGTTTATATTACTTAAATAAAAATATTTTAGATTAGAAAACTATTTTATTTTTATGGATAAACATTTTTCGCCAAATATATTCATTCCTCCAATCCCTCCTCTCCTTCGGCTTCTTCATCGAATTCTCCTTCGTCATCAGCAGTCGCATCTTGATATTGTTGATACTCTGATATGAGATCATTCATGTTGCTCTCCGCTTCTGTAAACTCCATCTCATCCATTCCTTCACCGGTATACCAGTGCAGGAAAGCTTTCCTCCTGAACATCGCGACAAACTGTTCTGCTACTCGCTTAAAAACAATTTGTATAGCCGTTGTATTACCAATAAATGTTGACGCCATCTTCAAACCACGTGGGGGTATGTCACAAACTGCTATTTTACAGTTATTCGGAATCCACTCCACAAAGTATGTGCTGTTCTTATTCTGTATATTCATTATTTGCTCATCGACCTCTTTCATAGACATTCTGCCTCTAAATATCGTTGCCACAGTGAGATACCTTCCATGACGTGGGTCACATGCAACCATCATATTCTTAGCGTCAAACATTTGCAATGTTAATTCTGGTACGGTAAGAGCTCTGTACTGCTGAGCACCTCTCGATGTTAAGGGAGCAAAGCCAGGTGTGTAGAAATGGAGGCGAGGAAATGGCACCATATTAACGGCCAACTTTCGTAAATCCGCATTCAACTGTCCCGGAAATCGGAGGCAGGTCGTTATACCAGACATAGTAGCACAGACCAAATGATTTAGGTCACCATAAGTTGGTGTTGTAAGCTTCAGTGTTCTGAAACATATGTCGTATAGGGCTTCGTTGTCTAGACTAAAAGTATGGTCAGTATTTTCTACGAGTTGGTTTACTGATAGTGTTGTATTGTAGGGTTCTACAACACAGTCGGAAACTCGTGCACTTGGAAATATGGAGAATGACAGGATGATACGGTCCGGATACTCTTCTCGTATACGATTGATGAGTAACGTCCCCATGCCCGATCCAGTACCACCACCTAGTGAATGGAGCACTTGAAAGCCTTGCATACAATCGCAGCCTTCTGCTTCACGTCGGATAACATCAAGCGCCGATTCTAAGATCTCAACGCCTTCAGTATAGTGCCCTTTGGCCCAGTTATTAGCAGCTCCGCCTTGACCGTATACGAAGTTATCAGGGCGGTACAAGCAACCAAAGGGTCCGGAACGAACTGCATCCATAGTTGTAGGCTTAAGATCAACTAGTACAGCTCGTGGGACGTATTTTCCACCGGATGCCTCATTGTAGTAGACATTAATGCGTTCAAGTTGCAGATCCGAGTCACCGTGGTAACAACCACTGGGGTCGACGCCATGTTCGTCCGAAATCACCTCCCAGAACTGAAAATAAAGAAAAATTATCGTATTGTAATAATTATACTATGACATAACAGTAAACAATTTCCGCATATTTGTAGTTGAAGAAAACCAACCTTTCCTCCAATTTGATTTCCACACGAACCGACTTGAAGATTTATGATCTCTCGCATCTTGATAATTTATCAACTCTTGGGATTTATTACTTATAAATTTCTTTAAAAAAAAATTATCGAAAGATGTTGCGTAAATTGATGCTTAACATTAACTTAAAAGCTAATAAAAAAAATTATAAAAAATAACAATTCACGCTGTGCTCATCTTACGATGGATTTCAGATAAATGAACTGAAACATGGAACTTTATTCTAAAGATTTAAATTTGAATTCTGTATTTTATTCTTATTCTTAAAAAAGAAATTTTAGTCCACCAAAGAGTTACCCAGATGCGTGTAAGTTATTAAGTAGAATAAATATTCTACTTAATAACTTACCAATATGTTTGTAAAATAAAAATAAAAAGTGTAAATTTATTTATTTGTACAAATTGTTTCGAAAGGAAATAACTTATTTAAATTAGTCGTGCTTCGAAGCGCTACCTAGCTGAAATTTCCATGCACTGTAAGGCAAAGAAAATATTCAGGACTTTTCCGCCGAGTAGTTCGCAACTAGCTTAACAGATGTCGCTACGCGTAATAGGCTTGTTTTGTTTTCGGCAGCTATTGTCATAATGGTCATGGCGCTCGCTCGAAATGTCAGTGAGATAGCGACTCGTTATACAATGTGAATTGTTAGTTTATCCTGTATGATGTAGCCCTGTTTAATGTGTTCCGAGTGTGTAGCGAGCGAGCGCCCGTGGCGCGATGTCAGTGGCCGAAGGAAATGCAATCGGCGAAGAAAAGAAAGCGGGTTACTGTGAGGACAGCACGGATAGCGACAATGAAACGGAAAGGAAGGCCTTGCTCCGCAGAATGTCAACCAGCAAGTGCGTGGGGAGGCTGGTAAGTCGTGATCGCTTGTTTAGCGTTTGTTTTGGGGCAAACAGCGGCTATGTATGGGCGTGCCATCTGTCAGTGCGCGGGGCGGAGGGAGCCATGTGCCCGGAACGCGAGCGATGATCAATTTTTCGACGATTGTTTGTTTAGACACCGCATAATGCGATTAGTAATTATCGTGATTAAGCTGATGAGTGCGAGTAACGATATTTTAAACGCTATGTTATATTATAATTTCATCATATACTTACATAAACTTTCTACGTCGTTAGTTATTTGAAATAATGATTTATAAACGGAAATATAATTCAACGAAAAAAAAAAAACGTTTCCATTTAAATCTAAATATCTTCCATATACAATATTCATTTATCCTTTTATAATAATGATTTATTTTAACTTTAATGTATTTAGTAAAACATTATAATGTTATATTAGTAAGGAGGGCATTATGTAGTAGGTATAAGTTTTCCCGCGCAGACTAAACTAACGTAGACCTAGAAAGAAAGAGTCAGGACGCTAATATCTCTTAAGTAAAATTATTAATAAAAATCTTAGATAATCATATTTTATACAGTTTCTTTTTTATATCTCTAACAATGTTTAAAGATTTTTTTCGCATCTCAATGCGTAGAAGAATTACGAAACATAAAAATTGCAGAGGGTTGTTTAAAATTATTGTGTTCTTTGTAAAAAAGTATTTCGCATTTAAGAGTTATTCTTTACACTCACTTTCGCTATTGAAGTAAGAAGTGCATTTATAAGGTTAGTGACGTTAACGGATAAACCTCAAAAATAAATGCTCGATATATTTAATGTTCAATATTATACTTCTTAAAGTTATATTATAACTAGGTATTAATTAACTATTAACTAATTAACTAATTAGTACACACTGTATACTCGAATAAGGTCACAAAAATTATTATAGGTATAATATGTATATTAAATTAGCTATATACGCATAGTGTAGATATCCTGCGGTTTCAGGGAACCACTGGGGTAGAAGAACCCATTAGCACTAAAAGCCTTAATTACCGCTTTCTCTATATAATACTGTTAAGTAATTATTTTAAAACGCGAGTGTACTAAGTAACAGCTCTTTTATGAAAAGGTTTTGTTGCGATCCGACTTTAAAACAAGAAGATATTGTTGTATATATATTTATATACCAAATTAGTAATTTGAAATTATCAATCAATCAATACATATAATAAAAATGTAACGGATCGCAGTAGAAGATATATGAGAATAATTGTGTTTGTTCGCAAACGAAAAAACAAGACAAGTAATACAACGTAGGTAGATGAAAAAATAGTCAAGTAAATACGTGTTATCAAAGATTACTCAACAAGCTGTAATCAGATCTCGATGAAATTTAATTGTGACCATAACATAAACTTCAGCTTTCGACTAAATTAAAAATAATCAAAATCTGTACTGCCAGTAAAAAGTTATGCGTATAATACAACCTAGGTCGACGAAAAAATGCAAAGTAAAAACGCATTATTAGATATAACTTGAAAATTAGTTGTTAGATCTCAAATAAATTTAAATGGACTGACAAAAATGACACACACCACCTTTCGATTAAAAATTTTTTTGTCGAAATCGGTCCACCCAGTCAAAAGTTCTAAAATAACACATATATAAAAATAAACAGTCGAATTGAGAACTTCCTTCTTTTTTGGAACTCGGTTAAAAATATTATTGGGGCCTTTATTAACGCAAATAGCGACCAAAACAATGATTGTTAGAATTTTTGTCTGTTTGTCGGTTTGTCTGTACGTTTGTACACGCTAATCTCAGAAGCGGCTTATCCGATTCCTATCGCTAAATTGAGATATTTTCTGAATAAACTTTGTAATCGACATTATTTAACGAATAAAATTTTAACAATAAAGTTTCGTATTAGTCATATAGATGTTTGTAGAGGCCTGGGCGTTTGTATATTGTATGTGTTTCGGACCCCCGACATAAGATAAATCCTACGATCATTGAGTGTGAAGCGTTTGTTCAACAAAGTTTCAAAATACCTGAGAATATTTTTGCGATGCAAAATATTCCACCACATTGTTTCTATTCCAAAGATCTTATTTACATCGTAATTATGACGTAAAAAATCTAATCTGAGCGAATACATATTGAGTACTACTTATACTACGCATGATTCAGAATGTCGTTAGGACTGCCGTCCAGTACATATAGTAGGAGATCCGAATTTGAGACGAACTTGATCTACGTAATGGATGACAATTATTTTATATTTATTTTAGTATATTAGACAAATAATCGCGAAAGGGTTGGCTGGAAAATTCCTGGCCAGGCTGTATTATATTCACCAACCGTCATCAAACTAGATTCTTAACAGACAACTCCATGTCATCGTATACGCTACGAAACAGCGCTCATTTCGATGTAAGATTATTATTTAATTTTTATTCGTTAAGTAGATGGGTGAAGATTATGTCTCGTTCGGAGCTTAGACGAATACTTATTATATTTTAAGATTTAAAAAATGTATAAAGTAAAAAAGTAAATACCGAAAGTCTAAGACATAAAATATTATAATAATTTAATCTTGTATAAAAACGTTTTTTAGGTAGATTTTACATAATAAAATACTTTGTGAGTTTTAAAGTACACTTTTTGTTGACTTAACGTTTCGTAAGTTTTACTTCAGTCGCGTGGCGCGAAACCAAAGCACTCGTTTTTTTGTTAATAGAAATATTTTAATATGTTGCGGTTTTTATTTTAAATATTTTCTAATACTGTTTTTGTTTTCTAACAAAGTAAAGTTACGTGGCTTATATAGCGTTAGATAGCGTAGATTTTTGACTGGAATTATAACTTTGTATTCATGTTTACATACAAATGAAGTCCACATAATATAATGGATTAACATGTGCATATGTAATCCAGCTTACATTGTTAATTAGCTAGTGAGTTTGTGTTTCATTATTTTTGTTGGTTCAGTTGTCCCGAGCAACCATTAGGCTGAAATCAGGCCACACGCAGGTTTTTTTGCAACGTTAATGTTTGGTAAGTACATGAAAAGAATACACTGAGAATAGATGAACAGTACCGTATCATCGACAATACGTATTGATCCTCTTTATTACGTATCGTTATAAGTTTTCGTAACTTGTTTAGTGTATAGAGCGTTCAGACTAATCCAATAAAAAATATTTTGAAAGTTTATAATATAAGTGACTTACAGACATATTTAACAATCCATGACGTTCCCGACCTTAATGATCTAGAAATACGCAAAAAAATGAGCAAAAAAATAACGTTAGTTTTTATAATATAATAGCGGTCCTCCCCGGCTTCACACGGGTGCATTTCTGATACTATCAACAACAAAAGATAAGTTAGAAATCTCTGAAATTATCAGTATTTCTCTACGATATTATGCATGCAATCACCGTATAAATAATAATAATAATAATAATAATATTTATTGCCATGAAAGACTATACAATGAACTTATTTCTAACGGCATCTGCACTAAGCACAGCTTGTATCGCAGAAACCAGGCATGCAATTACCAGAAGAATAGTTTTTAGGCACAGCACGAGCCGATATAAACTATTTTATATACAATTACTAAACAAAATAAATTAAAATAAAATAATAAAACCATAATATTAAACGAAAAAATAACTTATTCTCGTTGTATTCGTGTATTTATAAGTGTGTGTATGTGTGTGTACGTGTGCATGTTCGTGTACGTGTGCATGTGAGTACGTGTGAGAGCGTGTACGTGTGAGTGCGTGTGTGTGGGTACAGAAGTTTTCCCCATTATTTATAGTAAGTTTTCTGTTTCTGCATAACCCAGCCCCAACAACCAGTGTTCAAGTACTTCTTTCAGTTCGTGAGTAGTGAGAGCATTTATTTTTATTTTACTGTGTACGCGGTTATATGGGCGCGGTAAAAGGTAGTGAGGATGTCGTTTTGCAAAGGTTGTTCGTGAAGAGGGAACCGGAATTCGGTATACTCGCTGCTTAAGTCTGTGCTCGTGATCTGGTAAGGCTACTAATTAAAAAAAACATCAAAATCCGTAGCGTAGTTTCAAATATCTAAGCATACAGACAGCGGGAAGCGACTTTATTTAGTACTACGGAGTGATTTTATTTTAATAACAAGTCCATAAAAAAATTCAAAAAGTAGTGAAATTTTGAAGATGTCAAAGTTGATTTGACTGTTTAGCAGGAATGCCAACAAAAATAAAGAGTCGGATATCCACTAATACGAACTTCTCCATCCCCTTTGAAACTGAGCAGACCTACTGACCTTTTTTTTAAGTATTCGCTCGAAGTCGGAAAACTTTTGTACTGAAATATACGCGCGAGTTTAAAGCCGGCACGATGATACTTGGGCTTACGTAAAACGCTCTACAATAGGGCTGTCTCTCGGCTTCACAGTATACATACACAAGCCATACATATACATAGACACGTGTGTGTGAACTAGAAATAGTTAAACCACAAAGTTCGTATGAACGTTAATTAAATTATATAAGCTAGTGGTCGCCCAGTGGTCGAAATTCGAACATAATTAAAAATTTAAATAAAAAAAAATAACAATGAAAATAAAGAACCTTTTTTTAAAATTTTCAATTTGACTACAGAATTTGACAATCAACAGAAGAGTATATAATATGTGTGTGTGTGTGTCAAATACACGGTAGTGTGTGTAATGTTCTCTTTATTGATGTAATATATTTTTATGCATCATTTTAAAAAAAATTAGCATTCTGCATTCATTCTTTATATATGCACTATAAGTGTACGAAATTTCATACTTCTTCGTCAGCGCAAGTTTCGTAAAAAGAGGTACAAAGTTTTTGCTTCACATCTAAAATATAAAATTCTCGTGTCGCGGTGTTTGTAGTTAAATTTCTCGGAAACGGCTTGACCGATTCTCACGAAATTTTGTGTGCACATTCGGTAGGTCTGAGAATCGAACAACATCTTATACTTAGGGTTATGAAAAATTGATGTTAGCCGATTCCTAGACCTACTGGATATGTTATAAATAAATAAATAATAAAATAATAAACAAATGATTGTATTAAAATTAATTAGGACTGCATAATAAAACTACTACTTGTCTTGCCACTAAATGCTATTAAAAAATAAGGGTTGGTGGTAGAAGGGTGAAAATTTAGGGTTGTATGTATTTTTCAATGCCAAATCATAATAAAATGAGAATATAAAATTTTGTCATAAAAAATAAAAATAAAAAACTTAGGGGTGAGTCACCCTCATCATTTAAGGGTATAAAAATAAATATTGGTTGATTCTCAGACATATCCAATATGCACACAAAATTTCATAAAAATCGGCCCAGCTGTGCTGGAGGAGTTTGGCAACAAACACCGCGACACGAGAATTTTATACATATTAGACGTCGTATCAAACTGATGACATTGTTTATACACAATTGCAAAAGAATACTGATAACGTCGAGTGAGTCAGGTGAAAATTTTACTTTGCTTGTTTTAAGGAAAATGAAATTAGTAGCAAATATTTTGGATAAGTCTAAATTTTTTTTTGTATTTCCGTGATTTATATATATATATATATATATATATATACAAAATATTATATATAACACGTTACATTTACGTTACGTTTTAATTTATTTAGTTTTTTATTTTTTTCGTATATTCTCCATTCTACATGACATTGGCAAAATCGCCCTTTGTTTTTTGTCAGTACTGAGAGCCATTTATCCAAATGTGAAAATGAATGAAAAAAAATCAGACATATACACTGGCTGATATTATTTAATTATTTTTTTTTTTATTAAAAAAAATTTAAATGCCAGTCATAATGCCAGTATTACCTAATGCTTAAGGTGCGAGTTTGTCCCCAAATAGTTTTGATATTATGTCGATAGTATTTTAAATTCAAGGTCATGGAAAATATTATAGAATTATGAAGATAAGTACATAAAATAAGACGAATTCCAACCCTACTCGTATACCGGTAGAAGTGAGCCGCGTCAGTAAATTTATAATTATACCATTCATTTTCCATTTCAAGGGAACATTTTTCACTGCGACATTTAAATTCTACGTAAAAAGTTTTTAAAACATTTATCACACTCATTTGTTCTCATTTAAACGCTCAAGGTCGTATGTACGCGTGTTTTATACTATGATGCGATTAACCGCAATATGGGATGGAATGCGAAGAAAGAATTGGAACACGTGTGAAAAGTTTGTTGTTGTTGTTTGTTGTTGTCTTCTTTATTTTAATTTACAAGAAAAAAGTTTGAAATTAACAGATAAAAAGAACTTCAAAATTTAACAGATAAAATTTATTTAGTGATTTTTTTTTTTATTTTCATTAGTAATTTCATAATTTTTATAAAATGTACACAGTTAAACTTGTCGATGTATATTAACGGGTCACGGTCGATGTATATATTAAGGGTTGGCGATTATTAAGGATTGAAACAGATAACTAAATCAACCTAAGAAGTTTTATTAAGTATTGAAACAAATAACTAAACCAAACTTTAAAATGTTTCTTTTTTAATCAATGTAAGTGTAAAACGAGATTAAATTGTCGTTTTTCGTCAGTCTTTTAGTACAAGCAAAATGACGAAACGACGGCGAAAAGGTTTTAGAACTACGATAAATATTTTGTGCTGTGTGGCTACGGGTGCTGTGTGGCTACGGGTGCTGTGTGGCTACGGCACTAAAGAATTTAGCCACCCCCTCTCTTCCCGTGGGTGTCGTAAGAGGCGACTAAGGGATAACGAGGTTCCACAACCATCTTGGAACTTAAGAAGCCGACCGATGGCGGGATAACCTTCCAACTGCTGGCTTTGAAATACACAGGCCGAAGACGGGCAGCAGCGTCTTTGGTGCGACAAAGCCAGTACTGCGGTCACCAACCCGCCTGCCCAGCGTGGTGACTATGGGCAAAACACATGAGTTCACGTTATTTTTGACGTAAACTTGTGGAGGCCTATGTCCAGCAGTGGACTGTATAGGCTGTAATGATGATGATGATGATAAATATATGCTTTTAATAAAACCTCGGGAAAATTGAGAAATATTCAGAATAGAAAATGTTTTTTTACGGTAGTAAAAAAAAACTTTAATATTTGACAGACTGTTATATATTAACACAGATATTTATTATATGATATTTATTTTTTAATAATAAAACAAAACTAAATATTAAAATAAAATAATAAGAATACACAATTGAACTTCGTACGTCAATTGTCCTTGCGTTTTTATCCACTGTACATAGCAGAGCACGTGAAGCCGTCGGTCTCGGTTGTTATCATAACAGATAGACCTGATAGCAATCGTTACTTATGGTGAAATTACCCACCACCCTGCTGTAGAGCAGTGAGATGGATTTAGTGCTACAATATGCTTCAGTAATTAAGCTTCAATTCCACTTAATTCCACACAACACATTAATATGTAAGTAGATATAGTATAGTAAAGCATGTTAGACATATAAGCATACAATTTAATCTCTTAGATCTAAAACGCTGTCAGTAGTTGGGTGCTAAGCAGAGCATATATAATTGAATCGTTTACGCTCAATATCGGCTGTGTATACGGACAATCTGACATGAACTCCCCTACGAGCATCGCATTTCTTAGTTCGGCTTAACAAAAATGATGTAGAAGTATTGGTTAATAAAATGTTATGTAACTACCATTCTATATAGGAATGGTAACGTTCACAACAATAATCAAGTTTTGAAGTTTAATCCTCAAGAATCGATTTTCATATAAGGCCCTAGGTATGAAAAAAATATGAGGAGTAAAATCTACTTAACGAATGACTTCGTTACGTTTCTCGTAGCGCCATCTATCGGAATACAATAGTGTTGTTTAATTCGTTTATTTACCATTTTATATGGTATTAATCTTTTTCTTAGACTAGTAAGCATTTTTTGTGCCTATTTAGACATAACTCGATCTGAAGGAGTAAATTCCAGTCGTGTGTCGGAGCTGTCACACACACACTTTTTTGTTTTTATTTTTATGTTAAATTAACAAAATCCACCGGATTCTAAACTGCCTATGCCTTTTGTGAAACGTCAAACATTATGCTTATCCTGCAAAGAATTTATCAGGTAAAAAATAATAATAAATTGTATAATTATTAAATATAATTAGGTAAAACTGCAGGTGACGGTTCTGTGACTTACCTAGTACCTAAAGCTATGACGTAGTCCGTCGCTACAGTTATCAATTTGGCATAGTAATTCTTCGAGGGTTCAATTTTACAAGAGTAGGGATCGAACTGGTGCAGCATGAGAAATGTGACCACTGTCACGTCAGTTTATAAGTTAGGTAACTGGGGCGGCAGCGCTTAGTTTTAAAACTTTCCGGTTCTAGGGGCTTGTGGTGAATGCTCACAAAACAAAACTCGCACTCTAAAACTTCGTATTGGCAAAATTTTATACCTGAAAAAGGTCTACATAAAAAATTTGGAACGAAACTTGTTTTTATTTTTCGTTAGTGCTCGTAATAAATAAATTAAGAAGTGAATACCTATATTTTTAACGCACACACACACGGTCACACGGTCGTCTGCAGACTAAATGTCTGCGTTTTAATATATGGTCGACATATACAGATTCAAATATACATTTTTTTTGTAATAAATGTTCTCACATATATAGTACATATTACTCGTGAGTAAAAATTATTATTTAATAGTGACACTTTTAACTTCAAATACTTTTCAGTTAGTTGTCAAATTAACGAAAAGCTGTGTTACTAATTCTTTGATATAATTACCCGACGTTATTAGCTTTCAAGATTGTGTTAAATTTTCTTGACCTGAAAACTGAAATTTAAATTTGTAATAATAAACGGCGTTGATTACGCGATTTTTGATTTGATACGCGTTTAAATTTTCCTTTTATAATTCTGTGTTGTATTCAATATATAGATACTGTATCTTATAATTAGATTTATTTATGTTAGGACTTTGGAAGGAAACTAGCTTATATTTCTTTATTATGCTCATTTATTCTGTTTTTATATAATCGCAGCACACACAACAAGAAGACCAACTTAAACGCCATTGCGGCTTACCACAGAGTATTATTTAGTTTTAACAATGTTGCCAATATAAAATATTTAATTGCACTTAACACCTCCCCTCAATAAAATATTTTTAACAACATTATGATTTCTTATTTACTAAACAACCTATCCCTTAATTTTCTAAACAAAATTCCTCCCAATGCTTTAGTTAATATGTCTGCGAGTTGGTCACTGGTATTTATGTATCTCAATTCAATAATATTTTTATCTAACTTTTCTTTTACAAATGATAACTTAATCTCTAAGTGTTTTACTCTAGAATTACCAGTGGCCATCTGTGCCATCTTGATAGTAGACTGGTTATCTTCAAATATTACTATTTTAATATCAAACCCAAAAGTGAAAAGAATATCTTTTAACCAACAAGCTTCACTTGTTGCCGAACACAAAGCAATAAATTCAGCCTCTGTAGAGGACAATGAAACAGTCGGCTGCTTCTTCGAAAACCACATTACAGAACTTCCAAAAACTTTAAAAATACACCCTGTTGTTGACTTACGATCATTACACCCACCCCAGTCACTATCAACATAGCCTATAACCTCATCAACATTACAATCTCTATAGTATATAAGACATAAATCAAGTGTACCCTTTAAATATCTCAAAATATTTAACAATAATTTATACAAAAGTGTGGATGCACTGTTTTGATACCGACTTAGAATATTAACAACTGCACATATGTCTGGCCTAGTGCCCATTGCCGCATACATTAAACTTCCTATCAATCTTCTACATTTATTTTCAATAAGAACAGTCTCTGAATTTTCCCTTTTTAGAATATGAAAATTAAAATTCTTATCAATAGGCAATGACAATGTTTTGCAATCTGACATATTATATTCTAACAAAATGTTTCTTAAATAGTCCTTTTGTGAAATTACAGTGACCCCTAAATTTAAATCTTGCTTTACATCAATACCCAGAAATTTACTTATAGCCCCCAATTCTTTTATTTTAAATGTTTGACATAGCATATTTCTTAATTTACTCAGCTCAAGTTTGTTATTCCCAAAATACAATATATCATCTACATATAACAATAAAAATGTTTTATTTTCCCCTTCACACTTTGAATACAGACAATAATCCTTATCACACTGTTTATAACCTATAGATAACATTACATTATTAAATGTTTCATTTTGATTTCTCCTTTCCTCAGTCCTCTCCGATATGTTTTCTGTCCTCTCCAATATGTTTTCTGTCCTCTCCGGTATGTTTTCTGTCCTCTCCGGTATGTTTTCTGTCCTCTCCGGTGTTTTTTCCTGTTCTTCCCCTTCATCTGTATTTGTGTCATGGAACTCTTCTTCACTTTCCTCATGTTGCTCTATTTCTTCGTCCTCAGATGACATGTCCAGCAAAACCACTTCCTCTATCACCTCCTTCTGGTCACATTTTGGTTCCTCTATTCTCTTGCTATCCAGGAATACTACATCCCTTTGAATATGAACCTCTCGTCGTTTCTCATAATACACTCTGAATCCCTTTGTGTCTTCATAGCCGACAAAGATTGCTTCTTCTCCTTTATCGTCCCACTTCAACCTTTTTTCTTTAGGTATATGCACAAATACACGTTCACCAAATACTCCTTTTAGATCATTGATGTTTACTTCCCGTTTATGAAAGGATTCATATGGTGATTGGCTTTCCTGCTTGCTCTTCGAAGTACGGTTTAATACATAGACTGATGTATTCACTGCCTCTGCCCATAATTGCTTTGGCAACTTTTTTGCTTTCAGCATGGTCCTTGCCGCTTCAACTAGTGTACGCATGTCTCTCTCCGCCTTGCCGTTTTGTTGAGGCGTGTAAGGCACTGTTGTTTGATGCTGTATGCCATTCTCTTGCACAAATTTACGCATTTCATCATTGCAAAATTCTAGTCCATTGTCAGTGCGTATGACTTTTACATTGTAGTTAGTTTGCCTTTCGGCCCAAGCAACAAACCGCTTTATACATAATACTGCTTCACTCTTTTTCTTTAAAAAATAGACCGTCCTGTAGTTTGTGTAGTTATCTTTGATTAGCAAGAAATACCTGGAGCCTCCAACACTCTCCACCTCCATTGGACCACACAGATCAGCACTCAAAAGTTCTAGAGGTGCATTAGCACAATGTTCACTTTTAGCAAATGGTAGTTTATGCATTTTACCTTCCAGACATGAAACACACTTGAAACTATCTCCTGTGTACTTGATGTTATTCTTGGTGAGCACTTGTTTCACTTGCTCAATATTTTGATGACAAAGTCTTTCATGCCAGTCTGACAAAGTGGCAACTGCCGCGACACTGTTATAAACATCGTTCATTACATTTAGTATATAGTTTTCACCTTCGCGATTACCTACAGCACACAGTTTATTGTCTTTCCATAGTAGACACTGACCACACGTCATTTCAACTTTGTGACCTTTTTTTGTAACAGTCGACAAAGAAAACAAGCTCACTCGTAAGTCCGGTACGTGCAATGCGTTATGGAGTGTTGATTGCACATAACTTTCACCGTTATATATATTTAGTTCCACTTTTCCAGTCCCGGCAACGCGTAAACGTCGTCCATCTCCGACAATAACAAACTGATTTGACACTGACGTATAGTTCGTAAACAGTTCTCGTTCACCGGTCATGTGCGCACTAGCGCCACTGTCCATCAACCATTTATTTTTGAACTGATTCACTGAACGATTGTCTGTACCACTCGAGTCACTCAAATATTCGCAACCGGTCCCGGTTATCATTCCTATCACAGTAAATGCGTTTCCCTTTGAATGTCCGCCGCCATATTGACCACTATTTTTGTTTAGATTTCCCTTTTTGCACTGAGCTTTTAAATGTCCGATTTTTCCACAAGAAAAACAACGACGATTTTCCACTTTACTGTTACAATCTTTAGCCAGATGACCAGGAACATAACACCGATTGCAGCGCTTGACAAAGCCGCTTTTCTTTACGAATAGCGCCGTGCTTTCACTCTCATGGCCCTTAGACTTAATTCTCTCCTCCTCGACGAGTAGCCGCGCCACTAAATCATTGAAATTTTGTTTATCCGTGTCGACCGATTCCCAAGCTGAAACAAAGTGGCTGTATGATTCTGGTAATGACATTAGGACCTTAGTCATTAAAAACTTTTCAGACACTGTTTCACCAGCTTGTTTTAGTTGACACGCCATTTCTTGCAGCTTAGCTAGGTATATAGAAAGCTCTCCTTCTTCAAACTTGCACTGAAGAAAACGTTGTTGCAACATCAATGTACTCGTAGCAGACTTTGCCTCAAAAACGCTATGCAACTTTTTCCACATTTCAGCCGCCGTCTCACATGTTAAAACGTGAATCATGGCCTCCTCACTCAGTCTAGACACGATGATACTCTGCGCCTTGTTATCTTTTTTTATCCAGGCTGTCAAATCGCCAGTTTCTGGTTTTACCAACGTTCCATCAATCACTGAAAATACATCAACTCCTTTCAGAGTGACTGTCAATTGGAACTTCCACACGCTCCAATTGCGCTGGCCCTCCAGTTTGATGACCGAGGGTGACGCCATCGCCATGATGCTAGGGTCTGTCTCCGACATTTGCAAACTGCACCCCGCGGAAATCTGATGCCGTGATTGCCTTTCGTGCACTCCACACGACCTCCTTCAGACGCCGCTGTCAACAACACAGCCCCGTGTTGTTCACCAGACCAAGAAACACGCCGCACACCGCACGCGCCGTCACCGCGCCACCCGGCACGATCGCACCAAAAAATATCTCTGCGATTTTCACCTAAAACAGAATTATGAGCACTGGGCCCATAACCTGTTAGGACTTTGGAAGGAAACTAGCTTATATTTCTTTATTATGCTCATTTATTCTGTTTTTATATAATCGCAGCACACACAACAAGAAGACCAACTTAAACGCCATTGCGGCTTACCACAGAGTATTATTTAGTTTTAACAATGTTGCCAATATAAAATATTTAATTGCACTTAACAATTTAGATGCATTAATTTTTTTTTTTTAATTTTTCATCACAGCCTATACAGTCCACTGCTGGACATAGGCCTCCACAAGTTTACGCCAAAAATAACGTGAAATCATGTGTTTTGCCCATAGTCACCACGCTGGGCAGGGCTGGTGACCGCAGTACTGGCTATGTCGCACCGAAGACTTTTTCATTTTAATTTTTTTAAACTGATTTTTTTTTGAATCTTTGTGTTTTGAAACTCGATGAAACTTGATGAAACTTGATGGTAATTATCTCAGTTTAGATTTAATTGCTATAATATGATACGGTACGGTATAGATATGATATGATAATATGATATGCGACGCGGCGGCTTGTCCGGATAAGCTTTTGTAAGTTTTCGAGGCAGGCTTATGCATAAGTGTTAAGTATGTGTTTTTTTGTATTTTTGAACAAATAAAAAAAAGTGCATCACGATAAAGAAAAAACACTTAAA
The DNA here is from genome assembly GCF_905220565.1 of Melitaea cinxia. Classification (NCBI taxonomy): domain Eukaryota; kingdom Metazoa; phylum Arthropoda; class Insecta; order Lepidoptera; family Nymphalidae; genus Melitaea; species Melitaea cinxia. The sequence continues at coordinate 3,160,202 of NC_059395.1, forward strand.
TGTAGAGGAGAGAATGAGATAGAATATATTGCCGCTCAAAACGGGTAAACGACGCGTTTAGCGTGGGGCTTACGATCTCGTTCACGAGATTGTAATCATCGTCGATAGAAAAAATCGCAACGGCCTACCTTCCTACGACTTTTCAGAAATAAAAATCGTATATCACCGCTGATAAACTGTCACGTAGTTTGGCGGATTATAAAAATGTACAGTATTTGGTCAAAAAGAAAAAAAAAACAGTTTAACTTCTACCGCGTGTGAATGGGCATAATAATGCACACTTTTTTGTTTTTTTTTTTTTTTTTTATTAACGAAGTAATCACTAGGAAAGCAGTATAAATAGGTACCTACCTATACACTACTATATAGAAAGAATTTTAGTTGCCTTAATTAAAAAAGATCTAAGTAAAAAATGAGGTCGACGCGTACTGAATGTAAATAAAAATACAAAAAAGATTTAATCGCTTAAAAATGTCCCAGTGTGCCGTTTACCCTTGTCAATCTTGTGTCCGTAAGCACAGCTACGGTGGAGTGACCGAGCCCCAGAACGGAATACAAATTTATGATCCGTAAAATAATCTTGTGGACTCCATAGATACCAAAAAGATAGGATATTAATTGAGCCTAAAAAGTTTTACAATGACGATGATGATTTGTCACTTACATCAGTTTATGGTTATTAGTTTTTGGCACGCTTAAATTTTTCTCTAGATATTTGAACCGTTTGTAAAATAACTCGATCACAATATTTGCTTTATACGCCTTGTAAAATAAAACTGATTCTGAAATCATACACACATCTGAAAGTATACCACAGGATATAGATGTCGCTATTCCTACCTTAATTGATTTAAATTCTACCAACATTAATAACGCAGTTTTCGTTTCGAATTGCACGTCAATCAGGGAAGTACTCGTATAATACCAATATATCTAGTTATAAACAAGTATACCTAACGTAACCCAGTTCTCCAGTGCTCGCTCGCACCCTTATCACACGAGAGCGTAGGGACGGATGTCCGCCCTGTCAATCTTTACTCGTTCATTCACTCGCCGACAGATGAGTGATTCGGGTCTGGTGAGAGCAGGATGATTAACTATCTATTACTCAGTTACTATGTTGTGCGTTAAGGGGCTACCCGGCCGAATTTACTGTTTTTACATTCCTTATAGTATGCTTGAACGTTGAATAAACAATAAAGTTCTAAAGACAATATTTTAGCTTGATAATTGATCTGTAATTGTGTCTACTGATATATTGAAAAACTTACCTTATCACGAGAAAATGAATTTTTCGTGAACGCTTTTCTCGGTCTAAAATCCGTATAAACTCGCTAATTATGCAACGCATAGACATGAAACTTTAACCAGTAGTGAATAATGCATTACTCTTCAATACTGTCTGCCAATTTTTCAATTAAATAGATAATTTTTGAGAAATCTGTAATATTGAATTTCGTAAGTAAACCGGGCAAGCGGGTGTCTGCGCGGGCGACGAGGAGCATTCGCCTCTCGGCCGTTGTATGAGGAGCTTGTGTCGTTTGATGCGACGCGCGCGCATTTATTGTTTATTATTTTATTTTTATTGACCCCACAATTTTGACATTTGTGTGATAGGACACTGTAGACACTTTAGTTTTACAAGTGAACGAAAGGACGCATTTACTTATTTGCTTGTGCAAATACTGTTTATTTAGTTTTATAAGCGAGCGAAAGGACGAAATAACTACCTATTTGTTTACTTGTGCAAATTGAATATGCCGAAAGTTTCAAAAGTAAAATGATATCAGCAACAAAGGCTCACGGAAATAAAAATCGCAGTGTAAGTACTTAATTACGTACTGATTTTTTATCGTAATTTTATATTGTATTGTAAGTTTATTACAATACTATAAAACGTATTAATAAAATTAATATAATATCAATTACGCTGAACAATTTATGCGCATAGGAAAATTTACAATATAAATAATCATCTTATTATTTTATTTACAGAGCTCAAAGAAAAAGACAGGTACTACAACAACTCGATGGAAATATAGAAAAGATTTAACTTCAGAAAATTGTCAACTTCGAACTTGCGATGTCACACAGTAAGTAAAATAGGCTAAGAGTCACACCGCATTATTAGACACTTCCTGACTGGGCTTTGCGGACTTGGTGCGGTTATAAAAAAAGTAAATCGTTATGTGAACCCGACTGCTTAAATCGCTGTGAGTGATTTAAAATCAAGTCCAGTACTCAGTATAGGAATCTAGATTGAGTACTGGACTTGTTTATCTTTCTTTTCAGTTTTTATGCAGTCGGTTTTTATTTATTTCTTTTAATTTCCTTTTTTTACTTAGGATTAGTTTAAATGAAAAATGATTACCTAGCCAGGAAGTGACATTTTAATCGTAGGCATCGATTACGTAATAGTATAAGTTTTGTGTGTTATATGTATGTGTGTATGTAATTAAGTATGTATGTATGTATGTATGTTATATTGTGTATTCTTTTTGTCTTTATTCATACTATCTAATGAAATGACAGACCTACTTATAATCGACGAATAAAGTATTTGTATATGTATATTATTTATGAATGTATGTTTTAGTGTGTCAAACATACCTATATAGTACCAAAAAAAAAAAATGCAGCAATAAGTGTACTAGTATTTGTTTGCGTGGATGTGTGTGTAGATATGTGTCTTTGTGTTATCTTAATTCAATGTGTACAAAATGTAAAATATGTTATTATCTTAGTAAATGTATATTTTTTTCTAGGACTACCTTCAAAAAAGTGCCACAAGGTCTAGATTTAATTACGCCTATGGCACATAAGAATAAGTTTGCAGAGTCAACTAATGGGTTTAATTCAACCTATTGTCAGGGATTAGAAAGTGAAGAAAAAGAGGTATTTCCATTTTAGTTATCACTGTATTATTTTACCTTTCACATTTTCTTTCTGGTAAACAAATAAAATATGTGTTCAACTTTTTGTTCTCGATTCAGTTATTTTTTTAATTTCAGTATACTGTTACTACGGAACCGGAAGAAATTATATCCGATAAACACGTCGGAAGGAAGATTGTGGCCATATCTCAATTCACGCAAAAAATTACTCAACTTTTGTAAACATGGCCATCTAGCGTATTCATCGAATGATATAATACTAACAGGAGAAAATCAAAATAGTCTGATATCATTATTTACTTTTCAGTGTAAAATGTATAACGTAACTCTTACAATCGAAAATGATATCTGTGAAGACAATTATTTAAATTTGAATGCATGTGCAGTAGCTGGTACCATCGCAATAGGATGTGGCCGGTCACAACTTGAAGAAGTGTTGTCAGCTATAAATTTGCCTAGTTTCACTGAAAATACATACGACCACAATCACAAGGTTATTGGCAAACATCGTCATCTCATTGAGGTGAAATGTCCCATTACAGCGCATAGAATCGGCATAGACGAAGCTATTAGGAAGAAAAAAAATAACCGTCTGGAAAATAAATAAGAATGGTCAATACCACATTAACAAAAATTGGTATTACCAAATTCAAGGTCAATTACATGTAACACAAAGCAAAAAATGTATATATGCGGTATGGGGCAGTGAAAATGAATCCCTTAGAATCGAAATTATTAATAAAGACGATAATTTTTGGCAGAAGGAAATAAAACAAAAGTTGACAAAATTCTATATTGACTGCATACTTCCAGAACTGATTGATCCGAACACATTATTTAAGAAATATACTCAAATAAAAGCAAAAATGTAACCGATTCATATTTAAAAATAAAAATTACAATTTTAAATCAATGAGTGTATGTTTAATCATGTGTACTCAATATAATAATTGTGTTTGCAGGCAAACGAAAAAAAACCGACTTCAGTTATATCGACAAGTAATAAAACGCAGGTAGACAAAAAATTAGTCAAGTAAATACGCATTATCAAAGATTACTCCAAAAGTTGTAATCAGATCTCGATGAAATTTAAATGTGACCACATGATAAACATCGGCTTTCGATTAAATCAAAAATTGTCAAAATCGGTACACTAAAAAGTTATGCGGATTTTCGAGTTTTCCTCGATTTCTCTGGGATCCCATCATCAGATCCTAGTTTACTTATCATGGTACCACACCTAAGATATCTCCTTTCCAACAAAAAAAAAGAATTATCAAAATCGGTCGATAAACGACGAAGTTATCCCCGAACATACATAAACAAATATATACGGTCCTCCTCCTTTTTTGAAGTCGGTTAAAAACAGTAGGATTTTTTTTAATTTATTCGGCCCGCTGACTAGTGGTCTCTTTACAATCGAATATTCGGCTAGTCGGCCAAAGCTATAATCAGCACATCTATACTAATTAAATTACTTACCAACAAATAGATATCCAGGTATTTCTTTTTAGTCCATCTCTAATTGCAAATTAACTCTGTAGCGTATTTAAATAATTTGCAAAGTTAGTATTCACATATATTTCAAAGTGAATAAATAAAATATATTTAGGTATTTTAATCTGTTTGCGTTATCAACTCTCGGCCTATAAAATCGATTGATGACTGCGTGTTGTAATAATACGCAACAAATCCGCTAGATGTCGTATTTTTCCTCACGCGCTTAAATACGTAAAAGTTGTCAGGTGAAGAGCGGGAAGGGGGCGGTCAAGCGAGTTGAAACGCGCGAGGTCATTCAGATAGGGTACGCCCTTAAAGTACATTTTCTTTTAGATTTTAGTTTAATTTTTTAATTTCTTACTCCTCTGGACTAAGTGATGTATTCGTTCCGAACAAAATCAAAATCAAAAATAGCTTTATTCAAATAGGCTCCAAGAGCACTTTCGAATTGTCATTTTACAAATTAAAACTTTGAAAATAAATTATTATTTTTGTAAAAGTAAAGCTACCACCGATTCGGAATGAAGATTCAGAAGATGCAGAGAAGAATCGGCAAGAAATTCCGCAGTTACTCTTTTGAAAAATAATATATAAACTGTGTTTTAGTACAAAATTAGTAACATGTTACAAAAAAGAGAGCGTCACTAAGTCCACACATCTTTATCAACTATGTAATCTTGCACCGAGTAATAAGCTTTATCTATTAATTTTTTTTTAAATAAAAACTTTAAATTTATGTTGAGACAATTCCAAAATCGTTTGTGGTATTTTTACCAACGTTTGGTATATCAGCTAAGATTGTACCTGATTTAAAAATTGATGATTCTAATGAATTGTATGTTTATTGTACTATCTTGAATTGGTTAATTACAATTTTAAATCTTTATTTTTTGAGATTTTTATATATATGTACGCTTCAGCCACGCTATATCCCACTACTGGGCATAGGCCTCTTTCCCCATGTAGGAGAAGGATAAGAGCTTAATCCACCACGCTGCTCCAATGCGGGTTGGCGGATATATTCCCTACTATGAGTAACGATCGCTATCAAAATATTAACAATATTCTATTTACTCATTGGCGCACAAAGATATGAAGAACCGGAAGTGTCATAGACAAAAGATAATTTCTACCTTTACATTTAGAATTTATCAGCTAGCTACGAATTAAGTTACTTATAATGTTATTATAAATTTTACAATTAGATATGTTATGAAACAATTTATAATATTGCTTTACTAAATATACTAAGAAATTGCAAAAAAAGCGTTACAGGTTTGTAACACAATAAAAATATCTTAGGAACATAATCTTTGAATACAACAATATAATTGTTTTACGAATGTTTACTATAAACTCTCAATTATACCGCGATATGAAAAGGGTCAATACACATACACAGGTGTTAAAATTAAAACAGAAACTTTCACAATAACTTTTTTAGATTCTGGTTAACAGTTCGTATAAAAAAAACACATTTATAAAAAAAAAAACAATAAAATAAGCGATAGAATTTGCTCAATCAACGAGCTACAATTTTTATGCTTTAACGCTTATTGTCTTGAAAATGTAATAAATTTCCACGAATAAGCTCGAAATAGATATACCATAACAAAATATCTCCCGGTACAGTGACGTAGCGAGGTGGGGGGGGGGGACTCATGCCCCGGGCTCTACAAACAAAGGAGTGCCAAATGTTCCGCAAAACAAAAAATTGCTGGACATATTATATGGTTTTCGACTGAGGGGGGAGGGGGGGCTGAAAAGGTATTATGCCCCGGGCACTACGTCACAGTCCTAATGCAGTATTTTATTTATTAACGATGTTATTATAACGCTTCGCTTCAGCCTGTAATATTCCACTACTGGGCATAGGCCTATTTCCCCATGTAGAAGAAGGATCAGAGCTTAATTCACGACGCTGCTCCAATGCGGGTTGGCGGATATATTCCCTACTATGAGTAACGATCGCTATCAGGTGTACATGATAACAACTGGGACCAACGGCTTAACGTACTCTCCGAGGCACGGTGGGGAGACCAACAAGGACTGCACAAACACCCAGACCACGGCAAACACCTGTATGGCCAATACAAATGTTTGTCATGTGCGGGGATCGAACCCACAACCGCCAGCGCAACAGGTATAATCCATGGCTGTGACCGTTGCGCCAACGCGGCGTCTACGCACGGCGTGTACATGTATAATAAATTACTTTATTAACCGGCTTCCAAAAAAGGAGAAGGTTCTCAATTCGACTGTATATTTTTTTTAATGTACGTGACATCAGTACTTTTGACCGGGTGGACCGATGTCGACAATTTTTTTTTTAAATCGAAAGGTGGTGTCTGTCATTTGGTTCCATTTAAATTTATTTGAGATATGGCAGAGTTGATTCCCTTTAAAAGTTCTAAAAAAAGTCCGCGATAGCATATGTCTATCTTAATAAGTTTGCTCACTATAACCTTTTTTATGCTAACCTTTGTTCTAAAATAATGCATTATTTGCAAAGGTGTTTTTATAAACATATTAATCCCTATTCAATTCAAATTCAATTCAAATTTCAACAAGTATTTAATTTAAAACAAAATTACCCTTTACATCAATCGATTTCAACGAATATCTTAGGAGATATCGCAGTTTTAAAATAATATCGCAGCGAAATCAAGTACAAGAAACGAATATAAGTCCATCTACCAAGAAAGGCATCCTCAAATTAACGCATGTAAAACCGCAAGACACAGCTAGCGTTAGTATAAACGGACTAACTCGGAATAAGCAATTTTGCGGCTGGATCACCTTTGTCACTCATCATCATTACAGCCTATACAGTCCACTGCTGGACATAGGCCTCCACAAGTTTACGCCAAAAATAACGTGAACTCATGTGTTTTGCCCATAGTCACCACGCTGGGCAGGCGGGTTGGTGACCGCAGTACTGACTTTGTCGCACCGAAGACGCTGCTGCCCGTCTTCGGCCAGTGTATTTCAAAGCCAGCAGTTGGATGGTTATCCCGCCATCGGTCGGCTTCTTAAGTTCCAAGGTGGTCGTGGAACCTTGTTATCCCTTAGTCGCCTCTTACGACACCCACGGGAAGAGAGGGGGTGGCTAAATTCTTTAGTGCCGTAGCCACATTTGTCACTCAGAGTATTCTGAATTAAATTAAATTAGATTTATGTTCTGTAACTACTCAAGCTTTCCTGTCAGACCCTTATTTACTTATAGTTATGAATTTGAAATTTTCGTACGATCCTGGAAACGCTCTTCTTGATTAATTTAGACGGTTAAAACTTTGCAAAACATTTTGGAAGAATTAAATTGAAGAATGAATTCTCACGAATAAAAACAAGATAATAAATTATAGCTGAAATGGGTCACAGAAATTTCTAGAGTTATTTTTCATATAATAAACAGATCTTAAGTAACCAACGACGCCTATGAATGTTGCAAACATTTGATTCGCTGCAGTTACAAATTATTTGAATTTTTTTTTTGTGATTAAATCTTTTTTATTGTTAAATATTTATTAATAAAAAATTAATAGAAGTTTTGAATGTAAATATTTATTTTAAATAAGAAAGTTGTTGAGAATGAAATAAGCTTGTTATTTACTTACCGATATTATTTATTTATTTATTTGTACAAAAATTTACAACTACATTTTATGTTTCTTAAAGTAATACAGAGCATCCAAACGAAAGCCAATTTCGGATTTTACATTATTTAAGTTACACAGTTAAGGTAGACAAAGTTGAGTTGAGGTAGTAAAACAAAGTTACAATAAAAATTATAAAATGTAAAATATCCATGGTCAATAATGTGTAGATGTGTATGTATAATTTTGTGTGTGTGTATGCCTGTGTATTTGTATGTAACTGGGTGTGGGTATGGATAAGTAACTGTCTAGATTATTCATATGTGCTAGCAAGTTTCTCTATTACAGCCCTTTTAAAGGAACTTCTAGATGTGGAAAAAAGGTCGTGGCAGTCGACATCTTATTGAATTCCTGTTATAGTTCCTGTGAGCCACAAAGGGGAACATGAAAGAGATTCGTGTGCGTCTGCTAGGAGTATAAAACTGTAACATATCTGATGTTAACTGAATGCAATTAATAGAATTAGAACAGATGTCATGTAATAACATCATATCCGCTACGTTACGGCGATCTTCCAAGGTGATGTTGTTGTTCACGGGCTCTTTTCCGCAACTCGACGTCTTGGTGGGCCTTTTTTGCTTGATTGGCTGAGGGCACTATTCGTGCCAGCCTAGCTCCTCGAGGAAGCCTAGCAAACCCTTCACGTTGCCGACGACTTCCTGGAGAAGGTGATTTATTTATTATGTTTATGAAATTCAAAAAAAAAATTAGTAAATTCTGATATTGTGTCATTTAATTTTTGGAACTATTTCTTTCCTGACTTTAGTACAGCTCGTAAAGGTTATAGATATTTTATTCATTTTAAACTACGAAGAGGTAAACTATTTTCAAGTTCCAAAAAGAATATATTGTTTGTTAGCAAAATACCATGAAAGTCTTCGTTTAAAGGTCCCCAGTGTCTCGTTACAGCAATTAAGTAAATAGCGCTACGGCGAGATTCGACGAGGGCGCTGACCGAAATGTAAACTCTACAAAACGTCAATACACGAGGCGTTGTGTGGAATTTGATACCGTTTTTATAGAATATGCGGCTATGAGATATATTTTGGCATTATATCAGTTTTCGTGTTCTCCGGCTTCAAAATAGAAGTTTGGTATTAGAGATTTCAGTTAGGTTTGTACTTTTATGTCAAGATGATTTGATATTATCATGTACATATATAATGTCAATTGAGGTAGGGCACAGCAAAAAAAATTCCTGCTTAAAATATGAAGCAGCCCGACTGGGGTAGTACCTCGACCTTACAGAAGACCACAGCTAAATAATACTGTTTTCAAGCAGTGTTGTGTTCCTGTTGGTGAGTGAGGTGACCAGAGCTCCTGGGGATTGGGCACAGAATTGGCAACGCGCTTGCAATGGTTTTGGTGTTGCAGGCATCTACAAGCTAGGGTAATCACTACCATCAGGTGAGCCGTACGCTAGTTGCCGACCTAGTTACATATAAAAAATAAAAAATAAAATAATGTTTGACTATTTTTGAGCCCATAGATAACCTATTTAACAGAATTGATCGAGGGGAAATTTTTTTAAATTCTAAAGACCACAAGGTAATCGTTCCATGATGAAACAGCGTCGACAAATAATTACTTTCGGTAGACCCCATGTTACAGAAATAAATTATTTTGTAAATCGTCAAGCATTGGCTGTACAATTTATTTAAAAACTTTATTGACAACTAACTGCTAAACTACTGATCTCATATATAAATTGAAAAAAGAAAACATCTTTTTACCACGAAACAAGTCATGAAAACGTATTTCACCTGAATACAACTTAGTATAAATGAATATAAATAGTTTTTCGGCGAGCGCGTAAAAGCCTTGCTTTATGTAGCGTGGGAAGCGGTTGGGTGAAGTTACGACTTAATAAGATCTCAACTACTCGTACTTACATTTGGACCTGTTGCGCTTGGTCAACAAAAAGTTAGTCGGTCGAGAAGGTTTCGAATAGTTTAGACTAAGACCATTCTTTGCTCTGAAATAAATAGCTATTTTATCTTTTCTTCCTTTAGCATATATTATATACTGTTGTTATTATGCTTTCTAAAGCGGGATTTATTTAAATAATATATAAAAGACTTATTTAAAACGCAATTTAATGAGATTACAATAACATCAGGATGTGAGAGACGTGTAGTATAAGCGGATTCGTTCCAACGCTGTTTTATTAAGTGTTCCGTAATACAGTCAAGATTCATTAAGCCTTCGTTGTTTTGTATTGATCAATACGAAAGACTCTTGGTAAATAAGGTCCAATAAGTGTCAAAAAGTCCCCCTCTCTTCCCGTGGGTGTCGTAAGAGGCGACTAAGGGATAACAAGGTTCCACAACCACCTTGGAACTTAAGAAGCCGACCGATGGCGGGATAACCATCCAACTGCTGGCTTTGAAATACACAGGCCGAAGACGGGCAGCAGCGTATTCGGTGCGACAAAGCCAGTACTGCGGTCACCAACCCGCCTGCCCAGCGTGGTGACTATGGGCAAAACACATGAGTTCACGTTATTTTTGGCGTCAACTTGTGGAGGCCTATGTCCAGCATTGGACTGTATAAGCTGTAATGATTGATGATTGATGAAGTGTCAAAAGTTGTCACATTATGATTCAATATTAAATTTGCATTAAGATCATATTAGTTTAATCAGTTGAAGTGTAAAGAGAAACGGTTACCCCTTATATGTTTTATTATCCTAAGTAGGTAACTACAATGGGAAGTGGTAATAAATTCTTTGACTTGAAACCACCGTCACGTTTACACCATCACAACGGTCTCCTTAGTCGTAATCATCCATACTATTTGGATGCGTGGTTTACGTTCGACATGCAAATTTGACGCTAATTTTTTCAAGTACGTACGTGTAAATTGTGAAATGACCTTTCTTCTGAGATTATACACTTTATCTCTCGTCATGCAACGAAAAATTATTGAATTCGGAATATTACAAATCAATATAATTTCTTATACAGAAATCCGAAAAACGCCGTAGGCTAAATCTATTTCAGACGAATTTAATTAATCCATAAAGCTATTCAAGATTACATAATAATATGTATGTACATTTCATCAAATGTAGCGAGTTCGTCGACCGTTCGTGTAGTATTCTGTCATTAGTTTGTATCGCTGGCTCCGAGCCAACTGATACCGAAATATTGTATTTGATTTAATATACCCTTGTAAGCTCTAATTAAAATACATTTCGCCGTTTGTAATGAAAGATGTTGCAAGATTTTTAATATCTAACTAGTCTGAGAAATTACATATATTACGTCTTGTAACACACTGACACCTAGTTTACTACAAAAATACTAATTATTATTATATACTATAACGTAAAAAAAAATTTATACATATAAAGAAAGATGTATAAAGGCGGCCTTTTCGCTGAGAGCGATTTCTTCCACACAGCCGATAAATCGATTAATATGTAATTAATATAATTCCCGATACGGGGAGACAGAGGACCAAGTGTGTATGTAATAGACATGCACCCGAGCATGAGAGCATAAAAGCTACCCCGGCGTATGTCAATTACGGTAGAGAATTACGAATACCAGTAGACCTATTGACCGGAGGGGCACCGGAGGGACCAAATACCGTACAAGACTATGTCAGCGATTTAAGGGAAAAAATGCGCTATATACACGCCTTGGTTCGGGAAAATGGTTTACAGTCAAGTGAGAACATGAAAACCCGATACGACCGGAAATCGAACACGAGCGGCTTCAAGGAAGGGTCACTGGTGTGGCTGCATAACCCAACCCGCCGGAAAGGGAAATCTCCAAAGTTACAGACCAAGTGGGACGGTCCATACAAAGTGGTTACCCGACTGAATGATGTGACTTACAGGATTCAAAAGCAACCAAGAGGGGCATTCAAAGTGGTACACCTAGACCGTTTGGCGCGTTACCATGGCAGTAACAACGATGCTCGGGACGAGCATCTCTAAGAGGGGAGTAGTGTTACGAACACTCGAAGAAACTAGCGCCATCTAGCGGCAACCATTGAAACCACACAAAGACAGAGACCGCATGAAACTCTCTACTCAATACTAGATGGCGTTAGAGGAACTACTGTGGAACTTTGTAGAAGTATAGTCTCGAAAACCGGGCACATGCGCGAACTTTCCAGAATGGTCTGGGCCTCGTGTCGGCCGATATAAATAGCCGCAGGGGGGCGAGCGAGTTCAGTTCAGTTTGAGCGATCTTCGAGGCGACTTCAAGAGTGAAAACTAGTGATCAAGAGTGGTACCAGTGAAACCTACGACATTGGCTACGACTGAGGACATAGTGAGTGCTTAGTGTTTGAACTTAGTGCTTAGTGTTTGAACCTAGTGCTTTGTGTTGAACCTAGTGCTAGTGAATAAAGTCTTGAAAAGAGTCAGCAGGTCTTTCTCTCCAAATCCTTCGAACCCTAACACGTAACAATATTTTTTTATGTATTCTTGGCTCACTCCGCCTCTCGTACTTGGCTTGTGCCGCGTTTTGAAGAATGTCGCCCCGGGCCATGGCCCTTTTGGCACTAGGGTAAATACGCCCATGATATGAGTTCAATTTGAAACTACAAAACTAAATTTGAATATTCTTTCACGAGTAAAGATCTACATTATTTATGAATACGTATGAATATGAGATGACGCGTTAGCGCAACGGTCTCAGCGCTGTATTGCAGCTGTTGCGTTTGCGGTTGTTGGTTCAATCCCCGCACATGGCAGATATTTGTATTGGCCATACAGGTCTCTTGTCGTGGTCCGGGCATATATTTATTTATTTGTATAAAAATCCACAGCTACATTTGTGCTTGTGTGTTGTGTTTCCGACACAGGTGTAAATCCAAGTTTTTTTTTCTTTTTTTTTAATATCACTAGGTCGGCAAACAAGCGTACGGCTCACCTGATGGTAAGCGATTACCGTAGCTTATAGACGCCTGCAACACCAGAAGCATCGCAAGCGCGTTGCCGACCCAATCTCCAATCTCCCCCAGGAGCTCTGGTCACCTTACTCACCAACAGGAACACAATACTGTTTGAAAACAGTATTATTTTGCTGTGATCTTCTGTAAGGTCGAGGTACTTCCCAGTCGGGCTGCTCCATATTTTCAGCAGGAAATTCCTGCTGTGCCCTACCTCAGTTACCAAGTTGGGGGCGGTTAGTGTGAGGCGTTTATTTACCTAGCATCATAGGCGAAATATTGTATCTGTAACAATAATCTTAAGTTAGAAAAACAATACACTAATACTAGGGTCGGCAACGCGCTTGCGATTCTTCTGGTGTTGTAGACGGTAATATAATACTATAAGCTACGGTAATCGCTTACCATCAGGTGAGCCGTATGCTTGTTTGCCGACCTAGTTGTATAAAAAAAACGTACTAAATCATTCACTAAAGCAACTCGTTCAAATATTAATTAAGTTATAATTAATTATTTCGCCGAATAGCTGTTAACTAAGCAATAAAATATAGGCTATAAAACATAACGCTATGTGTGATAGAAGCGGAGCAGTAAACAAAAACGTCAAACAAACACAAGTACCAATAAAACTGGATCCGCGTGAAGTGATATGATAAGATTAATTCTAAGATGATATAAAGTCCATTCAACGATGTCGTAAAATTGATTGGTCTCGACGATTGCCTCCTAGGGAGGAAATAGGGGGGGGGGGTGAACCCCTCATAACTGAGCTATAAATATAAGAAGACAGTAAAGCTCTTGCCTAGATGATATTATAAGGTTAATGTGTAATAATGCGACGTTAGATATTAACATCATATATCATCGACGTAATTATTACGGGTAATAAACTCCGAAGAAGAAAAACTTTAGGTACTGGGCTTTAGGCCTTTAGATGAGTAAACTGTAATACTGTACGGCACGTTGGTTGCCATTGTGAAACTACAGCTGATTTTTTTTTTTGTTTAAAAAGCAACAGTGTTTAAAACTATGACATACTATATTTACGAAAAGGACCCCGTTTGTACAAAAACTAGGTGCAGTCTTGAGTTGCATTGAGATTTTGGTGTTTTTCACTCGTGACCCGCGTGACAAATACTTAGCGACATAACATGTTTATAATGCATATCATCTTATTACTTTTTGTTTAAAAAAATCCGTCAGTGGCTTTTGTTGGGAATTCTTTAGATATTTTCTTTTGAATCTTGACTGCAAATTTATGTTTGCAGATGGTGTATTTAAAAAAAATTAACTTAGTTTGTAATTTTAGTTACTTAGTGAAGTAGATTACTATTTGAATTTGGAATAAATTTACGGAAGATACGTACTCTTTAGCTTTATCTTGACGTGACGTGACTTTGACATCTGTCTGAGAGAATACGAATGCGAAGGGGCGAATCACCGCCGGTACACTACAATAGAAGTTGTAAGGAAACAAAAGAATGGCTGACAGCGATAAAATATCAACAACTATTGTTTTTTTTTTCTTCTTATTAATAGCATGGAGTTTTACCTGATTTTGAAATAATTGTGTTTGCTCGAAAAAAAAACCGACTTCAATTACATCGACAAATAATACAACGTAAGAAGACAAAAAAAAAATTGTCAAGTAAATACGCGCTATCAAAGACTACTCAAAAAGTAGTCATCAGATCTAGATCAAATTAAAATAAGACTATATGCCAATCATTACCTATCAATTAAAGTAAGAATAATCAAAATCGATAAACCCAGTGAAAAGTTATGCGGTTTAATACGACGTAGAGCGACGAAAAAATAGTAAAGTAAATACGCAATACAGATATAACTCTAAAAGTATTGTCAGATCTCAATTAAATTTAAATGAGACCAAATGACACGCAACACCTTTCAGTTAAAATGAAATTCATCGAAATCGGTCGACCCAGTCAAAAGTTCTGATGTAACATACATGAAAAAAATACAACCGGATTGAGAACCTCCTCCTTTTTTGGAAGTCGGCTAAAAAGGGGGGAGGGGTTCGCAATCCGACTGAATATTTTTAACATGAACTTTTTACCAAGTGTACCGATATTGATGATTCTTTTTTTTTATTCACTGCTGGCGTTTATCATGTGGCCCCATTTTGTCAAATCGTAGCCTTCATCTATGATCGTAGCGTGATTGCGAGTTCTGATAAGTACTTTAAGAGCTATATCCAACTATGTTAGGTTATTAGATTGCACTGAATGTGCGGTAATCCGTACACTTGGTCATACTATTATTTGTGAATGTTTACCAATTTCGTTCATCTCCCGTTATTAAAAGTAACATGATACTTTGTAGAAAAGTTTTAGGAATAAAAATTTAAGAAAATTGCCAAATTTCAGAAACTCAACAGCTATTAATAATCAGTTTTGATACTTCACAAGTCACAATCAATGCTCAGTTAATATAAATAAAATTGAGGCTCTAAATTCTATATATATTGTATATGTTTAGGTAAAACTGTACACCTAAACCGTCTACATATATACCATTTCCTCTGCCCAAAGGTTGCCTGGAAGAGATCACTCATTAGCGATAAGGCCGCCTTTTGTACTTATCTCCTGTTTTTATTTTTGTAATTTTGCTCACTCTTGGTGTACAATAGTTTTTATTATTATTATTATTATTCTATATACACAAAGGATACAACAACAAAAACGCCATCGTTGCCATTTTATATGGATATCTTTGATAACTGTCACGACCGTAGCAACGCGAAAATACAACAAAAACAGGAAAACAGGAGACGAAAATACGGCAGTTTTAGTTCCTGTTATGTCTTACGTTGAGTCGAACCTAATCAAAACAGGTCATTTTGTTTGTTATATTTGTTCGTGATTCTTTGTCGTATAAGTTTTGTTATGCGTTATTTTATTTTGAAATATGGGACCTGGATTGAATAATGCTCATTTTCCCTTTTTAGGGAATGGGAAGTAAATCCCAGTGGAAGACGCTGAGTGTAAGGCGTGTATTATATGTATCAGGTAACTAATGACCAGTATAAAAAGAGTAATGATCGCTATCAAGTGCTTATTATCACAACTATGGACTATCTCTATACGATCTCTCTGAGACGTTTATGGAAGGGAGACATGGACATACTTATAAGAAACAATTATTAACATAAATACAAGTATTTGCTCTGATTAGGAATTAAACATAGAAAAGTCGAACCATATAAGTATTGCCTCACGATTTTTTTTAACATCCACGGGTTCTTAAGTGCCCATGCCTTTTTTATTTACATATTTATTTTCAAAAAGGTTGAGTCGTATTTTTTTCAACACTAAGCCTCAGGATTTAAGCAATATGACTTGTTTTAAAATGAACGGAAAAGAAACCAAGGGTAACCGTTTCTTTTAAATGAATGTACCGCAAATTTGCTTAAATATGTCAGATTTTCTTAGCAAATATGTAATTTTAAAATATAAACTAAAATTTCATTACTAAAGTTTTAATTTTTAAGCATGAATGACATTTACAGTTATAATCAAAATATCATACGTCATTCCCTCCAAACGAAAATATTTCTACCTATCTGTACCAAAAAACGAAAAATACATTTTTTGTATCAAAACTCGCGTTTGCCGCGCTTTGAAATCGACAAAAAAAATTGTTAAATGGGCGCAGTCTCAGACTGTTTCAGATTAAAAATAAAATAGATCTCGATACTGATAATATTAACATACATATATAAAAATAATTAATGTAAAAGATTTTAACATTAAATTTAAAAATTTGGACATTAATTGCCTATTTGTATCTTTTCTTTACCTTAAGAATCGATTTTCATATAAGGCCTCGGTATTAAAAAATATGAGGCCTAAAATCTACTGAACGAATTACCTCTTTACGTTGTTAACGCCATATATGGAGATGGCGCTACGGCGTTTTTTTTTTTTTTTTTTTTAAATATAAAACGAGGTCGGCAAACAAGCGTACGGCTTACTTGATAGTAAGCGATTACCGTAGCTTATAGAGGTCTGCAACGCCAGAAGAATCGCAAGCGACTCTACCCTCATTTTCCACCAGGAGCTCTGGTCACCTTACTCACCAACAGGAATACAATACTGCTTGAAAGCTGTATTATTTAGCTGTGATCTTCGTTAAGGTCGCGGTACTACCCCAGTCGGGCTGCTCCATATTTTGAGCAGAAAATTTCCTGCTTTGACCTACATGAGTTTAAAGATTTTTCTAATAACGCCACTACTTATTAATATTATTATTAAGGTTATTATTATTAATAGCTTTACCCTATTGGGTTCCGATAGACGACAACGTTTTCTAATAACGCCATCTCATAGTATATTTACCATTTGATATGGTATTTTTTTCTTAGACTAGTTAGCCTTTTCGTGCCTATTTAGACAGTCGATGTGAAGGAGTCCAGTCCAGTCGTGCTCCGTAACTTGCACACACACTTTTTCTTCGAATCACCGACACAAAAGTAAATCTTAGGTTATAAATAAAACAATACATAGCTATATCATTTCAGCCTATCACAGTCCTTTGCTGGACATAGGCCTCAAGGTCACAAGTTCACGCCAAAAATGGTGTGAACTCATGTGTGTTGCCCATAGTCACCACGCTGGGCAGTCGGGTTAGTGACCATACATAGGTATATGTCTGCCGTTATGTCCGCATAAAGAAAAACTTCTGAATAGATTTAGTCTAAGCCTTCTAAGTTTCATTTCTGGGATCCTTATCTAAAAGAAATATTGCGATACCTTTTCAATCCTTTCATGTTTAATATATTTATTAAAGTTAAAGAAACAAAAAGAAGAAACGATATTTATAAGCGCTACGTTTTTTACAAAGAAACTTTGTGAATAAGATTCGAAATTTATCTTTGCTTTTGATCTTTTTGATGTTTTTTACTCGGTAAAAAAATGTTGGTAATATCATAAACAACGCGGTTTCAGCTAGTTTCAAAATCTGCAATTTTTGCCTTATATAAATTGGAAATTTTTAACGCATCAAGACTTAAGGTCGTAATCTATACTATTATATATATAATAATAAATAAAATTGAAATGTCTGTTTGTAATATAAAAATAACCGGTACATATACCATAATAACATTTTTTACAATTTTTGTCTGTCTGTCTGTCTTTTTGTTCCTGCTAAACTCTAAAACGGCTGGACCGATTTTAACAGGACTTTCACTAAAATATGGCTGTTGTAGTAAGGAGTAACTTAGGCTAATTTTATTTTAGAAATATATTTATTTATAATATATTTCTTAAAAAAATATAGTATAACTCTGCGAACTGAACAATAACTTTTTTGTTAAATTACACGTGGACGAAGTCGCGGGCACAGCTAATTAAATATATATTATTTCAAGATCAATTTTCTCTCATATTTTTACAAAGAAAACATACACTAAAAGAGTAATTTATTTGTACTTTCAATTTAATAATGCAATATGAACTAAATATAACAATACAATGGATGAAATGTTTTTCATTATTTTTTTTATAAAATATTAACACATTTTTGTATTGTTTTCAAATGTTTACGCGAATTTTGCTCATGACAATGATACAACTTTTTTGGTTTTTTCGCGTTTGTTAAGTTTTGAAATGCCCAACGTTTCGGATACTTTACAGCAACCATGGTCACAACCATCGTCCTTCCGTGACTATATACCGTGATTATAGTAACACATTGTTTAATACATTAACTCCGTATAAAAACGACCTATTATAGCTACTTTTTTTCTTCTTACAGCCAGTGGTCAAGGAGGGTTACCTGATGAAGCAGACGCGCAGCTTTCAGCGATGGCAGAGGCGGTACTTTAAGCTGCGCGGTCGAACACTTTACTACGCAAAAGAAAAAGATGTAAGTACATACATGTTGAAATGTAATATCTCTAAATTTTTATATTTATATCTATTGATTAAGAAGTAAATAGTTCATTAATAAAAGCTCTGGGATAAATTCACTCAACGTTATATAAATAGAGTTTTTATTTGACGTTGATATAATACGAGTAAAATTTGGAAATTAAATTAACTACGACGAAATGACAAATAATTTAATAAGAATAAATTATTATTATCAAGCTATTTGAACTTATTTTGTATAGCGGAAACTTTTTTTCGATTATCTGGATAATATTCTTCTTTAAATTAATTTCATATACAGCTGTTATGAAATATACACAATATCCCAATCTTATTAGATTACGCTTCGTATATAAATATAATTTTAATATTCTTAATGGATATTTAGTTTCGACACAAAGGTTTCTTCATAGAGATGTTACCGATATCTATACAAATAAATAAAATTTGAGTGTCTGTTTGTAATATTAAAATAACCGCTTTTTACTAAATTCATATCGATGTATACATGGTACATATACCAAAATAACATTTTTACAATTTTTGTCTATCTGTCTGTTTGTTCCGGCTAATCTCTAAAACGGCTGGACCGATTTTTATTTTAGATTCTATTTTTATTTTATAGCTGCGAATTGAACGATAACTATTTTTTTTTAATTCCATGCCGACGAAGTCGCAGGCACAGCTAGTATTATAAATATAAATAATATAAAGTTACTTAAAGTAATTTTATGCGCCGTATGCTTTAGGCATAGTTATTAAATTAGGCATAATTGTTAGCTTCTTACATTTATGTATTCCTAGTACTTTTGTATAATAAAAATATCTTCATGGCCTAGCAGTAGGTTTAGTTGACAACTATAAAGCTTTGTATAAATAAATGAATTGAAAAACTTTTGAATAACTAGAAACAAAAAAAAAAACGAGTGTGCTGTAGACCATACGACTGTAGTAAAACTTCTGCACAATAGGCCTGCACTGTGTCTTAGATATACGAAACGTAACTGGCTAGAAAAAGAGAGAAAGAAAATGTGTACTCGCACCCCTCTCTCTTGCTCCGTTCGCCTTGCCCGATCACCTATTTCGCGTCGCGCATTCGAAGAAGTTTTACTTCAAATATATATAAATAATAGATACAATACAATACATCATATATAGATATTGTGTGAACACTAAATTGTTCGAGTCCTTTATTTATAACGCCATCTTTTGATGAGCACCGGAATTACATTGATAAGGAAACTATAAATATTTAATTATTAAGGTTGGCAATAGTAAATTTTTTGAAAACACGGTTTTGTCTACTTGCTACTAGCTACTAGCTCCATTACTGTCTTATTTTAGTAAAGTAATCACCCCTAAGGAACTACGCTTTATTTATTGTACGATCTGTGTTCCCTTTTATATCATAATTTATGTGCCTAATTTCGCTCGAAAATTTTAACAGCTGTGACCTTAACTTCAGATTACGAGTTTAAAGTTATATAAACAAAAACTTACGTAAGTTAATTAATAATTAAAACCTTTTTAGAAACCTCAGTGTTTTATCAAGCTTAACATTTTATTTTAATTTTTTTTTTAATTTAGAATGTATTATTATTGTAATTAAAATGAATCACATTCACCTGAAAGTAGGACGAAGTCCTTTGGCGGTTGTCCTGTAATACTCAACAATGGCACGAACGCCCCGGAAATTATAAAAATCTCTATAATAATTTTTTTATACAATTAAGTCGGGAAACAAGCGTACGACTCACCTGATGGTAAGCGATTACCGTAGCTTACAGACGTCTGTAACACTAGAAGCATCGCAAGCGCGTTGCCGACCCTATCCCCTATTCCCATCCCCCAGAAGCTCTGGTTTCCTTACTCACCAACAAGAATACAACACTGCTTGAAAGCAGTATTATTTAGCTGTGATCTTCTGTAAGGTCGAGGTACTACCCCAGTCGGGCTGCTCCATATTTTGAGCAGGAAATTTCCTGCTGTGTTATCAAATCTGATCACTACTCCAACTCGTCAAAAACATTATATAATACTATATGATTGATAAACATTGATTCAATACTTTAAGAGTCTACACTGATTAGGCATCTAAATAAAAATATATGTAGTAACTAGCGGTGCCCGTGACTTTGTCCGCGTGGAATTTAACAAAAAAGTTATTGTTGAGTTAGCAGAGTTATAAAATAAACAAACTTCCGAAAATAATAGCTCGAGCTACCCCTTATTAAACCACCTATCTATCAGTTAAAGTCCCATCAAAATCGCGATCCAGCCGTTTCAGAGATTAGCCGGAACAAACAGAGGGACAAACATTGTAAAAAACGTTATTTTGGTATATGTACCGTGTACATCCTTATGAATATAGTAAAAAGACGTTACTTCAATATCACAAACAGACACTCCAATTTATTTGTATAGATGTATATAAAAGTGGTTTATTAAGTAGCAAAGTGCTACGATAATTACCGACAAAGATTGCTGGTAAAGGCAACATCTCTGTGTGCCGTCCTCCCGAGGTTTCTCATCATGTAAATGTTTGTGTAAGCCACCTGTATAGTTTTCAAAGTGTTCGTAAATGTTTATTTCCTACGCGACTTTGACCGTACGTCAAAGATTATTTTGGAAACAAGTGTCAAGGTTAACAAGTTTGTTTATTAGTCTTCGACCGAGACTTTTAACAATACGACGTTTAAAAGTAGTGTAGTTTTTACGAATGTTTAACAGAATATATTTTTAAAGGCTAAATTAAAAATTAATGATAGTCAGAAATAATTAGGATAAATAGCCAACTCCACTTCGATCATTCAACAACGCCACTTCATCATCATCACTTCAGCCTATCGCAGTTCACTGCTGGACATAAACCTCCACAAGTTCGCGCCAAAAAGGGCGCGAACTCATGTGTGTTGCCCATAGGCACCACGCTAGAGGCAGGCGGATTGGTAACCGCAGGGCTGGCTTTGTCGCACGGAAGACGATGCTGTCCGTCTTCAGCCTGTTTGTTTCAAAGCCAGCATTTGGATGTTCATCCCGCCATCGGTCGGTTTTATAAGTTCCAAGGTGGTAGTGAAACTGTGTTATCCCTTAGTCGACTTTTACGACACCCAAAGGAAGAGAGGGGATGGCTATATTCTTTACTGCCGTAAACCACGCACCAGCTGTGGAATTAGTCATCATTACAGCCTATACAGTCCACTGCTGGACATAGGCCTCCAAAAGCTCACGCCAAAAATAACGTGAACTCATGTGTTCTGCCCATAGTCACCACGCTGGGCAGGCGGGTTGGTGACCGCAGTACTGGCTTTGTCGCACCGAAGACGCTGCTGCCCGTCTTCGGAATTAGTGCTAGTTGTTTTTTTTAAATAACGGATGAGAACGTAGTAAATTGAATAAATAAAATAAAAACAGAAGAAATGTTTTAAGTTTTAACTAAAAGTTTAATAAATACGGTTTATTTTAATTGTAAGAGTGAGCGATCCCCCTGGCGCTTCAATACAGACAGAGTGTTTTAGAATGTACACTATTAAGCCCAAATCCACCATCCACTGGGTAATTTCGGACGAAACGTGTAAAATCGTTTTGCAGTACAAATACATTGAAATGATCACGTAAAAAAAGTAATTTCTGGTTTTGTTTTTCGCTTATCCAGAAAGGAGATGTATCGCGGAATTTTATTTTTATATAACCGGGTTGAACGTTTAAAATGTTCTTATTTCGTTAGAATTGATATAAATAAACCGCGTGTCGTCCAATATACGGCTATTTTAATACAATTACAGGAATTTAAGATGATGTTTAAATATAAATTAAAGTTAATAAAAAATGTCAATAAAATCTAGTCAATAATTATTATTCCTAGCTATAAAAATTAACAATTCAATTTAATTAATTAATTAATGTTTAATAAGACGGACAGATTTTGTCGTGGTGCAGGGTTTTTGTGTGTGTTTCCGAATCTCCAATGGAGGTATTTCAGCCCTCTGGGAGCCGTTGAGCTTTGAACCTTAAAAATGTCTTTAAGACAAACACGGCACTCACTTACTATATAACCGCAATATGTGTAAGAATAAATCACTATTTATTACAAAGTAATATACCTACGTAAATTTTCGGCTTGGAATATTTTTCTGATGAAAAATTTATAAGATAACTTTCTCTCTACGGCGTGTTCTCCGTTGTAGCATCCAGCTATCATAAGAAATTTATTATTTATCATGCTGTATGCTCCATTATCAATACACCTTGTTCCGAGTAATAAGCATTTGTTGTTGTCCATCTGTCTGTCAAGATCCTTTTTCTCAGGAACGCGTGGAGATATCAAACTGAAATTCATATCAAATACTCAAGCCAAAGCAATCAAAAGATTCAGCCCTTTATGTTGCAAATTTTCGACACTCGCAAGGGAATCAAAACCTACAGGATACTTACTTCCCGTGAACTCAGAATTTTGAATTTTATATTCTTTGCCATATTCTTTGCTGACGTAACCACACAGACAATTATTGATTAAGTAAAATTTTAATTTTAATTTAGGTAATTTCGTTTGATTTATTTAAATGATATCATTTGGCGAGATTTTATTATCTGAATTAATTTGAGTATTTTTCTTTTAATTGTAATTGATTTAATTTCATTTGATTTCATTTAATATTTTGTTATACCTAGTTCTTATTTCTGTTTGTACATGTAACACACAAATAAAATAATGATTTTAACTATTAATAACAATTGAATAATATAATGTGTAATTCTACATTTTTTTTAGCATATCTATGATCAGTATTTGTTTTAGTTGTTTTATCATTATAAGTTTTGGAAACCTAAACGAAATTATAAAATAGTTTCAAATTTGGTACTAAAAGTGTAAAGTTCACTTAAATGTATTTATTGTTTACTGAGTGTTGATAGAGAAGCCCCAAAAGTTGATAAATGTTGTACAACCGATTTACATTTATATGATATTTATTTATTTATTATTTAATATGTACAATTTTATTTTTGTGTTACCCACACATTAGGGATTCTAAACATTTTTGAATATCATATCAAAAATTGACCGCTCCAGCGGGATTCGAACCCGCGTCTCTGACTGACCGTGTCGGCGCTCTAGTCAATTAAGCTATGGAACGATGTACCCACTAGAGCGAAATTTTTGATATGATGATTTTTATTTTCGGTTTAAGCGAACCGTGGCGCCGTCTATAGTGAGTTCTTTACAGAGACCCGTAACTATTCAAAGTTTCATATTACAACGAAAATCTTTGACAGGAGACGACACCATGCTATTTTTAATATGTACAATTTTATTTTTGTGTTACCCACAAGTAAGTTTTTTTTTATTATCTTTATTAGGGACTTTTATACATATGTACATGACAGAATAACTAAGTTATGATTATTATTTAGTTCTACAAATGACTAGATTAATTGGTGATTTCATTTACATTTGCGATATAAAGTACAAAGAAAGAAAGTACAAAGAAAGATGGCTGCATTGCATCAGATAATGCAAGAGGTATCTGTTCAGTATGGATTATGATAATCTCGGATTCTTCCGTACGCAATGAGATCGTAATGTTTAGAAGGGCGGGGATTACACCTGAGCATTTCCGAGACTGCTGGGCGCCGACGTAGCTTATTACCCGTTTCCAGTTTAGTCGCGCGTTAGGCGCCGGACGAGATGGCTGTGTTCGTATCACTTAAGCGAAAATAGCCCGCGAACATCTTACAACTGAATCATTAATGAAAACACTTACATGTTAGATAATTCGCAACAATAAACGCCTTAGATAGGCGGTGTGTTGTTTTACTTAACTCTATTGGTAAAATATTTCGTGTGTTTTGTGTGAACGTTTCTTGTTGACCTGATTTAAAATTAAAATCACCAACTCTTGCACACCTCTTGGCCGATCACATCAGTGTTTGCGATTTCGTAAGTATTATTTTTGTTACTAATTATAATAAAATATATCTAAAACATTAAAAAATTATACAATAAAATTTAATAATTAACATTAAAAATATGTATGTGTTGGAAATAAGTTATATTGATAAATAAATAAAAACATAGACACACAAAGACAAACCCATGAGTTATGAAAGATTTATTCACGAAGAAATGTTTGAAAAACAAAAGTTAACTTTTTATATACCTCGTGTTCGATTCTTTCAAATGGGGAGTTCTGTAGCTGTAAAAATCACGTTCCGCGTGGAATTTATAATAAAATAAAGTTAAAAAAAGTTGAAAGGCAATTAATTTTTTGTTAACTTTAAAAAAATATAAACAAAATATACGAATTTTAAAAACTTTAGACGAAATTTTATACAAAAGGGTCCAAGAAGCGAAAAAAATCAAAGTGCAATCAATTAAACATTTTTTATTATATGCAATGAAAACGGAGGTCGGGAAATTTGTTAATTAACAATAACCTTATTTGTTGAAAAAATGAACATTAAAACTTTATTCCAACATGAATTTATTCATTTAAGTGTTTAGAACACACCATATCGGTATATATAAATTTATTCCTTTTTAAGGATCTTTTTTTTAAATTCCTTAAATGTGAATAGCTTCAGAGTTATTACCAAAAAACGAAATATCTCTTTTTTGCAACTTAACTTTTGTGCAATTTTTTGCGTGCTAAAAATCCGTCGGACCTATTTTTCCAGGCGTCATTCCGGATCGAATGAGCTGTGGCTCATATTTTTAAGAGATTTATCTCTATTTAACACGTTTTTTAACTTGTTGACTTAGACTAAATTTTTTTATTTAATTATTTTTGTGTATAATTTATATATGCAAACTTTTTCATGACAGGAAAAAAAAAAACTATGATTTAATTTTATGCAGCAGTTCGGAATTTATTGGCGTACATAAATTCGACCTATACCCTAGTTTATAGGAAATAAAACTTAGACTTAATTGAAATCTATTGAGTGGCTTTTTCATGACGCATATTTACGACATATCGCTATCATTATATTAATATAGAATTATAGATAAAAGATAATCGTTAAAATATACTCGTTGCTTAATCAAACATAATTTTTAACGACAGTATATTTACTGAACTCGCAACAAATTTTATTCCAAATTGTTTACCGAAATATAAAGATACTTATATTTTTTTCAATATAAACCTGAATAAGGCGTATCCATAAGGCGTAATAATTTGAAGTGAATTAATTTTTTTTTTAGAATTATTAATTAAGTTGATTTATAGAACCAATTTGAAGAATAAACAACGACTGTTTGGATACGTTAATTAATAATTTTGGTCCTTAGTATGAGTATACGAAAATACATTTATGAAAAAAAAAAAACTAAAAAGTATTTCGTACTCGTGTTCATTAGGACTATTTTTTTTCTTTTGTAATTATTGTCAAAAGAGGAGGTTCTTTATATCGAATAATTTTTTTAAAAATATTAAGCGTGTTTTATTATCTTATTTTTTAAAAATATAATGGAATAAAAAACCATAAATCGAAAGAAAAAAATTGTTCTCATTGCATCTCGGGTACGGGTAATTTTTCGGTTTTGTATATTCGAAGGCTTGGTTATAAAGATGTATAAATTAAATTTTGTATTAATTTTTAAGGTTGGTAGTATATTTAATGTTTAATAAGGTCTTTTTCAGAGCTATCAGTTCTAAAATATTATATAAATAAATATCTTATAACACATACACACGGTCGTCTGTTCTTAAGGTAAGCAACTTAATACTTGTGTTATACCCAGTATATAAGTGTATAATCTATGGTGTTATACTGTTATAGGTAAATATTGCAACCGCGATCGACAGCTTAACGATCTCTCCTAGATACGGGTAGGGAGACAGAGCAAAAACAAATGTTTCTTCTTCTTCTTTTATTTTTGGCATACGATCGCCATTAGCGACATTCTGCCAAAACAAATGTTTGTTTCAGGCGTCTACACGCACCGCAACATCAGAACGGTTGTCAATTTAAATTATTCTAGACTAGCTTCTGCTCGCTACTTCATCCGCGTGGAACTTTTAAAGGGGAACAGTTCTGCCCTACATAATTTTTACGAAAATTTAACTGTTTACGCAGCGCACGCAGTGAAAGCTCGCAAAAGGAAAAAACCCCGATTTTGAAACATTATTCATTGGTGCTCCGTTCCTATTGGCCTTATCGTGATAATATAACTCATAGCCTTTCTCGATAAATAGGCTATCTAACACTGAAAGAATTTTTCAAATCGGACCATTAGTTCCTGAGTTTTGATATAGATTAATTTATGTAGAACACAAAATTTAACTATTTATCAATATTGTTGAAATGTGTAGGTACTCTGTACTACATTTCCTTTATCAATTAATGTTGCTGTGATGTGCTCTTGTTAGTTGGGAAGTTTCGTCAAGTAGTTGTGACAGTTTACATGAAATCTTGATCGTATTCACATGGGAATATTCTGAAGGCATATAGTCGGATACTTGTCATCTCATACGGCTTTAATCTCTTAGCATTCAGCCTGTATCATTACACTGCTGGGCAAAGGCCTCTTTCTCCATGTTGGAGAAGGCTTGAACCTTAATTCACCACGCTGGTCCACTGCGGGTTGGCGGATATGTTCCTTTCTATAAGTAACGATCGCTATCAAATATTTATGATAACAACCGGGAGCGACGGCTTAACGTGCTCTCCGAGGCACGGTAGAGAAACCCACAAGGACAGACATTCAAACCGGAAAGAAATATTTGTACAAATACAAATATCCATCCCGAGCGGGAAACGAACCTACAAACCGTTGGTGTGGTCAACTTGCACTACATTTTTTCTTATACTACTTTAATTCTTTTTATTTACTACCTTTGTACTGTATTACTTATTTTATTAAGGTTGTTTTGCCATATATATTATTAACCCATTAATCCCCCTCCCTTATAACTTAGGGGTGTGAAAAATAGATGTTGGCCGATTCTCAGAACCACTCGATATGCACAAAAATTTCATAAAAATCGGTTCCACCGTTTTGGAGGAGTATGGTAACTAACATTGTGACACGAGAATTTGATATATTAGATTACGCGTCACGTTGTTTGTATGCGATAGACTTCTAAACTACTTAACCGATTTTAATCAAATTTGCACAACAGTTTGATCAGTGCAGTAGTTGTGTGAGTGCAGTTTGATCCAACTTTAAAGATAGGCTATATTTTATTTCGATAATTATTATATTAAAGAAAAAAAAATTCGTCTTATAATATGGTTCACGTAGATTTAACTTTGTATCTCTGTATAAGTATATTAAATCTTCAGGAAGACCGCAACCACAAATTCTGACCCTTAGGGTTTGACCTCATTCTCGAGGTCCAGAGATCGCGGCTCTAAAGTCCGGGATTCTACTGTATTATAAGTACGTCAATATTCTGTTTCCTGTATAACGCTTCATTGTTCAATTGATTAGTACGATAATGTGTACAGTCTTCGAAAAAAAAAAATGAATCCTTATATGAAACCTTTTTTCATTATTCTGGCCTTTTGTTATAGCTACGCCATATTTTGAAATAAAACACAACGAAAAGTTATTCGTGCAGCACAAGTCATTATAATTAGCGTACTACGAAAGACAATAATAATTGTGTTTTAGGTAACAGCCGGCTGATATAGCTACATATTTTGTAATAAATTACAAATACATCATAAAAATATGGAAAAAAGTGTGTGTGTGTGTGTGTGTCGGCTTTGACGAACGTTTGGAGTTTACTCCTTCAAATCGACTGTTTAAATAGACACAAAAAAGGCTTAGTAGTTTAAGAACAAGATTAGTACCATATCAAATGGTAAATAAACAAATCAAAAATAAAAACACAAAAATGTACCGAAGTCAGTTCAGTACCTTTACTCAACATATTTATTTCATACCGGTGTGTTATATGAATATCGATTCCTAAGCAGTGAACTCCAAAATATATAACATCGAGTATACTGAAAAATAATGATACAATTATTACTTTATGAAACATATTTTACTGAATCATCTTTATTGATTGCAGTATGATGAATCAGTCTTATCACTTTCACGAACAAACACGCCTATACATACAGCCAGATTTTTTTCATATCAAACTGTTAAGCCCTGTGATTATCGCGTTCGAACAAACAAACCTCACCTTTATTACACTCGTATAATACGAATAGGACAGATAAAATCTTTTTCATTTCGTCTTAGAGCTATATTGGTAAATTTTCTTTTGACTACGTAAAACGTGTTTGACTACGTAAAGGTAATTTATTTTTTAATATATATTTCAATAGGTAATATCTTGATTGTGATAGACTCAACTTGTGGATGACAGAAGGGGTAGAATATTGACCTTGCAAGCAATCATAGCCTATGGTTATCGCATACCATTGGGCTGACCATGTGACTTTTTTCCCACGCTAGAGTAAAAAAAGCTGTTTAAATTAAATGCAAAAGAAACAAGTATAAATATAAATCCGCATTATGCTCAACATATTTTTGTAACAGAGTGAATTAATTAAATATGTTAATTAAAATAATAAAACTTGATTTGTACTAAAATATCGTAAACGCCAACATAAGCGAAACCACAGCAGACAACAAGTCAAGTAGATAAGGCATAAACTAATCTCCGACTTAGAGATACGATTGAAGCCAAACCGAAACCATTAGACTTCTGTGTGAGTTATCTGTTTTCGTAGTCGAATCCGTTTCCACTTAGTTCTATTTGTCTTACGCGGTTATCTTATGGTTCGGTCAGCGATTTAGTTCGTCGTGACCGCTCATTGTAAGGTTTTTATTACAAAAATCGATGTTTCCAGAAACTTTGATTTGGATTCTAAGTCCATTGGCAACAAACTGGCTTGATGACGTTTAGTTCAATGTGGGGCCACGTATTGTATTTTAGTATAATGTATAGTAGAAAACTTCCGAAAACGTCGATCTGAAAATTCTCATCATGTCGCGGTAATCTATCTTTCCACTTAATACTCATTATATGATGGCTACTGTCCGATTCCTATATTCGAATCCGATTCGTTTTGTTCACGAAAGTTTGTAAACAAAACTTCGTTTCGTATATCTACGTCAAATCGCGGCAAACAATCTGTTACCACAAAGTTATCTTACGGTTTGACCCGTGATTTAGTTTGACGCGATCAGCTATTAAGTTGAATGCTATAAAACTTTTAAGAATTTCGATCTAAACGTCTACAACGTGTCGCTACAAACGACCCTTTTCTTTGTATTTATTATTATCTTAAGCTTGATCACTTATTAAGATACAAATTAGATACTTCTAGAAACTGCGATTCAGATGTCCCTTCAATTATTTTACTGCTTAGTCTGTTATTAAGTTCAATGCTCATTCTCTTCATCAGAGCTCATTATATGATTTTTGATTTTAGAATATATATTTCTAGTGACTTCTATTCCATTTTTACGGCAAGTACGTAGGCACAATATGTTTCCTATTAGTCCTATTTCTTTTGTGTAGTTGTCATCTGATTGATATAAAAGCCATATTGAGCTTTGAAGCCAACGTGATGGATTATTGTAAGAATTTCCTTTTGAAGAATCGACATCCGATTCATCAAATTGGTTCCCGAAATTGCGAATTATATAAATCGCATAAATACTTTTTGTTTCTTTTTTGAGTAAAAAAAATGCGAGATACGTCAGTTCGCATTTTTATTTGTACTCATGTGATGTGCGTTCTATCTTATGCTTTCAGTACAGAAGTGAATTCCGTCTGACGAAATTTTACACCCTTCAATATTAACTTAATTTTGAAGGTTCAAGAAGTCGCTACACCATCTAATTAAAGTTACTAATTAAAAGTCTACGTTAATAGAATTATGTTTTAGGTGTAACGAGTCTACAAAATTTTGTAGCAGAAAGATAAATCTTGGAGTTTTACGATTTTTTTAGACAGTAATCGTAATACACTAATTGGATTGTGTTACAATAATTTTTATTTTGTTTTCCCACTGACGTTCATTTCGTTGTTACATCGGTAATTTTTAATAAACTTAAAAAAGATTTTTAAATATTTTTTGTATCTTTTTTGTGTTTTTTTTTTTAATTTTTTTTTTACTCATTTTGACTAATATATTGAAATGAAACTGAATAACACTATAACAAATAAAGCCTTAAACACAAAGCACAAGAGATTATTTCTTCCCAGTTTTTCTTAGAACTATTTTTAAGATGCCGCTATACAATAAAAGAAAAAAAAGTATAAAAATCAGCTTACAATAGACCATTAAAAGTGTAGGAGAAATGTTTTAATTAGAAGTCAACGGCAAATAAAGGAAGAGCATTGATGGGTGATGGTATTCAGATTAAAACAATGAAAATATATATGCACTTTCATAGCATTCGTTTCAAATTATTTTTCTTAACTATAAATATACATATACATATGTTAAAATCAAAATGGATGTTGGAAAAGTTGAATAAGTAAAAATTGACTTCTTTATATCAAGGGAAAACCGAACCTATATTACCATCTGATGTTAAACGGTCACAGGCGCCTATGGACATCTATAAAATTAGAGGGGTTGCGGGTGTATTACCGGCATTCAGGGAAAATATATCTGTGCACTCGACACTTGAAAATCCCCTAATTTTCTACTTCAATCGCGGAAAAAATGAAAGGTTCCAATGAAAGATTCCAATGAATAGATTTCACGTGACTGAAATCGCAGGTAGCGGCTAATACACAATATTTCAATGCCTTTCTTATTATTATTTTTTGGAGCAGAGTTTTACGTCAAGAGAGAGTTTCTGTCGAACGCCTTTGTCCAATCTAATATTAAAATCATTTCGCGTTCAGCGAGGCTTTCGTAAATAAATAATGAGTTGTTATGTATTATAATACAGCTGGCACATGTATTGTTATCTCTTTCTGTGACTTCTCTTTCCCTGCGTGAAATTTATAGATCAAGATTTTAGAGTTGTATATAGTAGGCGTTAACAACATCGGGAGTGAGAGTGAGATATAAGTTTTAT
This sequence comes from Melitaea cinxia, assembly GCF_905220565.1. Taxonomy (NCBI): domain Eukaryota; kingdom Metazoa; phylum Arthropoda; class Insecta; order Lepidoptera; family Nymphalidae; genus Melitaea; species Melitaea cinxia. Next base: position 3,192,060 of record NC_059395.1, read on the forward strand.
ACACGTTTAAAAATTAGATCCGCTTATATGAAACATGGCGTACCTGATTTTTTTATGCTACAAGAAATAAACCTATGTAATTAAAGCGATTTAACTTCAGACTACTGCATTCGAACTAACAAAGTCAAGTTAAGATTTTCATATTTTATTGAAGCAAAACTTCTTTACGTACGCTTGACTTGGGAAGTAAGCTGGTGAATATATGGTGTGATCGGGTGCGGCATACCGAAGTTGAAAGAGAGATATAAATCAGATGGTGCTTGAGAAGTTTTTCTTCAGTCGTGTGCTCTAAATCCCATTCGTAATTTTTTTATTGATATGAAATTAAAAATGTGCTCTTGACCTCCGTATTTCTAAAGAGTAAGACTCAATATTAAACTTTACAAACAGTACATCGTATATATGTATTTTATATAACTAATTTTGAATCTATATATTGCAGAATAAGTATATGGCTTTTTTTAATTTTTTTTTTTACCTTTTTGTTCAGTTTTTTTTCCTTTATCACAAATACGCTTATGAGTCCCGCGGTAACATCATCTCTCACCACCATGGGTAGACTGGTAGAGATCATTTACAGAGATAAGTTCGCCCTTGCCAACATTCTTTGTTAAAATGACTTATAATTATGTTTTTTTTAAAGTGCGATAAAGAATATATATATATATATCGTTACGGGTATTATTATACGGAGTATTTTTATAGCAATGTCAAAGAAGACGGCAAAAAATTTAGAACGCGATACTATTTTATTGTTGCCCTCGCTATCCTAATAATAAAGTGGGCCCTTTGTTCACAGTGAACTCTTAGTCCTATTCAAATATCTTGTGTACACAAATTCAAGATTAATAAACAAAAAATTTTGGGAAAAAAAGTTATATAAGTCCATCATTTTTATTGATCTTCTTGAAAAATTCTTACAGCGAAATGTCCATTCAAAATACCTTGTAACCTCGGTTTTTATATTTGTCAATATTTTTTTTTTAATATAAGTAGGTCGGCAAACAAGCGTACGGCTCCTGATAGTAAGCGATTACCGTAGCTTATAGACGCCTGTAACAGAAGGATCGTAAGCGAGTTGCCCCAATCCCAAAAAATTATTCACATTTCATACGTTAGTTGAATGATACGTTATTTGATTGATATGAAGACTAACTCGAGATCTCGTTTTAATTTTATTTAATTCAACTTAAAATATACAGAAAATTTGAATACATATTCTATTCTTCAATTTGAACTTGTCAATAACGAAGTTAATTAATTGGCCTAGATAATGAACTAGATGATGAAACTTTTTTTCGAAATTCAAATGAATCTTCACACTTTGAAAAACGAACTGACGTCATACGAGCGCTAAGATGACGTAACAGTGGTTCCAACAGATATTTCAGATCGTATAAATGCGTCTCAGTAGGCTCCGTTGAATAGAGTGATTGTTTCTTCCAATAGAGTGGAATTCGAATGTCTTAATATTTTCGTAGCTTCGTAGAGGTTGACGTAGCATATCTTATGTCGAATAAAAAGGTCATTTTTAAACGATAAACTTGATAAACAATATGAGTATTGGGTCCAGCCTACTCCTGCTTTCTTTCAATATTTTGTCTTATCTAATATTAGCAGTGCCCGCGACTTCGTCCGCGTGGAATTTAACAAAAAAGTTATTGTTCAGTTCGCAGAGTTATAAAATAAATAAATTTCTAAAATAAAAGTAGCCTAAGTTACTCCTTATTACATCAGATATCTGCCAATGAAAGTCCCGCCAAAATCGTTCCAGCTGTCTCAGAGGTACATAAATGTGGTCGAATTCCTTCAAAATGGCTCGAATGATTTTCGTAAAGTTTTTTTTTGTGTATTTAAGAAGTCATATACTTCGTACAACTATGTTATCAGGGTGTCCGTGGCCTTTTTTAACATACTTCAAAAAGAAGGAGGTTCTCAATACGGTTGATGTAATTATATTTTTTATTATATATATGTACACCGATTACGTCGAAATTCCACCCTGATTTGAGCTTAATTCACTACGCTACTCGCACGGTGTGCAGACCTACAAGAACAGACATCGAAAACAGAAAGAATTATTTGTAAAAAAACAAATATCTAAACCATCAGAGCGGTTGTCTATACTTATACCAATACTGAATATACAACATTAAATTATTCTCATTATAGTTATGTAATAACATTTCAGAGTTGTACAACTAAAAGCTCGTATGTTCAGTTCCAAAGTGATTGACGTTTCACTACACGTACATTTGAGTGTCAATTAGAGTGATTAAGTAAACAGAGCATCCGCTAGTAATTGTTTTGTAATTAATCTAATTGAAGTTAAATGCAAATAGTTATCGTATCAATAAATAATTAAGTTTAAATATAAATGTTTAACATAATAAAAAGCATAATAAAAGTAAACTATAGCTAGCTAACGCTCACAGACACTTTCTTGCGAACTGTCAGACGAATCAAGTTTAAATAGAAAAAAAAAGTGTGTGTGTGTGTCAGCTCCGACGCACGACTGGAGTTTACTTCTTCAGATCGGCTGTCTAAATAGGCACAAAAAATGCTTACTAGTCTAAGAAAACGATTAATACCATATCAAATGGTAAATAAACGAATTAAACAAAACTATTGTGTTCCGATAGATGGCGCTACAAGAAACGTAACGAAGTCATTCGTTCAGTAGATTTTACTCCTCATATTTTTTTTAATACTGGGGGCCGTATATTAAAATCGATTTTTAAGGAGTAAACTTCAAAAATCTACTCCTAAAAGCATTGCTCGTCTTCATATCAGTAAAATTTCCAAGTTTTTTATAAATAATTAATTTTTAATAAAAGCCATTTCCTATTTGAGGTTAATACCTCCCGTCGGAAATGAATTTTCGATAATCCTTTTTGGGGAGTTTCACGCAAATGCGGAATTAAATGGTGCCCGAAATTAATGGTGGTGGTGGTGGTGGTGGTGTAATTGTAAAATTGTATGCTTTTAAATCAATTGGCTTATATTTATATTTCTTATATTTCCATATTTATTGTTTGTCAGTTTATATTTGTAATAACTCGAAGGAATTGCTGATACTTTCTATTATCTTTTTAAATGTTTATACAAACTCTATATTCGAGTGAGTAATTTTAAACGTTTTTAGGAATGTGTTTCTTTAACAGCAAACAAGCGTACGGCTCACGTAATAGTAAGTAAGTATCGTCTATAAAGACGCCTGCAGCACCAGAAGCATCGCGAACGCGTTGTCGACCTTACCCCCAATAAGCCCCCAGGAGCTCTGGCCACCTTACTCGCCAAAGTAACGCAACACTGCGAAAAGCAGTATTATTAAGCTGTGATCTTCTGTGATGTCGAGGTACTTCCCCAAGCTGACTGCTCAATATTATAACTGGAAATTTCCTGCTGTATCCTACCTCAGTTAAAACCTCACGTCAGTTAGTGTTTGAGGTAATTTATGAAATGGAGTATATATGCAGTTTTGTTGGCTTTACTAATACCTACTCGTATAACAGCGCCATTAGCTTTCAATGGACCTTTTTTTTCAAAAATATCAACGTTTTCAAAGAACGTTAGTTTTAAAAATAGCGTGCTTTTGGAAACTTGATAGGAATATACGATGTTATCTACGAAGGACGTTTTTTGTTTCGATTTCTGTTCACGATACACGTAGATATTGTATTCCGGTTTTACTGCAATAGGAGACAAAAAATCTAAGCAAATTTTAGTGCATGAAATTTTACGACACAGAAAAGATACTGATTATTTGGTGATTTTATTATAGACAATTAAAACAATATAATATAAGCAATACAATATAAAATAATTTACCACATTCAAAATAACGTGACACTATATAGCCTATAACTAGCGGACAGTTAAGATGCTTCTAATGATACCTCATTTGATCAGATGAATATACATATATACATAGATTGCTAAAATTATAATTCTCCTTTTGGCTTTGACGTAGTCGGGTACAAAAATCCTTACGCGAGGTAAGGATCATGTAAATTTTTTGATTTAAATGTAATTGATAAGAATTACATACTTTAGAAGTCACCCAGTTTTCGCTTTTAATATAAAAAGGAACCGAGAGAAGTTACCAAAGTATACTAAAACTTATTTTTTTTTAAATAAATGTAACAAAGTAGTGACCATATTAAATTATGAATCTTTTAAACATAAATTGTCTTTCAATTGTCTACTTGCTTTAGTACTACTATAAGTGCTGATCGGAACATAATCAACAATTCAGCTCATGTAAAGTTTCTCAGAAAATTTTCCTTACATCTTCTTCTATATATATAAAAATCAATTGCTATTTGTTTGTCTCAGTAACACTCGCGTACGGTTGGACCGCTTTAGCTGATTTTGATCTTGACATATTTGTGCAAGTTTTTAAGGTTGTATTTAAATTTAGTATAATTTTATAACGTAGAATATCAAGATCAATAATAAAACAAAAAAAAAATACAATAATATTTAAATTGTAACCTTTATAATTAAATATGTATAATTGACCTTTTTGAATTTCAAAATATATGAATAATAAAATTAAAAGTTATCTTTGATATCCTAAAATGGGGGGTGACATTGACATATAATTAGAATTTCTTTATCTCGTAATATCGTTTCACTTCCGCGCTACTAATCTTATTTGGACGAGGCCAATTTCCGTGAAAGTATAGCAACATCGCTTATATTATACTGTTCTGTATTTCCCGACGTTGTTAGGATAATCTTTATATTTTTAATATTTTTGGATTTTGATATTCAAATGAAGATATCATTTTATTTTCATATTTGCGTATTAGCTTTCAATATACGATTCAACCTGTAACATCCCTTTGCTGGACATAGACCTCTTTCTCCACGTAGGAGAAGGGTTTGAGCTCAATCCACCACGCGGCTCCACTGCGGATTGGCGAACATATTCCCTCCAGTAACTATAGCTATATAGTTATAGCAGGCGTCTATGGTAATACCCGGGAACGACTGCTTAACGTGCTCTCTGAAGCACGTTCGGGGAGACCTACAAGGACAGTCAACCAGTCCAGAAAGTGATATTTGTACAAATACCCATCCCGAGCGGACATCGGACCCGCAATCGCCGATGTGCGAGAGCCCACACGATGCACGCACCACTTACACCAGAGCGATGTCCAAGATTTTAATATAATCTGGTTGAATTTGAACAGTTCTTAACTTAATCATGTTTATCGAGGAAAGTATAAACGGTATAAAATAATAGATTTATTAGAAAAAGGCTAATAAATCTAACGCATATTGAAACTTAATACGTGCAAATCAGAGAAGAGCATCTAGTGTTAAAATGAAAATATGTATTTACATACTCATGTAGTTTATATATTACACATAAATCTTATGTACGTATAAAAAATGTTTCTGTCAGTTCCACGCGCTCTCGTGGAAAGGTAAACATTTTTTTTTTACTTCTTTAGTAATGAAGGCCGCTTTTCTATTCAGGGTGAACTGTAGGTACGAATTAGCAGAAAAGGTTGAAATGTACGATGAATTACGATATACCGAGTATAAGGCCCTTTTATTCATCTATGAATTCTTAACAAAATTCGAAGAAAACTTGTCATATAAAGTTTAAATAATATAATAATTATTATATATAACTAGCTGTGTCCTGTGGTTTCACTCGCGCTAATTTTAAGAAAAAAATAGCCTATAACCTTCGTCGCTAATTGGGCTATTCAACAAAAAAAGAATCCCACCAAAAACATTTTCATGTAAAATGTTGCCAAGACGAGATCATATGGCTCGCACTGTCAAAAAGTGATCAGATCTCATGTAGAGCCAAGCTTCTAACTCTACACGCCCTAACTCTACAAGCCCTAACTTCACAAACTCTACACCTTAGTCAAAATATGTGGCTTGGCCGTTTCGCTACCGTCACGTGGGCTTAAGGTGAAAAATTTATTCACTGTTTATTATTCTTCTTTTTATTTTTCTTTAATAGAACTATTGTATAACAGAAAAGTAATAAACAGTGAATAAATTTTTCACCTTAAGCCCACGTGACGGTAGCGAAACGGCCAAGCCACATATTTTGACTAAGGTGTAGAGTTTGTGAAGTTAGGGCTTGTAAAGTTAGGGCGTGTAGAGTTAGAAGCTTGGCTCTACATGAGATCTGATCACTTTTTGACAGTGCGAGCCATATGATCTCGTCTTGGCAACATTTTACATGAAAATGTTTTTGGTGGGATTTCACTTCTTTTTGTAAGTTGCTTATGACAATAGTATAGTTGCATTTTACCTCCGATACATTTTATACCATAAATATCATCCAATCTTCACCATATTTGGTTTAAGCACGCTGTTTTTGATTTTATGTTGAACTGATATGCAAACGGTGACCTCCACCAAAACTTAAATACCAAAATTACAAAATGTAAATTTTCGACATAAACTAATAACCGATTTTTTTTAATGTATTTTTTTATTATTATTTATAACAAGCAGTAACAAGGAGTTTCTATATCAATTTTCAGACCTCTAGCATCAAAATTTGCGGAAGTCTCATACAAACTTCCACCCCCTAGTTTAAGGGGTTGGGGGGTAAAAGTTCCAAGTTTTATAATTTTTTTGTTGTTTGTGTACTAATACTAGCTTACATACCAAATTTTAGCTTTCTGGGACTTCAGGAAGTACTCTAAGAATTTTGATGATCATCAGTGAGTGACGAAATCGGGGTTTTTTAGACATCAATAAAATCTAAAGTATAAGAGCTATGCCATTGAAACTTTATATGTTTAATAAGTCTACTATTGACATCATATCCTGAGAATTTTGTTTATCTGGTGTAATCCAAACCCAAGTTATGATGGTTCAAAAAAACGACGAAGCACTTCGAGAAAAGATAGGTAGTGCTTTTCGTTTTTTTTTTTTTTTTGGCTCGTCTTGGCGGGGGCACTACCGTGCCCCCAGATTTTTCAACTGCGCCTGAATTAAACCAAATCAGCTCGTTTCGATTCATTGAAATTCGACCTAAGCATAAACGATTTACAATACCAAACTCATATTTCGAAAGTTAAAAATTTAATTTCATCTGTAATATTAAGAAAGCAATTTTCGCTGCCTTCTGGAATTATTTTGAATTATTCTGGAATTATTTTCAAGCTAAGCTAAGACTCATAATCCATAAATGTCAACGCTAAGAAAACTTCGAGAAACGTCGATTATTTAATCATCTGCACATCGCGTTGAGAAATTGCGTGGACGTTCGTAATTCCACATTCTTAAGGATTATATTAGGATTTATCTGTGAAAGTTTTTACACGTTCATAATGTTGTTAATCCTATATCGTCTTTTGTATCGTCACCACGTAAGCCGTTGAGCCGTTTTGATATTTTGATATCTTGCGATCGCTAATCGAAAGACGCTCCGTTTTAGGTAATCAGAATCAAGCATCTTAGAATAGCAATTTTTAAAATATAACGATAACATCGATGTTTGGATAAAAATGTGCAGTAGGTATTTCCGCTCTTCTGAAAAGATAGGAGTTAACGACGATACAATTGACTGCTATGATTAGTAGGTACTATATGGGTATATATTGGTAAAGACGGGTTGGCGAAGAGGTCTCAGAGTCAGTCTCTCGCTGTCAAGCGTCGTCCGCTTCATGCTTGGTAGCGAGAGGTGACGGCCGTGACCTCCTTCTGCAAGGAGGTACGTCCATGCTGATCCGCTTCGCAAGAGACGACCAGGGGGAAGGAAATATCGACACGCGCTTCTTCAACCTTTGAGTGGGAGAGGGGTACCATTCCCCGCACTAGCCGCAGGGGTAATAGAATGCTCATGGTGTCCGTGGGCGTTCTATAGGCAAAGATGGAATGCACAGGCGTTCTAACCATCGGGACGTAATGGTAGCATGCGTCAGCGATCCCGTGGCGCCTCACTATAATGACGAGGGCACCGCTGGTTTGTTTTAGTGTGTAGTCTTGCTCGTTCTGACATGTTGGAAGCTCCCCACTCCCGTCCGCATTGGCGGCGGGGTCAGTAAGTCTTAAAGGCATTTTCAGAGTCAAACAAAAGCAGCGTTAGAAACTTTCAGTTACGCTCTGATCACAACTCACGAGTTATGTTTATATAGTTCAAACAGATGCTTATCAGTCAGTCAGTCATGTTTGTCACTGAGACTCCAAAAGAATATTTAATCGCTATCAAGCAATTGTATCATCATTCCAGCCTATACAGTCCACTGCTGGACATAGGCCTCCACAAGTTTACGCCAAAAATAACGTAAACTCATGTGTTTTGCCCATAGTCACCACGCTGGGCAGGCGGGTTGGTGACCAAGCCAATTGTATGTGTGGCGTAAATTTTTTTATTATTAATAAGACCATCACGGCTATTAGTCACATCTAATTAAACGGCGAGGATTAACTTTATGCATAAACTCGAAGAAATTAAAGTAGCTCAAATAAAGTACGTTTATTTTTCCCTTTTTAGACCGAAGTTCAAAGTTAGTTACCAAAAGTTTACCCGACCCAACTCATGAATGTTTTAATTTTCACGCATTAGAGACTTATCTCTTAAGCTAACATTTCTGTTAGAGTTCATATGGAATTATAAATAAAGGTCCCTCTTAATCTTAAATAATGAAACAAAAAGCCGTCGTTATGACTTCTGTAATCATTATTATTCTGTTGATTTATGTACAAATGGTTGTGACTAAAATTCAAGGAGTTGGTTGCATGATGTATATGTTTGAGATAAATGAATTTTAGGCTTAAGAATAATGGAATCAACACTTCGTGGTAAGTACTATTTCAATTTCTCGTGTCAATAGTTTCTCTTAGTTTTTTGAATAAGAGAGATTTTAGACTTTTTTGCAACGTTGGCGCAACGGTCACAGCACTGGTTTGTGGCTGTTGCGCTGGCGGTTGCGGGTTCGATCTACGCACATGACAGACATTATATATTGTCAACATGTATTTAGTGGCCATACAGATGTTTGCTGTGGTCTGGATGTTTGTGCAGTCCTTGTGGGTCTCCCCCATCGTGCATTGGAGAACACGTTAAGCCGTCGGTCCCGGTTGTTATCATGTAAGTCGAATAAAGTCTAAAACCGATCGCTACCACCTGGTATATATGGATAGATTCCTAAAACTTACATTCATATTATATTATGGCAGATGTAATATTTATTATTTTGAACAAGAAAGTGAAAAAAAAAGAAAAAAATTCGTATACGTTTTATCAAGTTACCAAAATCTAACCCTCGAAATATTTCGACATTTCTAATATTTTGAATATTTTGTACAATAAAATAAAAAATAGATTAAGAAAGAAGTGAAATAGATTAAGAATTTGAAGGAAAATGAATATATTCTACTACATTGACATGTATCAAATTTTATTTTCCATTAATATTTTCAAGATATTTATAGTTAAAATGGGTTTTGAAAGTTATCGTATTCCTAAGTAACAACCTCATGTAGGTGTCAATCCGAAAATAGCAAGAAAGGTCACGAAAAAATCAACGACATTTAATCACAGTTGATATTAATATACACAATTTTACTGACAGATCGAGTATTAGCAGCTCGTATGTATTTGATAACTTTTATCGAATTATACTTTTGAAGTTCACGTCGTGCTTTAACCGTTGGCTTTGATCTATATAGATTTTCTTCAATTATGTGTATTCTTCTTTACGTTCTCCGAGATTCTTTTGCAATTATAAACCGAGTTTGGGACTCGTTCTATTTTTTAAAAGGGTTATATAAAGAAAGTGTAGTTTACAAGTCTTCAAGGAAGTACGTTTGTAAATATAGAATATTATAAATGTAACTTTTTTTCCATATAAAAATTGCAACAATTGTAAATTACAACTTTAGAACAACTGGCGCATGTGGAACGAAACTTGTAACAAGATGACGGTTATGTCAACTGAACTACGTGTGTGCACCGCCGTAAAGTTCTAAATCTAAGCGTGAATTGGGACAATGTCTAAACTTACCATCCTCCCGTCTGAGTTTTCCACTTGGGATCAATATAATATTCAGTAGTTCATAGCCTCGAGAGGCGTTGGGCTAAATTAAAATTTAAATATTTATCGCTGTCGACACCTACATTTGGGACTTTCAAGGAACAATTTTTATTTTATTTTTTTATTTATTTATTACTTCTTGCATACATATAATCAAACACTTTTACGTATAAAAAAAAGGAAAAAAAACCACAGTACAGAAATAAAATTAAACAAAAAGTAGTTGCAATGACAGCATGCAAAGGCGGTCTTATTAACCGACTTCCAAAAAAGGAGGAGGTTCTCAAGTCGACTGTGTTTTTTTTTTTTTTTTTTTTTTAATGTATGTTACATCAGAACTTTTGCCCGTGTGGACCGATTTCGACAAATTTTGTTTTAATCGAAAGGTGGTGTGTGCCAATTGGTCCCATTTAAATTTATTTGAGATCTAACTACTACTTTTCGAGTTATATCTAATAATGTGTTTTTACTTGACGCTTTTTTCGTCGACCTACGTTGTATTATACCGCATAACTTTCTACTGGATGTACCGATTTTGATAATTCTTTTTTTGTTGGAAAGGGGATACCCCTAGTTTGGTACTGTGATAAGGAAACTAGGATCTGATGATGGGATCCCAGAGGAATCGAGGGAAACTCTCGAAAATCCGTAATAACTTTTTACTGGGTGTACCGATTTTGATAATTTTTAATTTAATCGAAAGCTGATGTTTATCATGTGGTCACATATAAATTTTATTGAGATCTGATAACTACTTTTTGAGTAATCTTTAATAACGCGTAGTTGCTTGACTATTTTTTCGTCGATCTACGTTGTATTACTGGTCGCCGTAATTGAAGTCGGTTTTTTTTTCGTTTGCGAGCAAACACAATTATTGCTTTAAGCAATCTCTTCCAGACAACCTCAGGTAAAAGGAGATTATTAGTAACAAAGTGCGTGATTGTGCAAAACTAGATAAATTTATATAGAATGATAAATACATAAAAACATATACATACACATATAGAAGAATAAGATAAACATACAAAATCATGAGAATAAATAAATTTTATATTTTAGTTTTGACAATTAATTATAGATTTTTGGGATGTGTTTCTTTCCATGAGCCATTCTTCGCATGAGCTTCATGAGAACAAATGAATCGTAAATTTGCAGCATGTATATTATTAAAATATTTATTTAATTTAACGAAGAATAAAATATTACAAACCTTAAAAATTAGCAAAATTAAAAATTAATAATTGGTGTCGGCAACCGCATAATATTTAGGTTCAAAAAATACCAATATGAAGATTAAATTACAAATATTAAAATAATTGTTGCTTGTTCTCCAGTAAAAAAAAATGATTTCAATTTAATAGTTACAAAAAATAAAATGAGATTTAAGAAACGGACGTCAAAGTCAATTATATGCATCATTAGTAACCGCTTAAACTACTCGCTAGGTTTTGAATATAAAAATAACTATCAAAATCGGCACACCCAGTAAAGTCAAAAAAATTTAATATAACTACGTAAATAATACGTTTGTGTTAAGAATCTTCTCCTTTTGTCATTGTTATTTATTGTTGCGATAAAAATCAATTAAAAATTTAACAAAATATTACTTCAGGATTTCCTATTGAACCTGTTTTATCTGAAATTGAAACAACATCTCTAATATTTTAATATTTTAAATACGAATGTAAGTTTGTTTGTTACGCTTTCACATGAAAACTACTCAGTCGGACATCATGAAACATACACATATTCTTGGAGGTATTGAAGTAACATCGGATACATTTACTAAAAAAAAATATGCAAGAAAGTATCTCGATGAAAATAAACATATATTTCCTTAGGGAAAACGTTACGTTTATATTTAGGCGTTTATTGTTATTTACTGAAATATAAATAAAAAGATACGGAGATGTGGTGATGTTATTCATTTGTTTATCTCTTATTAGTCTTTACTATCATATTCAGGGATTATGTACTTATCTTGTTAGTACTTCGATTTTGCACACCTACAAACGTCTGCTCTACGTACGTCCTAAGGTTGGCTGGGAGAGAATGCTTTTAGCATTAAGCCCGCCTTTTGTACAATTCTTTAATGTATTGTACAATAAAGTATTAATAATAATAATAATAATACTAAATCGTATATCTTTATTGCTTAGAAAGGTTATTGGAATTATTATTACTTTAGTTTCTTATGCAGATGTTTGCCGTGGTCTACGTGTTTGTGCATCACTTGTGGGTCTCCCCATCGTGCCTCGGAGAGCACGTTAACCCGTCGGTCCCGGTTGTTATCATGTACACCTTATAGCGATCGTTACTTATAGTAGGGAATATATCCGTCAATCGGCATTGGAGTAGCATGGTGCATTAAGCTCTGATCCTTCTTCTGCATGGGGAAAGAGGCCTATGCCCAGTAGTGGGATATTACAGGCTGTATCGTTACACGTGTAAACTGTATTCAGTTTTTTTTTTATTTTATTTAAATTTATGTTACGACAATTCATTATTCCAAAAATTTCTGTGTTCGGTTTTTAAAAGCACACTATTCTAGCATTTTAATGTCTGTTTGTGTTTGCGTGCGAAAATGTGTCTTGGGACATTTATTTGTTTTATACTTATTAAAATCATTAGAAATTAATTCTTGTTCACCTAACACATTTTATACAGCTGTCTTGGTTACCCTTTATTACTCAGTGAAGATAAAATCCACTAGAAATTGTATAACTTTTCTTACGTCATTATTACCGTAGTTGAAATTAGAACTAATGAAAATGAACTGCCTCACATTATTCTATCTATAGACACCACTTACCTCAGAAGTGACTTCGTTAACGGTGTCGAGTTTCAAAGTAGTTTAACGAAATGGCCACTTGCAAGTGATACTGCACTTATTATTAGTTCCAAACAATACGTCGTGGTACACCTCATAACTTTCTTAAATGTAATATGATAAACGTGTAAAGTTTTATATTGTAAGTGTTTTTAACATCCATTTTGTTTTTATAGAGGTTTGTACTTAAACTTTTAATAAGTATCATCCTGACTAGAGCGCTTATTATGTTGAATAAAAAAAAAAATGATGAATATAATGATGTAAGTACGAGTTTTGTTTAGTGAAAATATTTTTTTGATAATTATTGTTTGATATTATAAGCTAAAACTTTAACGATCGATTTGTAAAAAGAACAAAAGGAAAAAATATTTCATAATTGTAATTGAATAAATATATATATTTTTTTATAATCAGCGCTAAACCTGCCACATTAAGTATTTCATTTTATTTTTCTTAGTTACGTAAGTACGCTCCTAGAATGCATAAGAAAAAATGTCGTTATGCCTGATTTTAATTTTAATTGAAATTTATTTATTAGAAAAAAAAAAAAACTACTTTTAAATAACCTTTATGCCGAGAAATGTTATAAAGTAAAAAATGGTTTTAAATAACCTTTATGCCGAAAAATGTTATACTTGAAGTAATTAATTGACTAATGCTATGGCTTCTAAGTCATAAACAATGGAAGCAGTCAGCAAATAGTAAATATATACTTCTCCAAGATAGACCTCAACTCACAACTAATACCATATCTTCCATCACTTTGTACGTGTTGTGTTTGTTAATTCATTAGACTGTTCTTGAGTAAAAACATTACAGTACCCGGCCATAAATAATGCACATCAACCTTACACAATCGGTTAGTTTCGACTTTATAGCGCGTAATAGATCGAGATCCTGGACTCCAGACATTCCTTATTTTCTGATTTTTTTTTTTTTTTTTTTTATGTCACTAGGTCGGCAAACAAGCGTACGGCTCACCTGATGGTAAGCGATTACCGTAGCTTATAGACACCTGCAACACCAGAAGCATCGCAAGCGCGTTGCCGACCAATCCCCAATCCCCAGGAGCTCTGGTCACCTTACTCACCAACAGGAACACAATACTGCTTGAAAACAGTATTATTTAGCTGTGATCTTCTGTAAGGTCGAGGTACTACCCCAGTCGGGCTGCTCCATATTTTGAGCAGGAAATTCCTGCTGTGCCCTACCTCAGTTAAACTGATTGACAAAATATATACAATACAGTATAAAGAGTTGGTCAAATATTTACGGAATTAAAAATATAATCTAACTAGCTGACGCCGCAAACGTTGTTTTGCCATAACACAAAATTTCAAATATTTTTCTTAATTTGATCGCAGCACCAACTGTTGGGACAAACTGAAATTAAAGTAGGATAATATTTAATATTTGACGCTGCGATGGTAGCGCAGTCTACCGGATCAAATGTAAAACATTCCAAAATTAACAACTACTCAGAAATGAAAAATTAGTTAAATAAACATTTTCCAGTGGACCAAATTGTGAATCTAAACCATCCTCGAATCCCCTTGAACTCACACGAAAAATTTCATCAAAATCCGTCCAGCCGTCTAGGAGGAGTTCAGTGACACACACATGCACACAAGAAATATAAATATAATCTAATTAGTGTCTGGCAATAAAACAACCGACAGAAGGTGTCTGGCAGTACGAATTTCATATTTTCTACTTAGTTCGTATCATTTTTACGTACACTCCAGCATTCATAGCAGTTTATTGTATTATTTTTGTACATTTATTGTATACACTAATACTACTTTGTTGTATGGAGTTTGTCCTTCAAGAAATAAAAAGGGTCTTGAGTGCCTAGGATCTTACACTATTAGATCTGTCATATGAAATACTGACAGTCCGATTTGACACATAAGGAATGTGCGTCAGAGACAGCGCTCTACAAAGTTGAAATTAGTCGATTGTCTTTTTCTAAAGGTCGATGTCCATTATTTATGGCCGGGTACTATATTTAATTTAGATTACGCAAAAAACAATGACAATAAGAATATAAAAAGGAAAAAAAAACAATGTAATACAAACATTATAATTATCAGATAGAAAAACAATTATGTAACATGCTAAAATAAATATTATCAGTATAAATGTAATGCATAAATTTATGTGTGTGATTACTAAACAACCCTTTTCATATTTGTATTTTCAGTAAATTCAGTGGAGTTTTATTTAATTAAACTTTATATAATTTTATATATGTACGATACAAATCATAATGCTTTTTATATTATTTTTCGCACGTGTTACGGGAACGTGAATCCCGATGAAGTATCGGTTCACTAGGCATGTCGCAGCTTCTCGAATCTATTACCAAGCAGGCTTTTGTTTGCACGTGATTGTAGTAGTGTGATTCGTATTTTTTTTTTTTTTTTTTTTTTTTGTTATTGAATATAAGCAAAGATAAATTGGAAGTTTTTCTTTTTCTCATGAAGATTTATTAATTTATGCTGTGGATGGAAATATAATTAAATGATTCATTGATTAAA
Source organism: Melitaea cinxia (assembly GCF_905220565.1). Classification (NCBI taxonomy): domain Eukaryota; kingdom Metazoa; phylum Arthropoda; class Insecta; order Lepidoptera; family Nymphalidae; genus Melitaea; species Melitaea cinxia. The sequence goes on from NC_059395.1 coordinate 3,207,461, forward strand.
TAATTCATTTATTCATTCCTTTATACGTTTTTTTTATTCATTATTTTTTTTTTTCTTATAATTAGTGTTATTTATGATTTATTAGCTGAGCCGTTTGAACTTCGTAACGCATTTTTTTTTATCGCGAATGTATATATTTTTATTTTATTTTTTTACGATTTTAACCTTAAGATAGCGACCAGAATGGTTATTCGGAAGTTATATACGAATCTATAATTCGGTAATTTTTAAATTAATTATATGGTTTTAGTAATTTATTAATTATTGAAACAAAGTTTTAGTTTAAGCTAATCTTCTTACTGATAACTTTCTCGCGTATCTATATATTTTTTTCCTTCTCACCTATGACTGCATAGTGAAAAGTTATTTTCTGGAATTGGTTGATATATAACAACTCATTACAATACCGAGGCGATACTACATTATTGATTTTGTCATATATATATAGGACCTTTTTACTATGTATTCTCCCGCTGTTTGCTAGATGTGTAATATTTTTAATATAACATAACGATACGCTTTATTGTACCCCAAAACAGAATACATAGCAAATTGATTTTAACAAAGTATCATCAGGTACAAAGGGCGCCTTCCCTCTTGTAGCAATGTAGGGGCAGAAGAGATGGTATATTGTATCATTTAATAAAAAGTAAGCCGTGACGTGACGACTGACAGATGTCAAACATGTAATAAATATTTATTTTCTTTATATATAAAAAAATTTAATTTAAAAATTTATTTTAAATCGCGACAACTCAATTATTATATAGTATAGTAAATATATTCCATCATTAGCGTGGCGATTCGTCGCCAAGGCCTGTGTTGCCACGCCAACAATCAGGTTTACGCTCGCGTATAGATGTTTCACGTCAATAAATATGAAATCTGATATTTTTGTATATTTAGGGATATTATTTAATTTTTAAAATTGGAATTTGTTAAGGAAATACAGACAAAAACAGGTAAAAAGACTGACAAAAGTTAAGCAAAAATTTTGGCTTCAGTAACAGTTACGGAATATCATTTATTTTGTTTAAATTTGTATGTAATGCCTTTACAAAGAATCTGTGTCAGTGTTAAGGTTCCGTACAAAACGTAAGAATTATAAAAGAACATTTTCAGTACATTGATTATCGTAAATAAGCAACATTGAATGAAGCAGCTACAAATGATTTAAACTAGTTTGTCGGTTTTTTTTTTTTTGTAATAATTAAATTAGTTTTCTAAATAAACTTGGTTACCTATTAAATTCGCAGAAAACAATTTTAAAAGACTAAATATAGTTACTGTTCCTAACACTCTTATCTCCGTAACTTGCAGTCCTTGACGTCAATACGAAGTCTAATTAGCGGTTTAGTTCCGAATGCCATCTTGGAAGACACGTGACCTGTCTTTAGTGACATCTTGCAACTAATTGTACAATATTACGTCGATTCGTGTTTCTAACAAGCGTCGAGACTGTTTGTAGCGAATCTCCACTTTTCCTCCAACAGTTCTGTGCAGACTGCATTTTTATGGTGAACTTTTACGACGCGCTGTCTGGACGTCTAGTCGTACAGAACCGAAATGCATTTGTAGCTTTTTACTGATGCTATCTCTAACGAAAAGTCCATAACTTGAGGGCTAATAATCTCCCTAATACAGTTTGATAATGTAAGAAATAGAGGAATAAAACGGTAATAGTAGTATCTTGTTTTTTAACCGTCTTCCAAAAAAAGAGGAGGACCTAAATTGTATTGTACTTTTTAATGAATGTTACCTCAGAAATTTTGACTGGGTGGACCGATTTCGATGTAGTACGTAGTTTCATTTAAATTTAACTACGATCTAACAAGTACTTTTAGAGTTATATCAAATAATGCTTGACGATTTTTTCGTCGACCTACGTTGTATTATATACCGCATACCTTTTCACTGGGTGTACCGATTTTAATGATTTTTGATTGATTTTATTCGAAAGTTGATACTTGTTTTATATTCTAATTTAAATTTTATTGAGATCGGATATCTACTTTTTGAATAATCTTTTGATAACGTGCATTTACCTGATTATTTTTTCGTCTACGTAATTGAAGTCGTTCTTTTTCCTTTGCGAGAAAACACAATTATACAAGCATTACAAATAAAACACAAAAGTGAATTCACGCCATTTTTGGTGCGAACTTTTGGAGGCCTATGACCATCAGTGAACTGCAATAGGCTGAAGCGATTATGATGATGATGACATAAAAAATATGCTTACATTCGCAAAATATACTAACAGTATATTCTCAAAAAAATTGTTATGTAAATTTATCCTTTATAAGAGTTACAAATCTAATAAAATTAAATTACTTTTATTTTAAATTACACATGAATATTTCTGAAAGACCAGTTTATAAAAACACGTATCAAAGAAACTGTGATTATATCGTTCCGCTCGTCAGCCTCTAAATTATCGCTCTATTCTATCAATAAATTGAACAATTTAGTCAAAGATAGGGGAAAGGTGAAATATTTCCTTATTGCAGACCAAATTCGGCTACAAGCATTCCTCGAAATGGAAATGATATATATATTATTGTCATTAATCTTGAACGGAAGAATTTCTGTTAGTCCTCCATGAGCTGTGACGGATTCACAGGTCGAGAAAATCTCATAAATACTTTTGCATCTTATTGAAGAAATGGCACATTTATTATGACGTACTGTGACTGTGCATATAACTGAAGATTGGGATTGGGTTTGATAAAATTGCTTCCGTATTCTCGTACTCTTATATAGTTAGATATATCTATACATCTCAATGTCGTCTGATAGAAAATGCTTTTAGCATTACGCCCGCCTTTTTTGCATATATTTCCATTTCAGTATATTTCGTAAGGTACTTAATAAATGTATAAGATTGAAGACAAACTTTTGAGGCAGAAGTATCATTAGGAAGTGAGAGACGTGTCCAAGGTTGTCGATGCTAATTTAAAATGAGTTAATTAGCTTTTCGAGAACTCGTGTATGTTGCGTTTATTATTCGCTGATATTATTCAGCAACTCTTTGCTGCTGTCGAAAAGTATAGGAGCTCTTAGCTTAGCCATATGTAGGGGAGAAGTGGCATGAAAGAGCCAGTTTACTAAACAGAGCAAAGAAACATACTTTTAATGAAATAAATAATGATTTTTTTGTGTCAAACTACTATTTATTTATTAAAGTATGTTATTTTATACGAAAAAACCTTAAAAACACTACAAAAATCAGTGATGTATTCATTTTAAAAAAAATGTGTCTTTTGGCTGTTTCATAACTTTTCGGTGTTGAAAGAGCCACCAAAAGTTATGAATGAGCCAGTCAGTATTATAAAGTGTAATTGTGAAAATTATGCAAAATAATAATCATTGTCCTATAAAAAAAAAAAAAACTACAATTCTAACAAATTTTTTTTATTATAAACTTACTTACTGACTTAAAAAAAAAAAAAAAACTATCAGTCATTTTAAGTCATTAATCTTAACATATTTTTCAGTCAACTATTATAATATATAATCTTAATATATTAGAGGCGGATTATTTTTCATTAATAACAATCTCAAAAAATTAACAAACAAAAAAAATTATATCTTCTATCAAAAACAACATCGTTAAATCTTTAAAAACTTCAAAAAAAAATATTGCTCACTTTGAGCTTTAAAATGTTAGCTATGAATTTGATTAACTTAAAGATTCAGACTTTTTAGGAACTTTAGAATATTCATTTTCTAAAAATTAGAAGCATGTCTTGCAAAAGAAATTAAATTTCCCCTTAATGCCACAGGATTCGTGAGCCCAACCAGAACAAACTTTGCACTTAAACCAATCTTGATCACTGTTTTCATATGTTTTATGACAAATTACGCAATCATCACTATTTTTCTTTGTTTTGGAGTTTGTTTTTCTTCGAACCTTTTTTTTTACTTCAGCCAATACGATAGAGTCAGACGAATCAGAGTCACCTTGCTGTACGGAATTTTCTTGATTTATTGTTGATTTTGTATTAAGGGTTTTTATGGACTGTTTTGTAGTCAGTTTTTTAACATTTTTTGCTTTCCTTGCATTATCCTCTTTTTCTTCTAATTTTTTCTTTTCAGGTGTGTCAGTTACGATGGCAGACGACATCTTTCTGATATTGCTTGTCGTGTTTTGTCGTGGCCCCGCTTTAGAAAATGGTCTTATCGTTTCCGGTGATATAATTTGTTGCCTTGAAGTACTCGGCATCGCAACCATAGGAGTAGAGGTTAAATAGAGAGATGGTCTGATATTCTGGTCTATCATCTCATTTTTTTCGTAAGATTCAGGTGGGTTTGTAAAAGGCGGAGGTGTTGATCTTAAGTTGGTTTTAATATTTTCCTTGTCCAAATCCAACTCATTACCATCGTTTGACTGTGATGGATCCGGTCTATCAGTTACATATGAAGATAAAAATTCTTCCTCATCAAATATATTAGAATTTAAGGGGTAAATTCCTGTTTTCAAAAATCCTTGTATTATATTCTGAGGACTAAAAGCTGAGAGATATGCTTCTTTTACAAACTGTCCAACTTGATAAATAGTCACCGTTTTACCAGGGTTTGACAACATCCATTCATTCATGGCAATACGGTATCTAGTTTTAAAAGGCCCATATAATGTGACATCGAGTGGTTGCAGTTTATGACTGCAGTGCGGTGGGAATGTGACTATAATTATTGAGTTTTGTCTGGCAAATTTAACCACTTTAAGATTCACATGAGAGCTGTGATTATCCATTAATATCAATGCTGGATTCTCCTTTGATGGCTTTATATGCATAACAAAGTGTTCAAGCGCTTTGACAAAACAGTCCTCAGTCATCCACCCAGAAGCTTGAGCCAACCCTAGAGCTCCAGGCGGGCCATTATTTAACATAATATCTTTGTACCTTGCTCTTGGAAACACAAAAATAGGCGGTAAAAAACCACCAGCAACATTAATAAAGAACAGAGTTGTCACCAATACTCCTCGTTCAGCTGAGGTAACTTGTCCAATTTGTTTCGCACCCCTTTCAGCTATGACTTTAGGAGGATTGGTGACGGTGCTGCAGCCTGTTTCGTCGGCGTTAAAAATCATATGGGGAGGGAAATTGTACTTGCGTAAGACACTGCTTAGTTTTTCAAAAAACGTGTTCACATTGGTTTTATTAAAACTTGTTGCACGGGCTACAGAAGTGCTTTCAGGTTTTCTGACAGCTAAATCGTTGTGTCTGCTCATAAACCCTTTGAGCCAATCATTAGTTGCTGTTTTAATTTCTTTCCATTTATCTGGGCAAATATCGTTGGCCATGGCGTAATCAAATGCCAACTTCTTAGTTTGATGCCTTGTTAGGCCATAGCACATTTTAGAAGCAGTCTTTAAATAATCCGCAAGCATTTTCTCTTGGTCTATTGTGAAAATACGCTTATTTCCTATATTAGGACAGTGTTTATACGATGATTCACCAGAAGCCTTTACTTTTTTAACTATTTTAGCTAAGTAAGCACTCGATATATTTAAAGCAAGTGCAGTTTTGTTTATGGACTGACCTTTCTCCAAAACTTCATTGACTGCTTCCTCGATTACCGATTTTTCGGGTCTTTTTCGTTTTTTTAGACCAATCTTCTCCATAATGCAATATCTGAAGCAAATAATTTAATAATATATGAAAAAAAAGGTTATTTGTTATTAGTATAATTTATTTACAAAATTTAAATGCAGGGTTATGAACGAGCCGGTTATGAAAGAGCCAGCTCTTTTATGGCCCATTCACCCGGCTCTTTCAAAACTTATTCTTAAAAAAAATATAACCTTCAAAATAATAACAATATCAAAACTTTTAAGGCTCAGTTGTTACGCAGCTGCAAAGCCAAATATATTCACAAACTCAGTCTACAATCCATTTACCTGTATTTTTTTACAATAAAATATCAAAAAACAACTTAAATGAAGTAAAATACTTACTTTTTAGTGTCAAAAACTTTAACTCAATGCACCGGCGTCCGTTGATACCGGTGAACTGTCAAATGTTTGTAGGTAACGGGGAATCAGTGCTGCCACTTAAAAATAAAATCACCAAGCAAATCCGTTCCTACACTACTGAAATAATAGAAGTGGCTCTTTCAAAACCTGGCTCTTTCATGCCACTTCTCCCCTACATATGTTTATATCAATTACGTAACAACGTAAGTTGACAAAAAAAATTAACAAACGCACTAGTCGTCACTACGATTTTCGAGGGTTCCCCATGACTTCTCTAGGATTCCATCATCAAATATTGGTTTCCTTATTATGGTATTTGGGATATCTCCTTTCCAACAAAAAGGAATTATCAAAATCGGTTCCTAAACGATGAAGTAATCCCCGAACATACATTAATATACATATAAATAATTCGACCGTATGTATATGTCGAAAATTAAAGAAGAAGAAGGTATACTTTTCGACTTGAAGGTATATTTCTCTCTCTCATGATCTCAGAGTACTCACTCAGTCTACTGTGGGCATAAGTGAGTAATGTTGACACAAGTAAACACAATTAATGATATCTCCAAATTATTATAACACAGGAATCAGTTAACAGAAAGGTAACGCAGTACGGAAGGCGGGTAGTTATTAGTTAAGGGGGCGAAGACTAACTTCTTAGCATTCGATGGATTCACGGTTCACCGTGCGGGTACCGAGTCCATCGTGTGGCAGAGGGAGTAACTCAGAGCAGTGCCTAGGACTTGCGACCTAGGTGTAGGTTTAAGGAGATCTCCTTTGAGATGCGCATCAACGCTCACCTTCACTGCTCGAGTTATCCGCCATAATATGTAACAATTAATTCGTATGCACAAATTAATTATCGAATGAGTCTAGGTTAAGCTACTAGCAGGATACAACAAATGTATCGTGCCAAGCCAGAGCCAAGACTACCTTAACCGAGGTGACACCGTTCGTTTTATACACGTCAGAACAATTCGAGTAATATAATAACTGAGGGTAGGTGACTATCGAACGATGTGCTAGGTGGCGCGTCGATCACCCCACTACTCTAACAGCTAATAATTGACAACTGACATTATCTGAATACACCCAAGTCAAACACTTGACGTTCCGTATTCATACCCTGCGACATATATATATATATATATATATATATATATATTCTTAGAAATCAGAAGTGAAAGAGAATTTTATTTTAAGAAAAGAATAAGATACGGAGTAACCTTACAAGATTTATTCATTTACATCAACTAAATGTTTATCAACACAAGTACAAGTACGCGTCCTGTTAGCACTAGAGAGTACGTCCGGCGCTGCCGCGAGCTCGAAGCAGAGAGAGCGATGCAATCGCATGATGCGACGCGGCGCACGCGGCGCTATTGCCCCGCCCTCCGCGCTCCGTCGCACGATGTCACTGAGTAGAGGCCGGGTCGTGGGAAAGTTTCTAACAATATACATACGGTCGAATTGAATAACCTTCTTTTTTGAAGTTGGTTAAAAAGGAAGAAGGTATTATGAGAACAATTTGAAATTTGTCTAGTGTCCTCTTTTTTAGTGTTATTTTATTGAAATACTTTCTGGCAGAGTAAAATTGTTTTAGTTGTCCGCAAACTTTGTTAAATAAGAAAGCGAGTCTAAAAAGCGAGGCTAAATCTGTCTGCTATTAACTTAATTCACCTTTAAATTGGGACGCAACGTGATAAGACGCCAACGTATCCATTTTGTTTATATTTTACATAAACTAATATTTACTTTTTACAATAAAGTCCACTTTCTTTTTCAAAGATAAAAGTTTGAAAGTTTTATTAAAACAAAATTGTATAACGTTACGTAATTCTAACTTTTAAAAGGTTAAAGGTTGGGAAGGCTATTAACTGAGATAAGTTGTTGATTCGGAAAATCGTGTTACGTCTCGTAAGATTTAAGAAGGGACTGTAATTGTCAAAAATAATACTTTGTCTTTTTTTTTTATTCGAAAAGTATGGTAGTTACAGATAGTCCGTTCAAAATAAATCTTAAATGGGTTAAGCTAATATGATTTTGTTTTATACCCATCTGGTGGTTAAGATACGCTTAGAGTACCAGGAGCATTACATGCGCGTTGCCAACCCTACCCTCGTTGTGGAAACGGGGCATCCCCGGGACATCTGGCTATCTTACTCATCACACTAACACAACACTACTTTAGAGTGTTATTCTGTGACAGTTTATTATAATTGATTGGAAAACTACTGGATATTAAAGTACTTGCTGCTGTGCTCTACCTCAATACCGTGGCAACTCTCAGAATCTGTACAGTATTAAATAATAATAAATAATATGGAGCAGCCCTACTAGGGTAGTACCTCAACCTTACAGAAGATCACAACTAAATAATACTGCTTTCAAGCAGTGTTGTGTTTCTGTTGGTGAGTAAGGTGACCAGAGATCCAGGAAGAAATTGGGGATAGGGTCGGCAACGCGCTGGCTACGCTTCCGGTATTGCAGACGTCGATAAGCTACGGTAATTACTCACAATCAAATGAGCTGAATGATTGTTTGCCGACCTAAATAATTACATCATCGACTTTACATACTTCATGAATCGTTATAGTTTCGACAAAGTTAATCTTACACCTAGTCGCTTCATTTATTATCATTAAACTTGGTGTCGGCATTAATTATTTAACTTTACAAAAACATAGCGAAACTACTATGATCTTGGAACGTTAATTGAGAAAGTTGGGATCTGTTCAGTGTTTTCGTGAATACGCCTTGGTTTTGTTGCTTGTTTTATATTACGTCGAAGAAAAAGTTTCTTCGTATTTTTTACATAGGATTTTTAAGGTAAGATTTAACAAAATTTGTTTACATTAATTATAATATATATGTGACATTTTGTTCGATAACTTGCCGCCATCTTGGAGGTAGTGGATTGGGTTACGTCCCTGTAGAAATTTTGCGACTCCTCGTTAAAAAACCACGAAATGTAGTTTTGATAATTAACTTTACACTATCTAAAGAATTCTGATAATTGTGTTTGCAGGCAAACGAAAATCGACTTCAATTATATCGACAAGTAATACAACGTAGGTAGATGAAAAAATAATGTCAAGTAAATACGCATTCTCAAAGATTACTCCAAAAGTAGTTATCAGATCTCGATAAAATTTAAATGTGACCACATGATAAACATCAGCTTTCGATTAAATTAAAAAATATTAAAATCGGTACAACCAGTAAAAAGTTATGCAGATTTTCAAGAGTTTCCCTCGATTTCTCTGAGATCCCATCATCAAATCCTGGTTTCCTCATCGTGGTACTAAACTAGGAATATTTTCTTTCCAACAAAAAAAGAATTATCAAAATCGGTACACCCAGTAAAAAGTTATGTGGTATAATACAAAGTCGACGAAAAAAGCGTCAAGTAAAAACGCATTATTAGATATAACTCGAAAAGTAGTTGTTAGATCTCAAATAAATTTAAATGGGACCAAATGACACCCACCACCTTTCGATTTTTTGTCGAAATCGGTCCACCCGGTCAAAAGTTCTGATGTCACATACATAAAAAAAAATACAGTCGAATTGAGAACCTCCTCCTTTTTTGGAAGTCGGTTAAAAATACCGAAACAGATGGAAATCTAAGGGCGCAAGATCGGGGCTATATGGTGGATGCATTAAGACTTCCCATTCAAACTCATTCAATTTATGTTGAGTGGCTAAAAACGTATGTGTTCGCGCGTTTTCGTGATGAAATACCACACCATTTGTAATGAACAATTCTGGTCGCTTATTCTCAATATTATGCTTAAGTCTCATCAGTTGTTAATAGTAGAAATCCGAATCTATGGTTTTGCCCGGCAGTAAAAGTTCATAATGAATGATGACCTTTCAATCCCACCATACACTCAACATCACCTTACTGCGTATTAACCCGCGTTTCGCTATAGTCTCTGCAGCTTGGCTGATCTTTGACCACGATCTCTTTCGTACCTTCTTTTTGTAGGCGATCCACGTTGCGTCACCAGTGATCAATCTCTTTAAAATGGTTCTATGTCAATACGTCTTAAGAGAAAATCGCAAATGGTCCATTAGATTTCTTTCAGTGAGTTCATGTGGCACTCATATATAGAGCTTTTTTGTATAGTCAGCCTTTTTCAAATGGGTCAAAACTGTTTTATAGTTAATTTTCAGATCTTCAGCTTTATCGTAATTACTACAAATTCAATCAATGTGGTCACTTTAATCCGTAACTGGACGAAATGAGCGAAATGCTTCTTTGACGGTAAAATTTCTTAACTGAAAACGAGTCAATAATGTAATTCATTATTTTGTAAATAATGTAGTTGTTTAATTACATTGATTAGTAAGTTAGTTAAGCCACAGGATTGTCAAGACAGAATTACTTGATTGAAATGGAAAGTTATCGTCAATTTAGAAAGTTTCTATTAGTAGGAGATAATAGAACTAGAGACGAACTTCAGCCATCTGCTAAATGGATAAAAGTTATTTTGAAATGCAAACGTTGAGTTTCTATTATTTTCATGGCATGACTACTAGGTTAGCGGGTAGGACAGGGATATTAATATACATGGATATTAATATAATATATTCTTTCACCCACATGTTATAAAAGTGAGCGCTGTTTCATTGCAAATACGATGACACAGTGTTGCCCGCTAAAGTAACGTTGGAATGGCGGTTGCCGTATATAATATAGCCTGACCAACCAACCCTTTTGCGATTTATCTTTAACTTAGAAAACAAGATAATAATTTAATTTTTATTCATTAAGTAGGTGGGTAAAGTCTAGTTCGGATCTTAGATTGTATGAAAAGTTTTCACGCGACCCACAATAAACCTTTTTCTAGCATACCTAGTAAGACTTAATATTACAGTATGATATCAATGTAAAACGAAAATCACGGTTTTTTTTTTTTTTTGTGGAAATTGATATTTTGTAAAAAGTGTTCTTATTATAACTTACGAAATGACGACGCGTTATCGCAACGGTCACAGCACTGGTTTGTGGCTGTTGCGCTGGCGGTTGCGGGTTCGATCGACAAACATTTGTATTGGCCATAAAGATGTTGGCCGTGGTCTGGGTGTTTGTGCAGTCCTTGTGGGTCTCCCCACCGTGCCTCGGAGAGCGCGTTAAGCCGTCGGTCCCGGTTGTTATCACGTACACCTGAGAGCGATTGTTACTCTTACTATGGATTATATCTGCCAACCCGCAATGGAGCAACGTGATCCTTCTCCTCTACATGGGAAAAGAGGCCTATGCCCCAGCAGTGGGATATTACAGACTGAAGTGTATACAAAACATGTGCATATATTATAGCTAGTGATACAACACTTCAATGGAAGAGCCAGCGCGTTCCGGATACGCCATTTTAAACTAGGGCAATCGATCCCTCGCTTTTGAAAAATTTCATTGTTCACTCTCAACTAAAGTCGATTCATAAATTCTTGACCGAAAATCAAAGAAATATTTTCCGAATGAACAATTCAGCAAAATCATTTTATGGGCATAAAGCTGCAGAGGAGGCTCTCTTATCGCCGAATCTGATAAACGAAGGTCAAGTCTTTTCTGAAAATTTATTACTCCTACTTTGATCCTATCGATGAATTTTTAATGAAAACATCAAGCAATTGAACAGGTTTAGCTGACGTTAAGTAATTGTCTCGCCTCTTTGATATATTCGATTCAATTATTGGAGATAAAGTTATCTTAAATATAACAGCATCCAATCGATGAAATTTTTATATTTTAATGTTCATACGGGGATTAACGCGAACAAAATTTTTTAAGGTAAAATATATTACCTTGAGGCCTGACGTTTCGGCCAGGTTACACCAGCCGTGGTCGCAGGCAGACAGAAGGTAATATATTTTACCTTAAAAAATTTTGTTCGCGTTAATCCCCGTATGAACATTAAAATATAATAATGCAACGCGAAAGTTTAAAAGTTCAATCGATGAAAGTTTATGGCATATTTTTGTTTTTCTTCATCCAACCCCACTTTGTCTGGCAATTTATTATTAGAGGTAAGACGGCCTTTTTTACCTCCTGCTGATAATAATATTGACTTATGTATGAAATAAACTTGACCAGTACTTGGTGAAACAAGCCCTTCGACAATAAAAAATCATAAACAACTAGCTAGTCTATGGAATGGAGTAATAATGGAGAATGGAAATTCCAAACTGTCGTATCAGAAAATAAGGTTTATAGCTAGTGACTAGCCCGTTGGCACAGTTTGTAGTGCTTTCTGTTCCGTGGGTTACGGGTTCGATTCCCGCCCGAGTCTGGTTGTAATATGTGTATTTATATATGTATTATTTCTATGTATATTTATCCAAAGAAAAAATAGTTATAACAGTCGGCTGTTACCTGTAATACAAGCATAACTTACTTAACCTGGAAACAGACGGCCGTGTGTATGTATTATAAGATATTTATTTTATAACTAAATAATTATGAAAATAATAAGGTACTTAAATAAGTTTTATAGACAGCGGAATCCATATCAACATCTATTGTGTTATTTGAGAACTAAACGTAAACAAATTGAATCTGATATTGTTTCGCGATGTATTTTTGTTTCGTTAAAAAAATATATTTAACGAAATTCAATTACTTTCAATCCCTATATTTCGTTCTACAGGGATTAATGAAAATCATTATATCAATTTTGTTCTTGATTGAATGGGACTGGATATTGTGCTAGCAATTGTGTGTTCGATCCTCGCTTATGAAGGCCATAGATTTGCACAGGTTAATATTTTTGGAGACTATAGAGTTTGTTACACTCTGGTCATTTGTTTTTTTAAGTGTATTACTGAAACCCGAATATCTTCTCATATAAACCTACGAAAATATTCCATTGGAGGCCGCTAAGAGTAGTGATTTATTAACTGACTTCAAAAAAGGAGGAGGTTACTCAATTCGACCGTATATATACTTTTTTTTATGTATGTTCGGGAATAACTTCATCGTTTATGACCCGATTTTGATAATTCTTTTTTTGTTATAAAAGGACATATTCCTGGTTTAATACCATGATAAGGAAACCAGGATCTGATGATGAAATCCTAGAGAAATCCACATAACTTTTTACTGGGTGTACCGATTTTGATTTTACCGATTTTTTATATGATTTTTAATTTAATCGAAAGCTGATGTTTATCATGTGGTCACATTTAAATTTCATCGCGATTTGATTACAACTTTTGGAGTAATATTTGATAATGCGTATTTACTTGACTATTTTTTCGTCTATCTACGTTATATTACTTGTCGATATAACTGAAGTCGGTTTTTGCATGCAAACACAATTATTTATTACTTATCACCATACAGCATAGAACCGAAATTAATTCTAAAATTATTTCAACTATCATTATTTCTAAAACCGCTTCAATAAATCATAAATAAACTAATATTACCCAATATTTTCAAGCGGGAATCAAAACGATTTATTATACGATAGTGACGTTAACGAGTGAGATAGTTTATCGCACAAAATCGAAACACCGGACCGGGCGGCAAATAAATAGATATATGCTGCAGTTTAATGGAGTAGTGTAGCGTTGTAGTTGTAGTTGTAGTTTTGAAGCGATCGAGACTAGCATTTCGAAGGTTATCAGCTTAATTAATAGTAATAATAATAATAAAGACTCTTTTTTGTACACCAAGAGTGAGCAAAATTACAAAAATAAAAACAGGAGATATTAAGTTCAAAAGGCTTATCGCTAATGAGCGATCTCATCCAGGCAACCTTTGGGCAGAGGAAATGGTATATACATATAATTATGTAGTTGGTTTTGGTGTAAAGTTTTATCTAAACACATACAATATATTTAGACAAATAAATAATGTAAAAAAAAAAATAGAGTATATGTATGTAGACATACATAGACGTGTATATAGTAAACGAATTATTGTGATAAGATTCAATTTTGATACCAGTAACTTTTCCAATGTACTGCTATGAATATTCTACAGTTTATGAGCTGTTGCGTTGTGGATGAAATTAGAATGTCTAACTTAGAAATCTATCGAACTTATTAATGTGAAACTTTTATTCTATCGTCTCAAATTTTTTCGTTTCGCTGTATTTGTATTTTGATCTGCGTGTAATGTAAATGTTTTTATTCACTAAAGTTTCACTTGCATCGATTGGTGGATATTTCCTTTACAAAGAATAACGATCGTTGACATAAATAGCAACCAGCGTAGACCAACAAGGCCAAACGTACCGACCAAGAACAAATATGTACAAATACTTATATCTGCTCCGTGCATGAAATAAACCGTATAATACTTTGGCATTTATGGAACTACTGCACCGCTACAACAAAGGATTGCAACGGTGATTGCAATATTCTAGCAACTGTCTTAACAAAGCAAAATCCGCAGTTATTATTTTTGTGTTTATGATTAAAAAAAAATATTAGATAAATTAAATTTTACATTAATTGACTGTATACAAATGTATGTATATGTGTATATAATTGTTATATATTCTTTTTTTAACTTGTTTCATATACTACTTGCCCATCTGAAAAGCAATATCCCTTTTATTATCTGGTTGTTATTGGGTTGTCTAGAAGAAATTGCTTTTTAGTAATAAGATCGCCCGGTTGTATAATTTGTGACTATAATTGCTTGTAATGTAAATTTTGTTCTTTATTTAAATGTGCCATAAAGTATATTATTATTTTTATTATTATCATTACAGACATCTCAATTTGCGCAGATAATTCAAATCTTTTATTTGCATCTCTGCGCGTTAAAAAGTTTGCTCAAGTTAGAGCAAAGTAACACTCAAGTATGCACTAGAGACTTTTATCGATAAAAGAACATTTTCATTGTGATTTCTACTTTTTCTAACGATGTTTATTCATTGACTACCTTAAAAATCATTTCATGAAATAAAATCGTATGCTTATCTAATTCTAATTTTATCGAAAGCTGGTGTTTGTTATGTAATCTCATTTAAATTTGTACGATATCTAACGAGTACGAGCACTTATGATTTAATACTTAATTATGCGTTAATAACTGATTATGTTTACCTATCTTTGTAGGTACGATTAACATTATATTACTTGTCGATGTTGTACAATCCGCTACCACTTTAGAAAACACTTTGTTTTCTTTGAACTACTTCACGACTTCTTCACAATTAAATAACCAGACACTATGATTGAACTATTATGTATATTTCCAGGTGCATACATACATGATTTGTTTTTTTTTTTTTTTTTCGAAATGACTGTTGCTGTTGGCCCTACTGGCCTTTACAGCGTCACCGGTGAGAGGGGCCGGGCACTAAGGCAAACCGGCCGCGAAGGAAGATGTGGTTCCTTTTCGGCGGGCACGGGGGTGACGTTCGTCCTAAGGGTGTCTCCTAGCGAGATCGCACCTCGGCTTAGAACGTCGTCGGGATGGAGGAGGCGCTATGCGGAGCGCTGCGGCGAGTTGTGGACGGTCGATGCGCCTAAGCGTATCCGAGCCGTCCTAACGCGGGGGACCTCGTCTTCGCCGGCGAAGGCGGTGTGTGAGTGTTTTGTGAGTGGGTGTGTTACCTACGAGAGGTGCGTTGGCTGCGGTTATCCTATCGTCGGGATCTGTCAAGACGTTTAGGACGTCTAAGCCTCGTCTGTACGTTTCCTCTACCTACGTAGGAGCAGGCCTCTGCTACAAGAGGGTTGGGGTGTCGGATTGCTCTCTCAAAAAACCTTGAAGAAAGCTTTTTGAGATGCTTGGCGATTGAATCGATCCCAAAGTCCTTATGGATTAGAAAAATCTAAACAATAGCGCGATTCAAAATACAAGTACCGCCATCTATTAGTGAAAAATTAAACTAACATATACAGATGTAAATAGCATTCAGTTTCCTTTAGTTTGAGAGCAAAAACTTTATAAATAAAGAAAAATATGACAATTTTAAAATATAATCATGAACAAAGACTTCGCAATAAATGCAATAACGCGAGTTATTATTATTTACGGCGTCTAGACAACCGCAGCTACACTAAGACAATTAATATCGTGCTAAACTGTCTGTACGACATTTATATATTTATTTTATTATAAGAATAATATACATGAAACAGTATTCAGTAAAAAAAAAAACCGAAATTCATTTAAGTCGTTTGGCGTTTCGCCAGAAAAAAACAATCCGTATTATTTTTTTGCATTTTGTTCCGGAATATAATGTCTATTGTTTTGAGATTTTTTTTTTTAATAAATGTATCTAACAGCGGATTATTCGGGTGTATTTTAATGGGAATAATTCTACTATCAATGTTTTTAAACAGGTTATATAAAACAATGTCGATTAATTACGTGTTGAGAAGAAGGGATTTCATACCTCAGGGAAAAGATGAAGTTTCTGTACGAAATAATTTATAAATTCTTTGAATTAAATATTCGTTTTTTTTCCCTACGAGGCTCTACGTTCCTCAATTGTGTCTGAGGTCTATTACAACTGTATCCCATTATTTACATTCCGTCTTTACAACTTGTTATTTTTTTAAACAATAACTGTACTTAAAAAATTTATACCTACGAAATCTGACATAAATAACACGATTCTTTCGAGATGGCTTCGCTGAATTTTCAGGTTCTCGTTTGATTTATCTAATTATTAGTTTGAGGTAAAGACAAATATTGTGAGTTAGATGTACTCGAATACGATATAACCACCATACCAATGCATGTTGAGTAGCGTGGTGGGTTAGTGACCTTTACAATCTTTAAGTAGACCTGACGATCCCAGTAAGTAATATGCCACTACTAAGCATAGGCCTCTTTCCCCGTGTAGGAGAAGGATCTGAGCTTAATCCACCACGCAGCTCCAATGCGGTTTGCGGATATATTTTCTACTATGAGTAACGATCGCTATCAGGTGTACATGATAACAACTGGGACCGACGGATTAACGTGCTCTCCGAGGCACAGTGGGGAGACCCACAAGGACTGCACAAAAACCCAAACCACGGCAAACAACTGTATGGCCAATACAAATGTTTGCCATGTGCGGGTATCGAATCCACAACCGCCAGCGCAACAGCAACAAACCAGTGCTGTGACACTTGTGCCAATGCGTCGTCATATAAGTATAAATAACGAGTGAAATATAAATAATTTTAACTTTTATGATATTCTATGTTTCGTATAATATATATAATATAGAAAACGACGAAGGTTTTTGGACGGCTTTTGTGGTCTAAACATTTTAAGTCATAAATATCAAAAAGCCGTCTCAAAACCCGCAAGCTTGTATCGAGTATTTGAAATTTCTGATTAGAAGTCGACTAATTAACTTACCCTATAAACTTCAAACGTCTGCCACGACTGAGCCTTGTTATATTTGATATTTGGTTTCAGGGGATCATTTACAGTTTAATAAGGTGCTCAACGGAAGGATGGTCTAATACTATACATTTTAATGACTTAGGATGGATTTCAAAACATACTATACTCTATACAAATAAATAAAATTGAAGTGTCTGTTTGTAATATTAAAATAACCGCTTTTTACTGAATGCATATGGATGTATACATACATTACAGTCTATACAGTCCACTGCTGGACATAGGCCTCCACAAGTTTACGCCAAAAATAACGTGAACTCATGTGTTTTGCCATAGTCACCACGCTGGGCAGGCGGGTTGGTGACCGCAGTACTGGCTTTGTCGCACCGAAGACGCTGCTGCCCGTCTTCGGCCTGTGTATTTCAAAGCCAGCAGTTGGATGGTTATCCCTCCATCGGTCGGCTTCTTAAGTTCCAAGGTGGTTGTGGAACCTTGTTATCCCTTAGTCGCCTCTTACGACACCCACGGGAAGAGAAGGGGTGGCTAAATTCTTTAGTGCCGTAGCCACACAGCACATATGGATGTATGCACGGTATATATACCAAAATAACATTTTTTGCATTTTTCTCTGTCTGTCTGTTTGTTTCGGCTAATTTCTAAAACGTTTGGTCCGATTATGACGGGACTTTCACTGTCAGATAGCTGATGTATTAAGGAGTAACTTAGACTACTTTAATTTTAAACATTTATTTAATTTAATTACTCTGCGAACTGAACAATAAATATTTGTTAAATTTAACGCGGGCGAAGGCGCCGACACAGTTAGTATATTATTATTTTTAATAAAATAGTTTTAATTTCGTTTAATAAGAATAAATTAAATTACAATATATATTATTTAAATTATATTGGAACGCGTTCGAAGATGAACGAGTAAATAAAATGAAACATCTTTATCCCAAGATGGCGTCTTATTTTTATGCCTAACACGCATCTAATATTTATATACAAGCTAGGTACATAATGATTTTAATAATAATGGTACATTTTGATATGCACAGACTTACTTGAATTTTTTTAATAAAAAAAATAAATAAATAGAAGCAAAGTAGAATCGTAATCCTGTTTTAATGCTTACCTTATTGATATTGTTTCACTCTACCCATAGAACAAAAATATGTTTCTGTAAACACACATGAATGAGTACAGCAAACTTAAAATCGACAGAACCGCAAGCAACAAAGAGCGAAATCTGAAAAGAATATTTAGGGAAAAAAGCCTAGACTATTATTATTATTATTATTATTTTTTATAATAATATCGCCTACGGTATTAAAAGGTGCACTAGAAATGCGGTATGGATCTGAATAAGGCGGTCGCAACCAATGTCAGTGTAATAACTTAAGAGCACGAAAATACGATCATGTTTTTAGCATTTAATTCGCTGATCTTCAGAAATCCACAACTTTAGAATTCAATGTAAACGTCACATCATAAATTATTAAGACGTTACAAGACAGGAAATTTGGATTTTCTCATTTAATACGTTTTCCCCCTCGCTTTTGAATTTCTAAACGGCACGGTGATATAATTTTTAAGGCGTTCTTGAAAATAAATTTATAATTCTATTGGATCTTATCTTTGTTGCTATGTAATATTATTTTAATAATAATATCGCCCAGATTAATTTAATTTTCTGATTGTACTGATATTACGATGGACAGTCTATGGAACGATGTACCCGCTAGAGCGAAATTTTTGATATGATGATTTTTATTTTCGGTTTAAGCGAACCGTTATAACGTAATTGGCTAGAGCGCCGACGCGGTCAGTCGGAGACACGGGTTCGAACCCCGCTGGAGCGGTCGATTTTTGATATGATATTCAAAAATGTTTAGAATTCCTAATGTGTGGGTAACACAAAAATAAAATCGTGCATATTTTGATTTTCAAACCCACCCCCATTTCAGTACAATTTTACTGAAACTTGGAACACATAGTAGCCAATGTCTCAGATAGTAGTGCGGACGCAAATCATTCAAAGTTATTTTTAAATTCATACAAGTTTTGTGTAGTCTAATAACGATAGACCAGAAAACAAAAAAATGCGGAAACGAAATACAGTTTTGGTTTCACTATCGACTAAAGAAAGCTCTCTAAAAATGTTCCATAAATATTTTCAGTCGTTAAATTGAACGTACAGAACGCAAAACCTCGTTGAATTTTTAGTTCAAGCTACTGGGTTAAAGCTACTGGGTGTACAAACAAAGCTCGACCAGCCAAAGACTTAAAAATTTGCCACCATTACTTTTTTCGAGTCTACAAATGAAATTCGCATTATCTCTCATCTATCTCGAAAAGAACGTAGTTTCTATAATTTGTTATGACATTTCGAAATAGAAATACCTTAGCAATCTATCGCTAAGCTTGTTTGAGTTACGGATGATCACGTGTTCTGACGTCACGGCGACATTGGAAAAATGGATTCCGAGATTGTGCAAATATATCCTGTTCAAATTTGAACACCGAATTTTCTCAAGATTACAAATTCTTATTTTTTACTTTATGTAATAATATATTATATCGTATGTTTAGAAAATAACTATACAGTGCCGTACTGTCGTCGTATGATAAGTAACTATTGATACTAGTGGTCGCCCAGAGTTCGTAATTCCACTATAATTAAATAAAACTAGCTAACCTGGCAAACTTCGTATCGCCTTATTTTTTTTCTTAAATATAATAATTACATATATCAAAACAAAATATATTCTATCTTTCAAGTTGGATCAAACTGAACACGGTGTGCAAATTTGATTAAAATCGGTTAAGTGGTTTAGGAGTCCATTGAGGACAAACATTGTGACACGAGATTTATATATATTAAGATTATAAATTTGTTGTCAAAAACTATACTTCTATAATAATAATCAAAAGATTATATATGCGAGTGTGTGTCAAATACATGGTAGTGTGTGTAATGTTTTTTTTTTTTTAATTGATTTAATGTATTTTAATGCATAATTTTTAAAAATTATTAGCATTCTGCACTTCATCTCTATATAAACTATAAGTGTGTGATATTTCATACTCCTCCGTCCGCGCAATTTTCGCAAGAGCCGTACTACGTAATTACTTAGCATACGATAGTATGCTAAGTAATTATTGATATGATTGACTATTAATAATTGACTGTACATTATTGAATAATATTTCTTAAAACAAAACTTAATCTTCGAAATATACGAATGCAACAAATTGGATATACATTTTTTTTGTGTTCATTATAAAGAGAAAAACTGAGTTTCTTTATCTAATTTAAAATTAAAAGAATAATTTATTGATATATTCACGAATAAAAGGATATGGCGACACGAAGTACGTCGGTTCAACTACTTTCATACAAATGATGATTATCATACAATCAATTAATGAATTCAAATGAAACTATGATGAAGAAAGTTCTTTATTTTTAGTATATTTAGCAATATTCAGAGCAGACAGAACATTTACTTTAACATTAGCATACATTTAAACGGTTTATTTAAGTAATAAAAACTGTGTTACCAAACACAATAATAAAATGTGTGAAGTGTGTTTAAAAATTTAGCTGTAAAGAAAATCAAACTTACCTGCACCGAGATATTTGTATTTGCTGAAACTCCGTGCAGCGAAGCGGCGGATTAAGCTACAACTTTTACCAAATCGCAGACGAAACTTCTGCCAAAATAGTAGTAATAATTGTGTTTGCGCGCAAACGAAAAAAAAACCGACTTCAATTACATCGACAAGTAATACAACGCAGATCGAAGAAAAAATAGTCAAGCAACTACGCGTTATCAAAGATTACTCAAAAAGTAGTTATCAGATCTCGATAAAATTTATATGTGACCACATGATAAACATCAGCTTTCGATTAAATTAAAAATTATCAAAATCGGTACACCCAGTAAAAAGTTATTGCGGATTTTCGAGAGTTTCCCTCGATTTCTCTGGGATTCCATCATCAGATCCTAGTTTCCTTATCACGGTACCAAACTAGGGATATCCCCTTTCCAACAAAAAAAAAATTATCAAAATCGGTACATCCAGTAGAAAGTTATGTGGTATAATACAACGTAGGTCGACGAAAAAAGCGGCAAGTAAAAACGCATTATTGGATATAACTCGAAAAGTAGTTGTTAAATCTCAAATAAATTTAAATGGGACCAATTGGCACACACCACCTTTCGATTGAAACAAAATTTGTCGAAATCGGTCTACCCGGTCAAAAGTTCTGATGTAACATACATAAAAAAAAAAAAAAAAAAAAAAAAAAAAAAAAATACAGTCGAATTGAGAACCTCCTCCTTTTTTGGAAGTCGGTTAAAAATATAAATAAGTATTTTAAAGATATTATTAGATTGTTTTATGTATTTATTGTTTGAAGTAATACTTCTTTACGCATGCTTGACTTGGAGAGTAAACTGGTGAATGCGTGACGAGAGCGTTACGAAAAGTGTGATCGGGCGAGGTGAACGAATTTGAGAGGGAGATATAAGTTAAATGGAGTTAAAGAAGTTTAACTTCAGTCGTGTGGTCTAGAGCACACTCGTTTTTTTTTTAAATGTAGTTATATTTTTTTACATTGTTTTTTCAGTATTCGTTAAGCTCACGAATATAGTCTGTTTTTGTTAAAAACAAGAGCTATTTTTCAATTCCTTTAGCTTTGTATCGTTGTGGTACCTGTAATAAGGCACTAATTGTTGTACCAAATGCTTGTTCTCATTCAAGGTTATTAGTGTGTGTTTTGTGTCCTTCATAATAAGTTACTCGTATGCTTTAATAAGATTCGATGTAATTGGTGTAATCTACTGTATAGAGAATTGGGATTGGTACCCAAGATACATGATCACAAGCTAAAAACTGTGCTGGCTTCTATGGTACAAACTATTTATTTAATTTTCAACTATTCCCAATGAGAACTATGATTAGAAAATGGTATAATGTAGCCAAAGTTAGTTAGTTAGTGTGTTTACTGTACTATAGAATCGGTTTGTCAATGAAAGATGAAAATAAAACTTCATATAAAATGCTAGTCGTTCGGGTTTCTATTGTCTCATTCAATTTATTGGAACTTTAACCTGAAAGAACCGTAACGACAAAATAACGATCGCTAAAATGGTAAGAAATTTTTATGATACAACAAAATTTCTTAAAGATTGAACAGGTTTTGTTACTGGGATGAAAGCGCGAGTTACGTTTGGTCAATAAAAAAATTAACGTGAGTAGGATCCTGTTAGACCTTTGGCATTATTTCAGAACGAGGTCAACGGGGTCGGAGTCCCGGGGGAAGATCTTGGGCCGATTCATTTAGACCCTTTTAATGCATTTGTTACGCGATACTAAGTGGTCTTCTATATATACATATTTCTATATATGTTTTTATTCTTATCAATGTATTCGATCCTTAAAAAATGGTCCTACCATTTTATTTGCTATAAATTTCATTACCACGAATTTACGTTTCCGATAAGACGATATGTATAAGACGATATCTATCAGGTATTTATGATAACAACCGGGACCGACGGCTTAACGGGCTCTCCGAGGCACGGTTTAGAGATCCGCAAGACTGACACCCAAACCGGAAAGAAATATTAGTAATCATATAAATATCCATCTTGAGCGGGAATCGAACCCACAAACTGTCAGCGTTTTACACGACTACTCGTACCACTGCACCAGAGCGGTTGCTTAATGAGTAATCGGAATTTTAGTAACATCAAATAGTTCACCTGCGTAATTTCTGATCATGTGCGAATGTTGTGATAAAAAGTTGCCAATGTGTCTTTGTAGCTCTCCAGCTATCTACGTACAAAGTTTTATTAAAATCGGTCCATTACTCTGCATGAAAGAATAACAAACAATCATACATACACACATACATACATATGTACAGCCAACCTCGCAAACTTTCGCATTTATAATATTAGTAGGATTCGTTTTACCCTGTGAATGTATCTTACGAAAGAACGAATCAACCTCTTTTTGGTCAGTAATCAAAAACAAAATATTAATCAAAAAGTGATATTTTACCGTCACAAAAGAAAAATAGGAAAAAAAGATATGTATCTACTGAGATTCAGTAGTGGAAATGAAGTAATCTAATCTCTGACTTGATCTATCTTCAGTCCTAATTTGGATTTGTACTTCGCTTGCCGACCATTGTTGAATGAAAAGTATTTTTCGTCTACCTACGTTGTATTACTAGCCTATGTAATTGAATTCGGTCATGTTTTCGTTTGGGAGTAAATATATATTATTTGATTTTGAATGGCTAGATGTACGGCGAGTTTTAGGTAATGTGGTTACATTAACTACTTACGCTTCAGCCTGTAATATCCCACTACTGGGCATAGGCCTCTTTCCCCATGTAGCAGAAGGATCAGACCTTAATCCACCACGCTGCTCCACTGCTGGTTGACGGATATATTCCCTACTATGAGTAACGATCGCTATCAGGTGTACATGATAACAACCGGGACCGACGGCTTAACATGCTCTCCGAGACACGGTGGGGAGACCCACTAGGACTGCACAAAAACCCAGACCACCCCATTATTACTCATTAATATAAATTGTGTTTTTTTATTATTAATTGATGTCATAAGTATTTCTTATTTAATTCTTAGAGCGTAAGTTTTAATTCCGAAAATGTATTCATATAGCAAACTTTTATACAATATTTTCGTATTTTTGAAATCCTTAGATTTTATTAATATATGATTTATTCTTTATTATGTAAAAAATACGTTTTTGCCTTTAATCCATATCTATACAAATAAATAAAATAGGAGTGTCTGTTTGTAATATTAAAATAACCGCTTTTTACTAAATGCATATCGATGTATATGTACACGGTATATATACCAAAATAACCTTTTTTAGAATTTTTGTCTGTCTGTCTGTTTGTTTCGGATATTCTCTCAAACGGCTGGAACAATTTTGATGGGACTTTCACCGTCAGATAGCTAATGTAATAAGGAGTAACTTAGGCTACTTTTATTTTAGTTTTTTTTTTTAATGTTCCAACTCTGCGAACTGAACAAAGACTATTCTTAAATTCCACGCGGACGAAGTCGCAGGCACAATTATAACAAAATGGGTGATAAAAATAATTTCCAAAGCCAGGCCAAAATTGGATATAAACAGGTTTGTCCAAAGCCTTCAGACCAGAAACTATATCATATTCAAAGCAATTTGCAACAAAGGTACAGATGATATCTTGGCATCAATATAATTATGAGAGAACTTTCTCCAAGTTTCCCGTCTTCCGTCGTATAAGAGGGGAAGAATTGGGGTTGTTTCGCGTACAAATATAATTTTGGTATGAGACCTTTGCCTGTTTTAAACTCTGCCCACGCAGTATTAGTCTGTATTATTGGATTCCTATCATACAACTTAAAGTCTTGTTTGTTGACGAAATAGCTTTGTTGGAAACTTAGGAATTCCATTATTTCCAGACGTAACGCGTTTGATGTTTGGAATTGTTTTCCCGAATCCGAACTTCAGAATTCAGGAAGAATTTGTTGGTTCTCAAATTTTAAATGCTTGTAATACCATTGAATGTAAAGACGTTTTTATCAAAAGTAGTGCTCACCGAGTAGTCAAAATTTGACCATCTACGCTTCAGCCTGTAATATCCCACTACTGGGCATAGGCCTCTTTCCCCATGTAGGAGAAAGATCAGAGCTTAATCCACCACGCTGCTCCAATGCAGGTTGGCGGATATATTCCTTACTATGAGTAACAGCGATCGTTATCGGGTGTATATAATAACAACCGGGACCGACGGCTTAACGTGCTCTCCGGGGCATGGTGGGGAGATCCACAAGGAATGCACAAACACTCAGACCACGGCAAACACCTGTATGGCCAATACAAATGACGCCGCGTTGGCGCAACGGTCACAGCCACGTCTTGTGCCTGTTGCGCTGGCGGTTGCGGGTTCGATCCCCGCATATGACAAATTTGACCATAATCAATTTATATTAAAAGTTAGAACATTACTGAGGTTCTGTTGTCAAAGATTATACTTCTATAATAATAAACATAAGAGTATATATGCATGTGTGCGTCAAATACAAATAGGTAGGTAGGTTGGTACGAGTACAAATTATACAGTTTTTTTTTTTTTTTTTTTTATAGGCCACAAAACTGACCACAATCGTTTAATATAGACATATAAAGCGAAGGACAAAGTGTAAAGTATGTATGTACAACTGAGTCTCCTAGATGTGGACATAGCATGCATTACACAAAAAAAAAAATTGCTTCAGATATTCAAGAATTTTCTACATTTATTGTTTTATTGTTCTTGTGTGGGTGTAGTACAAAATTAAATGTAAAATTAGTTAATTAGATAATAATTAAATGCCTTAACTTTTATGAAAAAGTTGTTGAAGTTTTTTCTTTCTATTCGTTCAACAGAGAGAAAAAGAAAAAAAATGTGGTTTAGAAATTGTGGTTTGACATAAAAAATATATCACACAAATAGAAGATGCACAGTATTATATTAAAACGGCTACGTACGTAGATGACAGTAAAACAAAAAAAAAATGTTTGAATGTTTTTATGATTTTGCGGCGTACTCTATGGGTAATCGACGTCTTGTTTTATACCCGAGGTATCTTCAACACGGTGTTGTCCTTTAGCTTGTTAAAATCAAAAGAAAAACGAAAGTTACTTGAAAAACGTACTTATGAATCGTTATTTTTTTTTTATTTGGAAACAAACAGCACACAACAATACAATTATATCACAAAACAATAACAATATAAATATTATACCCAGCAAAGATTACACTCATATTTAAAACGTAAAATAAATACTTAAAAAATTACCAAAAATACTAAGTACCTACATATGTAATATGCGTAGTACAATACAACACAACACAATAAAATATATTAGTTATATATTGTGTATCGTCATTAAACGTACCAGTAGGCTTTTATGAATCGTAGCATCGTGGTCTATGCTTCTTATTTTGCTTGAAGCTTATTTAGGCTCTATTAAAAATCTCTTCATTATATTAAAAAAATATACCTATAGAACAATATAGCTCGCAAGACACAGCGACACCTAGAGTTTTGTAATCGTTCGCAACAAATTGGTCGTAAATAAACTTTTATTGAGCAATCTTTGCGCCCCGTTTACGACCGATATGTGGACCACACACGCTCTCATTCCTTATTTAATGAAGTATGCATGTTATCTCGTTTCAATAAAGATTACTTTGCAGTGAAATATATCGTTACTTGTAAGGTTTTGGAATTGAGACGAATCGTTTAATGATTGAGCCCGTATGAAATTCAACAACGCAGCCAAACTTTTTCTATGCTTAATTAGTTACTTTGTATTATGTTGTGGATTTAAATTTTTATTTAACTATTGTATTACATTATCGTGAAAACCTCTGATATAATTTAAAACTCTCATATTTCATGTACGGTATAATTTTTTGGAAAAATACGACTAAATATACGCCATATCGAAATATTATTTTATAATTAAGCGTGAGAGACATACAGCTCACTAAATATTAATGCACATTTGAAAATTGTTATTTTAAGCTGATTGTGCTTGTATATTGAAAAGGTTTTAGAGTGTGTAATTAACAAGAACATAAAACGATTGTCTATTTATAATAAATTACAATTTACGTTATATTTTTGAGTTTAAAATTTATCTAGTAAATATATGTAGCTGTCGACGATAAATATCCGGAAAATCTGATATAAATATTGCACTTTGATATGTATAAAGATCTATATCTTGTAACCGATGGAGCTTGAAGCGTTATCGAGATTTTTTATCAATTAATAAGTGCTTGAACATCAGCACTTTTAGATACATTTTTGCATCGATTTGAAATTAGAAATACTAAACTAGTTGACTAGTGAAAATAACCATGTTAATTTAAGATCTTAAATTAGAAATGGCCCCTAGCTAGAGTGTTAGTAGACTAAATTGTGTTTATTTCTTAATTTGACGCTCAAATCCTCTTAATAATATTGTATTGTTTTTTGTTCCGTTTATTCGTGTATTTCCGCTCCCAGCGTTTGTAGATTAAATTCCACGAACATTCATTTCCAACCGCTTACCTACACAAAGCATATTCTTATACGCGTACGTGATTTTACCGTCTCTGTTCCCGACCTACTTTCTGTACAGGGCGGGAGATTGATCAGACGCTCGTAGAGGCGACGAGGAGAGATGACTTTGATTAACATTCAATAATTCGGATTTAATTTTAGAACAATAGCAAATATTTTTTTTTTAATGTCACTAGGTCGGCAAACAAGCGTACGGCTCACCTGATGGTAAGCGTTGCCGACCCAATCCCCAATCCCCCCAGGAGCTCTGGTCACCTTACTCACCAACAGGAACACAATACTGCTTGAAAACAGTATTATTTTGCTGTGATCTTCTGTAAGGTCGAGGTACTATCCCAGTCGGGTTGCTCCATATTTTGAGCAGGAAATTCCTGTTGTGCCCTACCTTAGTGAAAAATATAATACCATGTATGTTTAAATAAATATTTTAAGCAGAATATGTCTTGCTGTGCCCTACCTTAGTTCAAAGTAGCTGTGATTTTTATACTACTAGAAAAAAAAAAATAAAGTAATCTTCCACATCACAAGAAATCCTCTGATCTCTAAGATCAGTACGCATCGACCGTCATTACGAACGTGGATAACTTGTTAACAACTTTTATAATAATAACAGCGAAGTTCATTGAGTTTGTAAATTGACGAGACTTTCTAATCTTTCTAACTCTAATTACGTTTATAAAAGTATAATTACTGTCGCTAAATTATAATTATAAACACACGTATATTTTTAATGATAATTCGCTATTTTTCTTTACACGTGTCAATTTTTATTGTTTTTGTTATATCATGTTGAACACACGGCGGTCGTTTATTCGTAAGGTCGAATTAATTCCCGTGTTATAGATAAAACTAGGAGAATATATTTTGTGTATTGAATTTATTATTTGTTCGATTGGATTGGATTCAGCCTATAAGATCCCACTGCTGGGCAATAGGCCTCTTTCTCCATGTAGGAAAAGGGTTGGAGCTTGATTCACCGTGCTGCTCCAGTGCGGGTGGGTGGATATATTCCCTACTATGAGTGACGATCGCTATCAGGTGTATACGATAACGACCGGGACCGACAGCTTAACGTGCTCGAGGCGCGATGTGTAACCGACAAGAACAGAACAACCAGTTCAAAAAGAAATATTTATAAAAATACAAATATCCATCCGAGCCATTAATTAATTTGTTTTACGCGAATATCATTCATCATCAAACATGTAGGACACATGCTGCTATACAAAAAGGTAACAAGATCGGTCATAGCCTCGTCCAAAGTGTTAGAGGACGAAAGATTACTCGGTCCATTAGTTAATTAAATTCGGTTCGAATTAACAAACAAACGTAGGAATAATAAGCTTTAGTGGGTAAATAATTAATTTACATTCTGTTACTATATTGATATCACAGTGTGAAATAGTTAATATAATAAGTCTAATGCGTGTTTTTGTATCACTAGCCTATCAAGCGATACCAGAAGTACTATCTTCTTAGAGTCCATTTCCTGCCTGATATGCCTGACGAGATCGTAGAGGGCGTCTTCCGTTCCCCTCTGTGGCATGAATCCGTACTGGCTTCGGTGCAGCGTAGGGAAGAGCCTCCACTGAAGTCTACCCACCATCATTTTCTCAACTGTCTTTCCTAGGATCGACAGGAGTCCGATAGGTCTATAGGACTTCGGGTGAGTGTAGTCTTCTTTGGCTGGTTTGCGGAGGATGCATACGTGGGCGACCTTCCACTGCTTGGGGAAGTAGGATAGCGATAGGCATTTGTTCGCCAGCGCTAGGAATAACTCCCTGTTGCAGTTTATTGCCGCCGCGCATATATCCGACGTTAACCCGTCTGGGCCTGGAGCTTTTTTGGGATTTTGGCTCAAAAGAACCTGTTCCAGCTCTGCGGCCGTAAACGGCGGGTCGTCGTCGGACAGATCTTCTAACTCCGCGGGAGTTCTGCCTTCTATGGCCTCTCGGATCTGTTTGTGATGGGCGGTTTCGGTCTCTACAGAGTCGTCAGGGTAGAACGTTTTTGCTAGGAGTTTAGCCGACTGTTCTGGTGACAGTGTTTCGCCTGATTCGTTCCTTAGCAATGCGTCCTCGTGTCTACGAGAGGTCTTCCTGATGACTCTGTAGATGCCGTCCCACACGCTTTCACGGTCCTGTGCCGTGCAGAAGTCTTTCCAGCTCTGAGTGGCTGCTTCTTCTGCTGCCTGTTTATATTTTTCCTTGGCCCGTACGTATTCTTCGATGACGCCAGCCCTTCTGCGGGGTGCAGCATTTCTGATGCGACGTTTGGCTCTTAGTTGCTCCCTTTTCAGGGAATCTAGCTCTACCGACCACCAGGGCGGTCGGGGGTCGCCTTTCCAAGGTTTTATCTTCGGGATGGTACTCTCGCACGTGCGGTGAATGATCGCGACGTATTTTGCGATTATTCCATCGAGATCGTCCTTGTTCGAGACATTTAGGACGGCTTCCAGAGTGACGCTTTCTTCCGCGAGGCCAGTTGTTAGGGTAGCGGAGAAATCTGTCCATCGCGCCTTTGTTTGTTCACACCCAGTGTGCATAAAATTTTTTAATGTAACATAAATAGTTCATTTTATTTTATAAAATGTCAAAAAACAAAACAAATCATGTCAATAGGATAAAGAAAAAAAATATGTGAATTAATAAATAGCAAAAACCATGTCACATATGGTCATTTAAGTAGTCATTAACATTATAATACAATTTATTTAACAGAAATTCATAAAAAACCTTCTTGAATACTATCAGTGGTAAATCCTTATAAGAGCCTGGTATTTTATTGTTTATTCGAATTGACATACAGTTAGCGTACATTGTCAGTACTGATTTATATTTTTTGTAACTTAAACTCAAATTAAAAGACTGACAAAAAATTGAAAAAAATAAATACCTTTGGAAACTATATTGAACATAAACGGCAATATTTTATTTTATCTGTCGTTGTAGTGTTATTAGGCATTTATTTAACTTAGATATAACTTTATTTAATTATCTATTTATTTATTTACACTTTCGCACACCAATACAAGGTTTTAACAGCATTAAAAATGATATACAAAAATAGAATTTACATCAGTTGCAGCAGGCGGCCTTATCGCTAATACAGCGATCTCTTCCAGGCAACGTCTGGACAGAGGACTAAATAAGGAGTGTGTAATGGGGCGCAAAAATGTTATGTAACATACACATGAAAATATTATTTTCATATACATACATATACACCACATACATATACATACATACACATAAATATACATATACGAGTACATATATGTCAATAAAAAACTTGATAAATTTTAAATGAAAGACAAAACATCATAGCATAATACTCGTATAAAAAAAAACTTTATTTCGTATATTTATAAAATGTTTATCAACGTGTCTTATAAAAATTTTAATGTATTTAGTGCATTTTAAGTATGATAAAATTGAATCGATACTGAAAGAAGCTTGTTTTTTATGCAGTACCCGGAATATAAAATCAATAATGTGTGCGTATTCAACAGTATCTTGACTTTTCTAACTTCTGAACAGACTAGAAATGTAGGTATATACATTGTTCTTAATATATTTAAAGAGGCTTCGTTGATTAAGTTAAGAAAGATGGAGGTGACGTGGTCACTGTGTGACAAAACCTCTAACTAACTAAAACTCTATGTTCCAGGAGATTCGCTCCTGACCCTAGGTAGGGTCTTTTTTTTACGTGGCAAAATCCATTATGAATACCCTACGGCGCGGGGGCGCCAGAGGGTTATGTTAGGCTCTTACTGACTAAAAACCCACCACACGTGAGCAGTCGTCCGCCTGGGTGGGGCGTGATGGGCTCGCGCTTGCATTCGCCACCTCGCCCCGGTAGGTGACCTAGGTAGCGTCAGCAATGCGCTTGATTTGCTCCTTGTGTTGCAAGCGTCCATACGCTGTGTTAACGTCTTATCTCCTACAATATTCGTACCGTATTTAGTGAATTTTGTCTATTTGGGAATCAATATCTTGAATGAATTTTTTCTCTATCATTTTGTTAAAACTGAATACGAAAACGGGCTTAGAGTTACTAACGTTGTCGAAAGACTTACGGTTACCGCAACTATGATATGAAAATGTTTGCAAAAGTGAAGACTCGGTAAACATTATCCTATATCCAATATTTTTCTATTTTAAAAGGTAAAATATTGAAAGTTTATCGACTGTTATAACTATTATATAGAACGATGAAATAAAGCCACAGCAGCTTTGTTCGTCTCAAATTTCAATTTTTTATCGGCGAAATCATAGAAAAACACAACATATATTCATTTATTAGGTACTTTAAAAAGTTCAAAATAAAGCTTATTTTTTTTCAACGATAAATTATATAACCTTGCCATGGATTGACTGTTGTTTGACTATACTGATCTGTTAATTTTTTGTCACGAACTAAACTCAAATTAAAGAAAAAAAAATCGCTAATAAAAAATGCGAAAAAAACGTACGAAAATACCTACTATTTCTACGATTTTCAAAAATTCTATCAAGGTCGTTATCTCGACCGTCCTAACCATTCCTCTTCGTGTCTTCTCTATTCTGTTTGAAATTAGTGAAATCATCCGTGTTATTTTGTCTTGATTTAAACTGCTTGCAAATCTTGCAAGTCACGATTCTTTCTCAACCTCTGAGAATAAGATAAATTTAAAATTAATACAATTTAAAAGCTTAGCAATGCGAGACCTGACTACAATTTGGAACATTTTATTTAGGGTAAACGTTTTAACTGAACATTATTAGTATTAGTTCTACGAGACTTATGCCGATTCATTCGAGAATAAAAATTTTTAATAGTTACTGTGAAAGTTTAAACACTTATAACGTTTTTCCAATAAATAATTTGTGTCTAGACCGTTGGCAAATTTGACAGTGACCTTGCTTTCCGTTGTGTGTATTTTTTCCGACGATAATTTATTATTATTATTATTTATTTATTCTTAATGTACACCGAAATACAGACACATATAAAGAAAGATACAATACAAGATGTTCAAAGGCGATCTTATCGCTAATTAGCGATTTCTTCTAGATAACCTTTGGGTACTGGACACGATACAGTAGCAGCGGTCTGAGGTGTGCACAAATTAAGGAGGAAAAATCAATAATAAATAGACAAAAACTACGATATGATAGACTTAACTAAAAAGCCTCAAGTATACATACATATACATTATAACTAAAAAATATTATTAAAAGGAGTCCCTTTAGGCAAGGTTCCGAAGATACTGGCAGCGTTCCCCCTTTTACTATAATTAAATAAAATCACCTCATGTATATTAAATGTGATTTGGTTTGTACTGTACATTTTGTTGATTGATCTAAATTAATTTCCAGTTTCGATATTGACAGTGTTAGTGTAGGAGTGTTTGTGTTTAGAGTTTACTTTATCGATTATTTCGCTGCCAAAGATGTTGATGGCCTAACTTGATTACGATGAAATGAAGAGACAGCGGACTGTATCACTATATTTTAAAATACGAAGTATAATTTCCGAAAACGCTAAAAAGGGTTAATTTGTGTATTTTGATAAATAGTTTAGACATTAACACCACACAGTACATCTGGCAACGTATAATGGACGCACTCTACGGCTGGCCCATTACGTCACCGAACTTGAAGTGGAACTGAGTCACATTAAGTAGAGCATACTGGGGTTATCTGAAGTCTCCATCGGCAAGACTCCGGGTACTTGTTATACTTCCGTGACGGTAATAAGCTTTACCAAGGCGTCGTCGGTTTTCTGGTCCACAAGACTCATCATCATCCTCATTATCAAGAAGATAGAAATTTTGAAAATCTTTCGTTTTCAATTTTGAAAGTCTTTCGGTTAATGCGTAGTATAGATTAATCAATAATTTGTTGACGATATCGTTGTGTATCAACGTTTTCGCCAAGCTTTAATAGTACATAATACTCAATATCTATATGTATTTGTCTGTATGAATCTGTTATCATCCATCATCTTCACGTCAATCAAGTAAACATCCTTCAGGACGGATTTCTGACGAACACGTAAATGATTTTAGGCAAACATCGGACCGTCAAGTTATCGACAGGGAACTGACCTCGCTACATCATATTTCCTTCAAAGATATATCGACGTTTACAAATAAATGAACTCCAACGAAAATATCTTGACTTTTACAAAGGTAAATATAAACCTTACCATTCAAGATGTTATTTTTTTTAAAGATTATATATATGTATATATATATATATATATATTTATTATAGAAATCAAATAATAATATCTTTTTCCTATACTAAACTTTACTAAACTGTATTATAAACTTATTATATCAGACGATTCAGCCAGTTACATCCCACTGCTGGGCATAGGTCTCTTTCTCCATGTAAGGAGAAGGTGTCTTTGGTCAGTGTACAGTTTGCCTTTTTGTTCCCAGACCAATATCAATATAAGACATTAGCTGCCTATAAGGTAGTTGCGTAATGAAAAATATTGATTGCTGTGTTTAATAGCGGCGTTTATACTATTTTTGAGTTTTAAAGTGGTTAAATCATTTCGTCTAGCCCTGATTTTTTATTTTGTAAACTAATAACAGGTATAGTGGATCATGACAATTTTAGTATATTAAGCCAGTTTTTATGTTTGAGAAAAACAATTTTTTTTTTACAAAATTATTGCGCTTGCAACGTTCGGTAATACAAAAAAAAAAAAACAAATATACAATCTTATTTTATTTTTTTGATTAATTTTAATTTGATTAAATATATTGTAACGGTTTACAATCTGATGGATTGCAGTCTGACGTATTCTCACAAACAAAAACCAAAAAGATGGCAACAATTGTGTGAATTTTAAGAGTTTAGATTAAAATATCTATGAAATTAATAACGTATTATATAAGCTAATTTTACATGTAAAATGTAATGATTCATTTCCGAACGAATTTGATTGTAGGTACGATTGGTTACTAAGAGTTCGCGATCATCGATTCTAAAAGTGTATGTTTATATAGCCCAATATCCGTGTTTACGAGAATCGAATATCGTATACGATTTTATAAACAGTGCAATGAACTTGCGAACAATGGACTCCCGTGTTTATGTTTATAGTTTATTCATCTACTAGCGGCCCGCGGTTTTACGCGTCAGTTTTCGTTGAGGGAAATCGGAGAATTTATGCTTTTAAATAACTTAACTGAGGTAGGGTATAGCAGGAAATATCCTGCTCAAAATCTGGAGCAGCCCGACTGAGGTAGTACCTCGACCTTACAGAAGATCACAGCTAAATAATACTACTTTCATGTAGTGTTGTGTTCCATTGGTGAGTAAGGTGACCAGATCTCCTAGGAAGGATTTTGGGAATAGAGTCAATAGCGCGCTTGCGATACTTCTGGTGTTGCAGGCGTCTATAAGCTACGGTAATCGCTTACCGTACCCCAGGTGAGCCGTACGCTAGTTGTACGCTCTTATCAAGCAATTTTCAGTAATAATTATATTGCTTAAAATCTATAATACCATAAAAAACGAAGAGTCCACTGGACTGGACAGCTCAACCTTACAGAAGATCACAGCTAAATAAAATTGCTCTGAAGTACAATGTATTCCTGGGAATAAGGTAGTGGAGAGCTCGTGGTTATGCGCTGTGTTAACAACGAGGGTACGGTAAGCAAAACGGCTGCGGTGATAGCTCACCGTCAGCTGGACCTTAAGCTTGTTGTGTAACCTCATTAATGGTATAAATTAAAAAAGTTTGTGTGTTACTTAATCTATGTGAAAAAACTTAACAATTCCATTTAAAATTTGTTTCACATTATAATTTAATTTAAACAAAAATCCATTGATGTTATAGCGTTTATAGAAACTGCAGTTTCCACGTTATATGTATTTGAAAATACTGGATCTTTTTAAAGTATGTATCGAAAATGGCGCTGCATTACATAGTATTTGACCTATTTTTCGTCTTTTTTGTTTCAACGCCCAACACACCTATCGGTATAGAAGTTTATCGAGTTAGAACTATTTTTCTATTTTTAAATGTTTGAGTGAATTTTATTTTTATCTGGTATTCTATTGACGATATGCGCAACCGCTCTGGTGTAGTTGTGCGTGTGTCGTGTGTCTAAACACGGCGGTATGCGGCTTCGATTCTCATCCGGGATGGGTATCAATGGTATCGTACAAGTATTTGTTTCCGCTTTGGTTATCTGCCCTTGGGGGTCTCCACACCGTGCCTCGGAGAGCACGTTAAGCTGTCGATCCCGGTTGTTATCATATAACATACACCTTATAGCGATCGTTACTTATAGTGGGGAACTCATACGCCTACTCATCCGCAGTTGAGTGATAAAGCTCCAATCCATCTCCTATTTGCTTACTGACATATAATTAGATTTTTATTACTTAAATAATGTACTTCATGAAGTAACTTAGAAAAACTTTTGTCGACGCATTTAAACCGTATCATACTTTGTATTAATACAAAAATGTATGTTCTTGTGTCCCTCGTGTGTCTCTATTTTTGCTCTGAAGCGCAGATGAAGTCAATATTTATTTATTTATTTATTCATAAGTCAACACCAACAAGTAGTACAACAACAAATACAAAATTAATAAAGTAAACATCGGTATCTAGATAATTGCCTACTTTTTTACAGGTGTTCCTAAATTACTAAGATTATCGTCAAAATCGAAATAAGTCAAATTAAAAATTGTCCATTTAGTATACAGTAATAAATATTCGAGATTAAATTCAATATAAATATACAAAATAAAATCAACATTAATGTCAGAGAGCAATATTAAAACAAAAAGTGCCATACGCCTTGTCTTTTCCAATAAATAATAAAACGTTAACGTGCTCGTTGTGCTGTGTTGTTATATTTCGAATGACAAATAAATAGTAACAACGACTAATCAAATATTGATATACCATTACAGTGAAACAGCTGTAGAACTCGGGGCAAGCCGTTTGTAATATGTCTGATAAATTTTCATTGGTACAACAATGTTATTTTTCCCAACTTATTCCATACTTATTGGTCGACATTTTGCTCGTGGTCTGACAACTAATAGCCGACTTATTGGTGAGTATCTCTCTGATACATTTCACATAGAGTTTGTTTACATAAATGTAACCAAAATAATGGAAATCAGAGAAAAAGAGATCAATGAAACTCTAAACTTTATGACGTTGGAATATATTCTTTTTTTACCTTTTCTGATTTTATAAATGTTTCCTTTTTTACACTAACAAAGTATACAGTGTACATTACAAGCATTCAATACTCTAATACTGACATTAAATAATTTATGTAATTTTAATCTTCATAATTATAGGTAATAAAACAACTTTCCCGGATTTCATCGCGGTTTATTAAGTTTTTTAATTAAATGCGCGACGTTTCGGATACTTTACAGCAACCATGGTCACGTTAGGACTGTCCTTCAATACAAAATCCGGATAAATTGTTTCATTGTAATGAGGAAAATTCGCTTAAACATTAGAAAACATTATATGTATGTATTTTGGCTTTTATTTTTTATATTTTTTTTTTACTATAATTTTGTAACTTAGGTGTACTATTTTATACTTTTTTCTTTGTAATGAAAGGTCTAAAACAAACTTGTTATTATTAATAATACAATAACACAAAGACTAACAATAACTGCCTATATGTGACTAGCTGACCTGGCGAACTTCGTATCACCTTATTTTTTTCTAAAATATAATAATAACATAATATATCAAAATAAAATATAGCCTATCTTTTAAGTTGGATCAAACTGCACACGTTGTGCAAATTTGACTAAAGTCGGTTAAGTAGTTTAGGAGTCCATTGAGGACAAACATTGTGACACGAGATTTATATATATTAAGATTATTACATATCATTATTACACAACAATAACGGGTTGTCTGGAAGAAATGGCTAACTAGCCATAAGACCGCCTCTTGTACTACACATTCTTAACTTGTCTGTATTATTATTATTTTGTATTTGCATATTGTGGTGTACAATAAAGAGTAAATAAATAAATAAATAAATAACTAGAGCTTAAAGTAGGTTTCATATAAAACTAGCGACCTTCCTCTACTACTTCCTCTACTATATTATCCATGTGTTGTACGTACAAACCTTCCTCTGGAATCACTCTATTTACCAAAGAAAACCGCATCAAAATCCGTTGCGTAGTTGTAAGATCTAAGCATACAGACAGCGGGAAGCGACTTTGTCTCATACTATGTAGTGATAATTAAAACAATAACGAAATACCATAAAATGTTTTTAAGTTTTGATAAATATGACTGAATATGATATACTGCACTAATTTATGCTAAAAAATATGCTCTTTTATTTGTAAAAATAAAATCGTACTGTCTTCTACGTTTTTTTTTTTTTTTTTTGATTACACGTTTACGACGTAGTCAAGTGGTTGAGTCACGCACGGTACGGTCTATAACACCCCATTGCTGGCCTCTTTCTCCATATAGGAGAAGATGCTTAAACCACGTAGCTCCACTGCGGGTTGGTAGAAATTGGTTTAGCAAGCTAATAAAATAAAGCTATAAAATAGTGGAATCCGAACCTGGTCATAATTTTTTAGTTTTTCAATTTGAATCATCATCGATCATAACTTGTAGGTTTAAAGTTTATTTATTTCTTGCTCCAGCCGTTTATTTGACGATGTTGCTTTTAATAATTATGATTCTAAGCTATTTGTTTCGTTTAGCTAGTTGTTTGATAATAACATGATCAAACCAATACTTTCTCTATTGACAAAAGTTGTCCATAAGAGATCACTATCATTGACAAGATCGTCTTTGCACTTTTTTTTTTGATTAAAGTATTGTTATAATTCTTAGTGTACGAAAAGCATGAAATAAATAAATTTTCAATATGGGTTATGAAAATTTCTTATACTAGGCCATGTTGGCTCTAATTGACTTACCAAACACTGTTTAATGAATCTAGCAACTGTTAAACTGTATCGCCAATTTAACGAGCAATAACCTTAAACAGTCGTTTATTCTCAGAGATACTGAAATTGACACTACTGAAAATAACGATGTTTGTTCTAGTTCTAAATATTCACGTTTCACGATTCCAACCATCTTAAAATAGAGTAGTGGTAAAATACAAACATTGTATATTTTTACCTAAACTATATACGGCTAACATCTAACTGCTGGCTTTGAAATACAAAGGCCGAAGACGGGCAGCGTCTTTGGTGCGACAAAGCTAGCTCTGCGGTCAGCAACCCGCCTGCCCATAGTCACCATATACACTATTTTAATCGATTACATACTACAGATACACTTTTTAATCGATTCTGTAGTCAATTTTTTGTTTCATTTTTCCGTGTCTCTCTGTATTGTTGGCCACACGTCACGAAAAGTTCAGTTTGAATATGATTTTTTTTAGTTTGATTTGAGGTGACTGAATATATTTTTTATTCCGAAATTCAGCACAGATCACATAGAAGAGGGTAGAAGCCGCTCAATTTAATTTTTTATTTTTTGTTGTTCGCAAACAGATAGTATAAATATTTTATCATCATTATTTAAAGGTCCAAGATCTTAGTTCTTTGGGTCAGGAATAAGAAACCATATAACTCTTAGTATTAACTCCATAAAGTTTAGATTGTCTTGAAAAATCTGTACGAATGGCTCATTTAAAGCTGGCCTACATACTTTCTCTTGTCATCAAGAAATTGTAATCTCGAATGAGGTCGCAGGTACAGCTTGTGCGAATTATATTCGAATAAAAAGTAGGTGCATCTAAAAAAAAACCGGTCTGTGTTTGGATTCAACAAGAGTGTCGTTACCTAAATTGCCGTGATATCAAATGTCAACGGGATATACGCCATTGTTAAAGTTCGTAGGAAGAATAAAAATAGTCTCGGTAATAACAATAGCTATGTTTTTTTTTTTTTATACAGTAGAGATTTCCACTTTTCTTGCTTTCTCGTAATTGTCTCACTAGCTGAACACGCGAAGTCAGAGTGAATTACTTTTGACTAACACTGAAGTAAATTTTTAATGACTTCTTTATACAATACTAGCTGTGCCCGCGACTTCGTCTGTGTGGAATTTAACAACAAAGTTTTTGTTCAGTTCTCAGAGTTATAAAATAAATAAATTTCTCAAATAAAAGTAGCCCAAGTTACTCCTTACTACATCAGCTACCAGTGAATGTCCCGTTGAAATTAGTCCAGCCGTTTCAGAGATTAGCCGGAACAAACAGACATACAGACAGACAGGCAAAAATTGTTATTTTGATATATGTACCGCGTATAAATCGATATGCATTTAATAAAAAGCGATTATTTTGATATTACAAACAGACACTCTAATTAAATATTTATTTGTATAGATTTCAAGTCCATATGTAAATATTTTTTTTTTCTACCTTCGACCCTACCAATCCTCATGTGACTTTAGAATTCAAATTAGTTACTCCATCTCAGTTATATATTATTATATTATCCGTCCATTCATCATGCCTTAAGAAGTCCACCCTAGTGTTCGCCACTCCGTCCGGTCCTATGCCCTCTGAATCCAGCGGCTTTTCCCGCTGTTTTCTTTAGGGCGTCAGTCCACCTGGTTTGAGGGCGGCCTGTGCTTCTTTTACCGAGACGTGGTCGCCATTCGAGAGCCTTTCTTCCCCATCGGTTGTCGGTTCTTCTAACAATATAGCCTGTTACCAGTATATTAAATACGTCGCATTACAATTATTAAAATATTTCAAAAAATAAAAAACTTTACCTCCAGTAACTACAGCTGTACAATAATAAAATATAGAATAGAATTTCCTTCTATAAAAGATTCATTTTCACGTCACTCACACAATACAATGTAACATAGTTTGTCAGGTGTGTTAATATTATCTCAATCTGCGAACATTCTGTACCAATTTGTCGATGTCGAGTTTCTGCTGAAGTAATTATTACCCTCAGGGAAGTGAATCATGCGGTGTTGCTAACAATAAAATTGCTGAAATACGTAAGCTTTTTAAATATAAAGGAATAGACACAAGCCACTAGGATGACAGGTTACAAAAATAATTATTAATATTTTAAATAAGCTTTTTATTATTTTCTAAATGATTGTAACGTCCCACTGCTCAGCATTGGTCTCTTCCTCCATGGAGCTTAATCCACCACGCTGCTCAACTAAGGACTGGCTGATAGATTCTTTGTTGAGTATACATTTCATATGAGTAACAGTTACTATGAGGTGTCTATGATAGCAATCGGAATTTTCTAAAAAATTGACTAAATTATTATGTACAGGAATATAAAAAAATATTTGCGATGAGAAATTTTAGAAACATTATCGTTTTATTGGTTTCATTTACTTAAAAGTCCTTAAAGTAATATAATTTTTTCGGGAATTTAGTTCGACACAATTTATTTAAGAGACTCTAAGACTCTACTTAAGCCAGTGTAAAGGTTTATATCCAGTGCGAATGTAGCAAAGAATCATTTATGAAATTTTAATCGAATTTAATTACACTTTGTGATTGAATTTGTGTATTTTAATACGTAACAGTGTGGATACCGTTGACATTTTGACTTCATAAACAAGTTTTTACTATTTTTAGTTGCCAAGTTTATGTTGATTTTATGTACGATACTGGGAAATTATTTGAAGTAATATAAAATTATGATGACAATAAACTATGGAAACTAGAATGCGTAACATTCTCACCCCCATATGCCGAATCATTCTAATTGTTTGTCTTCGATAAATAAACGCCTTACAGTCAATGGCCCCCAGCATAATGAAATCCGATTTCGGTGATTCAGAAGCACACACGAGGAAAAACGCCCAGATCAACACAAACATCTGTATGTAGCATACAAATGTTTGTCTTAAGCCTGACTTGTCTGTGATCGCTGCGCTAACGTCGTCTTATACTACTACTAGCTTGGCCTTGCGGTTTCGCTCACCTTATTTCTGATCCCACGAGAACCTCAAGATAGAAAATATCCTGTTATTCTAGATCATCAGATTCTTCATTATCTTCGTACCAAGTTCCATTAAAACAATTTTTCAGACACACCCTTCTCCCAAAGCTGTTAAGCGGGGGTTCCCCGATACAGTTCACTATCGCAAAATTTTGCATTTATAATAATAGTAAGACTAATGGATAGTAATAAAGATAAAATCATTATATTATAGCATAGCGTTTACACCAGTGGAGAATAAGTTTTATAACGAAGTTACCTCGCAAAATCGTGAGGCGGATAGACAAGCGGCTCGTTTTACGGATTCAATGCGGATCGCGCACGAAGTAAATCCGTTTATACGGTGAACGAGTAATGTGTATAATTTTGTTTTTTTAAGTGATACTGCTTATGATCAAAAGGATGTTGTTTCTTATTTTTCTGTTATTTTAGTATAGTATCTTTGTTTGAATTTACTTTCATTTTCTGTATTACTCTGTTATATGTAAAAGAGGCAGAGAATGTGGAGATTTAGAGATTATTTGGTCGAACTGTTGGTGCTGTTAGATAAAGAAGGTGATAACAGCTGATAGGAAATTTTAAAATAAGCATAGTGTGATTGCAAAAATATCAATAAAAATGATCAAATGAACTGAAAACGTCCCCGTTTTTCGAATTGGTTAAGAATGAAGTAAAATTAATGATATGTAGATGAAGTGTGTGAGATTTTGAAATGTGTGTTAGTGTGTTATTTTATATGCTAATTACATCACTGACTTATCGCAACATTCCTAACGTAATTTCTTGCAATGTATTTATGTGAAAGCGGCTTAACATATTAGAGATTAAATACATTTATTTAACTTGAAAAGTTACGAACTCTTAAAATATTTAAATATAGTTTTAAAGCATTTTGAGACAATTGTTATTACTTAAAGTTCTAGTATTTATTATCTGGTCGTATTCCTTCTATTGTACCTATAAAACGTGATAACAATAAAATAATTTATAGGCCTCGAATGACAATAGGCAACACTTTGAAAGAGCATAAAAGTGTTAAGCTTTAAAATCGATAACAATATTTTTATTTATATTTTTTTTTTTTCTTTTATTAATTATTTATTTTTACTGGATGGACCGATTTTAATGATTATTTTTTTAATCCTTTGATCCCATTAAAGTTTGATCGAGATTTGATGACTACTTTTGAGTAATCTTTGATAACGCGTATTTACTTGCCTATATTTTCTCCTACCTACGTTGTATTATATGTCGATGTAATTGAAGTCAGTTATTTTTCGTTAGCGAGCAAACGCTATTATTTTATTTAAATAGTATTGATTGCATACCACAGTAACAATAATTTTATCATCTAACGAAAGATGTACAAAGACTAACTTTTATTGCTTGAAAAGCATTGTTCACATTGCTTATAAAAATGTTTTTCGTATCTAGGCTTTTGTATGTGTGCCGTTTGTCTTTCCGGAGCTCCAGGGAGTTAGGCATTTATTTATTACTAGCTGACTTTGTAAACTTTCTACAGCTATTTTTTTCATGAAAATACATTTTTTTTTAAATCTTTTTTTACACGAACTTTTACGACAAGGAAACCAAAAAGTAATAGCGGATTTAATGCATAAACTAAGTTGAAAAATGCGATCTTACAACAATACTTTTTTTTATGTATAAGATATATGTACGTCTGTTTTTGTAGAGTTCACAAAGGGTCACATATCATTATCGCATACCTATTTATATACATAAATCTAGAACTATGTCGTTACGAATGATTTCATAATAAACAATCTACTCGAGAAATATTAACTCATACATCAATAAAAACACCAAGCATCGTGGAACACTAAAAATTCATTAGACAGGCCGAGAAGTGTTCATAAAATCCGTGTTTTATGTCGATAGTTCTCTCTTAAGCCTCTATAAACGTGTTTATTGGTACTAAAGTGAATTCGAGTGTGTGGAATAATATTTGATGGAATCCTCTATGATTTAATATTATATGGAAAATCGTGATGATTTTAATATTATTTGAAAAAATCCGGGATTTATTCTGTCATTTATACTTAATTCTTTTACGAATTCGGGTTAATAGCTCCCAGTGATGCCAAAATAGTACAAGTGATTTAACCCAAATCATGTCATTTGTCAACTTTCTGTTCTAAGTTTAAATAATTTCATTAATACTGTTCTTTTTTTTGACATGATAACGTCGAATAAATCGATGAACTTATTGTAACGTTACGCTCACTGTCCCGTTACGCTCATTGTACGTTTGCGCCACATCTATCTCTCTTCCACTCGATTAGCCTATGCGTCCGAGGAGATGTTTTGTTATGAAGTTGTCACGTTAAATTATCGTCGGATGGATAGCGATCGTTGCTCGTAGCAGGGAAAATATCCCACTACCGCAGTGTAGAAAATTGGCAAATTAAATTTTGACCCATCCCCTATAACATAGGGTTTATATAGAGAGAGCCTGTGCCCAAAAGTGGGACGTTTATAGGCCATTTTAGTTCCAACAAATCTGCGATTACTACGATAAGGTACTACTGGATTACCACAATAGCTATTCAACTGTTAACTAAACTGTTCAATAATTATGAAATCACCACAAACCGCAAGTAATCGTAACAATAACGATTATTGCGTTTAAACAACTCAATAGCAGATGAATGTATGCAGGTCAAAGGTTAATTGGCGACGTGATTGTATTCAAACCACAGGCGATCTATTGTTTAACTCTCGGTCTGAAAATGAAAAAGATCCGGTTCAATTTTTATTTTAAGGATCGGAGCTTTGTATATCAGATTTTAAAAGAATTTCAAATCGTCATTCTAGAATTATTTATGTAAGTAAAAATATATTTCTTAATTTGAAACATAAATTATTCAAAAAGGAAACGATGAGTAATTTACTTCTTACCTTCAATAGGTTCC
The DNA here is from genome assembly GCF_905220565.1 of Melitaea cinxia. Taxonomy (NCBI): domain Eukaryota; kingdom Metazoa; phylum Arthropoda; class Insecta; order Lepidoptera; family Nymphalidae; genus Melitaea; species Melitaea cinxia. The sequence continues at coordinate 3,251,815 of NC_059395.1, forward strand.
GATCATAAGAAAATTAACATATTCTGTGATATCATATTGAAATATCGAGTCTTTAAAGAACTACCTTTTGATTTACTGGGGCACAGGAGTAATGGGGCATTATAACTATTATAGTTAGTGTCGGTTGTAAGATGCTGATCTGGGAGGTAATTTTATGTGATTTATGATCATGCTATGATAATAGATTGTCATCAGGTAGACCGTCCTGCTGTTTACCACCCCAGCAGATTATGAAAAGAGTAATACTTTGTCTTGTCTACTAAAACTTTTTTTAATTATCCACAGACAAACTTAAACTGAATATTAGAATTTTAAATTGCGTTTACAAAATTCAGTTTAAAGTACAACGTCCAAAGTCTCTGTGGTCGGAAATTTTTCAACAAACTTTGCAATTTTCAAGGCTTAATCGTCCAGTATTAAAAGTCGATACTTTTAAGTACATTTTACAAATTTTTTACCGAAATTGATTGGCAACAATGTGCAATTTTAAGCTTATATTTTAGGTGATCGTAACTGTAATAGAATTATAAGTAAACCCTATTTTTTTATATAATTGAGAGGCCAAATAAAAACACTACCAAATTCTACGATTACATTATTTAAACTTTTCTTGCTTGCGGCTTCGCCCCCGTGGTTTATACGAATGTATCTATCCGTTTTCTCCCGCTAAAATACATCCTGCATCACTGAGTGATAACGTAAATCTCTTCTGCTGAAACGAGCATAATCAATCACTCAGTGTTCGTGGTATTATATGTAACGTTCCAAATAGGTTCAATAGTTCTTGAATTTATCTCGTACAAACAAATTACAAATAATTCCCCTTTATAATATTTGTACAGATAACAATACCATAAAATCCAATGGCAATATATATATTGTGCCGCAAAATAAAAATACTTTTAAAGCAGATTCATAAGAGTTATGAGAATACAAATACCCACTAAGGCATATAAAGGACGTATATAAAACCAACGTGGCGTAAATAGCTTAGGATCTCATAAAAGGTATCGAAAAATTTTCGTTTTTCTATTTCTAATAATATGAGGTTGAAATAGACCGTGGTGATATTTATCGGTCAATAACGCTTTTAAAATAAAAATGTTACACTAATATTATAATGTGAATGAATACGCTTTACTTACATATACAATAAATATATAGAATTAAAAATAACATGGTGTCGTCTCCTGTCAAAGAATTCATTGTAATGTGGAACTTTGAATAGTTACGAATGCTGCAAAGGACTCACTATAGACGGCGCCACGGTCGCTTAGACCGAATATAAAAACATCATATCAAAAATTTCGATTTAGCGAGTACATCGTTCCATAGCTTAATTGGCTAAAGCACCGATACGGTAAGTCGGAGATGCAGATTCGATTCCCGCTGGAACGGTCGATTTTTGATATGATATTAAAAAATTGTTTATACAATAGATGTAAAAATAATTAGTATATGAAAATACGGTCGCCTAAATTCGTACCGTTTAATAAGAACTTGTAAATGACTTAGTGTAGCACAAGGATTTCTTAAATGAGGCAGAATTAGAGTGAATTTCGTTGGAGACTTAATGGACTCGTAATGACACTTATCTTCACGGCCGAAATAAAAATAAATTTAATTACACATATACTTGAAAATTAGGTCTAAATTACTAGTCAGAATTCGTAAAGTTACTTTCCGATTAATATTTGGGTATCTTTGCTTATTATTGCAAACGTGTATTATACTACTACAAAACGTACGCCGAGTTGTGTTTTATATCAAACAACTGTTCGTTTTCGTAAATTATTCGTGTACTAATTGTTTAAATCAAAGTCTTCACAGTTCCTTGCACTTTACCCTAGTTAGGCGAAAATTTTAACTTTATCGACTATCGATTAATACGGTAACTAAAAATTTTATAAAAAGAATTTATTTTAAATTCTTAAATCCATATAGTTTTATTGTGTTAGTAACAATATTTACTTGTAATCCATTTAAATTATTTTTAGTAGAATTATAAATTAAATATATACCACCTCTCCTTCTGTAAACCGATATTTATTTCATTATCAGGTTGTCTGGAAGACATTGCTTTTCAGCAATGAGATTGCCTGATTGTACAATGATCGACTATAATTGCTTTTAATGTTAATTTGTTTTTTGTTTTTCAATTTTGTTTTAAAAGTTATTTTATTTGGCCCGTTGTTGTATTCCGTCCGTGTATTCCGTTCGTTAGGCTAATAGCATATATTACTTAATGAAAACACTATGATTGTATTGAGTTAAATTGAATGCATAACGTTTTTATTAAATATTAGTAAAACATCGACACTCGATGAAAGATAGCTAGATTATCTTCCATCACTAAAATTATATGGAGTAGGCAATTGTAATCACATTATAGGGTGGAGTAGGCAATCGTAATCACATTACAAATTAGGATTCCATTTTCCCTCAAATTTCGTTAAGAAAAATGTAACCCAACAGTAGGATGCTTGAAAATTATTCGGCAAGTTCGTAATAAAGTGCCAGATATGCCTCGCAGCGTTCTACCTCATTGTTACGCACAGACGAACCCTCGCATTGCTGAAATGATAAAGGTTTTATTATGGGGTAAATAAACTTTATTTAGACGTATATACGTACTGACTTTATAACATAAATGAGAATGTAAGATTTGGAGAGAAAGAAATGTCGAGGGTTAGTTCGAGATTGCAATGTTTTAAGAAATTCTTTCAAAGTGGAGGAGTTACCTTAATCTGTAGCTGATATTGACAAAAAAAAAACGATATTTTTCAAGTATTTCTTTGATTGACTTAAAAAATATTTTTGTGAGAACAACATTATAATTAAGGATATTATAGAATACTTAATACTAAAACTCATATAGTGTTGAAGTAAGTGAGATTTCATTTTGAATTTCTTATAATTCTTATATCATAATTTTGGTTAAAAAAAACTAACATATTAACGAACGTAGATTGAGAAACAGTTATAGGTACATCATCATCACCATCATCATCATCATCATCATCATCATCATCATCATCATCATCATCATTTCAGCCTATTGCAGTCCACTGCTGGACATAGGCCCTCCACAAGTTCGCGCCAAAAATGGCGTGAACTCATGTGTTTTGCCCATAGTCACCACGCTGTATATATTTTTAGTATATATTTTTTTATTATTTATTAAACGAATAAAACCTAGAAGACGTAGAAATTTTCATCTTGAAAGACACCTTCGTTTCTGAAGAATTAAATATGTAAACTTACGCTTATCATTTAAATAGTATATTTTATGCTGTGCCTTATTTCAGTTAAACTTAATTATTAATCTTTCGATTTAAAAAAAATATCGAAATCGGTCCAACCACTCAAAAGTTCTGAGATAATATACACAAAAAAATATAGTTGAATTGAGAACCTCCTCCTGTTTTGGAAGCCGGTCAAAAACACATTAATATGTATAAAAACGTGCCTACTGTCCTAGTTGTAAGACACAAAAATACAAAATATACATAAGCTCGACGCACGTAACAACCGTACTCCAATGTGACTTGAAACATTTATATCATGTAGATTTATTTGTAAATTTATTTGTACATTTATTACATTAGACGACCGCTCCCCGAACCCTTTAAATTTCAGCACTTATCAGATAGTGCGACGTTTATGACTGCTACTTGCTTTGTATGTCACGGCCTATTACTTTGTTACTTACGATCCTCTTATATCAACAGGCTTTACTGCAACTGTGCCACAGTATGTTTATATTAATTGTTTTATGTTTTCGTAGAAATATTAATTACTTTGATGTAAAGAAAAAAATAGTGCGTGTACTTTATGTGTGTTTTTAAACAGTGTTGTGTTCCTGTTGGTAAGTAAGGTGACAAGAACACCTAGGGAGAATTGGAGATAAGGCAACGCGTTTGAGATGCTTCTGGTGTTGCAGACATCTATAAACTACGGTAATCACTTACCATCAGGTGAGCCGTACGCTTGTTTGCCGACCTACTTACATTTAAAAAAAACTAACTCAGGCTAAAGATTCATGAGGCTTAATCTATTAAATCAACCTCACAGCCTGGCTCTACCAAAATAAATTATGCCTATTCAAAATAAATAGCTATAAACTCATTATTTATTCATTGGCTTGTTGACGCATACAAACGCGACGTATGTTTCCAAGTAACCATAGCGCGAACTAAGTAACAATGAAACTATGAAACAACGAGATTGATAAAATTGAATTATACTCGTTTATATAATACCACGTAAGACCATCCATCACTTATCATACCTGTCATACTCGCTGTATCGTGAAACTTAATGGAATTTTGCGATTTGCGAAAGCTTGATTTTTTCGCAGTCGCCGTCAATGTGTCAAAAGATGTCGCAAATTAAAAATTATATACGTTAGCAAAAATATATTTCACAGATCATATTATTATTGGTGAAATATAAATAATTTATATGTAATTGATACACCTGAAAGCCATATTAACTAATAAAGAAGAAGAACATAAAAGTTATGGTATGAAAACTCATTTATTTTAGAACATTTGAGTTGTTATTCAAATTTTACCACAGCCGCGAGTCACTGCGGTCTGACTACATTATTACTATATATTTAAGGCGTCCACAAATAGCGTGTTATCATAAGTTTTTAATCTTTCACGGTCATTGTGAACACATTTAAATAATGAGTCATGACTGAGTTACCCGTGACGGTGGCGTCTGCAACGTCACTATCAGTCAGTTAGTCAGTTCAGCCTATTGCAGTCCACTGCTGGACATAGGCCTCCCTAATTTCGCGCCAGACATCCCTGTTTTCCGCAATCCTCATCCAAAAAAAGTTACTGAAATATAGGGAATTCCAAAATGCTGACCGCGGTCAGTCTCGTAGCATTATATGTCAGTTCTATAGATTGTATATTTACAGATTTGTATGTAATCGAGACTCATATTAAACATACCCTCACGTACAGTTGTAATTACATTATTGTTTCATATATAAAGCAATTATAGTACATATATCCTTGCTATATCTTTTGTTTTGTATCGATTACCGCTTCGTCCTATATTACTTAATAATTTTATATTAAACAAGCTGTTCCCGCGACTTCGTCCACCTGAAATTTAACAAAAAAAATATTGTTCATTTCGCAGAGTTATAAAATAAATAAATTTTTAAAATAAAAGTAGCCTAAGTTACTCCTCATTACATCAGCTATCTGTCAATGAAGGTCCCGTCAAAATCGGTCCAGCTGTCTCAGAGATTAGCGTGAACAAACCGACAGGCAGACAAAAATTATAAAAAATGTTATTTTGGTATACGTACCGTGTATAAATACATTTGCATTTAGTAAAAAGTGGTTATTTTAATATCACAAACGGACACTCCAATTTTATTTATCTGTATAGATTAGTTTGATATAATTATATGTAGTTATATATTATCTATACCAAGATTACGAAGAGAATAGCTTTTATAAAAAAGGACCTTTTGTATGTTTGTAACGGACGAACTCTAATATTACAGGGTCCACTGGACTTTTTTTCAATAATTCTTTCGCCCCGAGAATGTTACGTATGACTAAGTGGCATATACATATACCAGCTGTGCCCGCGACTTCGTCCGCCTGGAATTTAACAAAAAAAAATGTTTAGTTCGCAGAATTATAAAATAAATAAATTTCTAAAATAAAAGTAGCCTACGTTATTCCTTATTACATCAGCTATCCGGGAATGAAAGTCCCGTCAAAATCAGTCCAGCTGTTTCAGACCTTAGCCGGAACAGACAAACAGACAGACAGAAAAATTGTGAAAAATGTTATTTTGGTATATGTACAGTGTATACATCCATATGCATTTAGTAAAAAGCGGTTATTTTAATATTACAAACAGACACTCCAATTTTATTATTTATTTGTATAAATGAGAGTTAACGAAAATTCCAAAATCCATGCTTGCGAAGCCGCGGTCTTAGTTAAGTTCCAAAGCCATCCAAAGGTGACCAATCCAATGGTTAAAACCAAACTAAAACCTTCCCTTAACTAAAGTAAAAATTAGTGTAAAATAATTCAATAGAATACTATTGTAATATGTACTGAAAGAAAAATTCTGCTGTTGGTCAAAAGATCTTTCCTGGAATTGTGTAGGAATTGTCTTTTTTTCCTTCAATATTATGGGTGGGTTGGAGGATTTATGATGCCCGATCGTAATGCCCGATGCTGAGATTTCACGAGATCTATGTCCTAAATTATTTTCAAACTTATGGATGCATGTTACAATCTTTTTTTTTTATGTCACTACGTCGGCAAACAAGCGTACGGCTCACCTGACGGTAAGTGATTACCGTAGCTTATAGACGCCTGCAACACCAGAAGCATCGCAAGCGCGTTGCCGACCCAATCCCTAATCCCCCCAGGAGCTCTGGTCACCTTACTCACCAACAGGAACACAATACTGCTTGAAAACAGTATTATTTTGCTGTGATCTTCTGTAAGGTCGAGGTACTACCCCAGTCGGGCTGCTCCATATTTTGAGCAGGAAATTCCTGCTGTGCCCTACCTCAGTTAGTATAAGTTCTATCCTATTTACAAAACTTCACACACATACATCTTTCATTTTACAACGACGAGCTCTTTCGCTGTCAGTCACGGTTTTAATCCCCATAAAAAAATTCGTAAAAAAAATTCCCGCTTAAGGCAAACATTTCTATATGCTATACAGCTTTGTACTGCCCCGGCGTCAAGACGACTACTTACATTACTACACCATAGCGGTTATCGCATATACTTGTATTTTTTTCCTACAACTAGTTCGACAATAACAGAAGCATCGCAAACGCGTTGCCAACCCTACCCGCATTCCCCCAGGAACTGGTCAACCTTACCTTACGTAGTATTACTTATCTGTGAATTTCTCTAGGGTTGAGGTACTTCCCTAGGCAGATTGCTCCAGATTTAAGCAGGATATTTTATGCTGTACCCTACCTTAGTTAAACAATATTCCAAAACTTTGTACATTATAACAACGTATTAAATCTTAAAAGCGTTTGTTTCTGACCGTCTTCTCATGTTTGTACTGAAATAACATGACTTTGAGAATTCCGCCCTTTAATCATACACAATGGCGTAAAGTTCATTCGCTGAAGGCATTGTTACTCGTGTTTGATTTTCTGTTGTTTGTAAAATGTTTAGTCTCATTACGTACACAATATGATTGAGGTAAGGCGTAGGATAATTTTACTGGAAATCAGAAAAGGTTCGACCGGGGAAGTTTCTCATACACATAGAAGGTCATAACGAAATAATACTGTAAGTATATGATTAGAAAGTTGGAAAAACGGCACATAAATATTATTAAAAATGTTAGTTTCGCGCACCTTTTCGTTTTTCTTATTCAATAAAAAATGAAGCATCTACATATCTTGTTTAACTTACAATGACCGATAATTCTAGAAAATTTTAATTAATTTAAGTATTCTTTCTAAAGCAGAAGAGCCTTAATTTATAGTGATTTATAAAGGCTAGTGTAGAGGCTAGCTAGCTGACTGGATTAATCAGCCAGTAACATACTCTTTCCATTTCAACAGCTAAGTGAGGGTAATAGTTCCATTTTATAAAATTAGAGCTTAATCTGGCAGCGGCACTCTGTTTCACCGCAGACTGAATACTAATTTCCTGTGAAAAAATATAATGGTTGTTATCAGGTCTAAATGATAACAAATAATACCAACATTTATGTGTGCTTTCCAACGTACAAAAGATAAACCCACGAAAACAAACTAAACAAACTATTCAAAAATATTTAGAATTCCTAATGTGTGGGTAACACAAAAATAAAATCGTACAAATTAAAAATAGCACGGTGTCGTCTCCTGTCAAAGATTTTCATTGTAATATGAAACTTTGAATAGTTACGGGTTTCTGTAAAGAACTCACTATAGACGGCGCCACGGTTCGTTTAAACCGAATATAAAATCATCATATCAAAAATTTCGATGTAACTGGTACATCGTTCCATAGCTTAATTGGCTAGAGCACCGACACGGTCAGTCGGAGATGCAGGTTCGATCGCCGCTGAATGGTCGATTTTTGATATTATATTCAAAAATGTTTAAACTAAACAAGTATTTAAATAAATAAAAATAATTGGCCTAAGAGAAGTAACCCACGGCCATTGTAAATGAAATTTTCATACTATTGTGAACTATAAGTAACGGTCGAAAATTAATCATTTTGTAATTAATTCTATGAAATTGGTTTGACGGAAAGTTTTACTATAAATAACACTTTTTGGAATGACGCATTCCCAATCAATCAATCAGTTGTAACTTCGAGTCTGTTAATTAAAATATCCAATAACAATAAACAACTTTTTTTTCTTCATATTTCAAAGTCTAAAATTTTATGAAGGTTTTGGTCTCGACCGCACTCTCATTTATCTCCCTTTCGTGTCTACTCCATTATAAGTGGCAAAATCATTCTTGTTATAACGACGCTAATAAAAGCCGTTAATCCAAATTAATGAAATGAACGTGAAACTTGTTTATTGCGTTTTAAAATTCGATGTGTCCTTCAAAAGAGTCATCGCTGAGGCAAAAGCGGAGTACGTGGGCAGAATTGGGGAGAGATTGGTTCGACTTCCTTCGGGAACTCGTGCATTCTGGTCACTCGCCAAAGCTGTCCAAGGGAATTTTTGTAAGCCATCCCTACCATCATTGCACAGGAGGGACGACTCGTTGGCCCACACCGCGAAGGAGAAGGCCGATCTTTTAGGCTCTCTTTTTGCGTCCAACTCGACTTTGGATGATAGCGGAAAAATACCACCGACGATCCCTCGGTGTGATACAATAATGCCGGAAATAATTTTCCAACAGAGCTCCGTACGCAAAGCCCTTTTTTCGTTGGACATCAATAAATCGAGTGGGCCCGATGGCGTCCCTCCGTTAGTGCTACGAACTTGTGCTCCTGAGTTGGCACCCGTCCTCACGCGTCTTTTCCGGCACTCTTATTCATTAGGCGTTGTCCCACGCTCGTGGAAGATGGCTTTAGTGCACCCGATCCCTAAGAAAGGGGACCGCTCAGATCCGTCCAATTATAGACCAATTGCTATAACTTCCTTGTTCTCAAAGATTATGGAATCCTTAATCAACTGCCAGCTCCGACGGTATTTAGAGGAGCACCAGCTGATTAGCGATCGCCAATATGGCTTTCAACGGAGTCGCTCGGCTGGTGATCTTCTAATATTCTTAACTCACCGATGGGCGGAGGCGGTTGAGAGCAAGGGAGAAGCGCTGGCGGTTAGTTTGGACATAGCGAAGGCCTTCGATCGGGTGTGGCATAGGGCACTTCTAACAAAGCTACCATCCTATGGGCTTCCCGAGAAACTGTGTAAATGGATCACCAGTTTTTTGACAGACAGGAACATCAAGGTCGTTGTTGACGGTGCATGCTCGGACCTCAAGTCTGTCAATGCTGGCGTTCCCCAAGGCTGTGTACTATCACCTACTTTGTTCCTCCTGCATATCAATGACCTGTTACAAACTAGTGGCATTCATTGTTATGCGGACGACAGCACCGGGGACGCCTTATACACAGGCCGTCCTAATATTTCTCGGGAACAAGTCGATGAGTGTCGGAACAAACTTGTGTCTGAAATCGAGTCTCTTTTAGCCAAAGTCTCGCAATGGGGACGACATAATCTGGTCCAGTTCAACCCCATTAAGACACAAGTTTGCGCGTTTACCGCAAAAAAATCACCCTTCGTCGTTCCTCTCGAATTTGAAGGCACTCCCCTAACAGCCTCAGCCAGTATTGGGATACTAGGCGTCGACATATCGAGCAATGTGCAATTTCGTGGTCATCTGGAAGGAAAGGCTAAACTAGCCTCGAAGAAACTTGGTGTGCTCAGTAGGGCGAAGCAGTATTTCATGCCCTGCCACCGCCTACAATTATATAAGGCACAGATCCGGCCCCACATGGAATACTGCTCTCACCTATGGGCTGGGGCGCCCCAGTACCAGCTCCTTCCATTTGACCGTGTTCAACGCCGAGCGGCTCGAATCGTTGGCGACAAGATTCTCTCCGATCGGCTCGATTCTTTGGCGCTGCGTAGAGATGTCGGGTCACTGTGCATCTTCTACCGTATTTATCACGGGGAGTGTTCTGAGGAATTGTTCGGACTAATACCTACAGCAGAATTCCACCACCGGACATCGCGTCAAAATTCAAAATTTCATCCACATCACCTCGATGTCTGGAAGTCTACGACAGCTCGATTTTTGCGCCATTTTCTGCCACGCACGACCCCTCTTTGGAACCAGCTACCACCTACGGTATTTCCGAGCAAATACGACCTAGGGACCTTCAAAAGAAGAGCATATTCCTTTTTGAAAGGCCGGCAACGCGCCTGCTAATCCTTTGATGTAGCGGGTGTTTGTGGATGTTGTTTTCACTTACCATCAGGTGAGCCAACTGTCCGTTTGCCCCCTCTTCTATAAAAAAAAAAAAAAAAAAAAAATGTTAAAATTAAAGACCGAACAAAAGTCTTACACTAAAAACATAACTAACATTATTTTTTGAATAAAATTAATTGTTACATTTACTGTGCTCCATACGTACTATTTTTTTAAATTGGGGTGTAGTGGTGTGTTCTGTTGCAACTGAACCTCCACAATCTCTTCTTTAGTGGCTCCAAGTAGCTGTAGTCACAGCGGCCACACCCCGGGAAACCACATAGTGGGCTAAACCTAAAGAAGGGGACTAATTTTACGAACAACTGTTAATTAGTTATCGGATGACTCCCGTACTTAAAAAGTCTGTATCAATACGACACTTTTTTTGGATATTGATGCAGCAGGGTAATGCGGAAAACCCTAAGGGCGCTCGTCAGAGTCTATACAGTGACGTACGGCCTTTCTGATGCATCCTGATATTTGCCGATCGTACTGGTTTACCGGTCCATCGGACTACAAAGTTAAGGACGAGTGAAGTGGACTTGCACCTGCGCAACTGCTTGACCACTATAAATAAACTCCCGCGCAGATGACCCAGGCGATTCTGTTTTTTCTGAATTGAAGTCCTGCAGCGATGGGGTAAAGGTGGTGGAGTGTAGGTATCGATGTACTGATGCTCTAGCTGATACCCTGCATGCAGGCGGCCAGGAGAGAGTGGTCGCTCCCGGAGTCGATTTGGACGGGATTCTGGGTTCGGCAGCACGACTGGTGACAAAGCAGCCCTGTTTAGGATCGCTCTGCTTTCCTCTGCATGGAGGAGGGGCCTAGAAAAGGTGGCCCAAAAATAGTCCGTCTTACCATTCCTCTGGGTACCAAACCGCGGGTACCTGGACATCGTCAAATGCGGTCGAAAAAATCGAAGAATAAAGCAATTAGATCTAAAAGTTAAACGACTTTGCATAGCTACTTGGAATGTACGCACATTGCTCGATAGTGAACTTAATCTCTGTCCAGAAAGAAAGACTGCCATCATCGCAAGGGAATTGGCGATACAGGGTTGACATTGCGGCGATAAGTGAGACCCACCTGAGTGGTTGTGGGGAATTGTGCGAGGATCTTGGTGGATACACATACTTTTGGATCGGACGTACTAAAGATGAGAGGACTGGCAGTGGTGTGGGGTTCGCTATTCGTAATTCTCTAGCAGGATGTTTGACTGAGCTGCCTGAGGGTATTAATGATCGCCTAATGACATTGCGTATACCAGTTGCACACAATAAGTTTGTCCACATTATAAGTGCCTATGCACCCACTCTTCCCTCTTCGGATGAGGTAAAAGACGCATTTTACCATCAACTTCGCGTGACTATCGGAGGCATTCCAAGGCATGATAAGGTGATTCTCTTGGGGGATTTCAATGCTCGTGTCGGTGCTGATCATGATCTGTGGGATGGTGTCCTTGGTAAACATGGAGTTGGAAAATGTAATGACAACGGTTCTCGTCTCTTGACTGTTTGTGCTGAATTTGACCTCGCGATTACTAATACATTCTTCCGACTTCTTGATAAATCCAAGACCTCGTGGATGCATCCTAGGTCTAAGCACTGGCATCTCCTGGACTACGTTATTGTTCGTCGTAGAGACTTAGGAGATGTCCTTGTAACGAGAGCAATGCGTGGGGCACAGGGTTGGACTGACCATCGTCTTATTAGATCGCGTATGCGCCTAGGGATTAAGACTCCACGACGGGCACCACACAGGATACCGTCAAAGCTGGCCTTCGGTAGACTGATTTCCTCTGCGGAGCTGGGTGATAGAATGGACAAAAGTTTTGCTGCCTGTTCTTCAAATTCTGAGTTTGATACGATTGATGATGAGTGGAACTCTTTTGCAAAACATCTTTACGATTGCGCCTTGAATACCATCGGCAAACCACAGAAGAAAAATCAGGACTGGTTTGATGAGTCAGATAATGACATTGCTGTGCTTGTTAATGACTATAGAAAAGAACTTAATGCCACATCACCTGATCCACACAGCAAAAGAGATGCACAACACAGACTAAGATCTAGGGTCCGTGAACTTAAAGATAAGTGGTGGAAGGAAAAAGCAGCTGAATTACAACTTTATGCTGATACCCATCAAATCGGAAAATTCTTCGAAAGCATACAGGCAACATTTGGTCCACGAATCAGAAAGATAGCACCAATATATTTGAAGGATGGGCGAAACCGAGTCACGAATAAAGACTGTGTGTTAAAGCGTTGGGCAGAACATTTTAATTATGTATTGAACCCTGATGCGCTCAGTGTTAGCCTGTCGTATATTATTAACACGCTTGAAGATATACCAACTTGTCAACATTTAGATAATCCACCTACTTTCGAAGAGTTCATGGACTCCGTTAAACGTCTCAAGAACTCAAAGACACCAGGAATGGACCAGCTTGCGGCTGAGGTTTATAAATATAGTGGAGAGTCGATACTAAATGGACTTTATAACCTTGTTCTGAAAGTTTGGAATAGTGAGGAGATTCCGCAAGGCTGGAGGGATGCTATAATTTGTAAGTTGTATAAGGGGAGGGGAGATGTGTCCGATTGCAGCTCATATCGCGGCATCTCTCTTCTCTCCAGCGCCGGCAAAATTCTCGCGCATATGATCTGTCTCGCGCATATGAGTTGTCTCCTATTCTCACGCGCTTGTACCGCCTCTCTCTAAAATCCGCTCAAGTTCCTAAAGCATGGAAGATTGCCAACGTACAACCTGTACCTAAAAAAGGTAGTCGTGCCGACCCGGCTAACTATAGACCTATCGCGATCACCTCCATACTGTGTAAAAGTTTGGAGCGTATACTGAATGAAAAGCTCCTAGCATACCTTGAGTTGAATGACCTCCTGTCGGACCAGCAATACGGTTTCCGCCGTAACAGGTCCACGGGGGATCTTTTAGTGTACACCTCGCACATCTGGGGCGAAGCCTTGGACAAGCACGGAGAAGCGCTAGCTGTCTCACTTGATGTATCGAAGGCATTTGACCGGGTCTGGCATGAGAGCCTATTGAGCAAGCTTTCAGCTTACGGAATACCCCCGGGCTTGTGTGACTGGATATCAGATTTCCTGAGTGGACGATCATTCCGGGTGGTCTTAGATGGCTCCTCGTCTGACTTGATGGCGGTTAATGCCGGTGTCCCTCAGGGATCAGTTCTCTCTGCAACCCTCTTCTTGATTCACATAAATGACCTCCTCAGGCCCGGTATCTTTGGATACGCGGATGACAGCACTGTTACGGAGAGATACGTGTCCGGTCCCCGAGCTGGTGGGGCTGAAACTCATGAGCATAGAGAGGCTCTGGTTGAACGCATGAATTTGGCTTTGAAAGAGGTATCCGATTGGGGTGACGCCAACCTAGTCAAATTTAATGCTTCCAAAACGCAAGCGTGTCTTTTCACCGCTAAACGGAGTCCATTCCCATTGGCTCCGACTTTCCGGGGTGTATCTGTACCGATCACCGATAGTATTGATCTTCTAGGCATAAATATTTCGTCTAATATGAACTTCGGACAATGCATAGAATCCAAGGCAAAAATTGCTGGTAAGAAACTTGGTATCCTCAATAAAGTCAGGCAGTACTTCACACCGGAACAGCTTCTTACTCTCTACCAAGCACAAGTTCGATCGTGTATGGAGTACTGCAGCCACTTATGGGATGGCTCTGCCAAGTACCAGCTCGCTGCTTTGGATTCTGTGGATCGACGCGCCAGAAGACTCATCGGTGACAAATCGCTGGTTCGCTCTAGACTTCAAAGTCTCGAACATCGGCGCAAGGTTGCCTGTTTGTCGGTATTTTACAGGCTATATTTCGGAGAGTGTGCTCTAGAACTATACAATTTGGTTCCACCATCACCTTTCTACCACCGAACCGCAAGGCATCGCACGAATCTGCACCGCTATGTGGTTGAAATCCCACGATCTCGCACTAAACGATTTGCTTCCTCGTTCCTAATACGCACCGCAAAAATTTGGAATGCCCTTCCGGCTTCCGTTTTTCCAACGAACTATAACTTGGGTATCTTTAAATCAAGAGTGAATAGGCATCTTCTAGGCAAGCGCGCACCACCTTAGGCTGCATCTTCACTTGACTTCAGGTGAGATCGCAGTCAAGCGCTAGTCTATATATTAAAAAAAAAAAAAAAAAAAAAAAAAAAAAAAAAAAAAAAAAAAAAAAAAAAAAAAAAAAAAACACCCGTCTTAGCAAATTGGCTGAAGAACATCTCCCTGAGAGTCAATGTGGTTTTCGCCCTAAGAGAGGAACAGTTAATGCTATTTCTGTTTTGAGACAACTTCAAGAAAAAAGCCTTGAACACCAGCGGCCACTTTATATATGTTTTGTCGATTTGGAAAAGGCATTTGATAGGGTTCCGCGCGAAGCCCTTTGGCTAGTTCTCCAAAAATATGGATACCCAGAGAAGATTGTGAACCTTATTCGGCAGTTTCATGATGGCATGAAGGCCCAGGTTCAGCATGAAAACGAACTTTCGGAATGCATCCAAGTCACAAGTGGAGTAAAACAGGGTTGTGTCTTGGCACCCACTCTTTTTGCGATATACTTTGCGGCGGTGATGAGGGACGCAATGAAATTTTGTAGTAATGAAATCCAATTAAATGTTAGGACCGACAAAGGCGTATTTAATATCACTCGATTTAGAGCCAAGTCCAAGGTGAGAAGGATGCCTGTATTGGAAATTCTTTACGCTGATGATGTGTGTCTTATGTCCAGCCGCGTGGAGGATCTTCAAAGGTATATAGATGCTTTACATCAAGCGTGTCAACGGTTTGGGTTGGTTATAAATACATCCAAGACCCAAATCTTAAAACAACCACCTAGAGGTAGCGAGGCTGATCCAACAGTCCTGAAACTGGATGAAAAACGGCTGGGAGAAGTATCGCGATTTAAATATCTAGGAAGCAATATCAGGAATGATAATACCTTGGCTTCAGAAGTTCCGGCGCGGATCTCCGCCGCTGCTGCCTGTTTTGGGCGGCTCTATGGTCGTGTCTGGGGGTCTCATGATCTTAAACTACAGACGAAAATTAGTGTTTACAAAACGCTAATCATTCCTATCCTCCTATATGGTGCAGAAACATGGTGCACGTACAAATCAGATGTGAAAAAGCTTGACACTTTTCACCTAAAATGTCTGAGGTCTATTATGAGGATTAAATGGCAAGACCATGTGCCAAATACCGAGGTCCTACGAGTTTCTGGAATGTGTGGAGTGGAGGCTTTGCTTATCCAGAGACAACTGAGATGGTGTGAGCATGTCCTTCGCATGGATGACCGCCGTCTACCCAAAGCGGTCTTTTACTCTGAGATGGCAGAGGGTAAACGAAGGCATGGCGGTCAACATCTACGGTATAAGGATGTGCTCAAACGAAACTTGAATGCTTGTGATATTGATCCCGAAAGCTGGGAGGAGCTCGCATTAAATAGGTCATCTTGGCGATCTACTATCAATTATAAAATTAAATCATTTGAAGAAAATCGACTTCTAGCGCTTGATTCAAAACGCCATGTTAATAAACAGAGACCTAAACCCTCCTATACTTACACATACAACTTTGCGGGTCAGCTTTACTGCCGCAGTTGCTCTAGGATATTTAAAACTAAATGTGGATTAGCGAGCCATATTAGGGCCCATCAGAGAAATTAGTCATGACTCCCTGGGTCGCCGTCATCGAAATCGATGAGGAGGACTACTACTTTTTTAAACTAAGGCAGCCAGTGTCGCCCTTAAGCCCCAGTGCTTTAAATAAGTGGATTTTTTAATTTTTTAAATAAATTACTGGTTGTAATGATTTTGGCACCGTCTAAAAACTACCGGAAACACCAGAGTACCGTAGTAAACTACCGCCCAGAGCGGGGGCTCCACTTTACACTATTACATCCGAGAAAGTGACTCTTTGTTGACTTAATATAATTTGATTCCATGATGACACATTAGCTTTACATAGGGGCCTAAAATATGTCAACTAAGATTTATATTTAAAGTGCTCATAATGGCGAACATACTCGTATTTATGTCAAAAAAATGAAATTACTTTGCTTTTGTACTAGACGCAATTTGCTCAGGCAAGTCACAAATAAAACATGAAAAGAAAAAAATATAACACAAAAGAGACAAACAACAAACATGGTCAAAATCCCGTTAGCCTAATTAAGAACTTAGGGGCTACTATTGATCAACATGTTCTGTTATTATTTGACGGCTTTCAATTGTACTGTCGACGCACTATAATTATTTGTTTGGATTTTTTGTGACTTTGACAAATTGATGGTTTTCCAAATTATCAGACAAGTTTTCGTAATAACATTTCATTTACGTTATCAACAAAGGTTATATTTTTATTGGGGAAAAGTTTTCGTATTTTCTAGTAAAAGTTACAATAGAATCTTTTTTGTTGTATAGTATGTAACTGGCTGGTTTTGATACCGTGAAAAGATGACATTTTACAGTTCCCAACATTTTTCATTTGCTTATCTGTCCGCCAAAACTGGGTGAATCAAACGAAGAATGTCGTTGCATTTTAAAGTTATAGTTTAAAAAAGGGACAAGTGCAACTCATGGCGCGAATTTTTTTTTGTGACGCTTAACAAAATTCGTTTAAACGTTTTCAGTCAGGAAATTTTGATGTCAAAGATGTGTTTCGCTCTGGTCTCCCAGTTACCGATAAACGTGTTGTCACGTCATTATAAGATGTAATGATATCGAACCATTTTTGAAGAGACACCTACGATAGGAATTTACAAAAGAGATCGTGGTCAAAGGTTGGTCAAGCAGCGCAGACTATCGTGAAACCCGGATTGACACGCAATAAGGTGATGTTGGGTGTATGGTGGAATTGAAAGAGCATCATTCATTATGAGCTTTTACTATCGGGCAACACCATCGATTTGGACTTTTACTGTGAACAACTGACGAGACTTCCATTGATTTTGATTTTATTAATGTACTTATTTTATTTACAATATCATCTTGCCAAAGTTCTTTGCATTATTTTACTTTGTACCCAGTGTAGCAATATAGTTGATTATATTGTTCCAGTAGGTGTCGTAATCAACGCGTTTACTGCTTTTGCAAGAACATACTTGCAATTAACCCTTAATAATATTATTACACATATAGGACTACTTACGGTCAATACACACGCACATACATATATTTACGTAGGAAAAAGCAACGGTATCCTAACAATATTCTACACAATCAGCATTATCAAGAATGTTTCGCTTCAGCGCTTTATTTACATCGGCACATCGCCGGGGGAAACCAAATGAGCCATTCCGCAAAGAAATTAAGGCGCTTGATAGTTAAAGGTTGTCCGCAATGTCAGCGGTCCCTTTAGTACAAGATTATGTTGAATAAAATTTTCAATGTTTACCATGACCTAATTAAGACTGATTTTAACGAAATTTCACATGATTCTAATCCATACTACGAGTATGAAATGAATGAAACTTGATCCTTTTTATCTCGATATCCAGAATGCTTCTCATGGAAGAGATGGTAAAAAAAAATGTTTAATTACCAACGAAGTAGCAGCTACAGCTAGTTTATTATAAACAGTAAACAAATGACTTCCGCGATGAAATACCGTTATATATATCAAGATTATTATCGCGTTAAAGATAAAATTCTCGTAAACTCCCACGCTCTGGAGTACGCCGCAGGGTAGCAATGCCAAGGTTACTACATTACTACGACCTTGCGACGTGCTAAGAATATTAGTCTACTTTCTGTTTACTACTAGATTGACCTAAAACGTGACTAACTTAGCGTGATAATTTGAATCTACAGCGAAATGGAATCTGAATAATAACGTAATGGAGGCGTCCTACACGAAGCAAACCGGTAAAAAATGTTTTTTTTTTTTGGTGTCACTAGGTCGGCAAACAAGCGTACGGCTCACCTGGTGGTAAGCGATTACCGTAGCTTATAGACGCCTGCAATACCAGAAGCATCGCAAGCGCGTTGCCGACCCAGTCCCCAATCCCTCCAGGAGCTCTGGTCACCTTACTCACCAACAGGAACAGTACTGCACTACTAATACTGCTTTAAAACAGTATTATTATGTATCCCATATTAGTAAAAATAAAATATGTTATAACTATACTCATATATATTCACCCGCGTTGATTTAGGAAATAGCATTCTAAAATATTATGTAGCCTATGGCCTTCCTCCGTAAATGGACAATCCAATACTAAATAATTTTTGCAATTCGTACTAACGCGCTAAAACATACTTACTCTTCTGTTTTATAATATTAATATAGATTATAGTATATTGTATCATTATCGAGCTATAAGACGTTAAAATTTTGAGTAGATAACAGATACGAAAAAAATAATCAAGGTAGTAAAATTGATACATGATGAAATTAGAATAGATGAGTGAGAGAATGAGAATGAATAGACTTAAAAAATTTGGAGTGCCCCAATTTTGTATTTATCGACACTGCTTACTCTTATTGATTGATTCAGCCTATAACGTCCCACTCCCGGGGAAGGGCCTCCTACTCTGTTATAGGAGAAGAGTTGGAGCTTAATCCACCGAGCTGCTCAACTGCGGATTGGGGAATAATTTTCGTGCAGAGAAAAATGATTTCTAACAGGTATTTACGATAATAAGTAGGACCGATAGCTTTGACTCTGAGGCACGGTGCGGTAGGGCAAATATTAGTACAAATATCTGCTCTGAGCGCACTAATACAAAATAGCGAATATCAATCATGTTGCAAACAACATTCAATAGGCAGTATTATCGCCAACACGGCAATCTCTTCTATTAACTGAGGTGAGGCAAAGCAGAAAATTGCCTGCTCAAAGTCTGTAGCGGTTTTATTTTTTTTATTTTTTTTTTTATACCTGACCTCCGATATGGTCGGAGCCTGTATTTACGTTGTACTCTTTCATTCCAGTTCTATCAATTATGCCTCTCGTACTTTCATGCCTCATACTAATTTCTTTCTCGCATCTAGCATCTTTCATACTCAGGGTGGGTTCCCAAACTATATGCTTTCTAAACAGGGTAATAAAACAAGACTTTTACTGGTTTATTGTCTGCTTTTTACAATTTATGAGCTTCACGATTTATCGGAGTTACATTTTTTTTTTGTCACCATTACAGCATATATTACATTATCTCGTGGAAAGCTACTTATATACCTTTATTATGTATTCTTAGTTATTTTTACAATTTTTCTTTAACTTATTTGTACTTAACACTATTTTAACTTAATTAACCAATCTATTATTTATTAACAATCTTTAATCTTAAGCTATTTTACAAATTCCTTATAATAATAATAATAATAATAATAATAATATATTTATTTCGGGACTAGCCCATATAGTGTTAGTAACAATTTTTCTTATAATCTAGTGTTAGTACAATTACAAATTATAAACAAAATATATAGTGTTAGGTACAAAAAACTTAGAACTAAACTTACAACTAAGTTAGTAAAACTTATAAATGTAATATAATAATTTCTTCCTATGGGACCCCTGTGCTAAAGATTATAGTTAGCAGAAGGAGCATGAAGCTGTACCCAGCGACAAAATAATGGGGAGTCCCATCGGTCGGCCAAGACGTTCAGGATGGCGTTCGATGCTCCGCGTACTCGCGCCCACAACGACGCACACCGCTTTCGAATGATCGCGTGGAAGCAGTCGGTGCGTGCCTCGGCGAACATAGACGACGCGCTACAGAAGCGCGGCAAACCAAACAACATCCTGAACGCGTTGTTGTACTGGACACGGAGTGCACTGTATGCTCGCTGCGTGAAATCGACCCACAGACCGCACGTGTAGAACGATTGACAGTAGGCGTTGAAAAGTGTTATTTTGACTTGTTTACTACAACGCGCAAATCTGTGAATCAACATGTTACATCGAACAGACAGCGCCCTACGCTCTCTTTCAATATCCACCGTGTCTGTCAAGCTCTCAGTGACCCAGTGACCCAGATATTTGAATCGATCAACTCTTTTCAACTGAGAGCCCCCTAGAGTAACACAAGTTACTCTCCGTTGTCTCCTCGCGCCCGTCGCCCGAAAAACCATGAATTCGCTTTTCAACGCGTTATATCTGAGCCCATGAGTCACTGCGTACTCTTCACATATGTGAAGCAACTTAGTCAAGGCGCCGATCGATGGGCTCAGCAGCACCATATCGTCTGCGTAGCTGATGTTATTGATGCAAGTCCCGCCTACATGGCATCCTATGTAGGTGCTGCTGAGCTCCTCGATCAGCTTATTAATATACAAGTTAAAAAGCTTGGGTGAGGTCAACCCCCCCTGCCTCATCCCACATTCCAACCCGTACTCATCCGATCGCGAGCCAGCCCATTTGACGCAATTCCTCTGGTTGTCATACCAATATTTAAATATTGATATGACATCAAGAGGTAGACTGCTTTCACACCGTAGTTTTCTCCACAACAAATTGTACGATACTAAATCGAATGCCTTCGACAAGTCCAAAAAGCAAGCAAAGACTGGGGTTTTTCGAGCCGTGTAGTACTGCACAGTTTGCTTGAGACAGTAAATGGCACTCTCTGTGGACAAGCCAGGCTTAAAACCAAACTGTAAATCGTGGATTTTAATATTTTCGGCCAGTCTTCTGTCAAGCAAACCATCCAGCACCTTGGCTATTACCGTAGCCAGAGATATAGGCCTGTAATTGGACAAGTCGGAGGCATCCCCCGTTCTATTCTTTATTATAGGTACAACAACAGTATACATTAATTCCTTTGGTAGGTAGCAATGGCTTATACATAAATTAAAAAACGTAGCCAGAACTCGAGGCAAGTGCACCCCCGCGTACTTCAGGTGCTCGATACTGAGATCATCGTGACCGGGAGACTTACCTCTGGCCATTCCTTTAATAACCGAGGCGACCTCACCTTCAGAAAACCTAACAGTAAAGTCCCCGTCGCAACACCCAACATCGAACACCTGCGACTCTATAGGGAGGGAAGACTCCACTTTAAAGTGTTCACGGAAGGCATTTGCTATGTCAGACGGATCAAACTTACCATCTACACTCACAGGGAGGCTCGATTTTGGATTAAGCTTATTAGTATTTTTCCAAAATTTATTGAAATTTTTATCAGCATGATTTTGAGCAATAATATCTAATTTTATTTGTTTTTCATTATTTTGACAATATTTTAACTTAGCTTTAAATAATTTTTTCGAGTCACGCATCTTATCATAAATAAAACCAGTGTCCGGTTTACCATACAATAACCAAGATTGATACCAAAACCGAGCCTCCCTGTGAGCGCTACTAACGTGCATATTCCAGCCCGCTATGCACTTATGCCTCGTCACTTTTTTATCGACATAGCTACATGCTGCCGACTCCCTCAGAATACATACAATCTTATTATACATATCTGTTATTTTAATTTTATGATCGACATTTGAACACTTTTTATCATTGCATCCACAAAAATCCGCCGGAAGGTCTATTAAGCGTAGTTTACTATTACAACTATTAGTATATATCTGTATTTGATCACTGTCCCTTTCACCCCATTTTATTTGATTAAAATATTGTGTGGGGGCCACAATTTTACACTGAATCTTGCTTATGTTACATTCAATTAATAAGGGAAAGTGATCAGACCAGTAAACATCATGATTCAAAACAGATGCATTAAGTACAGAATACCGTGCGGCACTAGTAACAATACAATGGTCGAGCCACCTGCGAGAGCCGTGTGAGTCACTAACATATGTATAGGTATTGCTAGGTAATAGTTCCATATCTACACACGACCACATATTTTCGTTACAAAAATTTAAAAGTTCTAGTGAGAACTGCTCACCGGGGTGTGCGTTGAAGTCCCCAAGTATAAAAACAGATTCGATGCTGTTTGTCTCCACTAAGGCACTTATTTCACCCATACAGTCCGTGAAATCAACAAGGTTCACCGCCGAGTCCGTAGGCATATACACAGTAATCACTAGCATCGACTTACCACTGTCGAGGTGTATTTTAACAGCCGCTAAACGCACACTATGACACTCAACTACCGACACACGCGGGAACGCAGACTTCCTCCACAATAGTGCCACCCCACCGTACGGTCTTCCACGGAGAATACCCTGTGAAGTGTCTACCGCTGATTTTCCAGTAAACGCGAAGTCCTCATCTATATTTCCCAGGAAGTGAAGATCATGTGGTAGGAGCCATGTCTCTTGTAAAGCAATTATGTCAGCATCGCGGCAGAGAGACCTCACACAAGTAACAGACCGCTGTACATTCTTACAGTTGAAACTAATTATTTTAGTTGTAACATCCATTATTGATTAAAGGTAGTCCTGGGCATTTGACCACTTCGGTGTCTTCCTTTGAAGTCTATAAAGCGTCTAAATGCCACCCCTTCCGGCCAAAATTCATCTCTTAAAAAATATGCTATTTTACTTTTAGGCACATAGACTTTGTATGCATCATAATCTTTTGGGATTTTCATAATAACTTTCTCCAAATCAACAGAGACTTCCGTCTTATTTTTTACATAATTTAGAATATCGTCTTTCGTCACATCTTTCGCTATGTTATAAATATACAACGGTATTCGTATATCCGCCGCTTTAAAATTTACATTTGATTCGACAACGGCTTTCCCTTTGTTACTAACAAATTGATTTTTCAATCTTTTTTTTTGTACCAATATCCATTGCTTATTTTCTTCTTGAGGCTTCCATTCGCCCTGTTCCAAAACTTTAGAGTAAGATTTTCTATCCTGCGGCTTGCAGTCATTGTAGAACGGCCCGTCTGACGGTATTGTAGGCGCAGGAACATTCAACGCATGAGTCATGCGCTCGCTCGGCGTAAGCTTTGGTTTGTTTACCTCTTCGAGCGATCCGCTCACAGCTGACTCGACGAAGTCAGCCGGTGACGCACCGTTATTCATTTGTTTGGTCGATGATTTGTTTTCAATACTACCCTCTTCGGGATGATGATTTTTATAACGGTTTTTTCTGCTCGGTGATAATGAGCAGGGACCCTCACAAATGTCCTTCTCATTGCTGAAAGGCTGCAACCCCATAGGACCACTGTTACATTCGAAACTTTGTAACATACAAGCTCCCCTCTTCGGATTTATGTTTCTAGAGAGATTATTTGCAACCGAGGCACCCTTCAGCGTTTCAATGTCATGTTTCAGTATATTAAAATCCTCCTTACTTGCATAGTACTGAGAAATATTGTTGAGATCCTGACGCATCTTCACTAAGTCCTTGAGAATTTGTGTAACATCGACATGGTCGAAAAGAACTGGGGGTAGTTTTTGCAACTCCCGTGCGACGAAGATCGGTAGGACTTCTGGATCAGCTTCTTTCAGCGTACAGAGGATGTCATCAATATCTCTTAAAGTCTTTCCATCACGTTTTCTGATCTTTATCTGCTTCGATAACGATTCATACAGTAACCGTTTCGCAGTCACAATATCATTTTGAGAGAACGCCGTGACACATATACGGCTGATACTCTCCTCATCCATAATGTCCATTTTATTACAAATGAAAGCAAGTACTTCATTGATTACAATATTACAAGACACACATTTTACAGTTGTTGACATTTTGACTTAAAAAAGAAATTTCACGTAGATCGGCAATGACCGACCGTCCGCTAGCGCGTGTCAGACCGAACGATCCTTATCCTATACTTAATAAGTATATGCTACCTAACTATATAAAATTATATAATTGGAACATATATGCTCGCCATTTTGTGATTACAATTTGTCTGTGTTTTGCTACTATTTTCCGGACAGGAATTGGTTTTAAAACTGCTGCCCAAAGTTTTTTGCACTCTTCCTTTCATCACTATTACTAGATTCGGAGGACGCGTGATGTATCCCTCTTGTTCTGTGGGAACTTTGTTCCACAACAAACTTATAAGTTTCTTCCAGATCCAGAGTCCCCGCAGAATGTCTCGCGCACTCTGTGCCAGGGATACGGAGACTTCTTTATAATACACCGCTGTGCTTACCATCGTACCGTCACAATAAGCGACGGACGATCGCGCCAGCTCGTCCCACCTCCCTCTCACTGGGCAGTCACTGCTGAAGGCATTGTGCTGAATACTATCAAGTTTCGCTCTTCGGCAGTTCCTGCAGGAAGGCGGGACTGTAGCAGCTTGACTGGGGTATAATATGGGGTAAATAAAGTATTATTATTATACTGCTTTCAAGCAGTGTTGTGTTCCAGTTGGTGAGTAAGGTGATCAGAGCTCCTAGTTAGAATTGGGATAGGTTTTACGACACGATTGCGATGCTTCTGGATTTACAGGCGTCTATAACCTACGGTAATCGCTAACCATCACGTGAGCCGTACGCTTTTTAACCTATCTAGTTGTATGAAAAAAAGGCAACCAAAATTTATCGATTATAATGATAAACAAAATTAACGTGAATTTTGTGTCGCGTTAAAGTTAATATCAACACGACGCTAATGGCCCATTCTGTTTCACAACCTGAATATTACATTAGTATGACACAAAAATTGACATTTTATATAGGACGTCAGGCCGTCACCTCTACAAAAATATAAGGTCATACTACAACATACTTCTTTAAGTTACACTACCAACTTCAATGTTTGTGTAATTGTAGGTGTTTTTATTTATTTAATTATTTGTACACCACAACTACATGATTCCTACTCATTGAACATGTTTTAAGATAGTTACAGACTGTCTGGCACAATGGATGGACTTGTGGCTATTAGGCCATTTTTTCCAAACAATCCAATTAATTTTTTTATCTAAATTATTGCTATTTTCTATATTTTTTTACTAACTTGTAATTTCGTCCATGCCTTTTTCTACGCTATATATTAATATTTTTAATTTCCATAATCAAGTGATGTATAAACAAAAATGCCAGAATTTGATATTTGATTACAAAAAAAAAAAACATGTATAAAACTTAAGTTAGTACATAATAATGCAGGAAAATTGTTCTATTCGATTTTTGTTGTATGGCTTATTTTTATTTTATTGGTATTATTATTGACTTCCATACACGACTGCACGAATATGGGATGATTGCCCCAATGTTACGTAGAACCACAAACACATAAAGTGCATTAAAAACGTACAAAAAATATCAAAATACGTCATTTTGTCCAAAATTAGAGACAATATCAACAACTATTATTTTTATTTAGGTTTTTTTTTGTTACCAATAATGTTACGATTAAAAAGAAATAGAAGCATCATTTCTTATAATAATACACAGATACGGCTACAGAATATGAGAATCTTTCTCGAACGGAGGAGGAAAGAAAAATTGTATTCAAAGTATTTTATTTAATGGTGTATTTACTTAAGAGAATGTTTTATCTTCATAACGTTGATTAAAATAGAATAAGTAATAAATTTTTATTTATTCTGTTTAATATCGAATAAGTTTTCATCAAAAATATCTGTAAATGTTAAAACAGTCCTATACGATGTTTTGTGTGTGTGTGTGTGTGTGTGTGTGGGCGCGCGCGTTGCCTGTGTGAGCGTGTGCGCGTGCGTGAGTGTGCGTGTGCTTGCATGCGTGGGTGCATGCCTAAATGTGTCTTGCGTTATGCTACGAAATACTTTTACTTAAATCAGTTTATCTTATTCACCAACAGGAATACAACACTGCTTGAAAACAGTATTATTTAGCTGTGATCTTCTATAACGTCGCTACCCCAGTCGGGCTGCTCTATATTTTGAGCAAGAAATTTCCTGCTGTTCCCTACCTCAGTTAAAGATTGATATGGACTAAGATGAGGATCATTTGTCAAGGATCCAAAAACATCTCTATGGGATCATTCAATTACTATTTTTAATTTAACCTCGTTCATTTTAGTTGTGAGTTCGTTATGTGTGTTTTATATGTTTAACAGTGAACCTTAATGAGTTCTCATTAAAATCGCGTGTATCTCATTTGTTAAAAATGTTATTTTATTACTAAAGACGGGAATACTTGTTACCTTTAGGCGAACAAGCTAACTCTTTTTATCCATTTCTAAAGAAATACAACCACAAATTATTCTCAAAGTATTATCACGATAAGCCTTAAGATTAAGAATTCGACATAGTTGTTTAAAGAATATGTACCTTTGTTTTACGATCAAACTTGCGGGGTCTGAATACTTTTACAAGATCCAGTGGAGATTTCTGGCAAACAATGTAAGGTAGGTCGATTGAAATGTTTTATATTTGTTGAACTTTACGTGTTTCTGTTCAATTATTTGTTTGTAAAGATCATCATCATTTCAGCCTATTGCAGTCAACTGCTGGACATAGGCCTACACAAGTTCGCTCCAAAAATGGTGTGAAAACATGTGTGTTGCCCATAGTCACCCTCCTGGGCAGGCTGGTTGGTGACCACAGGGCTGGCTTTGTCGCGCAATTTTTGTAAAGATAATAAAATAATAATCGATATAAATAATAATTCACCATCATTATGTAATCAAACAATAAAAAACATCGACAAGTAACACAACGTAAGTAGACGAAAAAATTAACAAAACACACTAGTTGCCACTACGATTTTCGAAGATTCCCTCGATTTCTCTAGGATGCTGGTTTCTTTATCATCGTACCAACCTTAGGATATCTACTTTTCAACCTAAAAGAATCATCAAAATCAGTTCATAAGCGACGATGTTATCCGCCAACATACATAAAAATATATCACGACACACGATCGAATTGAGAAATCTCCTCCTTTTTTGAAGGCTAGGCTACTTTTATTTTACGATTTTATTTATTTTATAACTCTGCAACCTGAACAATATTTATTTCTGTTAAATTCCACGCGGACAAAGTCGCGGGCACAGCTAATAATAAATATAATTCACATAAGTTCGACTATTCTCAAGGTAGACAATGTCTGTTTTAGGTGCAGAATGATATATATATAATATTTTAGCTAAATGTCGACTGATATAGAAACTAACTAAAAAATGCGTAACGTTATTATATAATACAACACAAATATACTTTACAGTAATACCCCGACTTACGCTACCTCGACTTACGCGAATTTGGAGTTACGCGATTTAATTTTCTCGTCTATTCGTTTTTTGTTTGACTCCCCCCACCCGCATTATTATTCGTTCAGTTTACAACAGGCACAGACGGTTAGTGCGGAATCGGCACGTAGGTACATAAGTTACGATTTTGTGTTTTTTGGGAATCGACAGTCAGATCAATTACGAAAAGTACCCCGCAAAACTGTACCCCGACTTACGCGAATTCGACTAACGCGGATAGCGCTCAGTCCCACCTATCGCGTAAGTCCGGGGATTACTGTATTTTACACTGAAAGAGGACGTTTATGCATCGAAAAGGAAAACATAACGTGTACAAAAGGCAGTCGTATCGCTAAAAGAGCGATCTCTTCCAGACAACCTCAAGCATGTAAAGGACATGGCAAAGAATTAGACGGTATTGAGGTGTAATCTAATATATAAAATTCTCGTGTCGCGGTGTTTGTAGTTAAACTCTTCCAAAACGGCTTGACCAATTCTCATGAAATTTTGTGTGCATATTGGGTAGGACTGAGAATCGAAAACATCTATTTTTCATCCCCTTAAATGTTAAGGGTAGTCCACTTAAGATTATTTTTTTATTTTTTTTTATGATACAACATTAAAAAATACATACAACCCTAAATTTTCAACCCTCTACGATCAACCCCTATTTTTAAATAGCGTTTAGCGGCAAAACAACGTTTGCCGAGTCAAAGGGGGTTAATAACATACATGGCAAAACAACGTTTACGGGGTCAGCTAGTAGACGTATAAATATAATGACCTGCTTCGGAGTTGAAATAGAACCAACAACCCTGTGGTGGAAAACCGAAACACTGCCCACTGCGCCAATCAATACTAATTAATATAATATTTTGTACTTAAAATGTTAAAAAAAAATTAGTAAGGAATGAAAATCTTTTAGAATTTTTGTAGTAATCAAAATCTTCTGCTGCTACAGGCGTTTCTATGCCACGGTAACTGCTTACTATCAAGTGGTCCATACGCTTGAATGCCATCCTTGTCGCTAAAAGAAGAAGAAGAAGAGATATAAATAAAAAAAAGAATAACTAATTCACTGATTTAATTTCCATAAAAAAATTCTAGATCAAAAATTACGCGGGTGTAGCCGCGACGAACGAGTAGTTAGTGTATATTTTGTGGTTCTTTCACGCTTATATAATTTTAACGTCACGAGCAGAAGTCTTTATCTGAATTTAATTTATACTTTATGAAGCTTTATAAAGGTGAGGTCTTTGTACGCATGCTTAAAAAATCTAAATTTGAGAGTATAACTTTGATGTAACTGCCGTATGTCCTAAATCGGCCTCCTAAGCGCTAGTTTGTCGTTTGTTTGTAATAATAATATGTAAGTTACCCGTAGTCTTGGTAGTACCTATCTTCTATATGTAGAAATTATTATTAGTAATCGGATGTGACAGGTTGAATCAAATAATCATCATTCAATTAATATTTTAGTAATTAACTGTTCGGCTACCACGGCTTCTTTGGTAATTAAGATTGCACAATGCTTGAAGAAAAAGTCTCCCAGCAATGCGTCCAGCCTGTGTTAACATACGGAGCCGAGACGTGAACACTGACGAAGGGACTGGTCCACAAGTTTAAAGTCGGTCAACGCGCATAGGAACGGGCTAGGCTTGGGGTTTATTTCATTATGGGGTCCGCTGGACCGACGATTTACATCATAGATTTGTAAGATTGCCGGTGTAGGCTGGATGAGGATTGCGGAAAATCGGAATATCTAGCGCGAACTAAGAGAGGCCTATGTCCAGCATTGGACTGCGATAGGCTGAACTGACTGACTGACTGACTTTAGTAATTGCCATTCCTTTTGTTAAGACTGTTAAGATGAACGGCCAAATATAGACAGCCCCAAAGGATGGCAACGCAACATGAGTGATAGTAGCCATTTAATAGAATTTTAATAATATTTTTGTGTCTTTAATATATTGGATCTGTTACAGTTTTGTTATTAGTACAGATGATATTATTATTATTACATTGTAGGTATTTGTTTATTATCTTAGTAAACTATGTGGATTTTAAGCGCATTATAAATCATATTTTACCGATTAAAAGCGAATTGATTATCAATACACGAACAATTAGATTGAATAAAGTAAAAAAAAATTGAGGGCTTTGTTTACGTTTGAAATTTATCTAAATTGGAAGGATATTTCATTTTTATTTATTCAGAAGTAAAACAGGCAAATATCAAGTTGTAGACATCGACGAACCAAATGTGTCACAAAATAGTATAAAAACCGCGTCATTACTAATTTCGTTAATGATGATAATTCGCCCTTTGAAGTACCTCAGATGTTGTGCGTACGTCCATAATACCCACTTTCCATTAATTATGCAAAAAGTTGCGGTCCCGAAACTGATCAAAGGTATACTTAATATATTACATTTATATTTGATATTATAAAGGCTCAAGAGGCCCTTGCGAAACTCTTTGGCAAAAAAAATTAAGAATATTAATTAAAGTGTAGTAAAAGAATTAGCCGTTCTCTTTTATTCTATTTTATTTTAGGTAGCTAAATATTTTTTATTTGTTAGAAAGAAAACGCGTACGTTATATTGTTATTTATATAAATTTATATTTTGAAGGAGACCCGAGCGTAGGTGGAGACCATGTCGTGGCAGCCTGACTGTCAGACACTGAAATTATCTTTGAAAGTGTAATAATAATAAATCGAAATTTAAATTTTTACATAATATATTTAAGTGATTGCTACAAAGTCGAATAAAACTAAAACTTGAAGAGGGTTACTTAACAACAAAAAATAAACTATTTTAGCGGATTTCGGTCCGTTTTAAAAAAAGACATTATAAAAAGTGTATATATATATGTATATATGTGTGTTCAGGAATAACTTCGACGTTTATAAACCAATTTTGATAATTCTTTTTTTGTTGGAAAGGAGATATCTCAAGTGTGATAAAGAAACCAGGATCTGATGATGGAATCGCAGAGAAATTGAGAGAAACCCTCGAAAATTGTAGTGACGAATAGTGCGTTTGTTAATTTTTTCCGTCTACTTACGTTGTATTATTACTTGTCGATTTAATCGATGTCGGTTTTTTTTCGTTTGCAAGCAAACACAATTATAAATGCATGGCTCGTTTGTTTAATTATCTGTTCTCCGATAACTTGACAATTGGTAAAAAATAGTTCATTTCAATTTTAAATAAATAAAACCTCCTTTTTAAATTTGGTTAAAATCCATAACGAATCCAAAGAATTCTTATTCCAAGCGATATCATAAATATTCTTAGAGCATTTTAAATATTAAAAAACGAGCTCGACATTTGAAATTCACGGAATTCATTATTGAACATTCAATTGAACGAAGCTTAGGAAAATGAAGTATTCTCTGCCGTCAATAGAATTTATAAAAGTATAATTTGTACGATTTTATTTTTGTGTTACCCACACATTAGAAAATTCTAAACATTTACGTTACGGGTTTCTGTAAAGAACTCGCTATAGACGACGTCACAGTCGCTTAGACCGAATATAAAATCATCATATCAAAAATTTCGACCTAGTGGATAGATCGTTTCATAGCTTAATTGGCTAGAGCACCGATACGGTCAGTCGGAGATGCAGGTTCGAGCCCCCGTTGGAACGCTCGATTTTTGATATGATATTTAAAAAAATGTTTATATAAGTATATTTATTACAAATATTAACTACCGTACCTGAGCTTTCGATCTAAACCAGTCACAATCGCTCACTCAAACTCACTGAATGAAATGAGGAACAAAACGAACTTTATTCATCCATTATTCAGCCTTAGTTACGTCACAGTATTCAAAAGTTCTCCGAACGGTACGACACAAACTCGCGACCCGTATTTGTCTTTATTGTTAAACTTCGGAATTTAAGAGTCAATTTCGATGCGGTATTTCATTAAATACATTGCAATGGGTTTACGATTGTGCTTCGATTTATTATGCAACGACTTAACAATTGTTTTTATTGTATTATTTATTAATTGAATTGTTAATTCGTTTTACTATTAGGTATTTATTAATTATAAAATATAAAAAACTGAAACAAATGAAATAGATATCGTGTCAATATAATCCCACCAAAAAAATTTTCATGTAAAATGTTGCCAAGACGAGATCATATGGCTCGCACTGTCAAAAAGTTATCACATCTCATGTAGAGCCAAGCTTCTAACTCTACACGCCCTAACTCTACAAGCCCTAACTTCACACCTACACCTTAGTCAAAATATCTGGCTTGGCCGTTTCGTTACTACCGGCTGCCGATGTTGTAGATGACAGATATATATGTCGACGCAACAACTCAACATAATCTTTTATTTTAGATTTTAAGTCTGATAACTTACGTCGTCTAGTTAGTAATAATAATAATTAATTTTAACCTATTTTATTACCAATGAAACAGGTAAGCTTCGTTTTTACAACCTAAATCGAATAATTTAAAAGTGAGTAAGTTTAAGGTTTTTGTCGTGATTGTTAAATTATGATTTTTAATACTGATTTTTCCTGGTAACTATATTTAACAAGTGAATAACTTTCACATTAACCTAAATTTACACAAATTGTCTTAGGGGTGGAACGGGAAATTGGTCCGGATCTTACCGCGCCAAAATTCGTCACTCCAACTCGCGTAGTCTGCGCTATATTCATAAATATTATAAGAGTTGTAAAATTTTGGCAAGCAATTGTTACAAGTTTGGTTGGTTCGTTGAAACTCTTCTCTATCATGGACCAATGCCAAAACATACCAAGGAATCAGTGTTACGTGATATTAAGAAATTTTAACAATTTCTTTATAACACTAAAGTGGCAAACAAACGTATAGTGGCCTTACGGTAAGTGGTAAGTGGTTCGATAGCCTATGAGCGCCGACAATATCACGGCCATTACAAGCGCGTTGCCGACTCCATCCGTGTCACTTGATATCACTTAAAAAAAGCTTTAAATTATGCTTATTTATGATGTTAATCATATAAAAGATTATTATTGAAATTGATTACTTTTGCAAATAATACTTATATCCTAATAATGGTATTTTTTTATACAATTACTAAACAAAAGTACCAACTACCCAGTATTGTCATATTTACTTATTCATTTTCATATATGTCTAAATTTTGAGCAGTTCGTTTTGTGTTACATTAGATTAGATGTCTAATAACATACAATTATATTTTTTTAATAGTTTATTACTATATTTGGAACAGAAAATTGTGAATAATTACATGAAAAAGGCTATGGACCGTTTCTATTGCATTAGCTGAACGTCGTTCTAGCTATTGGTGAAACGGGATCGATAAGTAAATAGGCAAGGCTCTTGCACTATTTTTTAATTGAAATGCCGACTAAACTGTTAACTTGGTATTGATTTATTGAAAGAGACCTCTTGATTACAAAGTTCCTTGCTTTGCCAATGCTGATTATTGTATTTTTTGTTCGAAATCTGGTGATTTCACGGTCCGATATAAAAATTAAGTTCATATTAAAATAATTATCTAATGTCATAAATAAATTTATTATTATTAAAATTGTATGTTTGTAAGCATACATTTATATAAGAATATACATATATATTTATTGGTGTGTATTGAATGAATAAATACACGCCTAAAACTCGACGGCCTCCACTAGGATTCACCCCTTTGTCGGGGAATCGAAAACACACAATACACAAGCACAAACGCTTAGACCACTGCAAACATCCGTATGGCATAAATGCATGTGTGGAGATCGAGCCCGCAACCGCCCGCGCCAGCGCAACAGCCACAAGCCACGTGCTGTAACCGTTACGCTAACGCGTCGTCAAATTACCTCTAACTTTTGTATGTCTGACTAAATTTTTTCTTGACCTTCTTAAAGTTGATTGGTAGACATATATACTATATATCTAAAGTCCGCCTTTTGTTTAATATATCAATACATATAATAAAAATGTAGCGGGTCGCTGTCTGTACATTTAAGATATAGAAAAAAAAATACATTATTATGACCCTTATCAACGCAAATAGCACACAAAAAGTTAATTGTCAAAATTTTTGTCTGTTCGTCCTTGCGTTTGTGCACGTTAATCTCAGAAATGGCTTATCCGATTTAGATGTGCTTTTTAGTGATATATTTTAGCAAGCTTAGCTTAACATTTAGTGTTTATATCATTCATGTCAATCGGTTCATAAATAAAAAAGTTATGCCAATTTAAAGAATCGCGTTAAACATGTAAAGTCACTATTCCACGCGGACAAAGTCGCGAGCACAGCTAGTATTATATAATGCTAGTAATATTATGTGCACTAACGTTATAATTTTTGGGAACGCGGAGGAACATGGTGTTGAGTCCCTCATCCCCCATCGAAAAGGGAGGTGTTCAGTTCCTCGTCCGCCATCGCAAAGGGAGGATCCTCCAAACAGACGGGTGTTGTGTCTGGTGGGCTAACGCCCCAACGGTTGTTGTCGGGTTCTTGTATATATACTTAATCACTTTGATAACTTTGATAGCGCGATGTAGGATACATCAGTTTTCTCTAATTTGTATGCCGCTAGATAGATGTCGCTACAAATTTATAATAAATAATAAAAAGTATATTGAAATGTGATTCCTCAGTTAAACTAAGATATATTTATCTTATCACCAAAAATGAGCAAAATGATCTTCCGACATTCGTAAATGAAAATGAACGCCTATTTTTATAAATTAAACATATAATCATTCAATCACTATCCGCCAACCCGCATTGGAACAGTGTGGTTGATTAAGCTCTGATCCTTCTCCTACATTGGGAAAGAGGCCTATGCCCAACACTGGGATATTACAGACTGAAACGTAAGCGTATATACTATATAATCATTTGCGGGTTGGAAACGTCCAGAAATTCAGACAATTTGAACGAGGCCTCAAAGGATATTCATGGTTCAATTACCTCAGTGTAGGCTATGTTTTCGCTTGTCTTGTCTCCGGCGGGCGTTGTGTAAAGGCTTTTAAATATTATTTTTTATACAACTAAATCGGCAAACAAGCCTACGACTCATTTGATGGTAAATGATTACCGTTGCTTAGAGACGCCTGCTTATTATTTCGAACGCTTCATAACTAACAAAGATAGCAGAGACATATGTTTTTTTTTATTACTTGTGTCTGGAGTAAATCTCTGTAAATTTGTATGTATTGATTGATTATAAAAAAACAACTTTCAGTATTGAATCAATCATTATATAAATTATGGTAGGTAAAATAAGCCCTTTAAATAAATCTTTAATATGAGTCACAACATTGACTAATTTGATGATTTATAAATAACTTTACAGAGTAGGAAAACAGGGCTGTTAGTTCGACCAATTTTATTACTTTATATGTATTCAATTTTTTTTATTAATGTCAACAAATTCACAAATTTTTTTTTGGCAAATATCACATCTCTTAGAAAATAAAATTAATTGAAGTTGACTTAGTAGACTGCTCACTGCAAAATATTACCCTTCTTAAGGAACAAGTAACGCCTTTGCATGCTTTGAATATGCCTAAGTATTGTAATAAAACTTTTATGCAAATATGTTTATCTGA
The DNA here is from genome assembly GCF_905220565.1 of Melitaea cinxia. Lineage (NCBI taxonomy): Eukaryota > Metazoa > Arthropoda > Insecta > Lepidoptera > Nymphalidae > Melitaea > Melitaea cinxia. Next base: position 3,286,964 of record NC_059395.1, read on the forward strand.
TTGAAGTGGGAATAAAACCCGTGATAACATTCAATGAGCTTCTTGATCATTAATTAATGTATTTGTTTAATATTAATGACATAGCTTATTCTCAACTTTTCAAAATAAGCACAGTAAATGTAAACTAAATAACATAGAAAAAAAATTTAAAAAAATGTTACAACCAATAAATAATAACTTTATAAATACTAGTAAATAAACACTAGTAATCAATAATTATTCAGTACTGGTTGTATCCTTTTCTTATTGACTGCTCCGTCGTGTCCATTTTTTTTATACCACTAGGTCGGAAAACAAGTGCACGGCTCACCTGGTGGTAAACGATTACTGTAGCTAAGACGCTTGCAACACTAGAAGCATCACAAACGCGTTGCCGACTCTGCCCCCAAATCTCCTCAGGAGCTCTGGCCACCTTCCTCACCACAGTAACACAACACTGCTTGAAAGCAGTATTTTTGAGCTGTGATCTTCTGTAATGTCGAGGTACTACCCCAGTCGGGATGCTCCAGATTTTGGGCGGGATATTTCCGGCTGTGCTTTACCTCAGTTTACCATTAATCCATTTAATAATAAGTTTTAGTTTCAACAGTTAATTTAATATTAAGTTTTATACTATTTAATATGTTAAAAATAATTTCTACGACTTTATTTTTGTGTTACCCAGGAAATTCTAAACATTTTTTTTTTAAATATCATATCAAAAATCGACCGTTCCAGCGGGAATCGAACCTGCATCTCCGACTGACCATAGCTAGAGCACCGAAACGGTCAGGTCATTTTTGATATGATATTTAAAAAAATGTTTATATTAAAAATAAATCATATTTTTAAATTCGAAGCGCATGACCCTACCATAAAATTCAATAGGAGTTGATTGTAATATACGTGTGTATGATGTACATATAACCAGAAATTACGAATATATTGGAACGTCGCGCCCTACTCTCTAACATAATTATATAAATTTCAGAACGAATCAAAGAAATATAGAAAGAAAAAAAAATCGCTTACATGTGATTGGCAATAGACGAAAAGTAAATAACGTGAATTTTATTATATATATATTTTTTATAAGCATACGACATTTTATACATTTTTTTTTCTTATTCTCTATAGGAACACTAAATAGGTACTAATTATAAATTAATTAAAACAATAAATACACAATTAAACAAATAATAAGAAATAAATAAGCATAAAAAATATACTATTAAATTAATTAAAATGATGAAATAATTTGAATAACTTACTATAAATACTCCAAAACGTAAAGAATGGTCATCAACATTACATAGACAAGAAGAAGAAGGAACGGTGAATGGTAGTAAATTATGTTTTGTGTTAAAAATTAACAATCTGTTTTGAGAACATCGATTATTTTTAAAATTGGTTGTTAAACGACGTTGGCATATACGACTCGTAGAATTGCTACGTCACTTGCTACGAGCACTGCGACTAAACATGCGCTACGAAATGTGCTACGGAAAGAAATATTAGAAAAATTCTAAACGTAAGCCGCATTGCACGTACGACTTCTACCTCACTCTGTTAGAAGTTTTCTATTATAAAATTCACACGTACGTCGAAGGTAACAAGCGGATCAGTACATGTTAGAAATTTTCTAGTATCTATAAGTTAATATTAACTTTCTTTAATAATGAAACGATTTGGTCTTAAGATAAAAAAAAACGCCATTATGTATTTATAAATTGGTTTGTAGAGATGTTTTAAAATGTTTTACGGCCGAACCCAATATTCAATCTAAAGATAGAGATAGGTAGTTATCATCGACTGCTAATAACTAACTATCTATCCTTTGTAGTTGTCCCAATAATTCGCATAGGGGACTACTGTCTCCAGTTAGCTATAGATAGGCCGGCTACCTGAGTTCTTCCTTACATTCTAGTATACGCAGCGTCACAGATGGCCTCAGTTATGTTACACAGATGTTTTGTAGTATTTAAATTTGTCATACAAATTTTATTCATATTAAAGTAATCTTGTTTTATAAAAATATGGACAAATTAATTTTTACACAGACTTTTTAATTTATAATAAATGATATTATTTTAATATGGAATCCATGGTAAATCTAGTAACGGAACGTTTTAACACGACACGAAAAGACGCTACGACGCCATTACGCTTTATTGAATCGTTGTTTCGTTTGAATTTGTATAATTTTTTTTACAACTCAAAGTTCAAATTATACAAATCATTGCAAATTATAGGTACAATCATTCACCAAATTGTTTGTTTTATTCACAAGATGAGTAAACTAAATATTTTTTCACAAGAAACATATTATTTTTATTCAATTAATTGTTGCAAAAGAGCAATATCACTTGAACTGCTACTTGAACTTGAGTCTGCCATTATTTTTCACTCGAAATTAATTTTATTTTAAACAAAGAAAATACTTTTTCAATTAATAAATCTTAGTTATCCCCCGAAAACTATAGATCGGATATTGTTGTTACTAAAGATAACCAACGTTACTGACAGATAGAACTCTATTATTATTGGGACGCTTACACTGTCATTTTCATACGAACTGTTATCTCTAGTAAGCTATCCTCCCACTCGTCGATAGACAGCTTTGAAGGATAAGATTGCCTATCGTCGACAAGTTTATTGGGTCAGTAAAATGAATGATAGATAGATATTTCTGTCTCTAGTAGGACATAACCAGAGATAGATTGAATATTGGGTTCGGCCGTTAGACTGCCGTACCTTAACAGGATAGCAAAGTGACTCCTCTAAATAGCTTCGCATTGAGCATTAATCCTTATAAGTCTCAAATGTGAACGTTTTTCATTATTATTTGTGTGTATATTAACAATACCTTGTCCGAAGATTACGAAAATTGGAAACGTGTACTCGTAAGATTACGAAAAAATTTTACCCTTCGAAAATGAATACAGAAAATATAGAAGAGAAGACAATGCCTTGTGAAGTTATTTTTTCTTATATTTTTTTTTTATTTTTATTTTTACAGAGTCAACTGTGGGACGAGTACGAGCTAGAGGACGCCACGTTCGCAGAGTGCAGTATTAACAACGCCAACCACAGCTTTCAAGTAAGTCCCTCAGAAGACTTAAGATCCTCACATTTAGATATTAAACGATACTCGTGAATTTAGCGAGAGATCAAATTCAAATCCGAGCTAGAAATGTTAAACTTTCAAACGAAATATTATTACGACGGTGAAGACAAATCATATAAGTAGATTTAGTAAGAACAAACTGATTAAATAATGCCGGTGTAGGCTGGATGAGGGTTGCGGAAAACCGAGATGTCTGGCGCGAACTTGGGGCGGCCTATGACCAGCAGTGGACTGCAATAGGCTGAACTGACTGACTGATGAAATAATTATCACAGCAATAGCCGTGTAACTTGTATGCTCCATGTTTAGACAAAATTTGCATCCATTGGGTCACAAGCTAATTATACGCTGTCTGAAGTATAGCGTGAGACGGCAAGCAAGAAGTTTCTCTATCTCTCTTTCTTCAGGCTGTCGCAGTAGACTGTGGTATTTCCCCAAGTTTGCGCCAGTCAACTGTTGTACATAGACTTACCCAAGTTCGCGCCAAACATCTCGGTTTTCTGCAATCATGAGTACGCGGCAAAACTTTTTCATCTACTTTTTAGATATTTATTTTATCTTATTATATTTATAAATAAGAAATATTAACCGTATATATTTCACTTCTTTATTTAGACTGTATTGAAAAACGAATGTTATGGTTCTATTCTGCTATCTGGCGGTCGATTTCCGCTCACGACAGACATTTGCCATATAGATGTTTGTCGTGGTCTGGGCGTTGTGCTTGTGTTTTGTGTGTGTTTCCGGACCCACGACACAGTAGAAAATCGTACTGGGGGCAGTTCACTGTGAAGCGTTTATTAATATTTATTTATTTCTTCTAATATGATAAATTTAGAGAGTGTCTTTGATTTTTTAATTTTCTTAATTAAACTCTAAAAGAAAATTCTAGTTGTTATTTATATCAAATTACATATCATTATAGTAGGCATTAATATTAAATTATTATTATTAACAGTCTGATTAGAACAGAAATTGAATGCGGTTAAAACGGCACTGTACGTCAAGTATTTGATATACATCTTATAATCAGTTTCTCTGTTTCAGTTTGTACGTTTGATACAACGTCTGTCAATTTGATCATTTAATTGCGCTTTCCAACAAATTTCACATCAAAGACGACACAGCTCGCGTCATCGTGTATAGTTTGCTTTGAAATATCAAAGACATTGAATTTAGAGACTCGTGGTACGTGTTTGCATGTGTACACACACATGCCAGTGGCTTTGAGTTGCTCATATATGATTATTTATAGTACAATTTACACACACATAAATGCGCTTGTAGTCACACAGTTGATTGTTTCATAATATCGTTATGTATTTGTATCGGTATGTACGTTTGTACTCGTGCCATAGTGATGTTCCTTTATATAAACAATAATAATAATAATATATGATTTACAAAGCAGGAAATGTTTTAATCTGAATATCGTTACACATTTGTTTAAGGTTTTATAGATTTTTTAATGCGGACATTTAAGTACTTCAGGAATGTATGTAGATCTACAGACAACGAATACCTTCGTTATATGTTTTCGTATTAAAAAAATCTCTTGATTAAATTTGAGTGGGACCAACAAGCACCAACATTCGGTTAAGAAAAGTATCATCAAAATCGATACACCCAGTATGAATTTACGAAGTACACACATAAAAAAGATTATTAATGGAAAATCCACAACTGCACGCCTCCACGCACTACTTTAAAAGTATAGTTTGCAGCGCCATCTAGTAGCTTTTTAGGAACTAATGATCGATTGAAACGTTTATTTATTTTGTATCTTTATTTAGTTAGTCCTAAATAAACAGTGTGTTTACAAACGTACTTTCTCAATCATTTTCTAAAAACAAAACAATTTCATTAGTATAATAATAATAAAAAGAAAGTTAATGTAATGAAAAAAACATTATGTTAAAGTAAACATATATTTCGTGACGGAAGGTTTTCAATTCGTTCAAAGTTCAAGGTCGCGAAGGAGCAATTTATTTCAGTACCTATATCGAAGGGAAAATAATATAATCAACGTATCCCATCTGCTTCCAATATTTTTTATAAGACTCCTTGTTTTATTTTTTTTCTCTTCGATAAATTATTTTTTAAATATAGTGTTGTTTGTTGTTCAAACTCTATGGTGTAATGATAGATTTGTAATATATTGAACAATAATTATGTAAATTTTCCTACCGTACCTCGGAGAAAGCCTACATTCGTCAATTCTGAATACAATACCATCTCACCTAGTAGCAATCGTTATCACTGTAAGGAAATGAATATTAAATTTTTTGTTTTTATAGAACTAGGTCGGCAAACTAGCGTACGGCTCACCTGATGGTAAGCGGTTACCGTAGCTTATAGACGTCTGCAACACTGGAAGCATCAAACAATAAAATATAAAATTAAAATAACTGTCAATTTGAAGCGGATCATTGCGGCTCCACTGGCCTATATGTAGTGGGTATGTTTAGGGGCTGATTCAGTTGAACTGGTTATTCATATAAGTTTATTAGTATACTAGCTGCCCGGTCAGACTTCGTTCTGTCAATATTTAAAAGTAAAAATAAATTTTATTCACGGATTTTTTTTAATATTTTTTTTAAGTATTAAAACCTTCAATGCGCCTTAAGGAACATATAAAAAATTAATTAGCCAAATTGGTTATCATTTGAAGACCGAAGTACATTATTACATTGCGGTTCACAGTCGATTCGGTAGGTTTATCGTGTAGTTATGTGAGATCGTGACTTGAACGGGTTTGGACCGGAATAAGGCGGTCACCGCCAGTTTCAACGTTTTATTTCTCGATTAAGAATCTTATACCGCATCTACTGGACCGAAAATGACCTATTATGGGACCGTGGTCGGCATTTTAATGTTAGCTCTACCTCAAAGACGGTATAAACCGGACTGGAGGATCGTATAATTTTACGAATACGATATAATCATATTATACATATGTTTATAGTAGTAGTGCAATTTTGAAGTTTTTATTTTATTTAAAAATTAGCTAATTACCCGCGGCTTCGCTCGCATTGATTTTTTTTTAAAGTATATTATGTTACTTCTAATACCTCCAAGAATATGTGTTCAAAGTTTCATGATGATCGGTTGAGTAGTTTTCGCGTGAAAGCGTAACAAACAAACTTACATTCACATTTATAATATTAGTAGGGATTTGTTCTTCTGTAAATTTGAAAGGCTTTCCCAGTCGGGCTGCTCTAGACTCTGATCAAGTTATTTGCTTTTTCCTACCTCAATATTGAGATTTCATTATATTTGCAAAAACATACAAAACCTCAGCTGTACTTTTCAATAGCACATCTAGTTGATAGTAATCAGAATACCTTCAGTGAATTTGATTTATATTACAAACCTGCCGCTCCTCCAGATGTCAGTTACACAAATGTGTTATTTAAATTTCCTTTACTATATATTTTTTTCCTTAAGAACCATGTAACAGCCTCTGACAACCCCTCTGATGTAGTAGTGCGTTTAGGTGCCTTAACACAGGCGGCGGTCGGAATTATTTGTTCCCGATCTAAATAGATATTTTTATTTATAAAAATACTAGCGGATCTGGCAGACGTTGTCCTGCCCGGAAAATAGCTACCAAATTTGATTGCTTACATACCGATAGTAGCGCCACCTACCGGGTCCAATTGAGATATAAACTACCCTATCTCCCAAGTTGGACCAAATTACAGATGCTTACAAAATTTGATAAAAATTAGTTCACTGGTTTCAGAGTTTATCGCTAACATACATTGTGACACGAAATTTTTATACGAGTATTTAGTTATAGATTTCTTGCCAGTCTCGATACCTGTCCTTCTAGGTTCCTCCACCTCGGAGAATACGTTAAACACCTCGGAGAACACGTTAAACTCTCTGTCCCGGCTGTTATCGTAGACAACTGAAAGCGATTGTCACTCATAATAGCGAATACCAACCCGCCATGGAGCAGCGTTGTAGATTAAACAAACAACAGCAAAACCTTCTCCTACATGGTGAAAGAGGCCTATGCCCAGCGGTGGGGTTTTAAAGGCTGAATCAATCAATCAATCAATCAAATTGGACTAGCTCGTTGGCGCAGTTTGTTGTGGCCCTGCTTTCTGCTCCGCGGGTTGTAGGTTCGATTCCTGCCTAAGTCTGGGTGTAATATTTTTATTTATATAAGTACTGATGTAGGGCACAGTAGGAGTTTCCTGCTCAAAATATGAAGCAGCCGGACTGGGGTAGTACCTCGACCTTACAAAAGACCACAGCTAAATAATACTGTTTTCAAGCAGTATTGTGTTCCTGTTGGTGAGTAAGGTGACCAGAGCTCTTGGGGATTGGGGATTGGGTCGGCAATGCATCTGGTATTGGAGGCGTCTATAAGCTACGGTAATCGCTTACCATTAGGTGAGCCGTACGCTTGTTTGCCGATCTAGTAATATTAAAAAAAATCTACGTATATTCATAAAAAAAAAAAGTATTTTTTTGTAGTACACAAGCATTACTTTCTTACCATAGGAACAGACGCCCATGTGTGTATGTTATATTTATATTATATTTATTTATTTACTAAAAAAAATTACAGTATCAAAATGTTTTACCGCTGGGAAATTCCATTCTTCCATTACTGTGGATGATTGGGGTTTATCCAACGCATTGCGCAACTGCAGATTAGATATGTGTAAGAATTTCTTCCAACGTCCTAGTTTTATCGCATTGATTTACTTCACTGTCACTTTCACTGTGTTTGTTTTTGGTTAAGTTTGATATTTGGTAAAAATTATCATGTTCGATAGGCCTCTTGACTACGGCTTGACCTTAGATTTCAAGAAGTTTTTGATGAGAGACGTTCCAGAATTTTCTAAACTTTGAATATTTATTTATCTTATTGTGTTCCTTTTGTTGCAAGATCTTCCACTAAACGCCTTCAATAGCCTTATATCCTGTGTCGAGGTTCCGAAAACACACAAACAAACGCCTACATAACGATAGACGTTTAAATGGCGTACATAAATATTTTTCATGGTCTAACCCAATTCTCGAGACTCTTCTACGTAAATTCCATTCATGCCACATTTATAAATAATTATTTTTTCGGTTTTGGCGTTGTAAATACATATTATATGAGCATATGCAATATAAAGGTTGAAACAGTTGTGGGTCACGCATACAATAAAATCAGGTATGACCCCAATATGTGACCCCAATGTAACCGCTATTCAAAGCCTTGCTTTTAAACCTCAGTCGAAAGGAAATATAAACAAGTTTCCATCAAACCATGAGGTTTAATTCATCGTGAAAATTAAATGAAACGAAGCTGTTTGTAAAGTTATTAAGTATGAATTATGTTTATACTGGACTGGAACTTTAACAAAACTATGAGTTTGTTGTATGAGAAAGTTGAAAATCGGTTACAGATGTGTATTAATTTTAATTACCGGGCTTAAACAAATAATAAATACTTTTAATCCTGCGTTTGGCGCAAATATATAAAAAAAATCCATGTCTTTTTGCATGTAAGATATCAATTAAGTTAGCATAATTTTGGTCGGTGGACTCACGTCTGCATCAGGGAGACTAAGATAGAATAATTAGTTTTCTTAATGTAAGCTGCAGTAGTGTACCAAGTAAACGATCACTAACAAAACTAAAAATCGGAATAACAAAAGCACGGGCATTATAAGCCTATGGACATAACTTTATATTTAAAAAAATCCTGCGTTTGATTGTATACATATTTTTAGTATATTTGCCACCATATTTTAACCTGATGGTAAGCAATTACCGTAGCTTATAGACCGACGTCTGTAACACCAGAAGCATCGCAAGTGCATTGCCGACACTACCCTCGATTCTCCCAGGAGCTCTGGTCATCTTCCTTACCATCAGGAACACAATAATGCGTGAAAACAGTGCTATGATCTTCTTTAAGGTTAAGGTACTACCCCAGTCGGGCTGCTCCATACTTTGAGCAGGAAATTTGCGGGTTTTGGATCACTTTGCCCCGATTTTAAGATATCTTGGACGATTTACATTATTATACTTTTGTTGGAAGGGGTCTGTGGTCCAATAGACATATAGCGGGATTTTGGTAGTGAGCTCTGGAGGTGTGCGATAAAAAATCTGGTTTGTAAGTCTTTCGTAGACATTTTTAGTCCATATAAAATATGCATAATATGTATTATATTGTGGGACACGTATTCCAAATAATACAACTTTTACATGCAATTTGCATTGATACATTTTTGAAGCTTTCTATTCACGTGTTTATTTAATAGCTAATCATAATTATTATCTGTATAAACACTTTCTTACCTTTTATATAATCTTAATATTTTACATTTATAACAATAAATAAAAAATATTTAAAAAAAATGTTTTTCACTTAGATTAACTTTACCTTTGCAAAAGTAACAAAATAAACAAAAATCTCTCCTGAAAGAACGTATACGGAATATAATTATTGTTACACTTTACCCCACTTCATATTTTCATAAGCATTATGTACCGTACAAAATTTTGTAATCTACGTAAAACTTCTATTGTAATAAAGGACCCCAAATGGCACCATTAGTACAGTACCGCCATTAGTGCGTGTTCCGTTTTATATCTGTGTGTTCCCAGGAAATAGAGAGGCGCGGAAAGGAAAGCTGCCCCTCCTTATTCTTTTAACATTTCAGTGTTATATGAAGACAAATGATGTTCATTTTAGTAACGTCATAACGTTCCGAAAATTTGGATTAGTATAAGCTACGGTATCCGATGAAATATTATTTCTAGAACTTTTTTATTCACATATATTTTTTTAACGTTGAAAGATGGGTGGTCTTCGTGAACGTGCATAAGTTTTCATCAAATCAATCAATTTGATTGATGATATAAAAATGTAAAACTTTGTTCCAGACGAGTTAAAAGTTAAGATATTACAAAGAGCTCAAGATATATCTATAATAAAGTTTTGGATCGGCTTAAGTCGCCTTTTGTTTCTAAAATGTTACCAAGTAATAAATTTAGTACATTTAGATGTGTTAGTACAAGTATGAAGTAATAATCCATGATAGTTTATTGTAAAATTGTACTTTTATGACTTGGAAAATGTACTATTATGATCTGGGTAGACAAAACATGATTAGTCACATCACTTTAAAAAAATGTTTTCATTAAAACTTTTAGATTCATTTTGATGGAATCGTACAGGACACGCGTCAAATCAATGTGTCGTGATCAGCTTACGGTGTCGAGGACACAATGACACGGTATGTATCTACTTGATTAGTTTTTTTTTTCGTAATTAGATTCTTACAGTATTAGAGAAACATAGTATGCGTGGTTTTAACTTTATATATGCTTACTTCTCTACTTCTATGAATAGTAACGTGTAGTATAGATTCTTCTGTATAAAACAAGATTTCTAAAATAAATTAATTCAAACCTATGTGTTCTAAAGCAAAGACGTTAAACGAATAAATTAAATGTTATTAATACAGTTTTGTTAATTATATTAAAAGCATAACTAAATTGTAGTTAGGAAATAATATATCATGTAAGTTATACTATCTTCAAAAAGGTTTTTTTTTTTTTACAAGTGATATACATCCACGGGCTTATGAACCCATGTCCTTTTTTATTCTAAAAACATGCAATTTTATTTTTATTTTATTTTTTTATTTCAAGGTAGGCGGTTACTCAGCAACATTGCTGTTCAAGTTAGACTATGTTTTTAATGTCTCCAAAAGAGACGTGAGTCCACCGACCGGTTCCTATTCTAATGTATGGTACAATTTCTATTTATTTTTTTTAAATTATTATTTCCTTATAATACTATACTTATATCTAGCTTAATCTTACCTTCAAAAAGGTTGTTACCTTTTATGTCACTCAATCAAGAGTGATTAACATATTTTTACATAAAGGATTCAAATTATATTTACGTATTAATATGCTAATGGAGTCAGAAGTATGTAAGTCGACACCACACAGGGTTAGCATTAGTTCACTAGGTCACAGTTGACCGTTAGTCACCCGTCCACGTATACCCGGGGCATTAGGGGATTAATGGGCTGAGCAAGACTCAGCAGAAATTTGCCATTAGGACCGCGATTTCAAAAATAACTTGATACATTCATTTCCTTTTAAATAGAAAGATCGAGAAATAAATCTGATTTATTTGCTTTAACCAGCTGTGACAGAAGGAAAGTTATGTTGTTGATGACCTATTGCTGATATTTCGCTGGCCATTCGTATATTTCCTGCTCCTGGGGGGATTGGCGATTGGGTCGGCAACGCGCTTGCGATGCTTCTGGTATTGCAGGTGTCTATAAGCTACGGTAATCGCTTACCATTAGGTGAGCCGTACGCTTGTTTGCCGACCTAGTGACATAAAAAATAAAATATTACAAAGTTCTAACTATAGGTGTATCCTATTGTGTTTGCTTTTAAAACGAAAAAAAACCGACTTCAATTTTCATCGATTGAGAATACATCATGGGTAGTCGAATAAATATTCAAATAAATATGCTTTACTAGCGATGATACAAAAAAAAAGTAGAAGCGTGGAAATAAAGTAGAATTGAGAACTCCTTCTTTTTATTCATGTTGGTTAAAAATAGCTATCGATTATTGCGCAATAATTCCGCCTTCTTTTGCTTCACATTTATTACGATTACATTACCAATATCTAAACAACCAATTCTTTATTACAGACAACTGATATTTTATAAGCTGCTAGTTAAATAGAGATAGCTCTATTAGTTTTTTCTCTATCACATTTCAATTTTAATTTGACAGCAATAATTGCAATTATTTGCAATTTCTTAACAATCACTATTTATAATATCTACGATTATATTTTCGTGTTACCCACACATTAGGAATTCTAAACATTTTTGAATATCAGCGGGAATCTCGAACCCGCGTCTCCGACTGACCGTGTCGGCGCTCTAGCCAATTAAGCTATGAAACGATGTACCCGATAGATCGAAATTTTTGATATGATGATTTTTTATTTTCGGTTTAAGCGAAGGGTTCGATCCCCGCTGGAGCGGTCAATTTTTGATATGATATTCAAAAATGTTTAGAATCACTATTTACTTTTATTTTTACCATATTTTTAATTACGTGCATAATTAATAACTGAAAATAAATCGAGTAAAAAATAAACACGAACTGTGTGTCTGTGTTTTGATAAAAGTCGATCATATTTCAAAGTTAAAACGGATTACCTAATACCCGTTGAAAGCCGTGTGACCTCAATGAGCGCGTCACGATGTGTCAGCTTATTGGGTCACGAGTGAGCCCCTCTTAAGCCGCAATGTAAAGGGGTATTAGATTTGCCGTGGCAAGTTTGAAACACTCGTAAAAGTTTCCCGTACAACGTTTTTTCCCGTTTATCATCAAGTTTTATATAGATTTATATAATATAACTTTTTCATCTCTTCGGAAAATTCTGCAAAGTATAAAATAATATTTTTGTTTTTGTACGTATATGATTTGAATTTTACTAATAAGTCCTATTTTCAATCGAATGCATTTTTTGTATGTTCACCATTATTTTTGTCAATTGTATACTGGTTTTGAATTTAATTTTTCGTTACTTAATAACATAACAAGTACTTTTTCGACTATAAATATTTTACGCGTTTTTCGTATTTTTTACGCGTTCATTCCCTTAGGGAGACTTCGAAATCATATACGTCATAACATCATAACAGCCTATACAATCCACTGCTGGACATAGGCCTCCACAAGTTCACGCCAAAAATAACGCGAACTCATGTGTTTTGCCCATAGTCACCACGCTGGGCAGGCGGGTTGGTGACCGCAGTACTGGCTTTGTAGCACCGAAGACGCTGCTCCCCGTCTTCGGCCTTTGTATTTCAAAGCCAGCAGTTGAATGGTTATCCCGCCATCGGTCGGATTTTTAAGTTCCAAGGTAGTAGAGGAACTGTGTCATCCCTTAGTCGTCTCTTAAGACACCCACAGGAAGAGAGGGGGTGGCTATATTCTTTAATTCCGTAACCACACAGCATTTTTGTTTGCTGATTGTTATCGATTGGAGTTGTTTAAATTTCGTCTATATTCATCAATAATAACCAATATTTTCCATTTTTATCTATCTGTCTTTCTTTATGTCTGTATCACGGCCTCGAATTACACTAAGCTACTATTATTTATGAACCTGGAAACGATTCGAGTTGATACTACTTACTATAATAGAATTCATGAAGCATAATTTATATGTCAGATATGAAGAAGAAGAAGGTATACTTTTCGGCTTGAAGGTATATTTCTCTTTCTCATCGTCTCAGAGTACTCACTCAGTCTACTGTGGGCATAAGTGGGTAATGTTGACACAAGTAAACACAATTAATGATATCACCAAATTATTATAACACAGGAATCAGTTAACAGAAAGGTAACGCAGTACGGAAGGCGGGTAGTTATTAGTTAAGGGGGCGAAGACTAACTTCTTAGCATTCGATGGATTCACGGTTCACCGTGCGGGTACCGAGTCCATCGTGTGGCAGAGGGAGTAACTCAGAGCAGTGCCTAGGACTTGCGACCCAGGTGTAGGTTTAAGGAGGCCCCCTTTGCAATGCGCATCAACGCTCACCTTCACTGCTCGAGTTATACGTCCCGCCTAGCCAAATTAATCGTAATAGGTAATAATTAATTCGATTGCACAAATTAATTATTGAATGAGTCTAGGTTAAGCTACTAGCAGGATACAACAAGTGTATCGTGCCAAGCCAGAGCCAAGACTGCCTTAGCCGAGTGTAGGTTTAAGGAGGCCCCCTTTGCAATGCGCATCAACGCTCACCTTCACTGCTCGAGTTATACGTCCCGCCTAGCCAAATTAATCGTAATAGGTAATAATTAATTCGATTGCACAAATTAATTATTGAATGAGTCTAGGTTAAGCTACTAGCAGGATACAACAAGTGTATCGTGCCAAGCCAGAGCCAAGACTGCCTTAGCCGAGGTGACACCGTTCGTTTTATACACGTCAGAACAATTCGAGTAATATAATAACTGAGGGTAGGTGACTATCGAACGATGTGCTAGGTGGCGCGTCGATCACCCCACTACTCTAACAGCTAATAATTGACAACTGACATTATCTGAATACACCCAAGTCAAACACTTGACGTTCCGTATTCATACTCTGCGACATATATTTTATTTTGTCTTCGGTGCGACAAATCCAGCCCTGCGGTCACCAACCCGCCTAGCCAGCGTGGTGACTATGGGCAAAACACATGAGTTCACGCTATTTTTGGCGTGAACTTGTGGACGCCTGTGTCCAGCAGTGGACTGTGATAGGCTGAAATGATTAATTCTTATTTGTACATTTTGGTAATTGTTCGTTGTGAGAATCGATACTAATTTGAATCCGGACTTTAGTAAAGTCCAAAAAAATTTAACCTAACTAAAAATAATATCGAGTTTTGGTCTATAGATCATCGGGTGATATTTTTCGACCAACATTTGGCGTTGATAGTAAAACAGCCTGAATAACTAAAGCTACGTGACAAGCCCAATAAGCAACGGATTTGGGTTACAGTTTGGTATCACGGTTCTTATAAGAGCAATAATATACCATACAAATGTTTATTTACGATGTAACCATCTCAGTTTTATTATTATTTTTTTTTTTTTACATAAGAGTAATTTTCGTATGGTGTTACGAAGATCGCAAAATTCTATGAGCCAAGCGTGATACATTTGGTTTGAGGCAGTGATTACGGGAAATATGTAGATGTTGCGCTATCGGTCCTGCTTTTCTATATAAAAGCCATTTTTTGTATAGCATTAGAAAGACTAAAGACCTGCCTATGAGGCGAGCTTGATGTATTTAACGGGTTGGAGAAGTGGTAAATCATATTGTGACATATGTTTTAATAGGCTCCACAGTTGTTTTTAGTATAAGCACTTTTGTTTATGTATGTGATCTCACAGACACAAACAGGTGGTTAAATGTTATTAATCAAATAATTCTGAATTGCGATGGCTAGGTATTTGTTAAATAAATACGTCAATTTTGATAATAATTCCATCGAAAGTCAAAGAAAATATTAAACATGCTAAATGGCCCTTCCGTGCCGTAACTTTAGGACGACGCCGTACACAAAGCCATTCATCATTACAGCCTATACAGTCCACTGCTGGACATAGGCCTCCACAAGTTTACGCCAAAAATAACGTGAACTCATGTTTTGCCCATAGTCACCACACTGGGCAGGCGGGTTGGTGACCGCAGGGCTGGCTTTGTCGCACCGAAGACGCTGCTGCCCGTCTTCGGCCTGTGTATTTCAAAGCCAGCAGTTGGATGGCTATCCCGCCACCGGTCAGCTTTTTAAGTTCCAAGGTGGTAGTGGAACTGTGTTATCCCTTAGTCGCCTCTTACGACACCCACGGGAAGAGAGGGGGTGGCTATATTCTTTAGTACCGTAGCCACACAATAAAAAGCCATTACAACATTAAAACTTTTTACATCGGAAATAAAATCGATATCTTTATCACATTTCGCGATCGATATTCATAAGAAAACTTAAATTGATATTAACTTTTATAATTGAATTTTGATACGATAGATATCTTGTAATTAAAATGCGAAACGTAATTCCTATTTATAAAGTAAACGAACTTTGTACACGAAACATATCGCAGTAATTAAATTTCGAGTATACGCACTTATGTAAATTTAATTGCTTATCATTACGTATCGCTAAAATTAATTTTGAACTCGCAAAACGACTGGTTGAAAAGAAATCGTATCATAATTACATTTTTTTAAATATTGTCCTATCAAATCTGTAAAAATATTTTAGTTTTGAAAGCAACAGTGACCTATTCTAATTTGAAAAAAAGAAATTTGTATTTAAATTTTTAATAACCTTTATAGAATAGCACTAAAGGACAACTAACAAGGCACTAAGGAAACGTACCCATACTAGATGCCCGTTCAGGAAGGGCATCTTTAAGAATACCACGCTTGGTCACAGGGGCGGGAGGGTTGTCTTAGGTTTTCGTCTCGTAGTCAATAATCTCTATAAAAATCTCTCGGTTCTTCAAGCTATATTCAAATATGGCACATTTTTAATTCACAGATGGCAACACTGGCGCACATATGACAGAAAGTCAGCTGGTTTAAAACTGACAGTATATCGAGCAGTGAAGTATAGTTACAAAAATATTTAAGCTATACTTCTGAATTACTACGTGAAACTTGACTTGAGGGGAAGTGGGAGGGTATAGCAAATGCAACGAGTGTTCACCAAGGGGACAGAGGGGTTGAAAAATTGTAAAAACCGGTCACGTACTATAGGAATGTTCCCTAACAGGCAGGTGGGACAGATTTATGAAGTTATCTTTAAATATATTATGAAACTATTTGTTTAATAAAAATTAAAAATATAAAAACTACTATTCCAGAATTGCTTTCTATATTAATCATCTTAGTTCTGTTAAGTTTAACCGGGCCTGATTCGGGCTTTGTTTTCTTAGATTTCCCTTTTGATGTTGTTAATAAGATAATTCGCCGAAACCCTTTTTAGTTGCATTACGAATGGCTCGACAAACTAAACCAAGCCGTTTGTGACTCGCTAATTCAAAGGAATGTCAGTAACAAATGATGTAGTTCGCTTCACAGAGATTGCGTTTTGGTTCATTGTTTTGGTCAGACATCGCGCCTCTTTGTTAGTCGATTAAGAAAAACTTTTTTTTTTATAAAATATTTAATAGTCTATTAACGTTAAGTAAAGCGTTGAAAATATAAATCAAAATGAAACTTAATGCTACGTTAAATAAAAATAATTATTACGTTTGTATGATTTTAGTAAATATTATTACATCAGTTCGTCTGTTACTAATTAATACATATGATTGTATATTAGCAAGGGACATAAAATTAAACATAAAAACGTGTACTACGAACAATTTATAGGCTATAATTTTATTTAAAAAAATTTGTCAAATAGCAATAGTAGCTTAGGCTCTGGACAGGGTTCTATCTCTCTTTGTGACTATTAATTTATATTATTTACTAGTGACCTGCCCCAGCTTCGCACGGGTACAATACTGATACTAAATATCATCATCCTCATCATCATCCCCATCATCATCCTCGTCATCATCATCATCATCATCACTTCAGCCTTTCGCAGTCCACAGCTGGACAGGCCTCCACGAGTTTACGCCAAAAATGGCGTGAACTCATGTCTGTTGCTGAAGTCTAAATATTAAATATAAAATTACTATTTGCAATGTATGTGTTAGTTTACAACATCACATTAGAAACCTCTAAAACTATTAGTGTTCCTCTTCTGTATTATGCATATAAACCTTTCTCTGGAATCACTCTATTTACTGAAGAAAACCGGATCAAAATTCGTTGCGTAATTTTAAAGATCTAATCATACAGACAGCGGGGAGCTACTTTGTTTTATACTATGCAATAATGCTTACATTTTTTCATTTTATAAGCCGCTGTATTTTTTATAGTCTACCAATTTAGCAATAAGTGCAGCGGGGTTTTGTAAGTATCCTTTTTTAAACATGTTAAGTCAAAAGTTAAACAAAGAATATAGATATGATGAGTTACTTACAAAGGGTAAAGTTGTATTCGTTGTTGTTTGTGCTTATGTATTGTGATCTTAGACCGATACAGAGAAAATGCCACAAGGGCACCGTTGAGTTTGAAGTGTGTGTTTATTGTTATTAATAAATATTTTTAAAGGAATGTTTTCATTCACTAGATAATTCCGTAGGGAAATATAACTAACATAATCAATAACCGACCCTCGAGAAATGGACACAATAACATATTTTCCACTAACTTGCACTTATCGATATTTTGAGTTTGTTTTGTTGTACTAACCCAATATGGACTTTAGTCTGAAATAAATAATTATTATAATAATTATTATTTATATAGAATATACCTACTGTTTACATTTTTTCTACTTTTTATGGTAACGTGTTTCTTACGTCTGCTGTGTCTCAAATTGTTTCGAAATTATGGAAAAAAAATTAATTAAAGAAGATTAGATATATTTTAATATATCTAATCTATAATTAATTTTTTTTTCATATATTTTTTTACTATTATTAAATACTTGCCGTATTTTACAGGCAATATTGTAATGGAAGGTACGGTTACCCATTACTTTTTTAAGGGTAAAACGTGTTCAAGATCCTAGCTCGTAGTATAAACTAAAACCATAATAATTATACTAATCATAATTCCATTTATGTATATTATTATTCATTGTATAGTTTTAGCGTGTTACTGTCTAGATACAGGCAGATTAAAATGAATCATCAATAATTAATTTAAAAAAAAACGAAAAATTATTGGTTTTAGTTTCAGTATCAATTATGGAGTGTCTGAAATAATAAAAATCAATAACATCTTCAATTTTCAATTAGAGTCACAGTTTTTCTATGAATTTATTATAGACTACCTTCGCCGTGCGGTTACACTCGTGATTTCCGCTTCCGTAAGAACGTCGGGATAAAAAGTAGTTTATATGTTCTTCTCTATCTCCAGCTATCTACGTACCTACCAAGATTCATCAAAATCGGTTGAGTAGTTTTTGCGTGAAAAAGTAACAAACATTGTACGTATGTAACATACATCCATCCATCCTCATAAACTTTATTATAATATTTTTGGATAACATTAGTAGGATTTGATTACATTGATTTTATTATATCAAAATTTGGCCTAAGGTCTCTTAAATCATAAAAATAGAATGAAATTTCATTTATTTCAAAGGTATCCATGAAATAAATCACTTTTAATACCGCGAGGTATTGAAATTTTATACCGTACCCGTCGTTATGGCCGAGCACGCTTCATGAACCTCGAATTTATTTAGTAAAAGAACAGATATTTTATATTCAAACTGAATAAAAGATTGTTAGTAACTTTTGATTAATACATTTTTAGTACGTGTGACCAGGTGAAACATAAAAACTTCTATATGACTTTTTGTTCGTTTTCGTTGTCACTCGTCATACATGTAATAATAATAATATAAATAATAATAATATAAATAATAATAATAATCTTTATTGCACACCATTAAAAGATACAAACAAAAGTAGTAGAATTAGAGGAAGATGTACAAAGGCGGTCTTATCGCTAAAAGAGCGATTTCTTCCAGACAAACTTTGGGTATAGGACAGCGCATAGAAAGCGGTTAGGAAGTGTACAAATAATTATTATATAAATTAGAATACATCACAATAGAATTTAAAATAAAACATATATACATACATACATAAATATATATACATACTTACATACACTCACATATACACATACATATAAATAATTAGAAACACTTCATACATATTTATATCATCCAAAGGTGAAAAGACAATTATGGCGAATTTAGCGACAAATAGTGAACTTTGAGATACTTTTTGAAGCTAAAGAATAATTGAGCTAATATAATATGCCTATGAAAAGTGCTTAAGAGTCAATTATTGCATCAGAAATTGTTCCAACATTATTGTGTTTGCTCTTAGGGATTAAGCTGGTTAATGCGTGATGAGAGCGTTCCGAAAAATGTGATCGGGTGAGGCGAATGGAAGTCGAGAAGGAGATATAAGTTAGTGAAGATAAAAAAGAGAGAGAGTTACGTTTCGTATATCTATTCTTGTTTTTTTAAACAATACGAGTAATTTTATTTCACAAAATATTATTTTAGAGGTATTCGACTAATTATGCGGTACAAAGACAACTAGTGTAGGGGAGCGAGCAGTCGCCTTATCGCCGACAATCATGGCTTCCTGGAAATTGTAAGCTACGACATTCTTAATGCGTAAGGCCAAAGAATGGAACCAGCGTCTGTGTTTCCGGAAAACTATAACTGGGGATCTTTAAGTCGCGAGTGAATAGGTTACTTCTAGGTAAGCGTGCTCCATTCTAGACCGCGTTTCACTTATCATCAGGTGAAATAGTGTTCAAACGCAAGCCTATCATTGTTGTTGAAATAAGCTTCAACCCTACCTGTATTGTGTTAGACTTTTCCAGCAATTGTCATTAAAAGATTAAGCTCAGTTCAGTAGAGTTGTTGCAACCCTAGTTCTATTGTCGTTGATAATGCTTACGAATGAAAAAACGATTCATTCCTCAGAAAATTCTGAAAGTGACAGCCGACGTAATGGAAATTTATTTCCATGGTGAAAGTATTAAAATACGTGTACCTACGTTGCGTTTGATGTAGAATGCTACCGCGGATCGAATGATCGTGAATATAACACGGGATGTTCCTTTTATCTGGAAGTTATAATCGACGAACAACGCAGTAGGAAATATAAAGGCATGTTTTAGGTCTGAAGCACTCCGACTGGGCAAGTATCTTGCCTAATACTGCTTTCAAGAATCGAACTTTACGAAATTAAAAAATATGTTTGTAAATGCGAATAATAAGTTTTTTTTTTTTAATTATATTTCATTACTTTTTTTACTTTATAATATCAGAAAAAAAAGAAATATATCTAATAGTAACATAATAAGAATTGTGATATACATATATATAAACATAAGGAATCATAAAACTAATACTAATTAGAAAATTATCCTTTAGCTACAGAGTCATTTAAATTTAAAAAATTCGTTGAGACCTCAAGTTATTTGCTTATCCCACCAAGTTAATCGGCTACCACCAAGTTGTTGGAAAATGTTCGCTTTTGGAACCGGACGACTAATTTACGAACATTTCAAGTTGAATACGAGCTTGTACAAATGGAGCAAACGTTTGTTTATACGTTTGTCAACGTTTGTTATGTTAATAAATCTGTGGCACTTCCATTTATATTAACAGACAAACTGTGTTTATGTGTGTGGTTATTTGTTGTAATGTTGTTTGATGTTTGTGTGATGTACAGTTATTGTGTATATATATTGTAATGTTGTATCTCTTTTTGAGTATATACAATTATACATAAAACCCATACATAAAACGCACAAGAAAAAGCCTTCTCTATTTTCTTTTACCCTTTGAAAATTATAATTTCATTAAATGAACGTTGTAGCATGTCTGTACGAGTCAGTTGCACGCGAAGTTCGTAAAACCCGGATTATCTACAGACCTTCGGGCTTAAGGTTCGTTTAAGATTTAAAGGTAATGAAAAATAACCTTTAAAAGAAAATACACAATCTAATTGAATTCGCAAAACTAATAAGCGACGAGATGTAGGTTTTTTCTGTTATGTTTTATTGAATTCGTGTTGTTGTTTTGGGATATTTTGATTTATTTTTAGTCTCTAAAATTACGGGAAAGATAATAAAAACGTAACTATGGTCATGTTCCATTTATTTATATATAAATATCATTTAAGGTATTAATTTTACTGTCATAAAATTTACTTTATACAAGGTTACTAAAAATTTTGCGTAAAGCAATCGTATGAAGTTTCTGTCAAGATTTTATTTGTAGTACGAATGATCTAAAATGGATAGAAGATTACAACAAACAGATATTTAAACAAACAAACAAACAGATATTTAATTGGCATAATACAATAGCTTAATGTTGTGATGTTCTAAATGTTTTACTGATAAAATTAATTAATAAAAAAAAATCGGTCAAAACTTTTAACATACCTATGATTATTTTATCGATAAAAATAATTAATTAACCAGCATTATGATGTTTTATTTATGAAAATAGTTTACAAGGTTTTGATTTAAATATGACTTTTTATATAAATCACATTTTATGATAATAAACGATGGTTACAATACGCGAATCACGTGAAAATTTTAGCCGTAATTTCATATAAAGACTAGCTAACCCCGCAAACGTTGTTTTGCCATATATGTTATTAACCCTCTCAATCCCCTTCCCCCTCTAATAACTTTGGGGTATGAAAAATAGATGTTGGCCGATTCTCAGACCTACCCGATGTGCACACAAAATTTTATAAAAATCGGTCCAGCCGTTTCGGAGATTTCGGACATGATAGTTTTATATATGAGACTAGACAAGACCACCACATTTTGAGTAAGGTTAAAAATATTCTAGAGGTCGTCGAAAAATATACACGATTTAGACGAATCCTAAATTTTGCCTCCGATCCGCAGTGAAATTATATGGTAAAGTAACAATTTAGACAAGCGATAAGAGAGAGCAGGCTTAGAAAGTTTTCCGCAAACGTACTCTACGGCGTAATAACTACAGTTAAGTGCGTTTTACTAAAGACACTGTCCTTAATTTCATATCTTTATTAACCTCGTACCAGCCATTGCGTTTTACTGCAGAAAAGATTCTTGAACTAAAACTTTAACGATAATTATGTTTAGTGTTCGACGTCATCAACTTCAATGACGTGTTCCTGAAATAATATTTACTAAAACGTAATCTTGGTGAATGATTTACCTTTTTAGATAAGTAAATTAAATGACTTTATCTAATTTGTTTTTATATTGTTTTTCTGATGTTTATGCGATTTTCAGTCATTGTTTATTATATTTAAGATTTATTATATTTTGATTAAAAATTATCAAATTTAATTATAGAAACAATGAAGTGTAAGACAGGTTCACCATTTGCAATTTAATTATGTTCAATGTGACCATTAGTGTTGAGTTTGCAATAACTTAAATTGTAATACTTACATTTAATGTAATTAATGTCTATTGGAAACTTGTTTTTGGTTCCAACAAAATTAAAAAAAAAAAAGAAGTTGCGGCCACAGCTAGTTACTTAATAAAAATGAACCAAATTGGTTACTAGGTATTTGCGTTCCTTATTTTCAGAATAAAGTTTGCACAAACTAAAAAAATTTCACGATAGAAAAAATTAGATGGTAAAGCTCCCGGGTCAGCTAGTACACAATAACTGGTCATGCATACATCGGACGAAGTCTATATAAATTTACATTCATGAATCAGCGTCGGCCTGGCCTCAGGGAATACCGGGATTATTTCCATATTACCGGTTCTCTGTGGACGATTGCGGTTATGTATATTTTTGCTGGAATTACATGGTCATGTTAAAATTTGCATAATAATTAAAAAAAATCTAAGGACCGGTTCATAGACACAAAAACGATTCGATTTTTTTTATTCGTTTGTGTTTGAAATATGCGTTTTACATATTATGTGAGCTCGGTGCATTTTATTTAATAAATTTTAAACAAAAAAGCGATACAAGAAGATGTACAAAAAGTTTAAGAGAATATGTGACAACTTCTTAGACATGTCGTAAAAAAAAAACTGTAATAGTAAACATTAAAAGAGCTCTAAAAAGTCGCATTAAAATTTTATATTGAAAACTCCGTTTCTCTCCGAAAAACTCCGTATCGTTTTCGAGTAAAATCCAAAAAATTGAAATATGACTTTTGACCTTGAATAACATCACACACACATGAGTTCGATGGCGACATTTGGCACTATGTTTTTACTTGTGTACCCAAGGCTGTGTCGGATTATTGGTAATTTGAAATATCTGTTTTGGCCTTTTCATTTGAATTGCATTTGTTATTGAAACGAAGTTCCTTATGGGTCGATATGGAGAGGTACCATAGCCGGCAAAAAACGTCCGTAACGTTAAAAAAAGCGTAAGATTTTTATGTATAGTAATGTACGATGACTATACGGTGTCTAGTGTATAGTCTACGTGATGCAATAGTAATAACTATTGCAGTTTCCTATTATTACAATTTTATTCGATAATTACTATCTATTTTTATAAATGATTGTGAATAAAATGAAGGTGTTCAGAAAATTTTGTAAAATAATTTTTTTTATTTTTATCGATAGAAAAATCCTTATCAAAAAATGTACACCCGAATGATTATTTTCTTTATACATCGAATAGAACTTGAAATTAATATTTTGTAATAAGGAACTTCGTTCCTATCTGGTGTCCCACGACACCACACTGTTTTGAATTTATAAATTTAAAATGTCAGAAGCATATCGTCGCTGAATAGGCAAAACTGCTAACGTGCACAAGGGCTGTTTTGAGAAAAAACAATTTTAAGTTTTTTTTTTGCTTTAACCTGTCACAACTTTTTTTCTTTTGGGTGAAAGTAAGAACTGTTAAGGAAACATAATCATGATTTAATTTTATCTACGCAATTAATCTATTACACTGTTCGTATTTTAACTATTTACGGAGTTAGCTGTCACTTTAGGATAAATCCTCTGAGTCCTGAAAAAAAACCAGCAAGGGAAATTTACTAACCTCCACGTTAAGTTCACGGTTAGGGAGTCGCCAACTACTAAAGACTCGAGTGTGTTAACATTCTCTTTGGAAAAAAATACTAACATTATTTAAAAAATATAATAGTCGTAAACGAAAATTACTAAGAGATAAATCTACTACAGAAAGACATATAGCAAAAAGACATTCAGCATCGGATACCTACTAGAGAAATCTCGAAAGTTTTTTACTTTCAAGACATAGTTGCCAATTAAATAATGGGATGATTATACTTTCATCACTTTTTATCTTGTTCCAGCCTAAATATTATTACTAGTGTGAGCAACAAAAATGTTTATTATGACATATTAACCCGTATAATAATAATACACTTTATTGTACACCAAAAACAGAAATAATACATATTTTTTTTTTTTTTTTTTTTTTTAATATATAGACTAGCGCTTGACTGCGATCTCACCTGAAGTCAAGTGAAGATGCAGCCTAAGGTGGTGCGCGCTTGCCTAGAAGATGCCTATTCACTCTTGATTTAAAGATACCCAAGTTATAGTTCGTTGGAAAAACGGAAGCCGGAAGGGCATTCCAAATTTTTGCGGTGCGTATTAGGAACGAGGAAGCAAATCGTTTAGTGCGAGATCGTGGGATTTCAACCACATAGCGGTGCAGATTCATGCGATGCCTTGCGGTTCGGTGGTAAAAAGGTGATGGTGGAACCAAATTGTATAGTTCTAGAGCACACTCTCCGAAATATAACCTATAAAATACCGACAAACAGGCAACCTTGCGCCGATGTTCGAGACTTTGAAGTCTAGAGCGAACCAGCGATTTGTCACCGATGAGTCTTCTGGCGCGTCGATCCACAGAATCCAAAGCAGCGAGCTGGTACTTGGCAGAGCCATCCCATAAGTGGCTGCAGTACTCCATACACGATCGAACTTGTGCTTGGTAGAGAGTAAGAAGCTGTTCCGGTGTGAAGTACTGCCTGACTTTATTGAGGATACCAAGTTTCTTACCAGCAATTTTTGCCTTGGATTCTATGCATTGTCCGAAGTTCATATTAGACGAAATATTTATGCCTAGAAGATCAATACTATCGGTGATCGGAACAGATACACCCCGGAAAGTTGGGGCTAATGGGAATGGACTCCGTTTAGCAGTGAAAAGACACGCTTGTGTTTTGGAAGCATTAAACTTGACTAGGTTGGCGTCACCCCAATCGGATACCTCTTTCAAAGCCAAATTCATGCGTTCAACCAGGGCCTCTCTATGCTCATGAGTTTCAGCCCCACCAGCTCGGGGACCGGACACGTATCTCTCCGTAACAGTGCTGTCATCCGCGTATCCAAAGATACCGGGCCTGAGGAGGTCATTTATGTGAATCAAGAAGAGGGTTGCAGAGAGAACTGATCCCTGAGGGACACCGGCATTAACCGCCATCAACTCAGACGAGGAGCCATCTAAGACCACCCGAAATGTTCGTCCACTCAGGAAATCTGATATCCAGTCACACAAGCTCGGGGGTATTCCGTAAGCTGAAAGCTTGCTCAATAGGCTCTCATGCCAGACCCGGTCAAATGCCTTCGATACATCAAGTGAGACAGCTAGCGCTTCCCCGTGCTTGTCCAAGGCTTCGCCCCAGATGTGCGAGGCGTACACTAAAAGATCCCCCGTGGACCTGTTACGGCGGAAACCGTATTGCTGGTCCGACAGGAGGTCATTCAACTCGAGGTATGCTAGGAGCTTTTCATTCAGTAAACGCTCCAAACTTTTACACAGTATGGAGGTGATCGCGATAGGTCTATAGTTAGCCGGGTCGGCACGACTACCTTTTTTAGGTACAGGTACATATCAAAGAAAGAAAGAAAATATTGACAATATATTCATTAGGTACAAAGGGCGGCCTTATCGCTAAAAAGCGATCTCTTCCAGGCAACCTTAGGGCAAAGGAAATGGTCTAGCGTCAGCATAGGTGTACAAGTTACAACAAATTTATTATAAATATTCAAATAATTAAACATATACATACATACATAAATACATACATACATACATACATACATACATATATACCCACATACATGCATACATACATATAAATACATATATGTATACATTATAATTATGAATTACTTGTTTATTGTTGAGTTTGAAGAAAATGCTTCCAAACCGTCTTTTTAAAATCTGCAGGTGTTTGTACACGTCTGATATTCAAGGGCAAGGTATTCCATAAGCGAGAGGCTTGAACTGTAAAAGATTTGTCATAAAAGGAAGAGGATTGAGAAGGAATTTCAAGAAGAAAATTACTGTCAGAACGAAGACAGCGTTTGTGAGAATCACCAAGGAATTTGAAACGTTCTTTCAGATAGGAAGGGGTAAAGGGATTAAATAAAATGGAGTAAAGTAGGGTAAGGATATGAGGATTCCTGCGAAGGCGAATTGGGAGCCACTTGAGTTTTTTGCGAAATTCTGAAATATGGTCATATTTGCGTAGTCCAAAGATAAATCTTATACATACATTCTGAATGCGCTCAAGCTTATTAAGCTGCTCCTCTGTAATGTCAAGATAGCAAGTATCAGCATAATCAAGAATTGGTAATAGGAGACTATGTTTAAGAGCAATTTTAGTAGGAATGGGCAGTAGATTACGCAATCTGCGGAGAGACCCAACCGAAGCGAACAGTCTGCGACTAATTTCACATATTTGAGGACCCCAAGAGAGATGTTGGTCAAAGATAACACCTAAATTTCTCACGCTTTCGCTGTATGGAATGGTGAATCCATTAAATGTAACAGGAGATACCTCAGATTTATCAATGCGGCTGAGCAGTCTGGAGCTTCCTATAATAATAGCTTTCGTTTTATTTGGATTTATATTTAGGCCATAGGCTTTACTCCATTTACCAATGGCTAAAAGGTCATTGTTTATACGCGATACACACTGAGATAAGTTATGAACAGTGGAGTGAGAGTATATCTGGAGATCATCTGCATAGAGGTGGTAGAAAGAAGATATTACATTACAGATAGAGTTTATAAATATTGAAAACAAAAGAGTGGAGAGCACGCCACCTTGCGGGACACCGGTATTGACCATTGACCAATTGGAGTATGAGTCATTCAATTTAACTCGCTGCCGGCGACCCTGCAAGTAACTAAGAAACCAATCAGCAACCTCAGGAGATATGTTAAGAGAACGTAAAATATCACATAGTATATCAAAGTCCACAGTATTAAAGGCGTTACTAAAATCGAGTAACGTTAATACCGTGACCTGTTGGTTTTCCATATTTGATCGTATATCATCAGTTATTTTTACAAGCGCAGTAGTCGTACTGTGACCTGGACGAAAACCGGATTGCATGGGATTCAACAGACGGTGTTTCAAAAGGAAACTGCTGAGCTGTTGATGCACAAGCCGTATAATAAATAAATAACACCAATTTAACATAAATCTTTATTCAATTAAAAAATTTGTTCAAACAAAATTGACATTTTCTCAGATTATAAATAAAACAAAAATCACCTTCCTCCGTAATTTTCCACATTTGTTTATAAAAACGTACTAAATAAAAACATAATGTGGAGTTTCGCTATTGCAACTAACACAAATAACTCCCTCTGGAATCACTGTTCAGTTCAGGCGCTATATTGTTCTTTTATACTAAGCTTAGTTTAAAATAACAATATCACGCCTGTCGTTCAAAACAGTCATCCTAGACGGAGTTACTTAAGTTAGTTACAATTACAAGACTCCATTTTAACAATAATCAGTATACTTATTGTAATTTAAATAAGAGATCAAAACTGAACATTATTAACTTCTAATTCTAATAAAATAATGATTGAGAAATAATAATCTACTTAATCCTCATTAATCTCATCCTCTTCGTCAGTGTCTGGTAGCGTGTCCTGAATGTTCGCTATACAAGGCATGTTTTTGTATTCATCGTGGTGTTCTTCTGCGATTACTTTTGATGTGCACAATTTCCATAAATCATCGTACTTCTTTTTAGAAATAGGCAGCCGAGTTTTATATATCTTTTTTAACACACTTTTGTTTTTTCCATTGACAGTTAACTCTTCTGCTTCTGTTACATCAGCCGCTCAAAAATGCTAATATCCTGTTACTTAAATTACTGAGTAAAGCAAAAATACTAAAGCGCCATGGTTGATGATTCTTGCTGAAAATATATTTACTTATAAGCTTGAGTATACGTGATTTCAATCAGCAGAAACTACTAAATCACCATATCTTGTGGTTTTTTCTTAAGCTCATTTGACTTAAAGGACCCGTGGTAAAAAAATAGATTCAAGCGAAAGTTATATAAATACCATCGGTTATCAAAAGTATACTTTCGAAAATTACTAACAAACCTGAATAGGGCTTGTTGCAGCGAGCATAATACTAAACCGACAATTATACGAAAATGTGTCGAAGTAAGCCACACATTAGTAAAAAGTCGCAACACATCTTGTGAGATTTTAACCCCATTTTGAGTGCTAAAGCGCCAAAAAAATGCTCTGATCGCCACGAGACCCGGACTAATAGGCAGAGAAAAAAAAATGCAGTCGAACCATATATATAACTCATTTTGACCAAAATGGCGCTTTAGTAGTTTTGCCTATTCAGCGACGATATGTATAGCATACATAAGCCTTTATGATATTATTTATGTGCATAATAATTTCTATCTTGATTACATTTAACTCTTGATTAACAATTTAGTGTGAAAAAAGAAACCTTTAAAGTTTTAATTGATTTACTAAATTACTCTTACACAACCTCTAAAACATTGTTCGTAGCAGCTGCCGCGCGTGACTTCGACCATTGTTTCTGAATATCGTTCCGACAGTGTTTGCATTCCTCGCAAAGGACAACAGCGAGTTACGTTTTCGCTCGAATGTTTAGCTCACTAACGAGTTTATAATTATCGCACGTGGCGTTTTGACGTCGTTTGAGGGCTGCTTACGTACGAACGTTTCTGTTTCGACAGTGTAACTCAACAATGCAAGAAGTTATCGAATGTACTAAATATATGATTAAAATAAGTTCACGGTCGTCTGCAAGTTAAAACACTTTTAATTTTTTGACTTTCGGCGATTGTGATTTTTTTTTTTAATGTTTTCTATAGGCGAGGGTAAACTTGCTTTTCGCGTGGTTGACAGGGTGTGGCGACGCATCGCCACGTATTTGTAACACTAAAATGTTAAAAGATTAATGACAGGCAGCTTTCCTTTCCGCGCCTCTCTATTTTCTGGGAACACACAGATATAAAACGGAACACGCACTAATGGTGGTACTGTACTAATGAACTAAATACCGTACTGTAATAATACAGTCTAATAATGTATTCATGGTATGTGCTTTTTGCATTCTGTGACAAAAATTGAAACTCAGTGCGGTTGAAACTACTTGTTAAATTTACGTTACCTTTTATTTATTTAATTATTTATTTTATACTTTATTTTACATCACAAATATATTACAAACAAAGCATAAAGATAGTTACAGACAGTGAAGTACAATGGGCGGACTTATGGCTAATTAGCCATTTCTTCCAGACAACCCATACATAGAAAGGAAACTTATTATCTAAATTGGATAGGTGGTGTAGATGTATAATAAACTTACATACAAATGTCTACATTCAAATACTTATAATAAACTTTTACTTGTTATTTTTTTGATTTTATCTTAGTTTACTTTTACATTTCATATTCTAAGCGTTTCTTTTGTTAATTTAGAAAACATTTGAAGATTTATTAGTTTAATTTTTATTCTCGCCGCATAACGACTTTGTTTATATATAATTAAGAGCAGACGACGTTGGGAGGTCGCTACGATTTTTAATTAGTCTCACAATTGTTACAGATATTTGCTTGAAACGGGGACGAATAAAACTTGTACCGTTGAGATCCTGTATAGATTTGAAGGATAAAAATATATGCAAGAGTTGATGATAAGGTTTATATAATAACATGATTTTATATTACTAACACTATAAAACTGTAATGGTTTTTTGTTTGTCTATTACGAGCCCTACATCCTGAACCTAAGGATCTGATTAAAAATGCTTTCTCTTTGCACACGATCTATGATCATTAAGAATGATTGTTACTTCTAGACAAACTTATGTTAGTAAGTTTTTCTGACATTCAAAAAAAAGCGCAACGTTGTCATTTTGACTTTGATTATGTTTCAGTGAATCAGTTCTCGATTCCGCTGACTGTTTCAGATATATCAGTGTAGAATCAAATATTCTCTCGCTCGTGCTGTTTTGGCGATATTTCGCCGGAATTTCATTTCAGACACAATCTTCCACTTGACTGAATCTTGATTTAAGCCCGATGTTATATATTATTTATAGGCTGGTTGGTAATCTCATTAAAAACTCATTTCATCCCTTTTAATCTTCAAAATTTATTTATTTATTGATTTATTTATTTAATGCATAAAAAACTTAAATCTAGCATTACATTGAACCCAATTCGTTAGTTAAGTTGATCACGCATTCTACATCTACCTACAGACTTTTGTATACAAATACTATTACATTTAACACTTAATTTAAACAATCCAATAAAATCGATTAAAAATAATAATAATAATTTTAAGTCTTATTAATTAAATTGAACAATAATGGAGATAATACATTTAGAAACGATTTAATAAATAAAAAAACAGTTTAAATTTATTTTATATGAACATAATATACTAGTCCCCACTTTTCGTAGTAAGTTGTTTTAGTTGTTACTGATTTGTGCTTTTAATTCACTTAGAAGTTGACTGTAATAGATCAAAAAGCATACAACACAATACTAAATAGTATTTCGAGATATTTTTATGACAATGAGGGAAAAAAAGTAGGCGATAGCTTTAATATGTCAAGATTTTTTTTGTTTTGTTATATTGAGTTAGAGAATTAATGACTACTTACGGAGTTCTTATAATATCCAAAAAGGATTCTAATCAGACACATTGCGTCTTAAAATAACTTTTTATTTTCCGACTCTCGTCTTGTTTACATTCATTAACATTTCCAAATCCGACGTTTCCGTAACTCACTAATTTGCTAAGACTTAAATGTTATAATACTGTTTGATGTATGTCTTAAGTTTTCTAATTACTGACACGAACCAGAAGTGAGGCCAGAGAAATGAGGGCGTTAACGGAGGCGGTTAACGATGAGGACACAGTCGAAAACGTTCGTCTGTATCACAATGCTTAATTTTTGCAAAATTTAATCAGATTATACATATGTTTAAAGGCGATATTCTGAGAATTACAATATACTTTGCAGAAAAAAATGCACGTGATTTCGGAGGGGGGGGGGTCAGCTTAAAACTTTACTAAATATCACCAAGGGGGTCAAAAAGTTGTTAAAAAACATCACGTGAATAAAGAACGACCCCTCTAGTCTTAATCTCGACTCGGCCCATATTCATGTTTTTTTTTTTGTGTGTATCTTGTGAGTAGGTATGAGAATACGTCGTAAAGTATATTTCAAACCACTCTAAGGTGTGCATATTTAATTTGATTTAATATTATATTATTCTTCTTAAACATCACTCTGAAATTTCTGTGAAATTACAACAGACCTTTGTCGTCAAATTTGCTACGATAACAAAGAGTTATATTAGTTATTTTCCCATATCTTAATTAACCGTAGTCTCTGTTTACTTTTCTCAAATGACTGCTACGAACATCGCGATGTTGTGTGCTATATATGTAGATGTCTTTGTGAGAGGCTTGAAAGCTAGCGAGAGGGTGCTACGTATATTTATAACTGTACGGTTATTTATGTCAAATGCTGTTACGCATTGCAGATGACTTGTTACGAACCCTTTAAAACAAATACAAGTCTTTTTGTTATTTTATTTACTTTGTCCTTTTGTTTTATCCGTGATTATTCTCGTTCATAATAAAATTATTGTAAAAGTAAATCTACGTAAAAAAGAGTTTTAATTATTTTATTTTATTTTTTCATAACGAATCACCAAGAAGTTTTTAGTTACTATTTACCGATTCAAAAAAAAGGTAATTTAGTTTTTGTTGATATATTTTTATAATACATTTTATTTTTATCACTGTCTGTGGATCTAACACTGAATTTATTAAGATAATTTATGTATTCGTATATACGAAACATAATATAAGAAATAATTGTGTTTGCTCGCAAACGAAAAAATAACCGACTTCAGTTACATCGACGAGTAATAACAACGTAGATCGACGAAAAAATAGTCAAGTAACTACGCGTTATCAAAGATTACTTAAAAAAGTAGTTATCAGATCTCAATAAAATTTATATGTGACCACATGATAAACATCAGCTTTCGACTAAATTAAAAATTATCAAAATCGGTACACCCAGTAAAAACTTATTGCGGATTTTCAAGAGTTTCCCTCGATTTCTCTGGGATCCCATCATCAGATCCTGGTTTCCTTATCATGGTACCGAACTGGGGATATCCCCTTTCCAACAAAAAAAATTATCAAAATCGGTACATCCAGTAGAAAGTTATGCGGTATAATACAACGTAGGTCGACGAAGAAAGCGTCAAGTAAAAACACATTATTAGATATAACTCGAAAAGTAGTTGTTAGATCTCAAATAAATTTAAATGGGACCAATTGGCACACACCACCTTTCGATTAAAAGAAAATTTGTCGAAATCGCTCCACCCAGTCAAAAGTTCTGATGTAACATACATAAAAAAAAAATACAGTCGAATTGAGAACCTCCTCCTTTTTTGGAAGTCGGTTAAAAACATACGTCATATGTGCAGTACGGAAGTCTAAGGTATATGCAAAAACAGCAATTTCGCAAGAAGTAACATTAAT
Organism: Melitaea cinxia; assembly: GCF_905220565.1. Lineage (NCBI taxonomy): Eukaryota > Metazoa > Arthropoda > Insecta > Lepidoptera > Nymphalidae > Melitaea > Melitaea cinxia. The sequence goes on from NC_059395.1 coordinate 3,320,097, forward strand.
TCATCATTACAGCCTATACAGTCCACTGCTGGACATAGGCCTCCACAAGTTTACGCCAAAAATAACGTGAACTCATGTGTTTTGCCCATAGTCACCACGCTGGGCAGGCGGGTTGGTGACCGCAGTACTGGCTTTGTCGCACCGAAGACATTATTAAAGAACTAATTAAGTAACATTAATTAAAGAAGGTTATTAGATCGCAAAAGACAAGCACATTGATGAGTGTTCGGTAACAAATAATTATAATAACTAGTGGTCGACCAGTGGTCGAAATTGACTACAATTAATTTAAATTATAGGTTTCAATTTATATATAATTAGTTATTATGTTTGACATTCAGTCAATTATGTTTGAAATTCAGACAAACAATATTAATCTATAGTCTATAATCTATTCTCATTTTAATAGACGTGTGTGCGTCAAATACATGGTAGTGTGTGTAATGTTTTTTATTATTGATTTAATGTATTATTAGGAATAATTAAAAAAAAGTAGCATTCTGCACTCTTTCTTTATGTAAACTATAAGTGTGCGAATTTTAATACTTCTTCGTCCACGCAATTTTCGTAAAGAGGGGTATAAAGTTTTTGCTTCACGTATTAATTTATAATAGATTTAAAGTCTTTCGACTGTCATTCTGCTATGTCATTTTCATAATGTGACCACCTAGTCAGTACTCGGTGTCCGTTATGGACTTTGACATTTGTTTAAAGTAAGGGCAGACACAAGGTGGTTACGCTTACATGTTTATTTGGCAACGACTACTAACTAACATTAGACAATTAAAAACTAGAGAAAATTTTTCCTAGAGTGACAATGGATCATTTCATCTCTGAGATATGTCTTATTTCTAGTCATATTTATATACTAGCTGTGTCCGCGACTTCGTCTGCGTGTATAATAAATAAATAGTAGCTTAGTTACTCCTTCTTACATCACCTATCGGCCAGGAGAAGTCCCGTCAAAATCGGTCCAGCTATTTCATAAATTAGACGAAACAAACAGACAGACAGACAAAAAGTGTTTAAAAATGTTATTTTGTATATATACCGTGTATACATCCATATGCATTTAGTAACAAACGGTTATTTTAATATTACAAACAGACACTCCAATTTTATTTATTTGTATAGATGTAGGACATATAAAAATCTATATCTCTTTGTGTAAAACGTACGTACAATTAAAACATCTAATAAAAATTTTAGATCGATAATTCTTTAGAATCGACTTCAAAACGTATTCTTACAACGCAAACAAAAAATAATAATAATTTCGTTTATTTTCATATCCGCGTACTATTTTGGAGTCGGGCGTCGAAGTACATAAACAACTAGTAGAACTGAAGCAAAATAGACATTATGTATTGTTATAATATCCGGGCCGGCTTTAGAAACTTGCGTCTTTGATAATAATAAACAATGTAATTGTTTTTCACTTTGTGGTAACGTGTTTTGAAACACTTTTTATTAGTCTTTATTTTTAGAGTTTGTTTTACCAGTTTTTGATCAAGTTTAACTTGCACATAAGCTACGAATAGACTTTAACAACAGGAGGTAAAATGGGGCATTAGATCATATTTATATCAATGAGTAACAACAGTTTTTAGACACAAATGTAAATAGAAATCTAATATGTATAAAATTCTCGTGTCGTGGTCTTTCTTGTCAAACTCCTCCGAAAAGGCTGGACCGATCTTTGTGAAATTTTGTGTGCATATTGTGTAGGTTTCAGAATCAGCCAAAATTTATTTTTATACCCCTAAATGATAAGAATGACACGCCTCTAAATATTTTTATTTTTTTATTAAAAAATGTGTTTTTTATTATGATTTGGCATTAAAATACATACAACCCCAAATTTTCACCCTTCTACCACCAACCCCTATTTTGAATAGCTTTTAGTGGCAAGACAACGTTTGCCGGGTCAGCTAGTATCCCATAACATAGTGGTATTTGTTGGTGTGAAAGAATACTATGTCATACTTTTATTTGTTGATCCTGTTATACGTCTGATAATTTTAAAGCTAAACAGTGAAACAGGGAGTTGGTTTTTTAAATCGGACTTTTCTCGGTTTCCACAGTTGATTTGTACGCAGGAGACCGGTTCTTATATATACAAAAAACGATACGTTTTCTTCACGGACAGTCGTATTTATATATTAACAAACTAAAAGAATTACATTGCGAATTGGTGGATAACTTTACAATAATTGTAATTAAATAACCAATCAAGTAATGAAGTCACTTTTGAGTTCCTCCATTAATCACATAATTTTTTAGCGACTTTGTAACCCCCCACCGCTCTTGCTGATGCGTGGTGAAGTTTTCGACTACCCGCGCCTACCCAAAAATCAAGTGTATTTTTTTGTGCAAAGTATATTGAAATATTCAGCGTATTATCTTTAAATATAAGCAATCTAATTAGGAAAATCGTAACTAGCAAATAAGTGTAAACATAGACATAGATAAGATATGTTCAGAAATTACAAAAGAATGATGTGTACTTTTCCATCAAACTGTATTTTGTAAGGAAAAAAAACCGTCAACGTTGGACCACGTTCTAGTTTTACTAGGCAGTCACAGGCCACACTGCCGATCTGTAGTGATAATGAAAAATCGCCTGTGGTATTATTATAATGCATGCATGATTAACAAAAGGCACGGGCATTTTGTGCTCGTGGATGTAAATCTATACTAATACTAGCTGACCTGGCGAACTTCGTATCACCTTATTTTTTTCTGAAATATAATAATAACATAATATATCAAAATAAAATATAGCCTATCTTTTAAGTTGGATCGAACTGCACATGGTGTGCGAATTTTATTTAAGTGGTTTAGGAGTCCATTGAGGACAAACATTGTGACACGAGATTTATATATATTAAGATTATAAAAAAGTAAAGTTTATAACTTTGTTTATATGTAGGGGATAATCTTCGCAAATACTGATCTGATCATGAAAATTCTTTCACTAACAGAAAGCTACACTATTCAGGAGTGACAGAGGCTATATTTTATTGTAATTGAATAAAAAATTCAGTAAATAAGAAAAAGATTAAAATATAATACCAAAATGGTAAATAAACTAGTGCCATCTATAGCTATTAGAAAACAATTTATTAGTCTTTCGACATTATTTAGTCTTATTTTAGTCTATCGACGACCTTTTCTCGATTTTTGATAGATGGCGTTGGAGTAACATATTATTTATTTAAGTGCTATAAAATTTGTTCATTAAAGTATGTTATTTGATACTGTAATTTAGAATAATAAATACACGGGAGCAACATATTATTTATTTAAGTCCTATAAAATTTGCTCTTTAAAGTATGATATTTGGTTCTGTAATTTAAAATAATAAATACACGGGAGCAACATATTATTTATTTAAGTGCTATAATATTTGTTCTTTAAAGTATGTTATTTGGTTAATATAATAATAAGTAACGCCCAACGAAGTGGGCACGAGTCGGCTAGTTTTTAAATAAAAAGAAACCAAAAAAAATTTAAGCAATCTGAACAAGTTTTGGAAAATTAAGCTTCGTGATAAAAAAAAAACTTACTAACATCAAGTTTGAAAGGTGTTTGTTGGTTTTTTTCTTTCTTGATCTAGTAATCGCGTGTACAACAAAAAATAAATACACGTATATTCTTATTACAGAACCCATCCTTTGGAGACTCGCGTGATTAATGGACGACTCCTTATTTACTTTCAAAAAGTAATTTACTCTTTAAAACTACGGTTCAAAAGAGCTCGTGAAACCTACTTGAATAAGAAATTTCTTGTAACATTTTCTTCCACAATACGTAATAATTTCATCTGTCAAGACAGTAATTCCAAAGTTAAATTTGTTTGTTACTACAGTTAAAAATTACAATACGACTTTGCTCCGGGATAAAGGGAAGTGTATACTGAGCACACCTCCATTTTTACAAATTTAATATTATTATATTACAAATTTTATATTATCGTTTTCTAAAATATTCCGATATTCTGGGCAATTTTCATAGTTTTTCATTCCTTAAGAAGCCTTCACAAAGTATTAGAACACTTTTAAAAAAAACACGACTAGAACTGATCCAGCGGTTCTCGAGTTTTGCGCTTAGATACATATTTAATAATGCATTTTTTTTTGAGATATAAAACCTCATTTTAATTGTTTTTTTTTTTTCGTCATGTATAGTATACGTATACAACTATTTAAAAAAATATATAACTATAAATTACTCACAGACGCTCACATACACACCCACACAATAAGGTTATAGTATTTAATTAGGGATATAATAAAACGCATTCTAATTATAAAATAAATAGATTTTTATAATTCGAACATTTTTTATTTCTATAGAAGATTGGTCTCGGGCTGTAGGGTGCTTAACCTTATATTAATAGCGCGGCCTTCCCTTGTCTGAATGTGGAAACTTGAAACTCATATCAACTTTTACTGACTTCTCTGACCCGTGTCTACATTCTTCGAGCTTATTTCTAAACTTTTTCTTATTTATTTTAAGACTTTGCTTGTCTGAATATTCAGTCGAAGGTTGTTAAATATTCGATTTTAATATTTAAATTTGGCGTTGTTATTTTTGTGTCGATTGTTGTGGTATAGGAGTGATAAAAAATGTTATTTACGCCGAGTTTGCGTTTGATTTTTTTTAATCAAATTTTATTTTTTATAAAAATATGATAACACATAACTCATTCTGATTTTATCCGTCAATCTGTAGTTTATGATGGTACATTAAGCTCTAGTCTTTCTTATTCAGAAGGGAACATCTATGTTGAATTATCTCATTGTCAGTTGAATGGTTAACACGCCATTAATGTAATACAGGCCATTATAACATAGTTCAGTACAGCAAAATGTAGTTAAGATTTGATATGCCACATCAAATTACATTAATTAATGTTACGTACATAGAAATTCAAAGGCAATGTTATTGAGCAGTATTAGTTGTTAGAATATATGCATGCGTTTAATTGGCGGAGTAATCAACCAAACATATCGATCAAACGTTGCAAGTTAACATCAAATATTGCGTCTAAAGTAATTAACACTTGATATGACTATTGCTATACGGATTCGCTCAATGTCTATCATCTATTGCTATGAATGTGAAACCCTATATATTGACAGAAATGTAACTTAATCTTGAACTGTTTAACATAATTGTGTTTGCTCGCAAACGAAAAAAAAACCGACTTCAATTACATCGACGAGTAATACAACGTAGATCGACGAAAAAATAGTCAAGTAACTGCGCGTTATCAAAGATAACTCAAAAAGTAGTTATCAGATCTCAATAAAATTTATATGTGACCACATGACAAACATCAGCTTTCGATTAAATTAAAAATTATTAAAATCGGTACACCCAGTAAAAAGTTATTGCGGATTTTCGAGAAATTCCCTCGATTTCTCTGGGATTCCATCATCAGATTCTAGTTTCCTTGTCATGGTACTAAACTTGGGATATCTCCTTTCCAACAAAAAAAGAATTATCAAAATCGGTATATCCAGTAGAAAGTTATGCGGTATAATACAACGTAGGTCGACGAAAAAAGCGTCAAGTAAAAACGCATTATTAGATATAGCTCGAAAAGTAGTTGTTAGATCTCAAATAAATTTAAATGGGACCAATCGGCACACACTACCTTTCGATTAAAAGAAAATTTGTCGAAATCGCTCCACCCAGTCAAAAGTTCTGATGTAACATACATAAAAAAAAAAAAAAAAAAAAATACAGTCGAATTGAGAACCTCCTCCTTTTTTGGAAGTCGGTTAAAAATAGATCAAAACGTAATTATTTATATTGTCATGTTTCTGGAACACTTTAAGTTAACTTCGACAAAAGCTAGCACATACATGATCAACCTTATATTTTATTTCTCACATTTTTTATCTGTGCAATAATTACAGTCATTGATGACTGTTAAAAATTAATAAATTTTGTTTTACAAGTTGAGGCTGTTAGTTTTACCAAATCAGCTTTGGAATGAACCTTTGCACGAGAATGTTAAAAGAAATGTGTCAGACTTCCAGTGCTGTGGTTCTGTTTGACAGCCTCGTACAATGATGCAAGAACGCAATAGGAGTAACTCACAATCAGTGGAAAGTGCTTCTACATAGACGTTCGTAGTCTTCTATTCTCAAAACCCATTTTTAGTTTGAACACGCTTTAAAAAAACGAAACTGTTCTAGACATGACTGTAATGTTTCAGCTTTCTCGATTTTTTTAATATATTAATTGACATAATGTTATTTGACTTGCTAAGCTTCTTTCACAGTGAATGCAACGTAGTCGAACTCAACGAGCCAAAATATATAATATTTATTTAAACTTATTGCACAATAATACAAAATTAAAACAATAAAACAAATAAGATTAAAAATAATTAACTAGAATTATGCAACAGATGGCCTTATCGTTAACACTTCAGTTGTTGATGTGACTTAACTGACAAGAATGATGACTTTTTAGCGATAAGGCCGCCTATTGTACAAAGCTAACACTAATCTTAATATATCGTATTTTTCTTTGGTTTACAATAAAGAATATTTATTTATTTATTTATTATGATGACTCCTTTTCGCCTACCATATAAAGCATAATTTTGTGTTCATAACTTGTCACATCTTCGCGAACTTTTTCTGGCAAACTTTAGGCAGAGGACTAGCTTTAAAAGTTTATAATATATATATGTACGTTTTAAGCAGTATCTTTATATTTAAAAGCCGGCCAACAAGCGTACGATTTGCCTAATGATAAAGCAATAGCTGCTTTTGCTTATGGACACGTATAACGAAAGGAGCATTACAAGCGCGTTGCCACCCGGCAATATCAGTGGTATAGCGATGGGAGGGGGGATGGGGGATGGTTGGACATATTATATGGTTTTCGAATGGGGGGGCACCGGGTGCGAGTTAAGCTCGCTACGTCACTGCAGCCTGTATCTTACCTATTACGGGAATACAGCACTACTTGAGATCAGCATTGGTTTGCCGTGATCTTCTATAAGGTCGAGGTACTTCCCCAATCAAGCTAAAATTTTGAACAAGTTGAACTTGCTGTACCCTACCACAATAAATTCTCTAAACTTGTGTACTTATTCGCAGGTAATAACAGCAAGCCGGTGCCTAGTGTTGTGCGCGGAGAGCCGCGGCGAGATGGAGACGTGGGCGGGCGCGCTGCGAGGCGCCCTGCACCGCGGCGCTGATGTAGCCGACCTCGTCGCCAGCCTGTCCTCTGGAGACCATCACTGGTATATAAATTACTATTTCTAACACTTGATTTCGTATTTACTATTAAAAATTGGTTTATTTGTATTATGGTAACTCCTGATTATATTATAGATAAAATTAGTCTCATTTTTTTATACTACGACAAGGTTAGTGCCAAAAAAGCTTACAGATCAGCTGATGGTAAGCAATTACCGTAGTCTATAGACGGCTACCGCATCAGAAGCATCGCAAACGCATCGCCTTGCAAGAAGAAGAAAAAAAACAATCTATAAGAAACAGTATACGCCCATAGTGCACGCCAAAAAAATGAAAAATGAACAGTAAAAATAAAACTAAGATATTATAACAGAAATTTCCTTACTAGTAGCCTTACTAGGCTGTTACAGGACTGTAGTTTTAGTAATAAATAGTCTGTAGGATATGCATAATTTTAAATTAACACGTTCAGTGCCACCGACTCGCCCTGCGTGTTTACGTTAATTTTATTCCAGTGCCGGTGACTCGCGTGGCGAGTTCAGTGTTTTTCGGTAATATTTTCAAAACGCTTCTGTATATTCTGTTCAAAATTACAGTGTAGACTTAATATGACATTATTTAAACATTTACATGGTGGCCTGGATGTAAAGAACATTTTTACATTTGAAAGAAAAAAAATATTCTGCAATGCCATGAACTCGCTAGGCGAGTTCAATGTCGCAGATTCTCAAATTTTAACGTCATCAAATTAATAGCTTGGATACTATTTATAATATGAACCTAAAACAGAATGAAAGCATCACAAACATCTAAATAACAGATAAATTACGGTTTTATTAACAGATATGGTTTTATGTTAGATTTTTAGTGGGTTGATGTGGCGTTCACTGTAAATCTAATATGAAATTGGATAATTCTTTTTTTTTGTGTTTGTTATTGTTAGGACAAGTTTCGTTTAGAAGAAAATTAAAAGCTTTTTTTTTACTAACATAAGTTTTTTTTTAATTTCATGATATGAAATGTGAGTGAGTGAAATACACTCGAGAGCAAAGAAATCGCACACCCCTACATTTTAATTTTGACCGCAAGTATTTTTTTAATTTAATGTTGTTTGCAAATACAACTTGAATTAAATTGAAGTACACATTGTTAGCTTTCTAAAAACCCATATGTGCAGCTTTGACCTTCGAAATCATTACAATAGCAACAAAACAATAGAATTACCCAAATTCACTCGTTCGGGTAGTTCGGTTTGTAAGACGTTGAGCAGGTATAAAAGGTTAAAAAAAATATTTTTTCGACGACAATGATTTGTTAATACGAGGTATTGCCCCCCCCCCCCCCCCTGAATAACCGCTTCCATTCGATTTTTCATTTTAGAAATATTTTTTTTTACAAACACTTGTGGTATGCTGTCCCATTCTTCCTTGATTGCGGTTTGGAGCTCTCTTAGACCTGTCGGCGGTGCGTTTCTTGCCCTTACTCTTTTTTTTAGTTTATCCCATTAGTGCTCAATAGGATAGGAAATTGCTGTTCATAAATATTATTAGTATAAAATATAACCTTAAAATTAACCACTGTATCAAAAGTTGAGAACCACTGCCTAAATTACGAAACAAATTTACCTTTTATTTTATCCTTTGAGTTTTTTGCCATGTTTTTAAGTTAGAACACACTGAATAGTCCTCAAATACTTTATACTTCCCATACAAATGTTACGGAAACTAAGCCGGCCACAATAATAACAAAAGATAAATTTTACCCTTACATAATGCCAGTGAACTCGCGTGACGAGTCCATTCAAATTATATTGCAGTGCCGGCGACTCGCTTAGCGAGTCCAACGTGAAATGTATGAGGCATCCGCGAAGACATCATGAAAATCGTAGTGGCATTGAACGTGTTAAAATAAGGCGTGCCTAACTTACTGGTTAGTTGAGAGAGTTGGGAGTACCCAAGCCCCAAAAAGAGCATTGCTTAAAAACACTATTATTGCCCTGTGATCTTCTGTAAGGTTGAAGTGTTTTCCCAGTCAGGCTGCTTCAGATTTCGAGCAGAGTATTTTGTGTTGTGGCCTTAGTTTACCTTAGTTTTTAAAGTTACCTTTAATTTTTCAAAGAATTCTTGCTATTAAAACTTGTATAATTCTATGTCTATTGTATATCTACTTGTATATCTTTTTCTAGAAGCTATTTTGAATTATCGACATATTTCCTATTGATTTGTAGCTCTTGTAATGGAAGAATTAACATGTTGTTATGTCATGTGTTAAATGTACGTATAAATAATAAGGTATATTCCTATGCCACGTGCAGGGATCGAACCTGCGACTGCCAGCTCAATAATTATAAGCCAGGGCTGTGACCCTTGCGCTAACGCGTCATCAAGTTTATTTATTGTATATCGTATCTACTCGTAATTTTGATAATCTAAATGCTAATAACTAACTTAACATTACAAGCGACAAAACACAATTAGTAAAATTAACAAAAATTTTAAACTTTTGTAACTCTTCGTTAAGGCTATTCATATTTATTTAAATTTTCGTGTCTAACTTGTCTCTGTTTTTGTTACAATATGGCGAAATTTGTGATGAGAATTTAAAATTTGAGCGAAACTGATGAATACAACTGTGTGGAGTTAAATTAACGTTACACGAATATTTCAAACTTGTAAAAAAAATGTAAATTATCTTTTGTCGTTTTCTTTTTATGTACTTTCTGACCCGACAAAATTTGTTCTATTTTGCGAAATCTCAAACGCGCGAATATAAAATTGACATTACTTTTTCAGAATATTTTCAAATATTATGCGTAGTTTTCTTTGTATTCCAGTCCGTAAAAACCTTCTATATAGCATTAAAAAACTTAATAACAATTAGCTGTAAGATTATTAAATAAATTGCTACTGTTTAGTCATTTCCAATATATTTTTTATGTAACTAAGTTGGCAAACAAGCGTACGGCTCACCTTATGGTAAGCGATTACCGTAGCTTATAGACGCCTGCAACAGCAGAAGCATCGCAAGCGCGTTGCCGTCTTAATCCCTAATCCCCCCCCCCCCGGAGCTCTGGTCACCTTACTCACCAACAGGAACACAACACTGCTTTAAAACAGTATTATTTAGCTGTGATCTTCTGTAAGGTCGAGGTACTACCCCAGTCGGGCTGCTCCATTTGAGCAGAAAATTTTCTGCTATGCCCTACCTCAGTTTTAACAAATTGTATTTTTTGTCCTGTATGAAATGAAATGAAAACATATATATGGCGAACAATAATATATATACACAAACGACGAACGTCCAGAATTTTTAAATAGCTAAAAATTAGTCATTTTAGCAAAAACAATATACAATTTAAAAATTACTACACCTTTACATTATGTATGTCATCATCATTGGCCTTAGTCCGTCTATTGTAAACGATTTAGACAGTATCAGACAGACACTGTGTCGCCTAGGCCACTGTGCAGGAAAACGCAGAGTTGCCTAAGCTCTGCGGCACCCTCTCGACCTCACTGGCTAGGCCCACAGGAACGACTATTATGTATGTACGTTTACATTATTAAAACTGACACTAAATGTTTGCTTGCGGGATAAATTTCAATTTGAAAGATTCAGCTCAGCAGAATTTGCAGTTAGAAAAGTTCGTCAACCGACCAGTTGTTGCTGCCCGATTAATATTTGTCTCGTTACTGTCGTATTAATTTCGATTTGTTACTGTGATAATATCAAAAGCAATTAAACCATGTGAATAGATAAATTTATATTCTAATTCCCCAGGTACGCGGCAACACACGCTCGGCCGACGTTCTGCAACGTATGTAGGGAGCCTCTCGGCGCGTTAGGGACCGCACACGCGCTGGCCTGCGAACTGTGCAAGTACAAAGCTCACAAGCGCTGCGCAGCGCGGGCGCCGCCATCTTGCAAATGGAGCACGCTCGCCTCACTCGGACCTCACCTCGTCGAAGACACAGACAGCGTAAGACAATTTTTTTTAAGTAAATTTCTTTACGCACGCTTGACATGGGAATTAAGCTGATGAATGCGTGACGAGAGCGTTACGAAAAGTGTGATCGGGCGATGCGAACGGAATTTGAGAGGGAGATATAAGGTAGTGAAGATAGAAAGAGAATGAGTTGCGTTTCTTAAGTTTGACTTTAGTCGTGTGGTCTAAAGCAAACTCGTTTTTTATATTGTAATTTTTATTAATACAATTTTGTTATTCGTAAATACTAAAAATGTCTTACAAAGGGATGATATGCTATAAAACAGAATTTAAGATGAGCTTGTATAGATGTACTGCTTTGAGGAGTTTACCGTACTGTGGGACTCTGTGTAGATGTACCTAGTTTAGGTTGCTTAAACTTCTAAGTATTCGGCGTCGAATTTACACCGATATTAGAAATGATGGCTTCAAAAATATGTAACAACTAGCTGACCTGGCGAACTTTGTACCGCCTTCTTTATTTTTTTCTTAAATATAATAATTAATATATCAAAATAAAATATAGCCTGTCTTTCAAGTTGGATCGAACTGCACATGGTGTGCGAATTTTATTATAATCGGTTAAGTGGTTTAGGAGTCCATTGAGGACAAACATTGTGACACGAGATTTATATATATTAAGATTAAAAATTTACTTTCCAAAAACATGAGACGATTGAAAAAAAAATTGCAGTATAATATAATTTATTTTATACCGTTATATAGTTCCAAAGTATTGTTCGTGATGTTCAAAATAGTTTCAAATAAGAAAAAATCTTAAGAGGGGAGTTGCAGGTTTAAATCTACAATTCTACATCATACCAAATTTCATTAACGCTCGTCCTAGATCTTCAATTCGATTACATAATAACACTTAATAATCTCAAAAATGATTTCACTTTAAGCTGAAAAAGACAGTAACAAATGTAAGAATATTACACTAGGTCTAGGCGCTTAATTCAGTAAATCTAGAATACTTATAATGGACAGATCTCTGGATAATCCAGATCACTTCGTTTTACGAGTATTGATGAATGAAGTATCAAATAAGTCGTTTTATAGGGCAATAAATTTCGTAACGACACGATTCTATGGTATTATGCTTTGAGAACGACGTTATTCGAAAATTTACTATTGTATGATTTAAATTACCACATGGGAAGCGACTAGATGTAATGATTTGTTTTATGGTCTTTGAATCGCGAGTTTACTTAGGTGTGACGTCACTACGTAGAACGAATTCTTATCACCATCTACGAATCGCAATATGTATAAATAAAAATGAATCACTAAATTCCTTGCTAAGTGCAAAACTCGAGAACGGCTGGACAAATTCGTCTATTTTTTTAAGTTTTCTAATACTTTGTAGATTTTAAAAAAATGAAAAAAAAATCAAAATGTGTGTAATGTTTTGTAATATTGATCTTGAGATAATTAATGTTCTACTAAAGAAAACAACGAATTCCAAAATATAGCTTTGAATTTAAAATTTAAACTCGTGTAAAAAACACAAAGAAATCATTAAAATTATAAAATAGTATAGATACAAAAACCGTTCGTTATCTTATTATTAAAAAGTACGTTCTATTTTAAAACAGTTATTAGGCATCAAAGTATTGTTCTCGTGCGAAATTTTAATTATAAAAGCCCGAAAAAAAAAAATTTAATAGACATCAGTTAGCAACTTTTTTCATTTTTAATAAATTGTAATTTAAAACGTAAAACCTTGTTATATTTAAATTTGAGGGTAAAAAGTCAAAGGTCCGAAATTCTAATTAAGCTTAAAATTCAACGTTCTTTTATCAAACAAAATGTCGCAATTTTTTTTATCTCTGTCGTAATGTAATTGAAATGGCCGAACGTTTGTAACGTCATATGTTTTTTTGTTCATCATTGGTATATGAAAAAACCGATTTGATGTAATGGTCACAGTGATTCGTCAAATTAAAATTTGTTGGTGACATGCGTGTCTGGAAATTGTGTGACTTAACGGCAGTCGTGTTCAAAATAGATTTTGACAAATAGTAGACACCATAGTTTTATGTAGTTTCGTTTTTTATTTTTATTTTTATCACTAGAATTGTGTTTAAAAAATTATGCGTGTAACGTAGCAACAACACTTTTTCTATTACAACCTTTAATATTTAAAAGAAAGATGTCATGATGTTAAAATACTTGCTTTCACATATTCTCCATATTAAATTTTATCATTTCATTTGCATAGTTTAATTCCCTATTTTTATTCGTTCTAGAATATAATAATGCCGCACCAGTGGTTGGAGGGCAACTTGCCAGTGGCTGCCAAATGCGACGTCTGCGACAAGACCTGTGGTTCGGTGCTCAGGTTAGTACATATATTTTAAGCAAAACTTGCTAGTTACATTCTGGCCAATAAATATGTATCAATTTTTTTTGCTTAACTTCTTAGTTAACTGCTCAGGTAAACAGGTATATTTTATTAGTTGTAAAGAAGTATTTTTTTAAGAAATGGATGAAGGGTATTTAGTCACTTGGTATCTAATTCATATTTCAAGTAAATTACTTTTTACTAATTGTACGTTTGCTAGTTGTATATCGATTCTTTAACTTCTTTTATTATTTTTATCTTACACTAGCTGACACAACGTATTTTATGCTATATAAACTGCAAGCAATATACTAAAACGTTTTTCCGTCAAACTGGCTACTTTGTAGCAACAATTGTTTTTTTTTTATAAAAAAAAAGTTGAACGCCGAAAATTTTATGGTAAAAAATGTTCATAATTATCAAGTAGCTTTCATATGATGTATTCACTATTTAATGTTTATTTATATCAGACAACTCACGAAACCAATTACGTTTTGGTGCTTCAATCGAGTGTGAGATGTTTATTTAATACTCCACGGCTACTTCAACCATTTCTTGGAAATCATTCAGGTTCAGTCCCGAAGGAGCATTATCTTGTCCCTCGGATGAGCACACGAATTGGGTATTTCGAAGCTTAAAAGGGTCTCGGACTATGTTTACTTAATTGCCGTGTAACGTAGGTTTTTATTACGTTTCAACCATCTTCCTGGCGTAGTGATAACGTATCTGCGTGTAAGGGATTTACTACTCAGACCAATTTTAATGGTGTAGGCGATAGGATTTTTCCTATCATCGCGCGAACAAAAGTTTTGTTGGAGTAAAGGACAAAATAACAACAGTCTAGTTTTTTTTAACAAACGAGTATCGAAATTTTTTATTGTGTTATTATTGACCCATCTCACTCTGTAAATCTCGAAAATCTGAAAGAGATATTCTCATTACTCGTTGGTAAAAAAAATTGTCTTCAATTTCCAGGTATTTTGAAGATAGACTCTGCGTCATCAAAAAAGTGTAATTTTGGCTACCATATCTTAAACATATTTTTCGATTAGAAAGAAATTACTTACCCTAAAAAAGTCCAGTCCAGCACTATAAATGTCACCAAAAATAAGAAACTTGAGTCGAGATTTTATGAAATTGTGTAAGTTTTCGAGTGAGAAAACTTGAAGTCGACTTGGAGTTACATTAAATCTTCAAACTTATTTCATCAATATCAAATTCATTGCTCTTGATGTTCAAATAGAATACGCGTGATGGAAACTTCTTATTTTACGTAATATAAAATTTCTTATAAAACGGAAATTTTTAAGTAACTTACCCAAGACTAATAACTCATGGAATTTGGATTTAGGTACTTTTATTTTTCTGATCTAAAGAAAAAAATACTATTGGTGATTTACAAAGCGACTTCATACGAAATTCACAATTCTTAAAACAGTAATAACTAAACTTTCGGATCATCCATCAAAACAAAAAATGTAGGTTTTATCAGATTGTAAGTTAGATCACTTATATCAAAAATTTGACTAAACCCGCCTCCAATTTCGTGCAATAGATTTACTAACACTGAAACAAACACATACAGGACACTAACGAAAATTTTAAAAATATTTGTTTGACTTCTAATGGTCTTATATACACACCTAAAATTTATTTTTCCCAAAAATCTTTTATGTTCTGCAAACATCAGTCTCTTGCAATAAAATTTAATGTAAAAAAAAACTTATAACAAGGAACATATGTCAAAAATTAATATTTTTCTAGTAACTTCTAACAGGGCAAAAACGAAAACTCTAACAGGCTAAATTATATGATGCACATGCATGCACATTTGTAAAATATTTTTTAAATACTGATTGTTACATAACAACATTTCCAATAATTTCTGAAGATACCGCTCAGTTTAGAAAGTTCTAGTGAAAAGAATGAACTCAATACTAAATTGTTTTAACAAACTTTTACGTGTCTTACTTCTTAATTTTTTTTAGCTACAACAACAATATATAGTCTTTTCGCGTTAAGAAAATAATGACTTATCTGTTTAGCCATATCCGTAGACCAATCAAGTCGTAAAATATTAGAACGAGTGACCATATTGACCAGTAGCACCTACCTTGAATAAATGAAAAAACTATCCTTCAATAATACTAAACCGTTGTCATTTAAAAAGAAATATCAAGAATATAAATAGAAGCAATTGAAATTGAATAAATAGTATGCAAATGTAACTGCCACGTGGCTGTCAATAAAACTGCATAGAGGGAGGGAAACGTCGTCATCCCGGACCCGACGGGATCGCATTTGCATGGAACGTGTACTCCGACTGGTTTTAGTAATATAGTTTATGACAATGTGTATATCTTTTTACTGTATATAATATATATTTTATATATAAAATTGTCGTGTCACAATGTTAGTTAAAATACTCCTACGAAACGGGTGGACCGATTTTTATGAAATTTTGTGTGCATATCTGGTAGGTCTGAAAATCGGCTAATATATCTATTTTTTATAGCCCTATGTTTGTAGTGTCCGCTAGTATATATATATATATATATATATATATATATATATATATATATATATATATATATATATATATCAGTTCAGTATGTTATACTTATGATACGACTGGCTTTATCTTTTTTTTTAAACTTATTATGTGTATTTGCTTTTTTAGATTTGTTTGGCTTTGCTGCGGGAACAGAATTTTTTTTTTAAAGAACACAACAAGTTCAAC
The DNA here is from genome assembly GCF_905220565.1 of Melitaea cinxia. Classification (NCBI taxonomy): domain Eukaryota; kingdom Metazoa; phylum Arthropoda; class Insecta; order Lepidoptera; family Nymphalidae; genus Melitaea; species Melitaea cinxia. The sequence goes on from NC_059395.1 coordinate 3,336,398, forward strand.
TTCTTATTTCCCAAATACTGGTAAATCCTGTTTACTAAATTCTCAATGTTGAAATCCCTTATACCTTGGTCTTCACCGCTGCTTCATTGTAATAATTAACATCCGACACCAACTGTTGTCGGCCTTTTAAATTAACTGAAATAACGATATATAAATAACGCTCCTGACAGGGAACCCTAAAAGAATCTTTCCAAGCTTACCCTCTTGGTCAATACATACCCTTTTTTCATCACAAAACTCGTTGTATTTGAACAACTATCTCTAAGAACAAAGACGGTAAACCTTTTTATATACAAAGTTTTGAGTTTTGGTAACCTAACTGTGTTATTTATAAGTAGTATAAAAAAAAGCTTCTTTAGATTTGAGTTTCAAGTTGTTTTGTCATCTTTCTCATGATTATTATCTATACTAATATTATAAAGAGGAAAGATTTTATTGTTTGTTTGTTTGGAATGAATAGACTGCGAAACCACTGAACAGATTTGAAAAATTCTTTTGTTTTGTTATTTTTGTGAAATACCCGTGCGAAGTCGGGGCGTAATGCTAGTATATATATAATATATGTCTGTAATTTCTGAACTTAAATACCAACATATATATATATATATATATATATATACTTATTATTAAAATTGAAATAGCGGTCGCGAGCGAAACTGCGTGTGTAGCTAGATAAAATACGTACATATACGTCTGTTAACAGACTAATAAAATTGCTATTCATCGTCACTATCCGTGTCGACGTGTCGTGTATATGGATGCAAAAAATTTTATTAGCATGCAAACGACACGTGTCTGCAGCAATCAATTTACAAACCTGCAAAAAAGTAATAAAGAACCGCCGGATCTGTCGGAAATTTCCATACAATTTTCTCGTTACAGAGGCTCGTTTAATAGTTGAACACTTTTACACGGAATAAAAATAAACGGTGGTGTTTTTAATTTGTAACAGAAAGCATGTTTTATTTTCATATTAAATGATATTTTAATATGCCGATGTCTGTAGATAGTAATACTGATGAGAGATATTTGGAAAAAGGAAATTATTTTTAACAGACTTCAAAAAAGGAGGAGGTTACTCAATTCGACCGTGTATATATATATATCTGTATGTTCGGGGATAATTTCGTCGTTTATGAACCGATTTTGATAATTCTTTTTTTGTTGGAAAGGAGATATCCTAAGTGTTCCAGGATCCAGGATCTGATGATGGGGTCCCAGAGAAATCGAGGGAAACACTTTAAAAAATCCGCATAACTTTTTACTAGGTCTACCGATTTTGATATTTTTTAATTTAATCGAAAGCCGATGTTTATCATGTTGTCATATTCAAATTTCATCGAGATCTGATTACAACTTTTCGAGTAATCTTTGATAGTGCGTATTTACGTGACAGTTTATCGTCTACCTACGTTGTATTACTTGTCGATATAATTGAAGTCGGTTGTTTTTCATTTGCCAGCAAATACAATTATTTATTTAGATTTTTACCAGTTTTTGTTTTGGCATTGCCAAATTGGATGTAGTTAGATCGATGTCATTTCGAAAGTCTAATACAAAATTTGAAGTTCGATTTCATCTTAATACACAATCAACAATGAAGCTATTATTTTACAATAAATTGTAGCAAAAATTTACAAAATTTAATTTACACAACATTTTAATTTAAGTTCGCAGTTATAATAGACAGACACAAAATATAATGAGCAACTTCGTTCGCATTATTTGTTATTATTAAAGTTCTTTTTGAATATTGATCTGAAATGAAACTCTGCATACATTTCAAACTGTAGCCGTGCCTTATCATTTTTAGCATACAAATGCACGCGGTGGTCCACGAATAATATTTACTTTTTAAACTTTGTTTACTTCAGTCTCCTTTTGAAAGAATTTAGAACACGCAATTAACTGAGGTAGGGCACAGCAGGAATTTCCTGTTCAAAATATGGAGTAGCCCGACCGACTGGGGTAGTGCCTCGACCTTAGAGAAGATCACAGCTAAATAATACTGTTTTCAAGCAGTATTGTATTCCTGTTGGTGAGTAAGGTGACCAGAGCTCCTGGGGGGATTGGGGGTTGGGTTGGCAACGCGCTTTTGATGCTTCTGGGGTTGCAGACGTCTATAAGCCATGGTAATCTCTAACCATCTGGTAAGCCGTACGCTTGTTTGCCGACCTTGTGATATAAAAAAAACATGCTTTTTAAAATTTTTCTTTATAGTAAAGCTGTTTACAATACAAGTGCAGAGCGAAGAATGGACGAATTTTGTTTTGTCTATTTTAAGTATAATAGGTAAAGAGCGAGGTCGATTAGCCTATTTTGTTGTTGATTGTTTTTTGTACATTATAATTAACTTTTTAATCTTGTAAATGGAAAGATGTGCAAAGGTGTTGGTCGTAACCTACCCTACATTCCTACGTGCGTTACTAATATATAGATATTATAAATACGAAAATTAGCCACAACAATGCACTTTTAAATTTTAAACTTGATAAGTATAGGTAACTCAATATATCATAATGTGACAATTTTTTCGGATTTTATCGGTCCTCCCGTGACCATAGTTGCTGCAAAGTATCCGAAACGTCGGGCATTTGAAAAACTTAATGAACCGCGATAATATCCGAAAAAGTTGTTTCATTATAATAAGTGAAATTCGCGTTAACATAAGAAAATAATAACTCAATATATATCCAAAATAATACACAGTCTACTTAGGAAAGGAACTTAGTTTATTTTAATGCCGAACTTATATGGAATATAAGTTAATAGTAAAACAGTCAACTATTTAGATCAATCAAGAAGCCACAAGCCACTACATGATATTTACATTTGCGGTGTTACGTTCTCAAAGTCCACTAAATCACGCTTATATAATACACTCAGTGCTCTAGAGCTAGTGGTTCTAAATCCGTCTTAATCTTAATAATAACCGCCGCGGATGAAGAGGTCTTAGTTATATAAGTTATATTGCGGTGGAAATGGACTGCAGAAGATGTTAGCGTTATTTTTGAAATATGGTACTTTTGATAATACGTATGTAGGCGTGTGAGTTTTACGTATTAGGCGTGTTCAATATTTAATTATTATGTATAGTTAGAATAGCGCAACAGCTGTATCAAGATGAACATTTTTATTTGTAACTAGCTGTGCCCGCGACTTCGCGTGGAATTTAATAAAACAATTATTGTTTAATTCGAAGAGTTATAAAACAAAAAAAATCTAAAATAAAAGTAGCCTTAGTTACTCCTTATTACCTCAGCCAGTGAAAGTCCTGTCAAAATCGGTCCAACCGTTTCAGATTTCAGCCGAAACAAACAGACGGACAGACAGAAAAATTATAAAAAAAAAATATTTTGCTATATGTAGCGTGTATACATACGTATGAATTTAGTAAAAAGCAGTTATTTTAATATTAAAAACAGACATTCCTATTTTATTTATTTCTGTAGATACGTATTGCCGTAAACAAATATTCTTTTTTTATAATATATGTATATTGATATTTATTGGAACGAAGTTCCTTACGGCAGCCTTAACATTGGCGAGCGAACTGAAAAAAATGTGATACTAAAACCGTAAGAAAAAATATATAACGGAAGTGACGTAATATCAGTCACACGACTGTATAATATGACGCTTGTAAATTAAAATATTACTAATAAACTTTTTTTTAAAATTATTTATGTAATTTTATACTGTCGACAAAAATAAATACAGACATTTTTTTATTTCACTTAATAGTTTGAATTATTATTATTATTATTTCGTTTGATTTATTTTATTTTACGGTATTTGTTATTTTCTAAAATATTAAATTTCCTAAAAACTTTTGAGTATTTAATTAAAAACCAATCAACAAAATTAAAAAAAAATCAAGAACTAGAAAATATATATAAAATTCAACCTTTTTTTTTTCAAATTGTGTTTTTTTTTTTTTTGATTTTTCAATGGAACCGGGCGCACCTCGTAACCTATTTTTAGCTCAGGTACAATTCTCAGCACCTCTTGTTACGGTCGTTTTAAGCAAAGCTCTTCCGTAATATGCTACTCGGATGTTTCAAGCAAATCCCTCGCGGTTTTATTTTCTACTTCAACGTTAAATTTCCGCACTCTAACATCGACGCTTCTCAGGTAGATTCTGGGAAATTCAGGGCTTTCTCGGCAATTTGCTGGTAATAGTCGTAAAGTATGATAAGAGAAATGAAAATGTATGACAATTGGCCTAAAGTTAAGGACGAAATATTACGATGGGATTTTTCTTGTCGAAAACGATTCGTGTAGTTTTTTTTTGTGTATTTTTAACCGACTTCAAAAAAAGGAGGAGGTTACTCAATTCAACCGTATATATATATTTTTATGTATGTATAACTCCTTCGTTTATGAACCGATTTTGATAATTCTTTTTTTGTTGGAAAGAAGATATCCCTAGTTTAATACCATGGTAAGGAAACCAGGATCTGATGATGGGATCTCAGAGTGAATCATGTGGTCACATGTAAATTCATCAAGATTTGATCACAACTTTTGTACAACACTATAACTAATACTAAATCTTATCTACACTCAAACTACTACAAATAAATAAAATTGGAGTATCTGTTTGTAATAATAAAATAACCGCTTTTTATAAAACTCATGTGGATGTATACACGGTACATATACCAAAATAATATTTATTACAGATTTAATCGGTCTGTCTGTTTGTTCCGGCTAATCTCTGAAACGGCTGGATCGATTTTGACGGGACTTTCACTGGCAGATAACTGATATAATAAGGAGTAACTTCGGCTACTTTTATCTTAGAAACTTATTTATTTTATAACTCTAAGAACTGAACAATAACTTTTTTGGTTAAATCCACGCAGACGAAGTCGCGGGCAGAGCTAGTTCCAATATAATAATAATTAAACGCATTATTATCGACGTTATTAAAATTACAATGCAGAACGCTCATCGAATACCTACTTTATAAAATACAGTGCTAAAAAACATACTTGGACCAATAGCAATTGTGACGTAAAGAATGCGTAGCACCCCAATTAAAAATTGAAAAAGATTTTTTTTATTTTTCATTTTAACGACGAACTCAAATACAACCTCTACAAGTGTGTCAATTAAATAATAAAAGCTAAATTGAAATTTATTAGTTAATAAAGAATAGTTCTTTTTTTAAAGTATCGTCGATGTGATAAAAATGTATAAATGAAAAAATTGCACTACGAAATAAAACTCAAAATTGTGTACGTAATAATCCTTCCAGAAACATTAAATAAACATAAAAATAGTATATATTTTTTACTACCTATTTTTTTTTTTTTTTTTTTTGTGTGTGTGTGTACAAAACTTATTACCATAAGTCATAGACTTAATTAGTCAGTATCATAAAATGTGACCAAGGGGAACAGAAGACAGTCTACGTTCTTAGTCTACTACAGGTTTTTTTTTCCTTTTTTTTTGAAATGTCGAGACCAGGTGTGCTTCTGTAACGAAAGATTGTGTCAAAAAACGTATCGCGTGATGATTGCGCCAATGTTACGTCGAATGGATAATACGCGGAGGAGTTTGATCGATGGCATAAATATAATAATCGGTTTTTTAGTGATTGATTCAGCCTATAACTCATGTATTAGAAGGGTCGGAGCTTACGAACTCGCTGCTCCATTTCGGGTTAGTGGATACATTCCCTATTATGAGTAACGATCGCTATTAAGTGTCTGCGACTACCGAGACAGACAGCTTAACGTGCGCGAGGTACGGTGGGCAGATCCAGAAAAAGATACACCCAGAGCGGAAATAATTTTTAAGCGCTTAGGCTTCTAGGCGCCTTCTTCTTCTTCGCCTAGGTTCTAATCCAGAGTAGTCGTCACTATAACTCTTTATTCTATTTCTATAACAGGTTACAAGACTTCCGCTGTATTTGGTGTCGCAAATGCGTCCACGCAAGCTGTCGGCCAAACTGGCGCGCCGCCTGCTCTCTTGGTCCCGCGCGGGCATCCGTCGTCCCTCCCACGAGGTTACACTCCGTTGGACCAGACGACGGATGGCTTCCAGATAGACCGCCTAACGCTTCACCGCTCATCGTCTTTGTCAATTCTCGATCTGGTAAGTTTCAAATTGCATCTGAATTCATTTATTTTGGCAGAATAACTGATTTACTCATGACCTGTTACGTAGTAACTATGTAAACTTCGTCTGCCTTTAAAGATCTTTGTTTTGACAGCTTTGAAGCATAGTTTATAAATTGTTCTAAAACTTCATTTCTTGCTTAATGAACAGTAATAATTTTTTCTATACCTAATTTAGTAAATATTTTGTTCCTAGTGTAGTTTTCCAGTACTCTTTATTTCAAAATCACGTCTTTTAAGTGAGGATTGTCTTGAGAAACGAAACTTAACATAGGTATTAACCAAAATAACTTTAACGATTATGTGTCGAAGACATACATTATATACAATTAAATGAATATAAGATAGGTTATATTGTCAGTAACTGGATTTAAATCAATTTATTTATTTTTATCTATTCCAATCTAACGATGGCAATATAAGCCACTCATAAAACTCTTTAAGCTAGAAAGCTTTAAAATAGCGGCGATAAAACGAAAAAGAACAATTTCCGCAGGCGACAACCAGGGCGTTAAATTCCTTCGTCGCTTCAAACAGCTTTTAAATCCTGCCCAAGTGTTTGAACTGAGCGGGGCCGGGCCTCGCCTCGGCCTGCGATTGTTTAGACACTTCGCGCCTCTGAGGGTACTTGTCTGTAGCGGCGACGGCTCGGTCGGTTGGGTTCTTCAGGAAGTGGACAAATTGGATATGCATGTAAGACTTTTTAGCATTTTATTTATGTTGAAAATATAAATCTTCTGCTGTAGGTCATGAACGGCAAATAAATGCAAGAGAAATTTATTCAATAGTGACTAATGATATTTTTTTTGAAAGTAAAGCTTTACAATAATAAACATAATAATCACTGACTAGCGACTAGGAAATGTAATGTTATGGGGAAAATATGATGATTTTCCCATTGGATTTTTGTCATAAGAGATAGTAAGATATGTATATGTATGTGTATGTATGTATATATATGTGTGTGTCTAATGTGTATATGTATGTATATTTACGTATTATATGTATATATTATGTATGTACACCTCCATGCCGTCTAATTCTTTAGTCATGTCCTTTTCATGCTAGAGGTTGTCTGGAAGAGATCGCTCTTTTAGCGATAAGACCGCCTTTTGTACATGTCTATATTTTCTTTTACGGTGTAAAATTTTTCTCTGATAGTGTACAATAAAAAGTATTTGTATTGTATTGTATTGTAAGATATATTGTTTTCTAATTTTTACGCGAGTTTCACTCATTATAATGAAACAACTTTTTCGGATTTTATCGCGATTTATCAAGTTTTCTAAATGCCCGTCGTTTTGGATACTTTACAGCAACCATGGTCACGGGAGTCCTTCCGAAAAAGCTGTTTCATTATAATTAGATAGTAAAACATTAAAATCTTGTTTTTATAACATCAGTAGCGTTAGAATAACCCACATAATATCAAAAAGCAAGCTGCAGAAATTAGGAATACGATGCTTTCTAGTTCCCAAACTTTTCTTAATTTGTGTCATAGCCTACCACCTAAAAAGATTCCTTCATTTTAGCGGCAGGTACAAACAGCAGTGCTGCCGCTGGGTACTGGTAACGATCTCGCGCGGGTGCTCGGCTGGGGCGCGTCTTGTGACGACGCCGCTAACCTGCAGCAGTTGCTGGAAAGATACGAGCGAGCTTCGACCAAGATGCTTGATCGGTAAATAGTTTGTCTTCAAGTTATTGTAACATCTGCTTGCAGATATCACTGTTAGGCAGATTCGTCTTCTGTTAAAAAGAAAAAATTTAAACTAATCCTGCACCCTCCTGTTGATTGTTGTACCGTGTAATTCAGGATATACATGATACGTCCCAAACATAAGTCTCTTGTCAGACAAACAGTATGCAATAAGGCTAGTCAGAATTATACTAGCGATTTTCCAAACTTACTAGTTGGGTAGTTCCTAATACGCTCGTATCAAGCCTTGCCATCTTTCGTAAATATCCTAAGATTAATACGAACAATCAAGCACTTTAGCTTTATTACATTAATATACAAGCGATGTGTTTGTTTGTAGATGGTCCATAATGACGTTCGAGCGCGCCCTCACAGCGCCGCCGCCGCCGCCCGCTCCGCCCGACTTGCTGGAAGAGAGCGTGCTTCTTCGGAACCTGCAGGAAATAGTACAGGTAACAAATTTATAAGTAAGTAGTAATATTTAAGAAATTGCCAAGTACTAAACTATTCTCAAGTAAGTTCGTTTGGGCTCCTTTTTATCTGTATAAAAGAGCCGTCGTATTACGGCATGTATTAAGCTTCGTCAATAAGTATTGGGATATATAAGGCGTGCCTGCCGTACATATCCGAATCGCACGCACTCACAGGGAGAGTTAGAGCAGTAGTGCGCTCATTATAACACGTGGTTCAATAAGTCCCGAGACTAAGTACTAAAAAAAGGTCTTTTTTATAAAATTAATTTTTATTCATCAACATAGTCTCCTCCGAGAGCGATACAGTCCCTCCAACGCTTTTCTAACTTTTCTATCCCATGTGTGTAGAACGATTTGCCTTTGGCTTCAAAATAAGCTTCCGTTGCTGCGATAACTTCACTATTTGAGTCAAATTTCTTACCCTGAAGCATTTTTTTTTTGAGGTCTGCAAACAGCCAGTAATCGCTGGGGGCCAAGTCTGGCGAATAAGGGGGATGAGGAAGCAATTCGAAGCCCAATTCGTTAATTTTGGCCATCGTTCTCACGGACTTGTGACAAGGCGCGTTGTCCTGCTGAAACACCACTTTCTTTTTGTTCATGTGAGGCCGTTTATCCGCAATTTCGTACTTCAATCGCTCCAATAAGCACATGTAATAGTCACTATTTATATTTTGCCCCTTTTCAAGGTAGTCGATGAAAAGTATTCCATGCGCATCCCAAAATATAGACGCCATAACCTTACCGGCCGATTTCTGAGTCTTTGGACGCTTCGGGCGGCTTTCACCAGCCGCTCTCCACTCCGCTGCCTGCCGATTGGATTCCGGAGTGAAATGGTATATCCAGGTTTCATCCATTGTTACATACCGACGTAAAAAATCCTTTTTATTATGATTCATCAGCGCCAAACATCGCTCTGAATCATTGATACGTTGTTCCTTTTGATTAGTTGTAAGCAAACGCGGCACCCACTTAGAAAAAAGCAGTTTCATGGCCAAATTTTTATGTAAAATAGTGAAAACACTACCAGCTGAAATCTTCACTATCTCGGCTGTCTCTTGCACTTTTACCTTCCGATCTTCCAATACGATTTTGAGGACTTGGTTAATATTTTGTTGAGTCACTGCTTCATTTGGACGACCTGAGCGTTCCCCATCATTGGTGTCCATGCGACCGCGTTTGAAGACGGCATACCACCGATAAATGGTTGCTTTAGAGGGAGCTGATCCTGCATAACATTTTATAAGCCATTGCTGTGCTTCAACGATATTTTTTCCCATTAAAAAACAATGTTTTATCAACACGCGAAACTCGTTTTTTTCCATTGTATCGAAATTACAACCGTAGCGTCACTTAAATGTTTCAAAATCAATAATTTTATTGTTCCATTTTTAAAAATTTGACATATATTCTTGTATTGATAGCCAGTACTTTTTAAAAATCAAAAGAGTTTTTAATATATGCGCCATTTCCAGGCTAGTCTCGGGACTTATTGAACGATCTAGTATATGGATAAAATTGATCAATAAAATTTCGATAATATCATGTGAGTGAATATGAAAAGAAAGCAGTTATTACCTTTCTGTTTCCATAAAATAATTAGTCTGTCACCAACCCGTCCAGTATTATAGTATAAATGCAGTTACCAAACCGCCTGCCCAGCCCACCTGGAAACTTATAAAGGCGAACGATGGCGGGATAACCATCCAGCCCCGCGTTCACCAACGCGTCCGCCCAGCGTGGTGACTATGGTAAACGCACGTGGGTTCACGCCATTTTTTGGCGAGAACTTGTGGGAGCCCTATGTCCATTAGTGGACTGCGATAGGCTGTAGTGACGATGACAGAATAAACGAGTACTAGATGTACAGCTAAACGGTGGATAAGTTTAGCATAATTTTGGTCGGTGGATTCATGTCTACATAAGGGATACTAAGATAGAATAATTAGTTCGTTCACTGAGGTAGGGCACAGCAGGAATTTTCTGCTCAAAATATGGAGCAGCCCGACTGGGGTAGTACCTCGACCTTACAGAAGATCACAGCAAAATAATACTGTTTTCAAGCAGTATTGTGTTCCTGTTGGTGAGTAAGGTGACCAAAGCTCCTGGGGGGATTGGGGATTGGGTCGGCAACGCGCTTGCGATGCTTCTGGTGTTGCAGGCGTCTATAAGCTACGGTAATCGCTTACCATCAGGTGAGCCGTACGCTTGTTTGCGGACCTAGTGACATAAAAAAAAAATAGTTCTCTTAATGTAAGCCGCTGTAGTGTAACAAGTAAACGATCAGTAACAAAACTAAAAATCGTAATAACAAAAGCACGGGCACTATAAGCCTGTGGACATAACTTTATATATAAAAAAAAAAAAAAAAAACTGGATGGTGTCAGGCGGGCGAGGGCGGGCAGGGCGAGAGCAGTGCGGCGCGCGCGGCGCTGCGGGCGGGCTGCACGCGGCTGGCGGCGGCGGGCGAGCGCGCGGGGGGCGGGGCCGCGCGCGCCGCGCACCGCCTGCGCCGCGCGCTGTCGCTGCTGCTGCACGCGAGGGCGCACCTCGCCCACGACCACGCGCGCTGCGAGTTAGTACACAACCACACCTTATTACAATACCGGACCACGTACGTATGTGTCAAGTGTGGTGTTTTTTTTTTTTTTTGTTTGTTTTTTTTTTGGATTTATCGAGTAGGGAACGAAAATGAATCATGCTTGCATACATAATAATACACTTTATTGTACACCAAAAACAGATATGATACATATCAAAGAAAGAAAAAATATTGACAATATATTCATTAGGTACAAAGAGCGGCCTTATCGCTAAAAAGCGATCTCTTCCAGGCAACCTTAGAGCAAAGGAAACGGTCTAGCGTCAGCATAGGTGTACGAGTTACAACAAATTTATTATAAATATTCAAATAATTAAACATATAATATGTACATAATGTTATGATAATGATAATTGCGCTGCTGCACCTGATTTCATTACATACTTCCCTATTTCTAAAGGTTGTCTGGAAGAGATCGCTACTAAGCGATAAGACCGCCTTACTATATACTATTAAATAATGTACCCTTAAAACCGCAATGGTTCCTCGACACTTTTATTCGTGTAAATCCTTAAATAACGTTTAATTTACTTTCAAGAAATTGGGAGCCGATAGACACAAGCGATAGCGAACCTGAAGCGCAACCAGCTGCGGAAAAGGGCAGCATCGAAAAGACTGAAAAGGTATCCTAGAATGTGTAATAATGACAAAACCCATTTAAATGACAAATGTGATGAAACCTTTACTTTATGATTGAATGTACTTAATATACCAGTAAACTGACTTGGTTACCACGGGTCTTTCTTATCTATTGGATAATTTTCAGCCTTGCCTTAACTAACTAGAACCTCATAAAAACTATTTAGTGTGAATTGTATTCAAAATCAAATGATGACTATAATATTCATGGAGATCTTATCACCGTAAAGTAATAATTAAAGTAAGTGTAACTTTTAAATGCTAAGAGGCTCCATTGAGGTTAGCCCTAGACAAATACGATTGTTTTATTGCCTAAAAATGACTTTCTAAAATTATATATGTCTCAGAATTACTAAAACACGATACCAAAAAATTTAGATATTTTCTATCCCCGCATAACATCTGAGTATTTATTGAGGTAAAGCATAGAATGAAATATCTTGCCCATAATCTTGAGCAGCCCGACTGGGGAAGTACCTCGACCTTACAGATCACATAACAGATCACAGCCAAATAGTACTGCTTTCAAGCATTGTTGTGTTCCTGTGGTGAGTAAGGTGACCTTTTGGGGGAGGGGGGGGGGGATTAGGGGTTGGCTTACAAAAAGAGCATCAATGAATGCTTAATGTAATGTAATGTTGGTGTTCTGATGTGCGTCCTTGCAGGAGCAGCTGAACGCGGCGGCGCGCGGCTGCTCGCTCGCCGGCCGCGCAGACAGCGTGCGCCGCGCGCTGCGCTCGCTCGTGCGCACGCTGCTGGCGCTCCGCCCGCAGGTCAGTGACCTCCTGTACCCTCACTCACTCGCTCGCCGGCCGCGCCGACAGCGTGCGCCGCGCGCTGCGCTCGCTCGTGCGCACGCTGCTGGCGCTCCGCCCGCAGGTCAGTGACCTCCTGTACCCTCACTCACTCGCTCGCCGGCCGCGCCGACAGCGTGCGCCGCGCGCTGCGCTCGCTCGTGCGCACGCTGCTGGCGCTCCGCCCGCAGGTCAGTGACCTCCTGTACCCTCACTCACTCGCTCGCCGGCCGCGCCGACAGCGTGCGCCGCGCGCTGCGCTCGCTCGTGCGCACGCTGCTGGCGCTCCGCCCGCAGGTCAGTGACCTCCTGTACCCTCACTCACTCGCTCGCCGGCCGCGCCGACAGCGTGCGCCGCGCGCTGCGCTCGCTCGTGCGCACGCTGCTGGCGCTCCGCCCGCAGGTCAGTGACCTCCTGTACCCTCACTCACTCGCTCGCCGGCCGCGCAGACAGCGTGCGCCGCGCGCTGCGCTCGCTCGTGCGCACGCTGCTGGCGCTCCGCCCGCAGGTCAGTGACCTCCTGTACCCTCACTCACTCGCTCGCCGGCCGCGCCGACAGCGTGCGCCGCGCGCTGCGCTCGCTCGTGCGCACGCTGCTGGCGCTCCGCCCGCAGGTCAGTGACCTCCTGTACCCTCACTCACTCGCTCGCCGGCCGCGCCGACAGCGTGCGCCGCGCGCTGCGCTCGCTCGTGCGCACGCTGCTGGCGCTCCGCCCGCAGGTCAGTGACCTCCTGTACCCTCACTCACTCGCTCGCCGACCGCGCCGACAGCGTGCGCCGCGCGCTGCGCTCGCTCGTGCGCACGCTGCTGGCGCTCCGCCCGCAGGTCAGTGACCTCCTGTACCCTCACTCACTCGCTCGCCGGCCGCGCCGACAGCGTGCGCCGCGCGCTGCGCTCGCTCGTGCGCACGCTGCTGGCGCTCCGCCCGCAGGTCAGTGACCTCCTGTACCCTCACTCACTCGCTCGCCGGCCGCGCCGACAGCGTGCGCCGCGCGCTGCGCTCGCTCGTGCGCACGCTGCTGGCGCTCCGCCCGCAGGTCAGTGACCTCCTGTACCCTCACTCACTCGCTCGCCGGCCGCGCCGACAGCGTGCGCCGCGCGCTGCGCTCGCTCGCGCGCACGCTGCTGGCGCTCCGACCGCAGGTCAGTGACCTGTACCTGTGCGTTTACTTTGTAATCCGGCTAATAACCTGTTTTTATAGATAAATGAAAATCTACGGAACTAATTTATATTATTACTTTCTTCTCACAGGAACCGCAAGTAGAGAGCGGCGCGCTGCCGGTCCCGCGCGCGTTCGCTGACAGCCGCCGCTCGTCCGCCGCCTCCGCTGTATCCGCAGCTTCCATGCAGCCTGAGAAGTTAGTAATTATATTTTAAATTAGTACAATTTTTTTAATTCCATAAAAGAAATCACACGATCAATCGTATACCTATAAAAATTTTCAGATAATTAATTTTATTTATTTACTTTTATATTTTGGTATAATGCTAATATTTATTACTTTTGTCGACAGCATTCCAGATGTAGATGAAGACATAGCTAAGTTAATAAGTTCAAACCCACCAGTAAGTTCAGATCATTTAGAAGTCGATAAGCGTGACCGTAGTAAAGCAAGCTCCATTTCGCTTCAAGACCGTCTCTCGCCTTCTCTCCTCTCATCCTGTGATAATAGTTCATGCAAAAATCTCTTAAGGCCAGATCTAGAACGGACCAGTGGCATGTATAATAGCAGTAGCCTTACCATACCTAATTTAGTTATCTCAGACGATAGTGATAAGAGAGATTCGTTAATACAGGGAGAAACTTATGAATCGGACCAATTGACTATAATAGATATCGACAAGCCATACACGGATGATGTTCACTTTCAAGACGTGTGTGCCAGAGAAGAAGCAACGAGCAGAAATTGCACGCCTGAGAGAAAACTTTCTAGTTTAGAATTGGAAATAGATACGACCAGTTCGGAAGGGTCCAACATTAGTGAAGATTTTAGTTTAATTTCAGAGATTATGGATACGAAACCGGGAGACATTGAGGAAGGATGCGGAATTGGTCATATTGACTCTCCGGAGGTATCCGATACTACTTACATGAATTCCGAAACTTTACATGGTGAGTCTATTATGGATGATATAAGCTCGATGCTCGGGCAAGAAGTTCTTTTAGCGATGATGGGGAAGAATGGGGAAAACGAAACTTACACTGACGATACTACTTTGTTCACATCAGATACGGTTTCTGATATACCAATGGATAGTCGACATCCTAGTTTAGAGAAGAAAAACGAAGGAAAAAATCAATACATATCGAAAACGAAAAAACCGGTTGAAGCTGACGTTGAAAAGTTTGGTTATGAAAATAGAGTTTTTTATATAGAGAACGCTGCTAAAAATGAGGAACAAATAAAGTACTGTAGTTTAGCGCAATTCGAAGAAGGAAGTGACATAGCAAGAAAGTCTTTTCGAAAACACATGAGAAAGAGTATAAAGAAAAGAGTATCAGATGATTCGAGTGTCAAACATCTGCTGCCTAAAACAACCGAAGAATTCACGAGAAGTGTTGAAATTCCTAACATACAAAGCCCTCCACAAATTCGAGTCTCACCAAAAACAATTGAAAATAAACCGAATGTCGAGGATCAAATGCATTCATTTCCACAAGTAAGCGTTGTTGTAGAGCCCCCTTCACCGTCACATAGTGAAGATAGAAGTATGAAAACCTGCCAAAGTCGTATGGCGTCAGTCTTGAGTGACATATTTGATCAAGGAACAGATACACTCAGTGTTTATTCGCCAGAACCGAATCTCAGAGAGAGGGAGAGACGTCAGTCTGATAATCCAAAGCTGTTAGGATCCGATCCAGAGTACGGTCAATTTTTAAGTTGTTCTCCTGCTGCAACGAGAAGAATATCATGTGGAAGTTTATTTAAACCCGGCGAACCAGATAAGTAAGTCCTTAAAATTAATAATTAATTAATGAAATAGATAATATTAATAATTATTATTTACATTTGAATATTTATAGAAATAGATTTACACTTGTTGCTTCTGATTTCAACCAATAGACATTTTTTTTATTTTAATTATGAAATTTCTCTTCTCTTCTTTTATAAAGCAGGTTATCGACATCAGTATCGTCAATTTGGGGAGAAGGTACCGTTGGTGGTAGCAGTACTAACAAATCAGAAAGTAGTGACAAAGCTAAGAAGCTACCCATCATTAACCCATTGGTTCAGCTACCTGCATGGCCGCATGTTACACAAGGCTTTATAAGTCAGTGTCTCTTAGCTAATGCAGACGCCCTATGCGCTGCAGTTAGCCCACTGATGGACCCAGACGATACTCTTCTAGAAGGCTTTTACGAAAGAGCTGTGATGAATAATTACTTCGGTATAGGTATCGATGCTAAAATTACTTTGGACTTTCACAATAAGAGAGAGGAACACCCAGAGAAATGCAGATCGAGAGCTAGGAACTACATGTGGTATGGTGTCCTTGGGTCTAAGGAATGGGTCAATAAAACGTACAGGTGAGATGCGTGTAGCGTTTATAACCAGAAATACTTCGAATCATATTTCATTTTCTTTCATTTCATAAACAAGTAAATAAAACGAGTAAGGTAGTATAAAGTAACTAAATATACTTTCAGACACCTCGGCCAACGCGTGCAACTTGAATGCGATGGACAAAGGATACCTTTACCAGAACTTCAGGGTATCGTCGTACTTAACATACCTTCCTTTATGGGCGGAACCAATTTTTGGGGGGGAACGAGAGGGGATGATATCTTTCTTGCGCCGTCGTTCGATGATCGGATACTCGAGGTTAGATCTACTAAGATATAAAGCAAAAGTTTGATAAATCTATACTAAACATATTTGTGTTTTGTGAAAGAGTGTCCCATGTGGAAGAAGTATCAGAGCTTAAGCCACCACCCTGCTCCAATGCGGGCTAGCGGATCTATTTCCCTACTATAAGTAACGATCGCTATCAGGCGTACATGATAACAACTGAGACCGACAGCTTAACGCGCTCTCCGAGGAACGGTGGGGAGACCCAGGACTAACAACTAGACCGGAAATAATTATTTGTATAAACACAAATATCCACTCCGAGCGGGAATCGAACCCTCGACCGTAGGTGTTTAGGCGTCGCCGAAATGGTACAGGAACCATTACATCAGAGCGATCGTCAATATTTTTATTACAAAATTAAAATATGACGGCGGCACGAAGTCGGCCAGGTCGGCCAGTAAGTGGACAGTGCGGCAGGTGGTGGCCGTGTTCGGCTCGGCGCAGATGGCGGCGTCGCGCCTCATCAACCTGCAGAAGCACCGCATCGCGCAGTGCCGCGCCGTGCAGATCAACATCCTGGGCGACGAGGGCGTGCCCGTGCAGGTGGACGGCGAGGCGTGGCTGCAGCCGCCCGGCTGCGTGCGCATCATCCACAAGAACCGCGCCCAGGTGCTGTGCCGCTCGCGCGCGCTGGAGACCAGCCTCAGGTCTGCTCACTGCGACCACTTGGGCCGCTCCTCTCACTTGACCTACTGCTTACTTCGACCAACTTACGGCCGCTCCTCTTACTTGACCTACTGCTTACTTCGACCAACTTACAGCCGCTCCTCTCACTTGACCTACTGCTTACTGCGACCAACTTGGGCCGCTCCTCTCACTTGACCTACTGCTTACTTCGACCAACTTACGGCCGCTCCTCTTACTTGACCTACTGCTTACTGCGACCAACTTGGGCCGCTCCTCTCACTTGACCTACTGCTTACTTCGACCAACTTGCGGCCGCTCCTCTCACTTGACCTACTGCTTACTGCGACCAACTTGGGCCGCTCCTCTCACTTGACCTACTGCTTACTTCGACCAACTTACGGCCGCTCCTCTTACTTGACCTACTGCTTACTGCGACCAACTTGGGCCGCTCCTCTCACTTGACCTACTGCTTACTTCGACCAACTTGCGGCCGCTCCTCTCACTTGACCTACTGCTTACTGCGACCAACTTGGGCCGCTCCTCTCACTTGACCTACTGCTTACTTCGACCAACTTACGGCCGCTCCTCTTACTTGACCTACTGCTTACTGCGACCAACTTGGGCCGCTCCTCTCACTTGACCTACTGCTTACTTCGACCAACTTGCGGCCGCTCCTCTCACTTGACCTACTACTTACTGCGACCAACTTGCGGCCGCTCCTCTCACTTGACCTACTGCTTACTGCGACCAACTTGCGGCCGCTCCTCTCACTTGACCTACTGCTTACTGCGACCAACTTGCGGCCGCTCCTCTTACTTGATCTACTGCTTACTTCGACCACCTTACGGCCGCTCCTCCACTTGACCTACTGCTTACTTTGACCAACTTACGGCCGCTCTTCTTACTTGACCTACTGCTTACTTCGACCAACTTACGGCCGCTCCTCTTACTTCAACTACTGCTGACTTCGACCAATTCAAAACCACTTTTTATATGTGATGCTTTCAACATTTAAACTCTTGTAGTACCTACGTGTATCCTACTGCTTTTTAAGGACATTTATTGGATTTAAAAATAAAAATAAAACCTTAACTTTTTAATGTAATTTGATGAATATACACTCATGCGTACACATACTGACGGAGTATCGACTAAGCACTAAATATTTTTTTTTAAGTTTGAATCTCAATCAGAAGATCTCGTAATAGAAATCATAAATAACAATTAAAAATATTTTGGTTATAGCGGCAGGGCCAGTTTTTCAAAAGTGCCGCCTATAGGGTGAGAATATAATATTTTAACAAATTAATTTAAAAAAAAAAAACAAAAGCATTTTGTTTTTAGAAACAAATATTGTGCTGTCTATAAAAATTTGCTTTCGTAGACTGTAGCCTAGACTATTGAGAAATCTGCGCTTAGAGATGCATCCTGATGTTTTAAATTATATTGACATTTTAAATAAAACTATCAACCCAATTATTTGTAGGGCCTGGGATGAAAAACAACAACAAAAGGCGCATGCCGTGGCTCCAACTCAAGCTTTATCGCCCCCAGAAGCGGCTTATTTACTTGTCTTACTCGATGACGTGAATACTATTGTGAAACACGTGAGTATTGATAAATACAATCCAAGGTTACTTTTCGATATCAAAATTTTTGATAATACACGTATCTCCATGGCATTATGCGATTGCTTTAAAATTATGATTAATTCTGTTTCATTTTGCTGAAGTTTTTTGTGGCAATAAAAAATTACAAGCGAACGAATCGCAATTTGTCAAATTACGTCACTACAAGATAATGCTACATATGCTTTGCTATATTAAAAAAGGCAGGAAGAACTGAAATAAGGATTATAAAGTAAAGAGAAATCTATAAAGTGATTTTTTTGAGTCCAAAAATATCTTGACAAATCAATCGATATTCAAAATTAAAATCAAAATAGTGTGTGAGTGTGTACTTATGTACGCACGTAAGAAGTTATACTTCATTGACTCGGTTCACGTTGCTGACTTCTTCTTCGTTGACTAATTAAATGTATTTATAATTCTATTTATATTTATCTACTTTTGCACAATCCCGCACTTTGTTACTAATAATCTCCTTTTACCTGGGGTTGTCTGGAAGAGATTGCTTAAAGCAATAAGACCGCCTTTGCATGCTGTCATTGTAACTACTTTTTGTTTAATTTTATTTCTGTTCTGTTGTTTTTTTTCTTCTTTTTTTACTACGTAAAAGTGTTTGTATATATGTATGCAAGAAGTAATAAATAAATAAATAAATAAATAAATAACTTCAGGGCGTCGGTTTTTTGGGATGGTATGCGCGCGCATTCATTGACTAGCTAACTTCAGGGTGTCGGTTTTTTGTGACGGTGTGTCAACCCCTAACGCGCCAAACAAGTATAACTTCAAAAATTACTATACTAATATTATAAAGAGGTAAAGTTTATAACTTTGTTTTTATGTAGGGGCTAATCTTCCCAAATACTAATCCGATCACGAAAATTCTTTCACTAACAGAAAGCTACACTATTCAGGAGTGGTATAGGCTATATTTTATTGTAATTGAACAAAAAAATCAGTAAATAAGAAAAAGATTAAAATATAATATCAAAATGGTAAATAAACTAGCGCCATCTATGGCTATTAAAAACAATTTATTAGTCTTTCGGTGTTATTAATTTAGTCTTATTTGTCTTTATCTTCTCTCACCACAGCGTGGTGAGGAAAATAGACAGCCTTTGATTTCTGCAACTCACTCTCAGAAACGATTTTCATGTGATTCATACTCAAGTACTCACTCATAACCTTATTATATTCTTCCCTCAATTTTAAATCTTTCGATAACTTTCTCTCTAACCTTTCTAACTTATTCACCCCTCTCACTTCTGTATTACCATATTGACACTTGCTAACGTTCGATCTCCCTTTGACATTCTTCCTGACAAAATCCATCCAAACACTGTGTTTTGTGCTATTAAATTACAATCAGAATGCTTCATAACGCCATCGAGTAATATTTCGCTATAAACCTCTGCACCTAACAGAATATCAATCTTACCTGGCGTCGAGTATGTAGGATCCGCTAAAGGAAGCTTATCAATTTCTAACCATTTAGAAGGACTCACGTTGGTAGAAGGAAGTAGTGACGTTAATTAATGCAACACATAAGCAATAACTAGGATTAACTAGCTGTATTATGACGTGATTCCAAGCGAAGTGTAACCGTGTTTATCTTCATACGACCATTCCCCAGTCCTGACACCTAGCCACTTACCGGTTTACGTACAAGATCCAATAACTGCACAGTTGACTCAGACACAAAAGACGCTTGTGACCCCTGATCAAATAAAGCACGAATTATGTATTTAAAACTGTTAGAATGGAATACCTTAACCTTCGCCGTCGCAAGTAGCACGCTGTCGGGTTTTAGCTCTCCTCTAGAACATGTGTGTGTCACCTCGCGTCGTATTCGCCCTCTCCTGTTGTGGTTCACTCGACGACACTGTGGCTGCCTGTTCCAGGCTACTGGCTGGCTCCTGGTTCTCTCTCTCAAAGTGTAGCATCGTGTGATGTCTTCTCCCACATTTCTTGCAGCTGAACGACTGACGCCACTTAACCACCGCATGAGTTGGTGCCAGAAAATTAAAACACAATATGCTAGTTTGAACAAAGTCTTGTCTTTGCTTAGGTGTCATAAGGCTAAAACGCTTGCACTGGTTGAGATAATGAATTTCATGACATATCGGACACTCTTGTTTAGCTTTTGACTTCTTCTCCTTTTCCTTCTCTAATGACGCGTGAAAAGATTTCGCTGACTTTAATGGTTGCGCGGCGCGATTACCATTTGTATCGATCATTTCTAATGTCCTGAATCTGTACTCTAAATAATCCCTCAATTGTATCCAAGTGGGCAACTCATCACATTTCATATTTAACTGCTGTTCCCATTGTTTGACAGATTTCGTGTCCAATTTTGAAACGACTAAGTAATCGACAGACGCGTTAGCGTAACTGGATTCAGTACTAATGCCTAAGTTCACCAAAGATTTAAGTTAAGTAGATGTCGTATCCAACAAAACCTAATTGCATTGGCTGATCCTGTTTGAATTTTCTTTTTGCAAAATAAACTCCTCATAACAGTATTATAGTTATAACGCTTATTATTGTATCGCCGAACTAACTGCTTCCATGTTTCCTCATAATTTGCATCAGTCGTTGAAAAATTACTAAGTAAATTTAACACTTCTCCACTTAAATTAGACTTCAAGTAATGTAATTTCTGTACCGATGAAATATTCTTATTTTTGTGTATTAATGAGGAAAACATATCGTAAAAGGTTGGCCAGTCTTCATATCTGCCTTGAAAACTAGGTCATTGTATGCGAGGTAGTTTTATATCACTACAATTATTGTTCGCGCCATTATAAACTGCTGGGCTAGGTAATTCGGGTACTGACGGCAAAAAAGGTTGCAAAGCTTCTAGTAAACTTGATTTTATACTGCACATATAGCTCCTCAAACATCTCATATTTGCCACAGTAAAATATGTTTCCTTCTTACCTTTCGCCCTTGCAACTACCTCCTTGTGCCCGTCTTTAAAATCTTTAAATAGTTGCTCTAACAACTCCAATCTCGTTTCTAAGTACTGACGCTTTCTTTTGAAGTTTTCTTGAAATTTCTCTCAGCCTTCATCAAATTATCGAACAACTTATATTGTAACGAAATAAGCGCCTCCATTGTAGAACCAAATAAACTCGCACAGCAATCACAGCAAAATACTTCGATCGATCACTTGTTTTAGGTAATTGGTTCTCGTAAAGTAACAGTTTGTTTATTTTAATCTCTTTAAACACTCACTCAAAGTACTGTTATTATGATTTGCACCAAAAGTCACCTAGATATATAACTTTTAAATAAATTCACACAATTTCACACATTCACATCAATCGATTTCACTGTTATAATTCGCTTTTTTAAAACCAACTTTTATAAAACTATAACTTGCATAATTATTAACAACAAGTAAAAACGTTTTATACGACTCCCTATCGCACACAAGTTATAATCTTTTGTTCTCGCGGGTCGGCCGGGCTCGATGCTTCTTAATACGATCCGGCTCGAAGGACCAAATGTTCATTTGAATAAGGTTGATATTTGCTTGCGGCGATTGGTTTTAAGAAAACGACGTGTAGTTTGAATGTAAGTTTATTTGCGACTGATTTAATCATCATTCATCATAGTGGACTGTACAAATGCACCTATGATATGAGATAGTTTCTCTTTAAACATGTCTATAGGTATACAACACAAAATTTTAATCTGTTTGGACATAGTCTATCGACGACGTTTTCTCGATTTTTGATAGATGGCGTTAGAGCAACATATTATTTATTTAAGTGCTATAGAATTTGTTCTTTAAAGTATGTTATTTGGTTCTGTAATTTAAAATAATAAATACACGGGAGCAACATATTATTTATGTAAGTGCTATAAAATTTGTTCTTTAAAGTATGTTATTTGGTTCTGTAATTTAAAATAATAAATACACGATACTATTACGATTTTATTCATCGCTGTAGGCGCCCGCTACCGTAACTCGTAAGCCGCTGTTGCGCGGGGGACAATTGGACACTGCGCATCATGTATCGCATGACCGTTTTATTGTTTTTTCATCTATACGATGGGATGCCGCGCGGCTCACTCGCGTGGTCGTCTCCCTACGTAGCAGATGTCGACGAAATTGAAACATAACATAACTGCATCACAAATATAATAATTAACGCCCAACGAAGTGGGTACGGGTCGGCTAGTATGTGAATAATAATAATAATAATAATAATTTATTTCAGACATATGTCCATATTTTTGTTAGTTACATTTTTTCCTAAGCTATGTTAGTTCCAACAATTGTTACAAATGACAAACAAACAAATTATACCAAGTCAAAAATCAATAAAAATAACACTAACATCAAAATAAAGCACGTTTCTATCGTTATGTTAAACCTACCAACGATTCGAAATTTACATTCTGCTGAAATGAATCAGCAAGAAGAAAACGTGATTCACCGTGACGCGTTCGCGCAACGGTCAAAGCAATGACTTGTGACCGTTGCCCTAGCAGCTTAAATCTCCGCGCATAGCTTCATTCAATGCCAAATGGTGACTGCCGTAATCTGGGCGTTTTGCTCGTGTATCTCGTTTCCGGAACCCCGGCACAGGAGTAAATCCTAGTGGGGGCCGTGGAGTGCGAGGTGTTTCTCGATTGCTTTATCTTAACAAGTCACCGTCATTGCATTTGTCGTACCGCTCCCCGGCGCAGGTGAAGCTGGCGTGCATCAGCGAGAGCGCGGGCGGGCGCGCGGGCGGCGCGCTGGCGCTGGCGCGGCGCGCGGCGGCGCGGGCGGACGCGCTGCAGGACGCGGACGGCCGCCTGCTGCCCGCGCCGCAGCTGCGCCGCCTGCTGGCCGCGCTGGTGCGTACACTGTCGCTCTCGTCCGCTGTAGCGCTGGCGCGGGCGGACGCGCTGCAGGACGCGGACGGCCGCCTGCTGCCCGCGCCGCAGCTGCGCCGCCTGCTGGCCGCGCTGGTGCGTACACTGTCGCTCTCGTCCGCTGTAGCGCTGGCGCGGGCGGACGCGCTGCAGGACGCGGACGGCCGCCTGCTGCCCGCGCCGCAGCTGCGCCGCCTGCTGGCCGCGCTGGTGCGTACACTGTCGCTCTCGTCCGCTGTAGCGCTGGCGCGGGCGGGCGCGCTGCAGGACGCGGACGGCCATCTGCTGGCCGCGCTGGTGCGTCACAACTGCTCAAGCAGTTGCTCGGGCCATCCCGTCTAGCGGGCAGAGACGACCGCGAAAAAAAAACGAGCCCACGATAGACTTCAATTCTTTGTAGTTCACTTAAGCTCACAGTTCAAGCTCTCAAGTTCACAGGTTTAAGCCTAGATAGAATGCAAAGCCTACGCCCAGCAGCGGGATGCTACCATTTATAAGCTAACTCAATTGTTCTTGTAAACAAGCCTTCGCACATGATATAGTTTTAGACTTTTATATTTAGATAGTCGCGAGGATAGACACTCAAACCGGACGAAATATTTGTACAAAAACATTAAAGGCTTCATCTAGACCAGTGATTAAACTTTTATTGATATTCTGATCCCTTTGACATAATAACTGTTTTGCTACGGTCCACCAACTGTTTGAACGTAAAATCTGAAGTACTTAGATGTTTAGTATGAAAACTGTAAAATACATAACTAAAACAAACGCACGGAGAAAAATGAGCCCAGTGAGACTCATTTTGCACCCAGCTTCCTCGGTCCACTTTGGGTGCTTCCAGACACCACTAGTGGTCCGCGGAGCACAGGTTGAGAATCGCTGACCTGCCCAGGTGGAGAGCTGCCACGAGCTGCTGGAGAGCGGCGCAGAGCTGGGCGGCGCGGCGGCCGGCCTGCGCGCGCACCTGGCGCGCTGCTCGCTGCGGGACGGGCTCGCCTACATACAGCCCCACGAGGTAACGAACTTGACCTCACACTTTACTGCGCTCGCGTCGGACTGTAGCGGGCGGGAAGGGCTCGCCTACATACAGCGCGAGAAGAATAAATGCGAGAACCGGTATGGATGAGCAGTTTAAGCACAGACTCCGACCCCATGTCGGAGGTACATTTAAAAAAAAAAGCCTCACGAGGTAACGTACGTGACCTCGTGCTTTACTGCGGACTGTAGCGGGCGGGACGGGCTCACTACAGACCGCTTGACCAATGTATAGGCGCGATGTACAAGTGGAGAATGGGACGCCTACATACAGTCAGACGAGGTAAGGCACGTCACGTCGTACCTCACTCCATTCGCGCCGGGCTGTAGCGGGCGGGAAGGGCTCGTCTACAGACCGCTTGACCAATGACCTTGACTTGACCGATGTGTAGGCGCGATGTAGAAGTAGAGAATGGGACGCCTACATACAGTCCCACTAGGTTAGCGCGTGACGTCACAGCCACAGATGTTTTTAACCGATTTCCAATAAAGGAGGAGGTTCTCGAGTCGATTCTATTTTTTTTTTGTATTATCTCAGTAGTTTTTAATCGAATGATGGCGCGTGTCGTGCGGTCTCATTTAAATTTAATTGAGATCTAACCCATTCTTTTTGACTTTTATCTAATAATGCATATTTACTTGACTATTTTTTAATCGACTTACGTTGTATTACTTATCGCTGTAATTGAAGTCGGTTATTGTTTTCGTTGGCGACCAAACACAATAATGTTAATAAAGCTACTTTACTAAAAACTGCAAATGGGTTTTATGAAAATTATGGTCAGATTAAAAAAAAAATGGCAAGCGGTTACTACGAGTACAACTTTAACAGGCCTTTCACGATAAAAAGTAGCTGAGTAAAGAAACCACTAACACCTAGTAATTTTGGGCCGATTTACAGTGTCTCCATTATTTAATAATTCATCATTACAGC
Organism: Melitaea cinxia; assembly: GCF_905220565.1. Taxonomy (NCBI): domain Eukaryota; kingdom Metazoa; phylum Arthropoda; class Insecta; order Lepidoptera; family Nymphalidae; genus Melitaea; species Melitaea cinxia. The sequence goes on from NC_059395.1 coordinate 3,361,680, forward strand.
CCATACAGTCCACTGCTGGACATAGGCCTCCACAAGTTTACGCCAAAAATAACGTGAACTCATGTGTTTTGCCCATAGTCACCACGCTGGGCAGGCGGGTTGGTGACCGCAGTACTGGCTTTGTCGCACCAATTTAATAATTATCATTAAATAATAAAAGATGTTGGATTGAATGACTGCTAATTTAGTCATTTGTCCTTACCTTTTCCAGTCATATCACATAATTCCAAAAACATATCGTAGAATATCATTAGATGGCATTAAAAGATATCATTGAAATATTTTGTCTTAAAATACACACATAAAGACAAAAGTATAGTATTTTTCATAAACTCACCTTCATTAAACTATTTTTTTTTAAATTGACTGCCAGAACTGTCTTTACACCATCTTGCCCAACACTGCCCGACCCGCCCTAACCCATCTCGCCCCTCATAGATTCCAAAGAAAGCTGGCAGCAGATGGTTGAGAAGTCGCCGAAGTATTTCTGAAGGCGCGGCGACGTCTTCTCAAACCGCAGCACAAGTCAGGTCTTGGGGAGTGAAGGAAATACAGAATTGGCTCGAAACCATCGAGCTCGGTGAGTATTCTGATGCGTTCGCCAAGCACGATATCACGGGACGAGAGCTACTCTCTCTGGCACGACGGGACCTTCGCGACCTTGGAGTCACCAAGGTCGGCCACGTTAAGAGAATCCTGCAGGCTGTCAAGGAGCTCCAGTGACGTAGACGTGGCCGTTCTGAAGGGAATGGCCATCTATAGAAACATGTAAAGTTATTCTTTCGAATCTAATTACAACTCTAGACCAAAGAAATATGCCTTTTATATGTTTCGAAAGAATAACTAGAGATTCTTAATTCATTCCTATTGTTACTTACTATGTATCTCACTCAGTGAAAATGAAGTTTCGTTAATCTACCTTGCGATTTCATACAAATGTATCTTCGAAATTACTGCATTCACAGCAGACGGTTTCGACAAATTTCCGAGCAATAATGTATGTATTCATAGAAAGATTATTATTAAAAGTAAAACTTTATAGATGCTCTCTAAATATTTAAATATTAAAAAAAATAGCAAAAAAAAATCATCCAAAAAATTGTCTATAAGTAAGTACTATTATCAACTAAATTTAATGGTAATTGTCGAAATTGTCGACTTTTATGATACTCGATCCGAATTATATTTCTTTAAAGTAAGAAAAAAATTTTTAGTCTTCTATTCAAATTACTTCTCATATATGGTGAATTTTATTAAATAAAAAAATAACATCGAAGTTTTATCTCTTCCAAACTAAGTTCCTCTACCAACGAAATCTCACTCTTTACAATTCATAATTCATTTTCACTTAATATTTTTGATGTAAATGAACTATTTTCTAAACATATTTCATTAACAAAAACGAGACAAGTAATATTGTCAACGATCTAATTAAATTCGTCAATCGAAAATCAACATTTTTTTTTCTAAATCGAGTTCAATCGTAGAATAAAAAACAATTTTCAATTTTTTTTTTTTTTTTTATTCGTTTGATATAATAAATATCGTAGAATAATACTTAAAATTGTAATATTTTATTGATTCTCTAAATATCTTTGATATATGATAATAAAATATATATTGAAAGATCTTTCATCAATCACAAAATTTTCAGCTGTTCTCTCCAGATATGATATTATTAGCATGACCTTTTTAGGGTCTGTCCTTAATTCTTCATTGCTTAATCCGTCTATATAATACAGTACTTAAAATATCATTAAACATTCTCGATTGGCTGAATGTTTTAAATTTGGTAAAGAATGACTAAGAATAAGAGAGAACAAAGGATCAATATTGCTGATTTGAATTAGTAAAAATAATTCAAAGTTGTGCTAAGATATAACCAATCGTTTACCGAATGTAATCGAATAAAATAGGGAACAGTTTGGCGAATTTACTAGGTAATTTATCTCCTATAACTTACCATAATTGTCTTTTCGTCTAACTCGAGAATTTAAATTAAAAACTTTTTAGTACACATTTTATTTTATTTTTTATTACTTTAAAAAATTATCTATGATACTCTAAAATTAATATTAAAAAGGCGTATGGTATGGTATGGTACAACACGGGCTGGTTTCCGCAACTCGACGACTTTGCGCCTATTTTGCGTGTGTGGGAGTGATTCGATTCACTCTTGCCACCCAAGCTCCTCCAGAAACTTTAGAAGTCTTTTCGGTTTCTTGAAGATCTCCGTATTGGAACGATGTAAAACAAAGCTGCCAGTATTGCCTTCATCAATTTACTTTTTTTAAATTTATCCCTCATAAAAGCAATATATTAGGCAAAATTAAATAGATAAATTTAAATATAGTTTACATGTTTAAAAAATAGTTAGAAATTAATTATTACAAATATAGACAGATATTAAATTATTCACAGGTTTAATAGAAAAATAGTCATTTACAAATTTGTCAAATCTAGTTAGAGTTGAAGTACGTAGTTATTTGCCTCAATATATTATTACATTTCAAGTTCTTAACGATTTTAAAATATTATAATACTGAAAAAATATTTCCATTTTTAAAACATCGTTCTAAACTTTAAAAATTACATTAAATTCAATTAAAAAATTTATAGATAAAATCGAATTAGTTTAGAATGAGACTCATTAGAATTTTTTTTTTTTCATTTTAACTGACTTTCTTTTGACTCTATTCATCCGTCTTAATTTGATTGTTAATACTTTTTCATCGTATCGTCATTAAAATTAATTATACTTATTATAATTGTAACTAATAATTGTAAATGCGTTTATTGAATCTGTATACCTACATATTTCTAAAATGATTAAAAATTATTAAAAAGAAGGTATAGATTAAAACAATGTTAGTCGAATAGTCATTACCGTGTATTTCTTAGGCTATAGATAATTTCTTACCAATAGTTGAATCTGTTTAGATTGACATGGGTCTATCACATAAATACTATCCATTTTATTGCAAATTTTACAAAATATGAATAGAAAAACGATACTTGGAACAAAACACACGACACACACGTTATCGGTACTAATATCGGAGACGATATATTATCGTTTCCGATATAGACTTAGATATTCAAAAGAGAGTATCGTAAAGGCTATTTAAAAACGCTCTTACAAACATGTACAGCTAACTGGTTATCGATTTGAAATATTGACATTTAGAAAAGCGTAACGTGGTTCTATTTTTCTATAGAAGACTAAAAGCCACAAGAGTCAATATCTAAAAATTTAAATGGACCTACAGGTACATTTTGTAAAATGTTATACAATTTACAGTATATTTGAATTAAGAAAATAGTGACTCATCGCTTTCACTTAGCCTAGCCTTGACCAAGTCGTAGTCGTGTTCAAATTGACCAGGTGAAGTAAGTCCTTCAGACAGGCGTTTTAATTTACTATAATTTAATGGGTAAAGGGGCATGGCTTAGTGACAGTGATGACAAGACATCTTTTCTTGGATTTTGATTGATGAAAAAATTTAATAATTACCAGTATAAATCGATTATTTAAAACAGAAAAAAATCATTTGTGAAAAGAGAAATCGTACACAGAAATAAAATTGAATCAAGAGATCTGTTAATACGATATATTGTGGATATGGTTGTGTGCAAGTACTTGAATGACGCCATCGACTTAGTTAAATTGATCAAGTTATGGTTGAGTTATATGAGAAGTGAAATTTTCGATTATTTTGACGACTGTTGTAACTTTGCAGTTACAAAGTTTTTATAGTAATCTTTAGACAATCACTCGTAGGTGTCTTAATCTCAATTTAATATTCTAAATAGTAATAAGCAATTTCATTAAGTTTTATTGTTCAAGTCCTTATAAAATACTCTTTTATATAAAATGTGATCTCTCGTGTTTATATCTAGGTGTAATGTGGCCGCGTCGGTTTGATGTAAAAAAAAAAAAATTCGTTGTGACATAGACAAACTTTTTCATTTTATTCCATAATATTTTCCTCCTTTTTCGATAATGGCTACCGATGCGGTCATTCCTCCTTAAAGGATCTGCCTTATAGGTGTTTTTATAAATGTATCTCCGAGTTATTTCTATTTATACGTACTCGTGTGAATAAACGTAGGTATATCTAAACTTATATTTATATATAATATTTATATTAGTTCTTAAACTTGCGAACGTTTCAAATGAAACAAAAACGTAACACGCATAAAACTTATTCCGCCGTTATTTACGGATATATTGCCTTAGAACTATTAGAACTATTTTAATATAATAAAATATACTACTTTGTAATAATAATAATAATAAAGATAATTTTAATCACATATTTACTACCGAATATTCTTTTTTTCCGAATCGATTTTACTTAAGTCGTATGCATTTGGGATGAAATTTTTAGATATTTAATAAAATATAAAATTTTAGTGTCGTAAGTACCGTTTAATATTGTGATTTCCTAATAATTGTTAGTGTATTTTAATTCGAAATTGTGTTTTTTCTATCGAGTAGATTGAGACTGTCGATTTAATATTTTACCCTCTAAGATTATACCCTTTAATGAATTACTTAAAATTACACTCTATCGACTTCATATGTATTTTTCTTATTTTTAAATGTACATTTGTGCTATGTTCGGTAAAACGAATTTTTATTTATATCGCAATCTTAAACATTTTTATTGTCATTTAAAGTAACGATAGGCAAAGATAGACATACTATGGTTGTTGACTTTCGTGGCCACGGAGTAAGAAAAACTAGAGGAAGTGTGATTACTGATTCGGCTAATTTTATTACCGAAACCGGTGTTGCCAAACTCACTCAAGCAAACAGTCATGATGATTGACTGGACATAATTGAATCCAAAACAGCTTAAACGATCCCAAATCCAAAGGTACTATTTTGAAATTATCTTTTGTCCTTGAAATATATATATTTCAGTTATTTGCTATTAAATAGGATTATATAAAAATTATGTATATGGTTAATTGCCGGTGATAAGAAATACTTTAATTCTTAAGATTTCTTCTACTCCTGTCATTTTTGCATTGTAAAATGGCACAGTAAGGCATGATTATATGACAAAGATCTATGAACGGCGAGTACGATGATTAACTTCAAGCAATGTTTCTAGGCGACTGAACTCTGAAGTCAAGTAAGCGTAGCTCCACTTACTTTTGACACGCGTGCCCCGCCCATTTAACACTTCCATAGTTTTTTCTATTTCGTGTCCGTGACAAATATTTGTATGGGTCATACAGAATTACAAATGTTTATCGTTGTCTGAGTGACTGTGTTTGTGTATGAGAATTCTTATCGTTCTGGGGTCCGTTGAGTACGAGGCGTTTATTTATTTATTTTATAATTTGTCTACATTTTGTTTTATCTTCTGTCTATAAGTTATTTTGTATTTAAATGTGTCATATCAATTAATTTAATGGTGTTAATAATGCTAATTATTTAACGAATCTACAAAAATTACAATTTAATGAGCAATAATCGACATCGTAACCGATTATTAAGTGCATGTCTATTATACAATTTTTTCTTGTCATAATTTTTATGTAATATTGCGATTTTTTATTTCTTTTTTGTTTATTTTTAGTAAAATTATTTTTTTTTTTTTTATTTTGACCAAAAACCTGTTTTAAATTCGTAAGATTTATTTTTGTGTTACCCACACATTAAGAAGTTCTAAACAATTTTTTAATATCATATCAAAAATCGAACCTGCATCTCTGACTTACCGTGTCAGTGCTTTAGCCAAATAAGCTATGAAACGATGTACTCGTTAGATCGAAATTTTTGATATGATGATTTTATGTTCGGTCTAAGCGACCGTGGCGCCGTCTATAGGTAAAGCACCGACACGGTAAGTCGTAGATGCGGGTTCGATCCCCTCTGGAACGGTCGATTTTTGATATGATATTAAAAAATTGTTTAACCTGTTTTAAAATTCATTGTATTAATTTTTTCTCAATTCAATACCTTAAATATGATATAAAAAAAATTAAAGGCCTACATTTCCAGCCTCCCATTTTTTTTTATATTATTAAAAACTATCGATAATTAATTCGTTATAAGACTGAATCTGTAAATTTCTCTCTTTCATTACTAATCTCTAAACAAATGTTTTCTATATAGTCGTGTAGATTTTATTTGTTGTTATTAGTATTATTTAATATAATAATCGATGTTCTTTCAATAATCTTTTCGATATAACCCATATCGATTTTTAGTAATAGTTTTTTTTATCTTTAAATATATATTGATCGTTGTAATAAAATATACTGATTTAATTTGCTGATTTAGTGCTGCTCAATTTAATTTTAAGTTTTTAAACATTTAATTCTAAGACCAAAGATTATGTGGTAAAATTTAATCGGTTTATCTGCTTAAAATAATAATATAACGAGATTTTTTAACTCTTCTTTAAAAATTCTTTTTTTGTTAACACGAAAACTAAACAATTTTTACATCGTTAGGTACATAAAAACAATTAAATCATAAAAATTCCTTGTAAATACCTACAGTAAAATTAAAAAAAATGGACGGTGATTTTTAGTTTTAATCGTTCACATAATTTTTATCTTGTTATTGTATTTTTAAAGCAAGACTTTAAATACATTGGTAATTATTTTGCGTAGAAGGATACAAGACACGATTTAATGAAATACAAGTAAAATTTTTTTTAAGATTTTCTTTTCGTTTTAATCAATCATATTTAACCTATTTTAAAACCAAAATTGTTTTATTTCATTCATAAGGTGTTACATAGTCAATTTTTATAGTGCGTTAATTTTAGTGTTTTTTTTTTTTAAATATTATATTAAGTGCAGTGATTTTTTAAAAAATATCCTTCTAAACAGAATACTTATATGAATATTTCCTGTTTACAGCTCGACTAAAGGTCTCATCGTAAAATTGATATTTAACTTTGAATTGAATAATTATTATGTATTATCCTCTCAATAATTATATTTGGGAATTCAATAAATTATACTGTTACTCATATTTGTGTGTTTATTGCCCCTACCCTATGATTGAAGCCTAAGATTAACACTAAGATTATATTGTTTGGACACTTTAAGAGAAATAAATTTGTCGCCAAACGAAGTGGAAATAGGCCAGTAGGACCTATTAAATTTCTCTTCAATTAATGAACTACACCCTCAATGTTAATATATACTAAGATAAATATTTCATAAATGTAGTAGAATTCGATAGTAAAAAATAATAATCAATCAAAAACTTTTTACATTCGGATACTGTCATCCGTCAAATAGCGTTATCCATAGGTGGTGAAACCAGACCCTTAGGATATAGGTAAACCTTGAAATAAATGTTGGAAATTACACTTTTACGGGTAAGGCGTCATCCAATAATTATATGACACGTTAAGGGAGTCGCGCTTTTAATATAGATGTTTCTAAACATACGAATAGCGAAAAGATAATCTTAAAGTCTTAAAGTCTTTCTTAAAGTTTCGTATTTCATTCAAATATTGTTCTAGTCTAAAAAAGAACCAATCTTCTTCGCAAATCTCTGATTTCGCTTATTTATCTATATAAATAAATAAAATTGGAGTGTCTATTTGCAATATTAAAATAACCGCTTTTTCCAAATGCACATATGGATGTATACACAGTACATATACCAAAATAACATTTCTTACAATTCATGTCTGTCTGTCTGTTTGTTCCGGCTAATCTCTGAAACGGATGGACCGATTTTGATGGGACTTTCACCGGCAGATAGATCATGTAATATGGAGTAGCACAGGCTACTTTTGTTTTAGAAATTCATTTGTTTTATAACTCTGCGAACTGAACAATAACTTTTTGTTAAATTCCACGCGGACGAAGTCGCGCGCACAGCTAGTAATATATAAATATATGTAGGTATATATCACCAAAATCCTATCACTAGTAAGGACATAGATAGGTATATATGGTAAGTAAAGTCAAACAAAAAAATTATCTTATAGCAGCTTTTATTCTCTCCAAAGATTGAAATTTGCCCAGCAGTTGCATCATTTCAGAGACGCTCGGCCCTTCGTTCAACCCGCTCAGAACTGACCTTAACATTTTCATCAAAACTGGAAATTTTACCCCGTTTTCCGCTGAAAAATTCTTCAAATTATCCTTAATAGAATCCTGTTCAAATTTCTCAAGGTTCTCCAAATCACTGACCAATTTCTCGAACAGATTTCTATTGACTTCTAAATTTTTGTTTGATGGTAATATCCAGAGGAATGCGAACTTTGGCGTCACCAATTCTTCTATTCTAGTTATTCTTGACGTTGCCCAAAGTAATACGCTTCTTACGTGTTCCTCAGAGACATTTAAATTTTCACTAGAATACTTATTCTTTATTAAGTTTTGTAGATTTAATATCAAAGATTTCGTCAGCTTTTCATCTTCAAGATGTCGTCTTAATTCCAAGCGGTTGCACTCTTCTAATAAATCAGGATTTAAGCGGCTTGGATGTGATGATATTTTTTCTATATGAAACTGTGAAAGAATATATTATAACTAACTATAAAACACAAATATTGAAAACTATGATAACAATCACTATGATTTTTTAAATGTATATTATTGTGTCTCTTTAGATGCGTATTTTTAAAAACCTCTAAAATAGCAACAACAAAAAAGAAAAAGAAATCTAATGAGACGATTGATCACAGATAAAACACACAGTTAAGAGAGGATATACAGATAAGTTATATTAAGTAATAATTAATTTTAAATAGTTATATCAAGAAACACTACCTCGTCCGCTAGTTCGTCCATAGTTTTCAGTCTAATTCCTTCTCCAACAACGTGTTCAAAGCCTCCTCCAGACAATGTTATGTAATTTACCAATGCTAGTGGATAAATCCCTAAAATTTATGAATGTATGTTTAATACGTATGCTATTATCACGTCCATTTAATTAACTAAATTCATTGGCAAACACACGAATTAATATATAAAGGAAATGATGAATATTTCTTTCGTAAACGTTATGAGTGTTATTATGTCTACACTTTTAGGGATCGTCCACTGATCACGTGATGTTTTTTAATAAAATTTTAAGGATATATTATTAATAATAATAATATACTTTATTGCACATTCAATAAACAACAAAATTTGTGTTACATGCAATTATAGTCACTAATCGTACAACCAGGACCTTACTGCTAAAAGGAATCTCTTCCAGACAACCTGATAACGAGAGGTATATTTTCTGATGGGCAGGTGGTATATAAATAAGTAAAAAAAGAATATACAATCAATATTGAGACAGGAGATAGAGAGATGGAGATATTAAGTTTTCAGACTAACCCTCCCCCCTCCTTAAATCACGTGTAACTATATTTAAGTTAATAGTATATTCAAATTTTTAGAATATTATCTTTAAATCAAGCATAATCTGATTACACTGGAAAATAAGGCATCGTGATACAAACTTCTAGACAGATATTAAGGTTACAGGGTTTTGTTGGTGGTTTTTGAAGTAAAACTTCGTAACGCACGCTTGACTTGGGGGAGTAAACTAGTGAATGCGTGACGAGAGTGTTACGAAAAGTGTGATCGGGTGAGGCTAACGGAATTCGAGAGCGAGATATAAGTTAGTGAAGGTAGAAAGAGAATTACGTTTCGTACACACTCGTATAAATACACGTGATGTCATTAAACTCCTCCCGGTGACCCACCCCACCTCACCCCCCAGCATCACGTGATTAATGGACGAGCCCTTACTTGGTTTTCGTTAGTGGGTTAGTATTATTACTTATTAGTGCTATTAGCAAGCTGGCAAAACATTATGGAATTTATGATACATTTGCAATTTATGGACTACCTTTGGTCCTATAATCTTCTACTTTCACATCGGACTGGCGTTTACTTAATTTGGTACCATCGGCGTTTACGATGAGCGGAAGGTGACCAAATAGTGGTGGTGTCCATCCAAATGCTCTGACAATTAATATTTACTCAGTTTAATTTTCACTGGTTATAATAACTTATTTGTACTTTTGAATTCTTGGTAAGTTTTACAAAAAAAAAAAACAATTTTTTTTATAATTTTTTTTTTATAATTGCAATATAATTTCAAGTATAGAAACTAAATTATTTTATAATCATTTACGTCACAAATATCAATATAACCTACTTTACAACACATAAACACAGCATACCAGTCACATACAACACAAACAAAATCTCAATTTATCAGGATATTGCACAATGTTTATGGCTCACTAGGCTTTTAACAAATATGGGAAACTATATTTCACTTAAAATGTCAAAATAAATCAAACTATATCAAAATCTAGACCACTGAATATTCGAAATTTTAGTCCAGTCTTAACATTACTTTATAATACTTATTGTAGGATTAAAAAATACGATAACAATAAATATACTTACTTGTAAATCAATAAATGTTTAGTTGTTGATATTTGCCACTCCACGCCACGTAGAACATGTGTTACTCCCATCAAATAATCATCGACAACATTAGCAAAATGATATGTCGGATAGCCATCACTTTTCATGACCACTGGATCACCTTCATTCAGAGACACGTCATAAGCTATACCACCGAATATGAGGTCTTCAAACGACGAACAGTCTGAAGATAGCTAGAAATAATTATTTACTTTGAGCTCTAACTTTAAGCAAGTAGTAAGTAGACAGTTTAACTGTTGGAGGCCTGATAGTTAGGGCTGCCAACATTTCTTCGAGTAAAAGGAGAAGGAGGAAAATAGGATTATAGTTTAAATTAAAAGTGATATTCTTATGCACTGTATTTGATGAACTTAAAAGCCTATATCACTCTCAAATTTTGTTTACTCTAACAAACAGTTTTGGATTTTGTGAAATAGAGTATGCATAAAAGTATAAATATTTATTTTGTAGATGCTAAAAAATCTTGCAGTAAAATAATAATATTTAGATTCAAAATATCGTACCTTGAATCTTATGCAGTAAGGTGTTCCGGCTTTAATCTTTTCTTGAATATTGGCAGGGGTTAAATTCCGACACTTGTTATCATATTTTGGTATCCTTTGGGTTCTAATTGCATCTCTTCGGAGGATATTGAGACGACGCTCTGTACAAAAACATTTATAAGCAGAACCATTTGCTAACAGTTTTTCAATGTATTCTCTGCAACATAAAAATTCATAAAAAGAATAGTGTAATCAAACAATTGAACAACTGACTGGCTCTTTTACACAGTCGGTAATAATTCTACTTTCTAGTCAAGTCTATGTATATATCATTTATTATGAATGAGTTTATACATATACTACAACCATATGTACATACATTTGTTTAAAATAAAGTATAGAAATATGTATATGAGTATATAGAATGGATTGTGCCTGTTATTCTGGCGTTTGCGGGTTCCATCCCCACGCATGACAAACATTTGTATTGGCCATACAGGTGTTTGCCGTGGTCTGGGTGATTGTGCAGTCCTTGTGGGTGCCTCGGAGAGCACATTAAGCCGTCGATCTCGGTTGTTATCATGTACACCTGATAACGATTGTTACTCATAGTAGGGAATATATCCACTAACCCGCATTGGAGCAGCATGGTGGATTAAGCTCTGATCCTTCAACAACATGGGGAAAGAGGCCTATGCCCAGTAGTGGGATATTACAAGGCTGAAGCGAGTATATAAGTTAGCTGATATTAAAATCTTTAAAATATAATAAGTTACTTTAAATTTAACTTACTGATAAATATTTAGTCTTTCACTCTGCACATATGGGCCAAAATTCCCACCTTTACTTGGTCCTTCATCGCACTCTATTCCTGCCCATTCTAGGTCGTTTGTTAAAGCATTTATAGAACCTTCCACTTTTCTTGTCTGATCTGTATCTTCTATACGTAATATAAATACCCCACCACGAGACTTTGCAAATAGATAATTATACAAAGCTGTTCTTAAACCTCCTAAATGCAAGTATCCAGTTGGACTTGGGGCAAATCTAACTCTTGGAGCGATGGTTTTTAAAGTCCTATAGAGGTTATGTTTTTGTCCAATAAAAACTTGTTTTGAAATAAAATACCACATTCTGAGAAGTTTAATTATATTCACAAAAAAATACGGATTATTTAATTAATTTCATTGATGTCTAGACCATTTTTTGTTACTTATATTAATTTTTTTTACACAAATTTTCTCAAATTTTAATTAATTTTAAAGCAGCCACGGAAACAAAGTAAATCTAAGACAAATTTTCACTTTTTCGTATCTAAAGTAAATAAAATATACAAAGCGTTAGTTATGCCTCGCTGCATTGAATTTTAAATAACTAATTTATTATTATTATTCTTCTTCTTCTTGTATAATGGCTTCCGTGAGGATCATTTCGTGATCATTTCTTTACAAATTAGAAGCTCCATGACAAATAAGTCAATTGGCAATCAGCTGGTTTTATGCATGCCATGATTGATCAGTGTCAACGTCAATTGAATTTCTGATTTCATTTTACAAATAAATAACGGTCAGTTTATATATAAAAAAAATATTTAACAGTAGTAATCAAGATAAAACTTTATCTAAAATATCATCATCCAAAGGGATCTATAAAATTATATCATCTTTATTATATCGTCTTTAATACACGGAATCGAGACTCGTAGGTCGTAAGCTTATTAGAATAGACTGAACATTGAACACGTAAAAGTATAAAATTGTCTTTGATTGTTGCTTTTCATTTTTAGTTCCGATGTTGAAACAATAGTGAATATAGTGAAAGTCATTATAATAAATAACAAACAAGTCCTCAAAATGGTTAGTATTTAAGTTGGTTGTGATACGTAAACAAAAATTTTTATTCCTACTTAAATACAACCAAATCTTATTTGCAAACCTAAATATTTTTGACAGTTTCCCAAAATCTAAGGTTATGATGACATTACTGCGTTTTCTTTTCAGAATAAATTAAAATCATCACAGAGAGACAAAGTAAAGAAGTTCGTAGCATTCACGCAAACTACTGAAAGTACCGCTATATTCTGTCTCTCGCAGAACGACTGGAAACTTGACTTGGCGAGCGATAACTATTTTCAGAACCCTGACGCGTACTACAAAGATCCCGTCAAGGCATCAGTAGATAGAAAAAAGCTAGAACAACTATTTAACAAATACAGAGATCAACAGGAGAATGACAAAATCACCGTTGATGGTGTTATGAAATTTTTAGAAGACTTAAATTTAAGTCCTGAATCAATACTAGTTCTTATAATAGCGTGGAAATGTAAAGCTGCAGTTCAATGTGAATTCACTAAGGAAGAGTTCATGACGGGTTTCATAGAACTGGGGGTCGACAGCATAGACAAGTTAAAAGCAAAGTTGCCTACTTTAGAATCAGAGATTAAAGATCCTAATAAATTTAAAGACTTCTACCAATTTACGTTTAATTATGCCAAAAATCTAGGTCAGAAGGGCTTAGAACTCGATATGGCCGTAGCCTATTGGAATATAGTACTCCGTGGGAGATTTAAGTTCCTTGATGCTTGGTGCAAGTTTCTAACTGTGAGTATTTGTATCACTACTGCTGTTCACTGTATTGTCTGTACAATTGAAATATAAAAGACATGCCTGCCTCAGCCTGTAATATCCCACTGGTGAGCATAGGCCTCTTTCCCCATGTAGGAGAAGAATCAGAGCTTAATCCACCACGCTGCTTCAACGTGGGTTGGTGATGGATAAAAAACATATTCATGAATTCTTTGTTGTCTTTGAAGTGCTAAGACTACTGTTAGAGTTGCTCTTTATTCTTTAGTAGAAAAGTATTATTATGTAGGTAACCTTAATATTTATCAGTGATAAAATTTGTTGCATAATAATTTGTCACTACATACACAGACTATAGTCTGTTTTTTAACCAACTTCAAAAAAAGGAGGAGGTTCTCAATTCGACTGTATTTTTTTTTTATCGAAAGGTGGTGTATCATTTGGTCCCATTTAAATTTATTTGAGATCTAACAACTACTTTTCGAGTTATATCTAATAATGCGTTTTTACTTGACGCTTTTTTCTTCGACCTACGTTGTATAACTTTCTACTGGATGTACCGATTTTGATAATTCTTTTTTTATTGGAAAGTAGATATCCCTAGTTTGGTACCATGATAAGGTAACCAGGATCTGATGATGGAATCTTAGAGAAATCGAGGGAAACTCGAAAATTCGCAGTAACTTCAACTGACTATTTTTTCGTCCATCTATATTGTGTTTACTCGTCGATGTAATTGAAGTCTGTTTTTTTTCGTTTGCAAGCAAACACAATTATTTTTAACAAATAAATACTGAGTGTGTGTCTCTCTCATTTCCAATATTGTCAGCATTAGTGTACACTGACCCATGTCATTTTTAGGGATAGGAAAAATGTTTAGACAGCAACACATAAAGTACACGAGCATTGGGAAGTGGGTGTTATGTCCGTCGCCTGTAATTACTACTAGAATTTGTTATTGTTTATGAAACTGACAGTACGGTCTGACAGTTTATAGGACATTATCGTTTATAGTCTGTTTTTTTTAACAAACGAGTACTGAGTATATCTCACACATTTCCAATATTGACAGATTGAGATTGTTAGGGGTGGATCCAACGCTTCTGTTCTTGTCTTGAAATTGTAAAGGCGTGTTCATATTAAATACCTCTAAAATTTACTGTAGAGAAAATTAAATTATTTTTATATGTAAATAATTTTATAAATAACCAACAAAAAAAAATTTTAGATACTAGCAATACCCGTGTGAATAATTCGCACTAAATAAGTATAATAATTGTCAATCATGTTGATGTTGTTTCAAAAATAAAGCCATCATATATATAATTAACCGACTTCCAAAAAAAGAGTGGGTTCTCAATTCGACTGTATTTTTTTTTAATGTATGTTTACATCAGAACTTTTGACTGGGTGGACCAATTTCGACAATTTTTTTTTTTAATCGAAAGGTGGTGTGTGTCAAGTGGTCCCATTTAAATTTATTTGAGATCTAACAACTACTTTTCGAGTTATATCTAATAATGCGTTTTTACTTGACGCTTTTTTCGTCGACCAACGTTGTATTATACCGCATAACTTTCTACTGGATGTACCGATTTTGAGAATTCTTTTTTTGATGGAAAGGAGATATTCCTAGTTTGGTACTATAATAAGGAAACCAGGATCTGATGATAGGATCCCAGAGAAATCGAACGACTATCGAGAAACTCTCGAAAATCCGCAATAACTTTTTACTAGGTGTACCGATTTTGATAAATTTTAATTTTATCGAAAGCTGATGTTTATCATGTGGTCACATTTAAATTTCATCGAGATCTGATTACAACTTTTGGAGTAATCTTTGCTAATGCGTATTTACTTGACTATTTTTTCGTCGATGTAATTGAAGTCGGTTTTTTTTTCGTTTGCAAGCAAACACAATTATTTTAACAATCAATTTAATTACAAAAACAATGATAATTTTTTGTTGTGGATGCCGATAAAGTAAGCAATTATCTATAAAATGATATATAATTAATGTGGAGTAATGGTGACGTTTTATCTAAAAAGGGAGGCAAACATCTAAATATATATAATAGTAAACATGTATTACACACATAAACTTATAAATAAAAAAATTATTATATAATTTTGGTAATCTTAAAAATTGTCGCCGTCACTTCCTTCTGATGAACTTTCTGCAGACACATCAGTACAGCCTATTGCAGTCGACTGCTGGACATAGGCCTTCACAAGATCGCGCCAAAAATGGCGGGAACTTTCGTGTCTTGCCCATAGTCACCACGCTGGGCAGGCGGGTTGGTGACTGCAGGGCTGGCTTTGTCGCACCGAAGACGCTGCTGCCCGTCTTCGGTCTGTGTATTTCAAAGCCAGCAGTTGGATGGATATCCCGCCATCTGTCGGCTTTATAAGTTCCGGTAGTGGAACTGTGTTATCCCTTAGTCGCCTCTTACGACACCCACGAGAAGAAAGAAGGGGTGGCTATATTATTTAATGCTGTAGCCACACAGCAAAATTAATAAACTGTTCTAATATATTTTATACATAATTGTCGACTTCGTACATTTTTGTCTCGATTTTGGTTATCACATAATTAACACATGACCAGTTTTGGCTATATAGTTTTTTTTATACAACTAGGTCGGCAAACGAGCGGACGGCTCACCAGATGGTAAGCGTAGCCTATAGACGCCTGCAACACTACAAGCAGTGCAAGCGCATTGCCGACCCTACCCCCAATCTCCCTTGAAGCTCTGGTCATCGTACTCACAACAGGAACACAAAACTCTTTAGAGCAGTTTTATTTAGCTAAGATCTTTTATAAGGTTGAGGTACTTCCCCAGTCGGGCTGCTCCAGACTTTGAGCCGGATATTTACCGCTGTGCGTAAAACTTCTGCTACTCCTTGTAAAATGAGTTCTAACTTCATCAATTTTATAAATTGTTATTTGCTGCCACGTCGCCCATCACTTGAGCCCAAACAAGCACAATTGGGTTGAGCTTACAGTGATGCGGTGCCTAATGTATGACGCGACGATTCTTAGAGTCATCTCGTTTACGACAAAATTTTCAAAGCGATCTTTGTTTTGCTTAACTAAATCCAAAAGTTGCAACTTTAACATTGATACGTCACCAGCAATATTTTTCAGCTGTCGCCATTCAGTAATGTATTCTTATTTGCGAAATAAAGTTGTACGTGCTTTGTCAAGTTTTCGAGAATGATACGATGAATGCATGTATAACAATAACCGCACTCTCATCCAATTTAGATAAAACCTCTTGAAACCAATTTTCAAACACTTTGACGTCCATATCTGGGCATTTATTCACGTCTCTTCTAATTAATATATAGTAGTTCCATTTTGTCTGGATGATCTGTAGATTGAAAAGGGCGCTTACAACAGGAAACATCTCCACCATGACTCAGGCACAAACAATCTTGACTAGTTCACTCACTAAAACACGTGCTACGCGCAGGTAGTCGCTGAGTCAACTGAGTGTGTATGTAACTACAGCGTTTATGTGAAACGGGCTCTATATTCATTACGTGAATCAATAACAACGCAGTCAAAATTTTCGGTGCTCGTTTGTTAAAAAAAATAGAACTAAGGGCTCGGCCCTATATCCACGGCATGTAACATGGCACGGCACCGGGCCGCAGTACGGTGCTGTGGACGGTAGGCACTAAGTGTGCCGCGCGCAACTTGACAATTGATATTTCGCAGTTTGTGTCCTCGGGTGTGCTTGTCTGGATATGGATCGCAAAAAACTGCCCCATGGTCTGAATAATTTACTTTAAAACAAAAACTGTTTCAGGATCATCACAAAAGGTCCATACCAAAAGACACGTGGAACCTCCTATTAGATTTTGCTACACAAATAGATGATGGAATGAGTAATTATGACGCTGAAGGTGCCTGGCCGGTACTCATTGACGACTTTGTAGAATGGTGTCAAAAGCAGGAACTAACAGCAGACGGAGTTAAAGCCTTAGAGCCGGTGTCCGGCTAGCTGAAGCTTAACAGCTGCCCACAGAACAAAGCGAGAATACACAATATGTGTATAGAATCAGAAAGTCAAGAGCAAAGCTTCTTAGAAGAATTAGGGTCGTTTGTAATACTACTACTGTCTCGCTTTGTCCTGTACAGTCTGGAGCTGTGTACAGTAGAGTGGATCGCTATTGTTATTGTTTTTGATTTGTGCAGCTGACTAAATCAGCAAGTGACGTCGTCGGCATCATACGGTTGTATTTATTTTGAGGATGGATTAGAAGTGTGGACATTTAAAGCGTTTTGGCAATTAAGTTAGTAACAACACCTAGTACTCAACTGTATAAAGCTCTAAGCTCTTCGTCCGTTAGAGTAATATTAATAGAACTCCAGTTTCCTAAACTTTATCGAAACTAGGATATAATATGTTGTGAATTAATAAATTTTTCATTGAAATATGTAGGAGAGTAAATTAAAAGTTTCATTTTTAAAAAGTTTTTAATCAAACAAAATATTTGCATTATTGCATACTAATCTGTGAGGTTTTTAAATTAAGATGTAAATATGTATATACAAATTAATGATATTACTTTTTTTATAATATTAAGATCTTTCACTGTTTTCTTATTGTTGCAATTTTAGAAAAAAATGTAATAGCATCTTTAACTTGATCAAGTCTTTAATTGATTGTCAATTTTACAAACATATAAACATTGTTTTGAATTCTTTGTAAGAGCAAATTTTTACTAGTAACGAAAGTTTCTGTAAATTAATTATAGAAATATCTTTGAATAACTTTGAAGTAATGGCATAATTAATTTTGTAGTTAAACTTTACTTTCATGGCTACTAATTAATAAAAAAAAAATGATTTAGAAATGTTAAAATTTTATTTATATCATTTTCATAAATTCAAAGTTATTCTATTCATAAATTTAAAGAAAAAAAAATTAGGTGATTAGAAGGTTACATTAAATTTAAATTTATTTATTACACTTTAAGGATAAAATTATTACATTTATAAATTGTTAAAAAAAAAATGTAATAGTTTGAAACCTAAACTTCAAGGTTTTCCTTTAAACTCGAATCATAATAATGTTTTCCTTTTAAACAGTAGATTGAGTGCATTTTCCTTAGCTATGTTTGTCAATGATCTTTTAATATGTAACAAAAAAATCTGTTGATTAATTAATAATTTAGAACATTTTATCAATAGATTTTCTAATGTTTCTAGGAGAAATTGTTGCTTCTGTGGTAATATCGAATCAAAAATATTTGGTACTTAGACTTAATGTACAAAAAAGGAAATTGATGTATCAAGTATTACACTACAATAAACTGTTAAATAAATTATTAGTTTTTATTAAGAAATCAAAAGTAACTTTATTGCAATAGCCTTAAAAAGCACCTTTGAATCAACATCTTACAAGTTAAATTTTTAATCATCGTTCAAAATCAATAACAATAAAGAAAATCTTGAATGACCCACAACTCACAAGTGGATATTATATAAAATAATATTCATATACATCTTGCTGCTATTCTGATTTTCCTACTTATAGTTAAACAGTGTTCCCTAGTATTTTTTATTTCAAACCGATTTATCAAAGTGGAACTTTTATTCTATTGCCAAAATTTTTCGTTCAACTATCGCATATCACAATTGTTCCGCGGTATCTGTGTGTTTTGATTTGCTTATTAATGTAAATATTTTTATTTACTAAAGTTTCACTTGCATCGTGGATTCCTAAAACCACACAATTCTTTTTACTATCTTTAATAAAAATAAATTTTTAACTACAGAAACTGTAGCTTCTGCCTAGAAATATAAAGAATCATCTATAGGCGTGCCGATAATTTTTGAAATGAAAAAATTATAGTAGAATGAAACTCATTCGAAAAAGAAGAAAATACAACGAAAATGAAAGGAAAAATAAATTACGGGCGATCTGAGGTCGGTAGGTGAGGTAGGTAGGAAAGAGTGGTTGAAAATTGCGTTTTCTGCGAACATTTACCATAGTAATGTATATTTTTAGCATCATCAGAAAGTAAAGATTTCAAAGAACAAAAAAACTACCGACTTTTTTAAAAAGTTGATATTTTGACATGAGAATTTTCGATTGAAAATGAGGATGTTTTTTCGATATTGAGGTCTAAATAAGGTGAAATAATAAAATTTGTAAAAAAAAGAAAAACCAAAAACTCGGTTTTTTGAATTTTTCACGTGAATTTTTTATTACCTACAACATGGCCATTTAACTTTTTTCCATAGGACTTGTAGTTTAGCCGGAAATCGAGATAAACCGCTTTTTATACTCCTCCCACTACCCGACTTCGCATTAGCCGTATTTTATTTTTCCTTTCATTTTCATTGTATTCTCTTCCTTTAACGACGGGTTTTATTCTACTATATTTTTTTTTCACTTTTTACCATTTTCAAAGGCTAAAAACACTTGTCTACTACTTTACAAAAGTAATGAAAGAATTGATAGAATACATAGTAAATATTAGTAAAAACTATCTCAAAGAAACTGCATAAATTGAAATATCCAAAACGTCAGTGCTGTCCTGTCGTGTGTCAGCCATTGCTGTCAGTTTTGACAAATTAAATCGCTAATTTTGCGGATGCGGAACGAGAATTTTATTCACAAATTTTGTTCCTACCTAATTATCTAATAGCAATTATACAAAATGTCTATTCGTTTGGGAGGTGCGCTTAAAGAGCTGAGGATTCATTTATGTCAAACCAGTAAACAATCCGCTGGTGTTCGGTAGGTTTGATTACATAAACATTTGAATAACCTCCAATAAACAAATTTGAAAATATTTTGCAATATACGTTTTAATACCCATATAAAACATCGTCGTTAATTTACATATTATGTTTAATAGTTGACCTTTTTGATTTTTAATTTAGTATAAAAAATTAGTAAAGTATTAGAAGCAGTACATTTGTTCCTATGAATATTTTTAAATTTCAGAGAGTTTATTCAGAAGAATTATGTTAACATCAAGAAGGAGAATCCTAACTTTCCAATACTAATTCGTGAGTGCAGTGGAATCCAACCTCGCGTTTGGGCTCGATATGGTACGCATGAGCTATTGCTCTGAATTAAATTTAATGTCAATAAGCAAAACTACAGTTTTAAACAAGTATTAACTACTTAACTAGGTACTGTACTTAACTATATTTTTATAACAGTTTTAAATAAATGTTTCATAGAATTTAGTAATGAATAACATTTACAGATAGAGGACGAGAGCTATGTGAATCTCTGTGTGATCTAAACAGTGGTCAAGTTATGGCTACAATTATAAAACTAACAAGATTGTAAAAAGTACCTCTTTTACATTAAATTTTATATATGTATGGTTAATTAATATTACTATAGAATGATATTTGAGTTAGATCCATTTATTAGATACATAAAAATACTGGTAGTTTTTAAGTTCTATTTATTTATTTTTTGTGATATACAGTAGTGTTTTCTTTCATTTAAAAAACCAAGAACCTGCTTTACTTAAGAATAGTTAGTAGAAACAAAATGTGGATTTTCTTACCCTCAATGCCGAAACTACGACAGGGTTGACACATAGCAACGTGCCAAAGTTTAAATAAATAAATAAAACAGACAACCAATTTTGGTAGTCTGTTGTAGTATTTAATGAAATGAAAACAGTAACGTTTTAATAAAGTTATGTACTGTACAAGAAATGCACCAAAAGCTGTTAAAAGGAATTTTGTATTTATGAATTCTGTAATAGTTAATTATGCTAATAAGTATTGTCCTAGTAGAAGATTTGCAGTATAATATTAACGTAACATTTACTGATCAATCATTAGATTTAAAAACTACAAATATTATGTAATAACAACATTCTACAAAAAATTATTACTTTATTTTTTCAGATAAAGGCGTTGAACGTAGCACACCACTCACAAATTTATCTGCCAGCGATGTTCTGTCTGCTATTAAACAACTCGTCAAGTGAATATGTTACATTGTTATAATAGTCATAGTATATTTTAATTTCAATTAAAACTCAGTTAAATAAAGTATTGTTTTTATTGTACTTTTAATACTACAATGTATAAAACATCTAGTGACTATCACGGGACTAAAATTATCACAAATTTGCATTAAATATTTGTATAATCATATTGTGCTTGAAATAAAAAAAACTTCTTGTTCCTTTAATTTACTTAATATTTATTATAAATTTTAAGCCTGCAATCAGCTGTAAGGTAAATCTTACTTAATCGTACTTGCATACGTAAGTTGTATTCTAATGAAGGTGTCAATAGAATCGTATTTTCATACACTGAATAAAATATATTTATAAAATTCAAGACCTACATTCTTAATTACTTATTTATAAAAATAACAATTTAAAATGTGTATTTAATACGCATATAAAATATAAAACAAGTGGAATATAAAAATAATGTTCTATTTCTTTCCTAATCCACGTTAGAGTATTAAGTTTAGAATTATATCTATATATTATAATATTTCTAAGCATGCAAGGTTGTCCGACATTTTAACAGTGCATATTAGTAATATTTAATTAGTATAAGAAGTCAAATAATAATAAAATATTTATTATGCCCAAAGGATTGATTTAGACCCTTATCCAGTTCTAAACATTTATTATTTGCAATTTTTTTGTATTAAAAATCAATAGTTGCCACATGAATAATCTATTTAGTTTTGTATAAAACTACAAATAGATTAGAAAATGCTAAAATAATTCTAGTAGATTGATTTGATTATTGCCTGGTTGTTGATTTAAAAATTGTGATGTTTTGGTGTATTCTTTTAATTTTTTATGTCAATATAAATATTGGTCTTTAATATAGCAACACTATATAATACCCATGAAAAAAAAAACTGTACTAATTTCTACTTTGTACATACTTCTACGTTATAGGAACACAAAATCGAAAACTCCTGTAATTGTTTCATTTTAGTCTTATATATAGACAAAAAATTCTCAAAAACCGTAATACTACACACAACTACCATCTACTTGATAAATTAAACCATCGCATTGAATTTTCTAGCCTCTTTGACTATTTGAATCTCACTGGAAAGGGGGCAGCCCAAACATTTCTGGTTGGAATTTAGCTAGTGATGGTAGCACTATGGTGGCGTGGGTAGTCAGTCTCTTGTCCAAATGGGGATCGGGTACCATGACTACTTGCATTCCCGCTGATATACCAGCTGTTACGCCGTGTGGAGAATCTTCGAAAACCAAGCACTGAAAATTAAATTGAATCTTATTATAAAATCTCTAATCACATTTCAGTTTTAGCAAAAAAGCCTCAATAAGTGGCAAGTTCAAAATAAAAATATTTAGCATATGATTTAATAAACCAGATCACCATGTATCTCCATACAAAGTTTCCTGGAAATGATTATGTAGTTCTTTCATGACTAACGTTTACCCAAGTGGGTAAGGCAGATATTACAGTAATGGCTTTAGGAGACTTACCACCCAGTAGTAAAATCTAAGATTTCATATATAAATGGCAGTAAAATTTAATTAGAAACTCTTTTCAAAAATAAAAGAATGTCAGTGCAGCATCAAAAGATAAATAATTGCAAAGCCAGTGTTAGATAGGTTTGTATCTTTAATGACTTCCGTAGTAAATTTGAATATCAATTTATTTATTTTATAGTACGAATATAGTCACAACGCTGGGCAGGCGGGTTGGTGACCGCAGAACTGACTTTGTCGCACCGAAGACGCTTCTGTCCGTCTTCGGCCTGTGTATTTTAAAGCCAGCAGTTAGATGGTTATTCCGCCACCGGTCGGCTTTTTAAGTTCCAAGGTGGTAGTGGAACTGTGTTATCCCTTAGTCGCCTCTTAGGACACCCACGGGAATAGAGGGGATGGCTATATTCTTTAGTACCGTAACCACACAGTACAAAACACACAGTACAGTACACGTGAAAACATGATGGACAAAACACATGAGTTCACGTTATTTTTGGTGTAAGCTTGTGGAGGCCTATCTCCAGCTGTGGACTGTATAGGCTGTAATGATGATGATGATGATATAATATAGTCTAGGTAACAAATACAAATGAAGCCCAAAAGCTGGGCTTAAAGTTAATAGCATTCTCTACCAGTACAGTTACGTATGTTAGGAGGTCATACAAAAGAGCTTAGGTGTGATTAACGAGAAATATAGTAAATCAAATGAAATGAAGGAAAATAAAAGGCACAAAATAAGAATTTCACAAATACACATTAACAAAGGCTTTTTCCAGTTGTGGAAAATTTAGGTATTTTTGACTTACGTAAGAGTATGGATGGACATTTCTTTTTTTTATTTATTTATCAAATAAACAATAATGTACTTATTTATTATAAACAGCATTAAATAATTGTGTTTGCTCGCAAAAGAAAAAAAACCGACTTCAATTACATCGACGAGTAATACAACGTAGATCGACGAAAAAATAGTCAAGTAACTACGCGTTATTAAAGATTACTCAAAAAGCAGTTATCAGATCTCGATAAAATTTATATGTGACCACATGATAAAACCACACCCAGTAAAAAGTTATTGCGGATTTTCGAGAGTTTCCCTCGATTTCTCTGGGATCCCATCATCAGATCATGGTTTCCTTATCATGGTACCAAACTAGGGATATCCTTTCCAACAAAAAAAAGAATTATCAAAATCGGTACATCCAGTAGAAAGTTATGCGTTATAATACAACGTAGGTCGACGAAAAAAGCGTCAAGTAAAAACGCATTATTAGATATAACTCGAAAAGTACTTGTTAGATCTCAAATAAATTTAAATGGGACCAAATGACACACACCACCTTTCGATTAAAAGAAAATTTGTCGAAATCGCTTCACCCAGTCAAAAGTTCTGATGTAACATACATAAAAAAAAATACAGTCGAATTGAGAACCTCCTCCTTTTTTGGAAGTTGGTTAAAAACCACGCAGGTTTATGACGATGCTATTTAGTAATAACCAATGAAATAAAAAATTACAATAATCATACATTTACCCACCCTCCTATTAGAACTAAGCTGTCACACAATCAAATACCTATATCAAGTCACAATATTATCAAGAAAGTAATTTTTAAGTTTATTTTTTAAATTAATTGGTGTAATACTTTCGATCAATTTAGACTACCTAATAAGCTGTAACGCATGCGCACTAAATAAGCTGTAATTTGAAGGTATCTACTAATTAATGATCGACTATAATTTTGCCAGTCTACATATCTATGTATGTTTGTTACACATTCACGCAAAACAACGCTTCTGGACCGATTTTAATGAAACTTGGTGCGACGATAGCTGGAGATTTAGAATACCACATAGGCTACTTTTTATCCCAACATTCGCGGGGGAAATTTATATTGATTCTTCTCTTGAAGATTGGCTACCTTAAACCATAAAAATTATAGAATATCAGAATATCAATTATACTAGACCAAAGAGTAAATATTCGCTACAAACCTTTTCTGGCTTAGGTTTATCGGGGAACCTTGCAGCCGCTACCAAAAATATGTCAGGGTTCGGTTTCCCATACTTTACTTCCTTATCCGTGCTCCCCATGACCATGTGGTGGAAGTAACTGAACAGTTCCTTGTGTTGGGCTATTTTGGTCTCCACGGAGCGAGCGCTAGATGACGTAGCGAGTGCAAATGGTACTTTCGTTTTATGAAGGTGGCATATTAATCTCTCCGCTCCTGTAGAAAAGATTACATTGGTAAAATTCAAGTCTCTATCTCATAAAAATTTATGCATTAACTGTTGTTGTTGTTTTGTTACTGTGTGGAAATGAGTTTTCGGGAATATTTTAGAATTAATTTTAACTTTAGTAAACGAAACTAATACATAAGTTACCGTACCAGAATTAAAGTTAAGAGCCATTTCACAATTTTACGCTCTGCAAGTTTAGGTAAATTTGGTCGCATCGCGCGAGTCGTACGAGCCGCGCGATCTTTGTGCTAGTACGTATAGTGTGACAACCAAAAGACCATCGTGATCATTTTCTGATGTATAATAAAAATTATAACTATGGTATAAAATGTTTTTTACATAATTAATTTGTTAAAAATTTTAAGTATGTTATATAACAACAGTCAATAAATTTAAAATAAAATTAAAAAAAATCAATTTTATGAAACAATTTATTTAAATTGATTTAGTTTTTTCAGTTTACGAATGAATCTAATATTTACGATATGAATAAAAAAGCATTTAATGACATCGACACCGACAAACATATTAATTAACAAATAACAAGACAAACAGATTGAAATGCCTATTTGTATTGATAGTGTGAGAAAAGAAAATTAAATTATACATTTGTTTACAGAAATTATCATTATATTATTTTACAGTCATTTTCGTAATATGTTTATTTTATTTATATTTTATTATGAAAGTATCAAATGCGTTTTATCCGCTATAACAACAGGCGCTTGGCGCGTGTGAGCGAAAGAGACGGCTGCGCAGAATTTGGCGTGGACCTTACCTCTAAGAGCGCTAGCGCTCGACTGATTTACCGGGCTTGATGCGTGGCAATATATACTATCTTTTTATTATTTAATATAAAATGTATTAAAAATAATTACATCTTTTAATTATCTTTTTTGTATTCCTTAATGATGTAAGTTTACTTTGGTGAAGATAGTTCGTTAAAATTTCTTAGTTTTCTAAGAGAAATATCGCTTTTAAAATTGTACTTATTTGGAAAATATTCGTAACTTTAAATTTTTTTTATCGTTTAATAGAGATACAAATGGAATAAAAATCTATGATAGTGGACAACAAAATTATATTCCACATATTATGATATTTTTTTAAAATGGTTTCAACGTAGAGGTTATTGAAAAGTAGGACTTCAAAGTATACATTGCGACCGTTTACCCAGGGAGGAGGCTGATGAAAAGGTTAATAATTTTATACACATAATATAAATCAAAATTCTGATCTGACTATGGACTACAACAAAGGTTGCTCTATTATATTTCAAGAATATAAATTACATTATGCATCCAACACTGAGATTAACGACGTCAAAATATTACAATTTCGCGGATTGTTACCGATTTTTGTGAAATGGCTCTTAAATAATTATGTTTGCTCGCAAACGATAAAAACCGACTCCAATTACATCGACAAATAATACAACGTAAGTATCAGTAGACGAAAAAAAAATTAACAGACGCACTAGTCGTCTCTACGATTTTCGAGGGTTTCTCTCGATTTATCTCGGATTCTATCATCAGATCCCGGTTTCCTTATCGTGAACCCACTACATTTGGGGTATTTCCTTTCCAACAAAATAAGAATTATCAAAATCGGTTCATAAACGACAAAGTTATTCCCCGAACATACATTAAAAAAGCTGTAAACTCCTCCATTCTTGAAGTCGGTTAAAAAAATAAAAAAAAGGTATGTAATGTATGTACCTACGTAATAAAGTCAATTAGTTGTGATGTTTGCTGACCTTAAACAATTTCGTTAACAATAAGCATTTGAATACAAAAGGTTATATTAATTTGACCATGTCTACATTGCGACCTTCGCATAGTCCCTATAAGTTTAAATGAACAATCATTGTGGGCAGAAGCAATCTAATTTAATCGCCTTTTACGTATTTGCGGTCAAATACGGGTATAAAAAGAAACTTGATGCCTACCTACGATCAACCTTCAATACCGTTAGTATTTCTTTATATTGATAATAGTACAAAAATAATTGTGTTTGCAGGCAAACGAAAAAAAATCTACTTCAATTACATCGACAAGTAATACAACGTAGATCGACGAAAAAATAGTCAAGTAACTACGCGTTATCAAAGATTACTCAAAAAGTAGTTATCAGATCTCGATAAAATTTAAATGTGACCACATGATAAACATCAGCTTTTGATTAAATTAAAAATTATCAAAATCGGTGCATCCTGTAGAAAGTTATGCGGTATAATACAACGTAGGTCGACGAAAAAAGCGTTAAGTAAAAACGCATTATTAGATATAACTCGAAAAGTAGTTGTTAGATCTCAAATAAATTTAAATGGGACCAATTGACACACATCACCTTTCGATAAAAAAAATTTGTCGAAATCGGTCCACCCGGTCAAAAGTTCTGATGTAACATGCATAAAAAAAATACAGTCGAATTGAGAACCTCCTCCTTTTTTGGAAGTCGGTTAAAAAATCAGCAATTACTTATGTGCTTATCTCAGAACCTATTCTTCAAACATCATTATTAAAAGCGACAAAAACAACAGAAGTTGTATAGTGCCTTTAGAAGCACCGCTTTGGTATTGGCGACGGGACAAGTTAGCAGCTGAGAAACAATAGGTACTCTTAGTGGGCTAGATGGACGTACCCACAGAGCGAAAACAAAGTTTGCTTTG
Source organism: Melitaea cinxia (assembly GCF_905220565.1). Lineage (NCBI taxonomy): Eukaryota > Metazoa > Arthropoda > Insecta > Lepidoptera > Nymphalidae > Melitaea > Melitaea cinxia. The sequence continues at coordinate 3,389,593 of NC_059395.1, forward strand.
CCATCCCACTTAGTAGGTGCGCGGTTAATAACTTCTGATTGACAATAAGGCAACGCGTTTGCGCAGCGGTCACGGCACTGGCTTTTCGTTCCCATTTGCATACATTTGTATTGGCTGTATGTTATAATTATATTATTATGTCTGGAAGTTTGTACTTGTGTATTGTGTGTGTTTCCGGACCTTCGACACACGAGAATATTCTTCTTGGTGCCGTTGAGTATGAAGCGTTTTATAAAAAAAAAGATTCGCTCGAAATATATGTCAAGACAAGTTCAATTTAATTTATCTAAACCCAGATCGAAAATTTTCAAAATTTCAAAATTTATTAGGGCTTATCTGGATGACACAGTTGTTACAAATTACACAACAGATACTCTCAATTCGGCAGACATTATGAGGATCAATGTATGTATAATGTATATGGTATCAATTTATATAATTCAGAAAAACTATGCTCTGCCATGGAGGCTTAGGTTGACTATGGCGATGTTAATTTTATTTACAACTTGAATGATTTTGTAAACGTTATAACATATGTATATCTTTCTAATTAAATATGCATTTATTAATATACATTTCTAAAAACATTTTCGAATTTTCTTTTTACTGAGAAGTTCCTTTTAAAAGAAATGTCTATTATATACTTCAATAAGTTTAAAGTAATAATTTATATGAAAACATTTCAAGGGGTTCAAACAATGCCAAATTTTTTACTCTAATGATGTTTGAATGATTTTTAGGACCTTTTAACAAACAATACCTGTTGCAGTTGTACGCCGCTTTTACACCCTATTTGCACACCTATTGTTGATATAAATATGTATAATGGCAATTTACGTAGATAATATGAGATACTATTTTGATATTATAACAAATAAGCTAATAATTCTAGCGGGTACATCGTTCCATAGCTTAATTGGCTAGAGCGCCGACACGTTCAGTCGGAGACGTGGGTTCGAACCCCGCTGGAGTGGTCAATTTTTGATATGATATTCAAAAATGTTTTGAAATAATAAAACAATATTTTTTCTTAGTGACCAATTAATCAATTAGATATAGGTACTGTGATGATAAACATGATGATGAACATAGGAAAGGTTTAAAAAGTAGGTTTCTAGAATTGTACCTATTAAAAAAAAAACTGGAAAGAAATATTTGCACAAATTACAAATATTTATTCCGAGCTAAGATCGAATTCGCATACTGTCGGATTTTAGGCACCTTCACGTACCACTACACCAGAGCGGGTGGCAAACAAAAAAAAAAACAATAATATTAGTAAATTTTTAATTGGGTTGCATGTTACCTATTGACCAATATCACCACATACATTATTTAATTTCAATGATAAGATACCATATCCAAAATTAAACAATAATTATGATCCAAACTTTTTGATAATACTTTTTATTATATGTCCTTAATAAATTATTAAATTAATATACACTGATACCATATTTTTTTTTACATAGAGTAAATTTCCTAATCTTAGCTTGTCACTTATCCTTAGAATAGAAAATTTTCTATTTGAATGTATAACGAAAGACAAATTCTTAACATATACATGCAACACCTCCAACGGAAAAAAAGGAAACATATTGCCAGACAGAGCTACCCTCAGAAATGTTATCAACCCACCAAACTCCCCGCTATGTACCTTGTCAGCACAACCATGACCACTCTGACAAGAGTGTACGACTAAGGAAGAAAATTCTTAATACTAACCATCTAATAAAGGTGTTCCAGCGAGCATGGTATCTCCTAGCTCTAATAATTCGTTACGAAATTCCGTAGGTGTCACGGGAAGATTTAAATCTTTACATAATATCTCAGATAACCTCTGCTCGGTACCACCGAGAACTTTCATCATCAGCTCATCAGTATATTTGTGGCCATATTTCGCACATAGCTGTGTGATCATTTTTTTGTATACTTGCTCGGTATCTGTAACAATTGCATTTTTTAATAAGTATATTTTGATTTTAATATAATTATATTTTTTTTTTTTTTTATTGTATCAGTTAATAGCTTATTTTTGGTCTCAGCCTAAAAGATTATAACTTAAAAAAAATTAATTGAAATCGTTTATTTCGTAACAACGTAACCCCGTTTCGTGTTGTGTATCAACATTGACAACAGTCTAAGGTCGAACGTAAAACTTTCGTTATGCAAAGTGCAAACTTACCTAAAAGCAGACCATCCATGTCGAAGATGCAGTGGGTCACCTTTTTCACATTTTTCGTAGAATAACATTGTTTTCTAATAGTGTTTGAGACAGTTTTCAACAAATATATCCTCATTGTTGAACCGGTGAACGTTATATAAAACTTTTTTTAGATACAAAAGATAAAAATGTATAATGCAACAGTCTAAGGTCAAAGGTGTTAATAATTATTAAATTATTTTACAACTTCTTGATCTTACCGTAACTTTATTTTAAACTATTTTTAATGAAAGGCAAGTAAATTTTAAAAACCACACCAGTATAGCCAAATTAATGAGTGTTGGAGTACAAATGACATCGCGCTGACTGATGTTTGACATGTTATTATGAATGAAAAAAGATAATTCCTTTTTCTTGAAGTTTAAATCAGCTTCAGAAAAACTAAATAAAATACAATACAAATGCCTTAGAATCATTCTGGGTGCTATGAAATCTACACCTACGAATGCTCTGCAGGTTGAATGCGTTGACCCTCCGTTGCAAATAAGGAGACAATTCCTTTGTGATCGGTTTGTCAGCAAAATGTTACAGCTATCTTCACATCCTCTTTGGAGTCGTTTAAGCGAACTATCACAAATTCACAATCCCAACAAACCCGAATCATGTCTTTTGAATAGCTTCCTGTACTTTACTAAACTTCCAAATCCATATATTCAACTGCCTATAAATCCTCTTTTTTCTATTCCCTATAAAGCCCTTGTACATCGTCCTGTCATTGTTACGAACCTTGGTCTTATCAAAGGTTCCCCGAACACTAAGTCTCTCTTTAATTATGTAGTTCATCAAAATTGGTCCGATCATCTACTTATTTATACCGATGCGTCTAAACTGTCCGCAGATAGCTGCGTTGGCGCAGCCTGCTGGATCCCAAAATTCAAAATTATTTTACAGTTTAAGTGCCCGCCTGAATCATCGGTCTTCACCGGTGAAGCAGTCGCTATTTTGGAAGCTATTTTATATGCCCACTCCCATGATTTAAGACAAACCGTAATTTTGACTGACTCCTTAAGTTGCCTATTAGCAATTAAGGAAAACCCGTTTCGTAGCAGAAAAAGATTTGTCATTATTTTAAAGATCAGGGAAGTTTTGTTTTTATGTCATCAGAAAGGATTGCAGATCACTCTTGTTTGGATTCCCAGTCACTCTGATATTCCCGGCAACGAGACTGCGGATTCATGTGCCAAATCTGCCATCCAAATCGGCTCCCATGCTCACTATAAAAATTTCTGTTATGATCTTGGTGTTGTAGCGAATACTCGGTTGGCCAATTCGTGGACATCATCTTGGATATCATCCAAAATGGTAAAAGGTAAATACTATGCGAGCCTGCAACCAGAAATCCCTAGACGACCATGGTTTTTCCGTTTTAGACACGCCGATCGCTGGGTCACTTCGACCATTTGCAGGTTGCGTTTAGGTCACGCGTGCACACCCAGACATCTCGCAAAAATTAGAGTACGGGACCATTCACTCTGTGAATGCGGTTTAGATGAAGGATCTCCATCCCATATCCTGTTTAATTGCCCCAAACTCCTTCATCCGTTGTATGACGTACTCCCTCCTGAAGTTCCCCGCCCTATAAATGTTGAATCTTTATTAATGTTTGTGTTTAGTCCTCTGTGTTCGTTTTTATGTAAATATATTAAATATAATAAAATTAAATTGTAAATATTACAATGTATATATATATATATATATATATATATTTAGTACAATGTTATATACTTATAAATATTTTTATATTTTTGTACATTTTGAGAGTATTGTGAATAAATACATACTATTTTCGTGTATTTTCAAAATTTAACTAAATTGTATTCTCAAATCCACCGAAATAATAACAATCTCCGTCGTGTGTTCTCCATCCCACGTGACATTGGCGAAATGATATGTGTCAAACTGACACAACTAAGGGCCGGTTTTTTGATCCCTAGTTAAGACAACCATTAGTTAAAAATTGCAACAAATAGTTAAATTTCTATAAAATACGTTTTTTGACCCATAGTTAGCTTAACTAATGGTTGAAAAAGTAACCAAATAGTTAAAATATTTAACCACAGCAACGTCGAGGGTTTAGCCATATGACTAATAGTTAACTTTTGTTCTCACAAAATCAACATCTGTTCTTTTGTTTTATACCGTGTCCATTGATAATTTTGTCTTCAAAGCAAGGTATTGGGTACCTATATCATTTCGTAACTCGTTGAAATTGAATATCGAGTTCAGTATTTACGCCGATTTTGTAGGTACCTAATGAATTTAAATATAACCAGATAGTTTGACATATCGAGAGTTCATCTGATGATGAAATAGTTACGGAGTACGTTCTAATGAGAAGACCTAAGGTGTTAAAAAAACGTAATTCGCCGCTGGAGCATTGGGATGATGTCGAATTTTGCAATTTGTTTCATAGCGTCTGTCAGAGTTAAACTTTTCGGCTAGTGATCGCCAGGCTGCATCTTTTTGCTGATTACTGGCATAGTCAGTTTTTTTACTGGTCAATATGGGGTAATTCTAAGAAGCAACGTTAATTTAGATGTCTCATCCTGGTTAAAGTTGGCATTACGTTCTCTATACAAAGAAATGGAAAATATTAAACATATTATGATCTTCAAGAACCGCTTTACATTATGATAAAAAGTTAAAAACAATTCTTGCACTTACTTGTTGCTTGACGTCATTATTTAAGTTTATTTTAAGCTAGTCTTTAATCTTTAATTAATATTTGTGTTTGCAGGCAAACGAAAAAAAACCGCCTTCAATTATATCGACAAGTAATTAAAAATCATCAAAATCGTTACAGCCAGTAAAAAGTTATGCGGCTTTTCGACAGTTTCCTTCGATTTCTCTGGAATCCCATCATCAGATCCTGGTTTCCTTATCATGGTACCAAGCTAGGGATATTTCCTTTCCAACGAAACAAGAATTATCAAAATCGGTTCATAAACGACGGAGTTATCCCCGAACATACATTTAAAAAAAAATATATATATATATATATATATATACCGGTCGAATTGAGTAACCTCCTCCTTTTTTGAAGTCGGTTAAAAATACAATTATTATAATCTTTTGAAAATTCAGTGAATTTACATGAATTTGACATATCACGTCACGACTAACGTCAAAATGCATTCGGATCTACAAATGTTACCATATGAAAATAACGACTCCCTACGAAAAATGACCTTACCCTAGGTTCATTGCAATGGCAATACTTTAACTATTCGTTAATACTTACTAAAGTTAAAATAGCGATCAAAAAACGAAACTTCGGCTTAACCATTAGTTAGTGTCTTAACTATAGTCAATTTGACAAATAGTTAACTCTACTTTTACTACGGATCAAAAAACCGGCCCTAAAAGCCATTAAGCAAAGAACTAACTTTTTCTTGAAGTTAGAAATTTACGCACGTCTCTTTTCATCACTCCTTATGTCAGAGATAAAGACAGAGAAAGCGACAATGCACGTACTATTGCACTTGATTACATTCTTTACAAATAGCTTTAAATCTTCCAGTGAATTAACCTTTAATTTTATTATTTGTATAATTAGTTTTTACTTATATGAATATTCTTTCATAATACCTATTTAATCCTTTTATACACGTCGAGTAATCAAAATATATTTATTGGCGCTGGCAACTACTGTCAGCACTGAGTATACTCAGTTTCAGCGCACTTCAGCCAGCGCAGTCTTGCTGCGGCCGTCATGGATCGCAGTTGAATCGTCGGGAGCCGTTTTTATGGCGTATAAACTGTCCAAAGTTTCAATTAGTAATATTTTAATTTCACTTTAATTTATAAAAAACATAGTGGATTAAGTTAACTTTTATTGACATTTAAGTGTATAACTTAACCGCGAACATGGCTGTGAACGTGTGTTTTAGTGTAAAACTGTCGCCTAACAAAAAATCGATTTTTGGATTGAGAATGAGCAGCCAAATATTGTGTTTGGTATTGTTTACCAGCTTCCTGGCGGCCGCTTCTGCTGCTGACACAGAAGTATCATGTGCATCTGTGCAAAGTATATTTGAAAAGAAAGGAATGTTGTCGATGATCGATATAGAACAACAACCGAATTCAGGTGAGAATCACGCGCCTTGCACCTACACTTGATACCGATAAATGATAATATTATATCATTTACATCTAGCATTACTTTAATTTTTTATACAAGTTCATCGATTTTATTTTAACTTTAATTTATTATATTAATATGCATAAACACAAATATGTAAAAAAAAAAAAACTTTTATATAGCGATTTATTAGTACTCATAGTCTATTGAAATATTGTATTTTAAACAAAGTACATAGACCGCACCTACAGATTGTAATGAAGCAATATAAATACATAGCGTAAAACAACAAAAAAAAATCTTTGTTGTCAAAGTTAGCGATGTATAAAACTTAAAAATATCGAAACTATATAAATATAAACTCAAACAAAAGACATCTAAGGGTTGGTAGCTATTGTTAAAAAAACTTAAAAGACCCCCGCCGATAAGGAAACGCTACATTTTACCTGTTCAAGAACAAGTTAAGACAAGAAGTCTTTCATTTCCGAACGAGCTTTCAATAATTCCACTTTAGTAGAGATAATAAAAGCTTTGTCAAACTTTTAATCCTTATTTCTTACGGAATCGTTGATACAAATGAATTGTAATCTTTTGTAACTTTTTTGTAACGCTTAAATGAGATGTTAAAGATTGGTTGGCTATAAAATGTTACCAATAAAGTTCGTAAGGTCCGACCGCAACAAAGATGTAGGTGTAGATGCTAGTGGGCGATGTTGTGCAATAGAGTTGCGACATACACAGAATCACCTAATGTTTCTGCGAACAGAGTACTGTAAGCTTCGTTACACTTCAAGTGCATGACCTCAGACATTCTGTATGTGTTCAGTCAGATAACTTATGCATAAATGCAATTGTATAATCTATTGTCAGAAAATGTTCGTAAGGCTAAAAAAAAGCGTGGTCAATAAACGGGTATTGTGAGCGTAGGCGAGCTTCCATACGGTAAATACAATTTTCAAAGATAGTTTTTAAATATTTAGGTCTCGCGGTTTCAACCGCAATGTTTCCGATCCTGTGAAAATATCAGGTGAAAAAAAAATGGGCTACCAAATTAAATTACAGTGATTTCAGCAGTTTTTGCATAGTAGTAACAAACTGGATTAATTCAACCTCACAAACTTACATTTATGACATTAGTTGGATGATCTTGGTATTGGTTTCAACATTTCAATGAAAGTCGATCGTAAATTCACTTTTATTGACTGAAATAAACCAGATTATTTTAAAGGAAGTTATAAATAACGTAATGATACCATGTTTGTCGTAATCGAAGAATAATTATGGATTTAAGGCTTGAACATTTTTCCATACGTAATCTTATTTTTTATTATGACATTAGTCATACTATTTCATTGTGATGACTACTATATTCTATGAGTTGTTTATTGAAAAAAAAAATTGTTTATTGCTAAGGTATAGATTTGTATTTGATTATGGACATCAAATAATGTCCAGAACAGCAATATGTATGCACTCGTAAATTAACTAAAAATAGTTATTGAATAGTTTATTGCAGACTTTAAAGGTACATGAGACACGACAAAAAAAAAATATAAAAATATCTTTATACGGGCCAGACTTAAAAAACAATCACGATCCCACTGCATTCCTCTTTCTCCATCAAGTAGAAGGATTGGAGAGTAATCCACCACGCTGCTCCACTGCGCGTTGGCGGATATGTTCCATACTATGAGTTACGATCGATATCAGATAATTATGATAACAACCGGGACTGACGGCTTAACGTGGTCTCCGAGGCACGGTGAGGAGACCCATAAGGACACACATCCAAACCGGAAAGAAATATTTGAACAAATCAAATATCAATCCCGAACGGGAATCAAACCCGCAAACCGACGGCCCTTTAGGTGTCTACACGCACCACAGCGGTGGTCGGACTTAAAAAACACTTTCGTGAATTCAGAAATATCAATTATGTTACTCTAGTAAATTAATTATGTTAAATGTGAAGCTATCATCGATTCAGAATGTAATTTTTGCTGAGAAAGAATCGTCAACAAACTCAGCTGTTTATCTATTCAATAAACTATTATCTAACAATGCCATAGTTTTATAAATAATTATCTTATTCTTATCTTAATAATATACACAAATAATCAACAAACATACGCTAATCTGGGGGCACGGTAGTGCCCCCGCCAAGACGAGCCAAAAAAAAAAAAAAAAAAAAACGAAAAGCACTACCTATCTTTTCTCGAAGTGCTTCGTCGTTTTTTTGAACCATCATAACTTGGGTTTGGATTACACCAGATAAATAAAATTCTCAGGATATGGTGTCAATAGTAGACTTATTAAACAAATAAAGTTTCAATTGCATAGCTCTTATACTTTAGATTTTATTGATATCTAAAAAACCCCGATTTCGTCACTCACTGATGATCATCAAAATTCATAGAGTACTTCCTGAAGTCCCAGAAAGCTGAAATTTGGTATGTTAGCTAGTATTAGTACACAAACAACAAAAAAATTATAAAACTTGGAACTTTTACCCCCCAACCCCTTAAACTAGGGGGTGGAAGTTTGTATGAGACTTCCGCAAATTTTGATGCTAGAGGTCTGAAAAATGATATAGAAACTACTTGTTACTGCTTGTTATAAATAATAATAAAAAATACATTAAAAAAATCGGTTATTAGTTTAAAATGTACAATGTCGAAAATTTACATTTTGTAATTTTGGTATTTAAGTTTTGGCGGAGGTCACCGTTTGCATATTAGTTCAACATAAAATCAAAAACAGCTTGCTTAAACCAAATATGGTGAGTTTGGATGATATTTATGGTATAAAATGTGTCGGAGGTAAAATGCAACTATAATATTGTCATAAGCAACTTACAAAAAGAAGTGAAATCCCACCAAAAACATTTTCATGTAAAATGTTGCCAAGACGAGATCATATGGCTCGCACTGTCAAAAAGTGATCAGATCTCATGTAGATCCAAGCTTCTAACTCTACACGCCCTAACTCTACAAACCCTAACTTCACAAACTCTACAACTTAGTCAAAATATGAGGCTTGGCCGTTTTTCGCTACCGTCACGTGGGCTTAAGGTGAAAAATTTATTCACTGTTTATTACTTTTCTGTTATACAATAGTTCTATTAAAGAAAAAATAAAAAGAAGAATAATAATCAGTGAATAAATTTTTCACCTTACGCCCACGTAACGGTAGCGAAACGGCCAAGCCACATATTTTGACTAAGGTGTAGAGTTTGTGAAGTTAGGGTTTGTAGAGTTAGGGCGTGTAGAGTTAGAAGCTTGGATCTACATGAGATCTGATCACTTTTTGACAGTGCGAGCCATATGATCTCGTCTTGGCAACATTTTACATGAAAATGTTTTTGGTGGGATTCATATTACACCGAAACTATTTAACGCTTCATACATGCAAAGAGAAGTACGTGTTTTACGTCAAATCCCGAGATACTGTTAAACTTAATGAGACGCTCTCGTTACAACAGGCGTACGTGACGATAGCTTTGAAGTCGTACAACGCCAGCCCATCCCTCTATGTAAAGTGTAAACTAATACATTAGTGCCACTGAGCTACACCTATCATATCAATTTCCAACTAATAAACCCAATGTCGAATAATTTTTCCACGTCAATTAACTCTATAATCTATGTATTATAGGAATGCAATATTTTAATTACACTAGTCCAGCAACTTATGCAATTTATACGCAAATACGTAGTTACTTGTCGTCGTTCGTTATTACGAAGGTCGGTATCTTAACCAGTTTTCGTTATAAAGATAACCCTTATTAAATTTTGTAGACGCCGTATTACCAAATAAGGATAAAACGTCTGATAGTTCTGGTAACTACGTGTGTATCAAGTTTGAGAACTTTGCATACTCTTTGCTCATTTAGCATGCGACGCTCGATCACCGGTGGTTCTAACGGGCGACTTGTCGCGCCAACTACCGGCATTTGTGTGTGTATATATTCTCGCCAAACAGTTCATTATATTTCGCTTAGTATCATAATTTGAATGAGGGAATTGTTAGACCACCGGAAAGGGATCCACTGAGTCACTCAAACGATTGTAATTCACGACAGCTTTTACCTGCAATCGATTTAATATTAACGTATTAACATCTTTCGTGTGTGAATACAAAATGTCTTTAATCAAACAATCATCAAAAGCAACCGAAACTGGATGTTACACAGTTCTAATATTGACCTTCATTTAATGGTTGTTATAAAATGTTTAGTTTTATTTCATTTTCGAAGGAAACCAGAATTCTACATTATTATTGAATACCAAGTTTTAATTTAAGCGTCTCGATATTTAAAAAAAAATTGATTATATACTTGTAGTTCCAAAACTATTCAATTTACATTCCGGATACTGCGTTTGTTAAAATTTATGTTTAATTTTTTTTAATGAAATCCATTTGTTATTTAATTTCACTCTAAATATAAGTTTTTTTTTTCATATATTTTTTCAAAGATCCTACACGATTTAATTTGTTTTAATAAAAAAAAATCTGATACTTTACTGTGTTCTTTTTCTGTGTAGTATTTTTGTTCTGGTGTAACATAAAATACTTATAAATAATAACTTTGTATTACTTATTATATTTTTGGTTGTGAAATAAATAATATTTCAAGAATCCATGAGAAAATTGTACAGCACGTCTTCAAAATTATAAGGATGCGTGTCGTTATCGTTAGGTTTGTATCCTGTTTAGATACTTTCCAAACTAGCCTATCTATCATGTGTGACACGGGAATCTCATTTCATAGATAACGTATGACCACTTTGGGAAAGATGTCGGGATTAAAAAATAAGCAACTGTATTTTTACTAAAGCATAATAAAACAATTAAAGTGTTACTAAACACTTTTTTAAGTTTTAATATTGCGGGTATAACCAAGACTAGCTAGCTTAAGTATTTTATTTAGAATCGGCGATTAAAGATGGCGTCTTAATAAATTCTCAACAATTTTAAGTTAATTTACATTCCAATCATCCCACTACCATTTCCCATAACGTAGGATCAAAATCTCTCCCTACTAATAACTGGTATAACATACAAATTGTCTAGTGGGAGAACTGGTTGATAGGTCAACAAGACTTCTGTAAACACACGACAGGTCGACGAACCGCAATCATTGATTAGTAACCAAACGATTACTAATTATTTATCACTTACCCGTCCTACCGGGAAAGTGGGGCTTGTAATGAACTCAGTCGTACGAAGTTATACTTCCGTGGAAAATTGGAAGACTTACGACGAATTGATAAATTATTATCACATAAATGAAGAGTTGCATTTTATAACAGTAAGCTAACTACACGCTAAAGTTTTTAAGGTTTCTTGAAGGTTTCTAGGGGCTGATTATTGGAACTTTTAAACCAATTTGAAAACTCTGACTGGCAGACAGCTACATTATTCTCGAGTGTCATATGAAAAATCATTAGGTTTTTTACTGCAGCGCTTTATTCGCTTACTTTGACGTAATAGTAAGTTGATACAAGAAACGTTTACGATCATTGTTCCATACACTTTATAAGGCTAACAACCACCTATCAAAGTTTACAAAATGTTTACTATTATTCGTACTCAACATAAAGTTTTAAATATAACGAAATAAATACACATTATTTTATTGTGACCTTAGTAGGTTTTTTTTTTACAACTAGGTCGACAAACAAGCGTACGGCTCACATGGTGGTAAGAGATTACCGTAGCTTATGGACGCCTGAAAAACCAGAAGCATCGCAAGCGCGTTGCCGACCCTATCCCCAATCCCCTTCAGGAGTTCTGATCACCAGTTTCCAACAGAAACACAAAACTTCTTAAAAGCAGTATTATTTACCTGTAATCCTCTGTAATGTCGAGGTTACTACCCCAGTCGAGCTGCTTTAGATTATGTGCAGCTAATTTCCTGCTGTCCCCTCCCTTAGTTATGTTTTAAGTAAAAAAGTAAGGAATAGAATTTTCGCATAAACTATACATACCGCAGTATGGAATTCCATTATTGGAGCATACGAGCCATTATAGGCTTTCTCATGAACCCTTTCAATCAAGTTATCTCAATGGAACTCCATCAGTGACAGGCTTCATCGAGCCCTTTGTACCGTGCTCCGTAACCTCTCATTTTGTAATTAGGCCTTTGAATTCCTCGGGAAGCAGGATGCCGCATACGAAGACAAGCGGTTTTTTTTCGTGCAAAGTAATTATGGGTATAGAATAACTTGACATTTAAAATTTAAAAAAAAAATTCAATCTTTCTCTGTACGATTAATTTTAATGTCTTTATAATTGTGGAATACTTTTTGAAATGTAGTAAAACATATAAAGCATGTTTTTTCTTTTTTCGTCCTAAAATTGATGATATAAAGCGAATTACTAAAATTTTTACGATAATATGTAATATCATCGAAACTTCCTTCCGTCTTATACCACGAATAAACCGCAGACGTATTGATTACATCACTAATGTTAAGGATTGTTTATTATTAAATTCCTGTCATAACAAACGGCTGCGAGCGATATGCTCCAGTAATAAAACTTAATAAATAACACTGCCTAGATATGCGGTGTCTATATTTATCGACAGTGTCCTATTAGGTATATCAAATACCTAAGTAATCTTTTGCGCATTGGAGACCGCGTCTTGGCAAACGTAGTGTGGGACGTCCTCCGGCCCGTTGGACCGATTATCTACGTAAGATTGCCGGTGTAGGCTGGATGAGGATTGCGGAAGACCGGGATGTCTGGCGCGAACTTGGGGAGGCCTATGTCCAGCAGTGGACTGCGATAGGCTGAAGTGATGAAGTAATCTTTTAAAAATGGGCTATGAATATTCACAAAATTGTAGAAGCTTTAGCCACCGGCTAACTTCACTGTTATTTTCAACTGACTTCCAAAAAAAGAGGAGGTTGTCAATTCTTTTATATTTTTTAAATATAATATGTTACCTCAGAACTTTTGCTGGGTGGACCGATTTTGATGTTTTTTAATCGAAAGGCGCGTGTTATGTAGGTCCATTTAAATTTAATTGAGATCTAGCTACTTAGTACCTTTCGAGCTATATCTAATAATGCGTATTTACTTGAGTAGTTTTTGTAGACTAGTTCCTTATTTTGAACCTGAAACCTGATGCTTGTCATGTAGTTCCATTATCGAGATCTGATGACTAGTTATTGAAAAATCTTTGATAACGCGCATCTACTTTACAATTTTTTCGTCTACTTCCGTTGTATTACTTGTCGATGTAATTGAAGTCGGTTTTTAACCGACTTCCAAAAAAGGAGGAGGTTCTCAATTCGACTGTATTTTTTTTTTTTTTTTTTTTTTTTTTTTTTATGTATGTTACATCAGAACTTTTGCCCGTGTGGACCGATTTCGACAAATTTTGTTTTAATCGAAAGGTGGTGTGTGCCAATTGGTCCCATTTAAATTTATTTGAGATCTAACAACTACTTTTCGAGTTATATCTAATAATGTGTTTTTACTTGACGCTTTTTTCGTCGACCTACGTTGTATTATACCGCATAACTTTCTACTGGATATACCGATTTTGATAATTCTTTTTTTGTTGGAAAGGGGATATCCCTAGTTTGGTACCGTGATAAGGAAACTAGGATCTGATGATGGGATCCCAGAGGAATCGAGGGAAACTCGAAAATCCGTAATAACTTTTTACTGGGTGTACCGATTTTGATAATTTTTAATTTAATCGAAAGCCGATGTTTATCATGTGGTCACATATAAATTTTATCGAGATCTGATAACTACTTTTTGAGTAATCTTTAATAACGCGTAGTTGCTTGACTATTTTTTCGTCGATCTACGTTGTATTACTTGTCGATATAATTGAAGTCGGTTTTTTTTTCGTTTGCGAGCAAACACAATTATTATTTTAATTTCCCTGTCAAAACCAAATATTATAGGAAAATAGCAGACAAATTCTGCGATAAAACTTTAAACTAAATACTTTAATTAATACTATAGTTCATTCGGATACAATATTTTCAAAAATAACCAAAAATCATTCCATCACATATCCATTTTGCTAAAGCTTTTGGATCTGTAGTTTGACTTTTTTGTTACACTCTTGCACAGTTTTTAAAACATAACCTAAAACCAAGGGTAAAATTCAGTTTACCAAATGAAGTTTTACTTATTTTTAATTTTCTAGTTTACCCTTATTGCTTCGTTAGGGGGGCGTTCATAAAATACGTGAGATATTTAAGGGGGGAGGGGGTCGAGTCAAATCTAATCTAATCTTACGTTGGAGAGTGGGGGCAAATATCACTTTTTTTTATGATTGAAACAAAAAAAAAATACTATTTTGGTCCATTTAATCCAGATTGTACACGCTTAAGTTTTAATCTTAAGCGTAATCGTAATACGATTAAGATCATTCACTAATTCGTTCGAAAGAAAATAATTAATTCATACTTCGACGTCTGATTTGTTGATTGTGTCTGATTACTAGTCTTAACTGGTCGTAAATAAAAGCACGAAGCATTTTTTTTTTTCTATTTACAATAACAATCCAACGCGTTTACGTTTTTAAGAACCCCACATTTTGAAAAATCTCACGTAAGATTGGGGGATGGGCGAGGGTCTTGAATAAAATCTCACGACATCTCACCAGGGGGGGGGGGGGCACAAAATTTAAAAAAACACCTCATGTAATTTATGGACGCCCCCTAACTTTATATTATTAAGTAAGTATACACGATCGACTCTCGTTAATTCGAAACAGTTTTGAATTATCGAGTGTTCGAAATATCAAATGGTTCGAAATTTTTGGGAGAAAATAAATAAAACTTCGAATTATTAAGTGTTGATCAATTATTACATACAAATTTATTAACAGCTATTCTTTAACAATGACAAAAGTCACCTTTCTTCTTACCTCCCTCTACTTTTTCGTTTAACTTCTTTTCAGCAATTGTCAAGGATTTATACTTTTTAGGACTCATAACTGACGCAAACTTTTAATCTGTATACAACGAAAGAGTAACAGTAATTGAAACATAACTAAACAAACCAATACATGCGGAAGTGTGTGTCAAACTAATCATAATATAATTTTTAACAAAAAAAAAAACCGACTTCAAACAGGAAACTAAAAAGTGAAAAATAAATTTACTTAGTACAAAGTAATTCGTATTTTGATTTAGTTAATCAGAAATGATTAAATAAATATTTTATAATTTTGAAGTCGGTGCCAAGTAAAACAATAACTACTCTAGTATCTACTCGTAAGTTGTACTCAGTTTTCTTTCATAATTTGTTTCATTGACTATTAGGTTGAATACTGTTATTATTCTGTTATTGTTTTGACATATCTAATAATATTTTTTGTACTTGTTTGTTGTGTGTGTGTTGTTTGTATTTGTTATTGTTACCAGGTTGTTGTAGTATTTACTTGGCACCAACTTCAAAATTATAAAATATTTATTTAATCATTTCTGATTAACTAAATCAAAATACGAATTACTTTGTACTAAGTAAATTTATTTTTCACTTTTTAGTTTCCTGTTTGAAGTCGGTTTTTTTTTTGTTAAAAATTATTTTATTTTACTATTTTTAGTGATGGGTAGACCTAACAAGGATGCTTTTTCTCTTGTGTCGAGAGACCGGAAACATACACAATACACAAGCACAAACACCCAGACAATGACAAAAAAAAAAAATCTATATGGCCAATACAAATATCTGTCGTGCGCGGAGATTGAACCCACTAACGCCAGCGCAACAGCCGGTGCTGTGACCGCTGCGCTAAAGCGTCGACATACTATGAGTAAAGTTCGCTATCAGGTGTACGTAATAACAACCGGGACTGACAGCCTAGCGTGTTCTCTGAGGCTAGGTTGGGAGAACCACAAGGATTAACAACTAAACCGAAAATAAATATTTGTATAAACATAAATATCCACTCCGAGCGGGAATAGAACCCGCGACCGTCGGTGTTTAGGCGCCGCCGACACGGCACATGCACCATTATATCAAAGCGGTCGTCAAACAGCAAAAGGTAACTGCTGTAAATTGTTGAGAAATTCCCTCGAGTGTTCTTGGGCTCCATCATCAAACCTGGTCCTGCGACACCGATGATCACACAGCAGGTAATTGCTATAAATCGTTGAAAAGTTCCCTCGACTATCTTTCGTCTCCATCATCAGACTGTAATGGCACTTGTAACTCATATAGGTGCAAAGTTCTCATCAATAGAAACGAATTAAGTTCAAACAGCAGGTAATTGCTATAAGTCGTTGAAGAGTTCCCTCGACTATCTTTCGTCTCCATCATCAGACTGAAATGGTACTTATAACTCATACATATGCAAAGTTCTCATCAATAGAAACGAATTAAGTTCAAACAGCAGGTAATTGCTATAAATCGTTAAAGAGTTCCCTCGACTATCTTTTGTCTCCATCATCAGACTGTAATGGCACTTATAACTCATACAGGTGCAAAGTTCTCATCAATAGAAACGAATTAAGTTCAAAAACCAGGTAATTGCTATAAATTGTTGAGGAGTTCCCTCTACTATCTTTCTTCTCCATCATCAGATCGACTCCAGACCTTTATTAAATAGTAGTGCTTTATAGTACTTAATGAAAACATGATTAAATTTACTAGTCACCCTTACGATTTTTGAAAGTTTCCCTCGATTCCTCTGGGATCCCATCATCAGATCCTGGTTTCCTTATCATGGTACCAAACTACGGATATTTCCTTTCCAACAAAAAAAGAATTATCAAAATCGGTTCATAAACGAAGAAGTTATCCCCGAACATACATAAAAAAAAATATATATATATATATACGGTCGAATTGAGTAACCTCCTCCTTTTTTTGAAGTCGGTTAAAAAAAGAGTCGTGTACGATGATACCTGTATGTACGAGTTTGAACTTGTCTCGAAATGTACCTACTTACAAGCTTTCTGTTTTTTTCTCTCTGCAACTTTGAATTGTCGAGTGTTTGACTCCGATGAGTTCGAATTAACGCGTCGTTTTACGTGGCAATGGTTTTTTTTTTTCGTTCGAATTACCAAGGGTATAAAAATGTATAGATTTAGTTCGAAATATAAAGAGATTTTGTAAGGAGCTCTTGATGACTTTGAATTATAGATAGGTTCGAATTATCGCAGGTTTGAATTAACGAGAGTCAACTGTAGTAGGTACCCATGGTCACCACGCTGGGCAGGCGGGTTGGTGAACGCGGGACTGGCTTTGTCGCACCGAAGACGCTGCTGCCCGTCTTCCGACTGTGTATTTCAAAGCCAGCAGTTGGATGGTTATCCCGCCATCAATCGGCTTTATAAGTTCCAAGGTGGTAGTGGAACTGTGTTATCCCTTAGTCGTATCCTACGCCACGGGAAGAGAGGGGATGGCTATATTCTGTACTGCCTAGCCACACAGCTCTAATTCTATACAAGCTTATTATTAATATTAGTAATAAGATAGGAATAGCCTACAGATCATGATCTTAAACATCGGTATTAAATGTTACTATCGATCATTAATATCGTTTAGTACCAACATATCGAGGTCGGTTCTGACGCAAGCCATGGACGAAATTGTTTTGTCAACGTTCCACACGGTTTACACATCACTACACGTATCCTGCGGCTCGAGGGGAAATTAATATAAAAATACTGTTTTTCACTTCCTACGTAATTTAAAACATTCGTTTTGAATCATTACGGACCCGGTTATTGCTGTTAAGTTCTTGTCATGGTTAAAAAGTGATTGCTTTTACCTGTTTTCGATAGGATTTTTTCCGTTCGTTTTCGTTTTTACGACAGCTTCTGATTAGTGTAAACGGCCGTCAAATATTCGCAAAAAAAATTTGAATATAGGAAATATTCAATTATGTCATAAACTAAAAATGTATAATTTTATGACTCAACTTTAAAATACTTAATTTTAGATGCAAAACGACATCTTTCAATAACATTAAAATATTTCTTGTCGCGTATAAACAATTAATAAATGGACTCGACAAATAACTTGGACTCACCTGCATTAATACTAGATTATATAGCAATATGGATCCAGGTGTAAAAGTGGGTATGCGGTTGAATTACAACGATTAAAACTCTGATTAATCGGAGACCAGAGTCCAGCCGGACATGCCTTGGCATGCAGGTGGCAACCTGTCCACAGACCGGTCTAGACGGTAAAACAACCTCTTTTGTCCGCACCGCCTTCCATTTATGCAAACTTGCTAATGCATTATTAAGATGTTAAGCTAATTAAAAATATATATGTGTATCGATTCGTGACATTTACTCTTTATAACAATGATTATAATTTAAAGAGATTGCAATCGTCAGTTTTTTTTTTTTTTTTTTTTTGTTGGTGGCTTGAAATTTCATTTCTTATCTTTAAATAAATAGTTACTATACTATATGTGGAAAAAAATACGTAAAACGATAAAATTATCAAGCAATTTACAAGCAAATATTATTTTGTAAATAATCGTCGTTTTTAGCAACTAATTATCATCATTTCATTTTGCGTATTTATCGTTTTGAAGATGTTAGAAGTCAACGGCCCACGTGCCAATTAACGTATAAGCTTTTTTAAATAAATTGTAAATGGGAAAACAAGAAGTCAGTTTCTAATATTTATAGTTTATGTTTTGAATATATAATCTAAATAAGTATATTGAGCGTGTATCGACACAAACTATAAGTAATAAGGTTATAATGACTCATCTTTCTTGAACTTTTAAGAATGTTTGTATTCATTTTCATCACAAGATATTGACGTCATAATTATTTAGCTAACCCTGATTTTTCTCACTAAGTATTATTATGACGTAAATTCCATACGAATATTTGCCGAATTCTATCGCAGTCTAATACCTAGGGCAAATAATTAAGATGGTAAAATCAGTCGATAGAAAATGAAAATAAAACAACTGAAATATAGAACGAGAGAAATTAATAGCTACTTAATACTCATAGCGGTGAAAAAGAACTTCAATTAAAAGTTTTTAAATTAAAGATTATGGTCCCACTTTCGCTGATCAAAATTTAAAAATATGGTGTACAAAAATACGAGTATATTTAATTTCTTGTAATTTGTGCAAAACAAAATAAATTTTATTTATATTTCAATATTTAAACGAGCAAAAAATATACAAGCAACGAATTTTTTTTAAGCAATAACTTAAATGATTTTCTTACACATCAACTTTGTGTACGTAAACCGCAAATTAACAAAACATTCTCAATATTTGGATATCTAAATACTTAGTTTTTATACACAAAAACACACACACACACACATTCACACAGGTTATTACTAACAATTTTCGTTTTTCAATTGTATTCTCTGTAAAGCTTAGTCTCCTTCTGGCACGGGAGCTTATTGCACTCAAAAGAAGAAGTCAACCTTTGTGTTATTATTGTAATGCGTTGGTTATTGATGAAATAAACATTTTATTTATTTATATTTATTTATTCAGATTTAAAATAACAATACATAAAATTAATATAAATTCTTAATATTAATTGAACGTATCATATTACGAGATGATATTATAAATATATTCACGGCAAAATCGCTATTTTATAATGGTCCTTTTATTTTCAAGGAAGGTCGATGAATATGACAGTATATTTATATTGCATGTGGATTTCTCATTAATTTTTAATTACAGTCGTTTTTATGATTCTATAAAGTTATAGTTTAATCACAACAAACTTGACCATTTCTACAAACTTTGCCATTCCTTTATTCTATGACAATAAAAGTTTAGGTGCGATGTTTACACATACGCGTTGCGTACAATTGCGTTGAATCTTGATAGAGGTATTTATACAAGGAATTAGAGGGTTAAAAATGTTGATTGGCAAATTTGATAGTCGTTTACAATGCGAGGAGCATGGGATCGAGGGCGAGTTATGACGTGGCGAAAACAAAACGAGTTGGAATCGATTCCGTGCATTCCATCGCTTCACGGATTCTTCGGTAAGAATGCGACCCCGCGAGCTCGTAATGATTATAATCTCGATTTACTGCTCGATTCGTCATCGTCCGATTTAGTTAATGGAACAGGCAAAACTCGTGTGAATCGACTGTCGTGACTTACACCTTCGGGCTTCGATACATTTCAGCGTTCGTCACTGCCTCGTCTGACACCTTGTTTTTATGATTCGCCTGCAAGAAAAAACAAATGAGTTAACATGATAGTTTTTTTTTTTTTGTTTCACTCCCACACAAACGTGCTCAAGTTCATGCACACACACACTGCACTTTATCAAGTACAATCATACAAAAACGCACTGCCTTTATATGTGTTTTCTTTTTGCATAATAATAAAGATACGGACTAAGTACTTACACTGTACCATATATGTATGTGTATATTAAATTTTCGATTTTCTTTTTCGCTCCATTTATGGACAATCTGTGTATACCAAAAGATATGAACAATTATACCAACAAACTCAAAGATAGATAAGGCAAAGCGGTACACGTAGAAATGTTCGCGGATCTGTATCGAAAGGGTTGCCCGTTACGGTGGTATAATATGGTATAAAAAGTAGACATTTTGGTGAGTCCTGAAGTCAGGAGGCGGTCGCATGGGAGTGGAATGCGGTCCGGCGGGCAGACGCAGGGCAGTAGAGCCCGTTCTCATTATTAACGGCCAGACGGTAATCGAGCGCTTGGTCGCCACGGAACGCATTGTCTTTATTAATTAATTTATTAATAACAAATTTATTAATAACACATTTAAAAGCACTGAATTATAATAAAAGAAGAAAAATGAAATCAATTATCATGTTTGATTGAATCGTCTTCAATTTAAATTAGGAGAAATTATTTTAAACCTAATCGCCTGTACTACTTTTGACGTTAAGAGAAGTAAGAGGCTTTAAATGTCTTGGTTTAGTTTGAGTTTTTAATTTAAGTGATGTGTATATATATATATATATATATATATATATATATATATATATATATATATATATATATATATTGGCATTGTATATGTACAACTACATGTCTGCATATATGTATACATTTGTTTGATGTTTCTAATGAAGTCGTAATAATTATCTCGTCCTAGATGGCCAACGCAATTCCACCCGCGTTTAACACGTCAGACTGGTTGTTCCCAGTTACCACTTTTGTTTCTTTGATACTGTAACGTGATTTATTATCGCCTATTTTGTTTCCGAATTGAAATTTCCCGTTTGTTTCCATTTTGTTACATTGTTGTACATCATGATAGATGGATTTTAGTTATCGTATCAAGTCTTCAAGTCTGTTGATATCTCTCTATATCTCTTTTTAAAAAAAAGATAAATAGGTACTGCATTATATAATAAACAGAGATTTAAATGGGGTATTATCGACACATACGTTCTATATTATTAACGAGTGATCTTTGATGAGATAGTGTGAAAATGATATGATACGCTGTCATAAACAAACTCCTGATTACTCCTGTTTATGTCTGTTATTAACAAACTGACATAGTGGTCACAGTTATTGTGTGATGGTCTAGCGGTCACTGCCTTTGCCTAATTGCATATAATATTTGTTTGTATTGTCTCACAATTATTTTATTTATTGATGTAAAATTTTTAATCAATGCTATTGCGTATTTAAAAAAAAAGTTCTTGTCTATTACTCATTTATGTATGGTCTGATATATCTTCAATACCATAGACAAACTTTTACTTTTACCGAAACGGTGTAATGTGAACGGTTCACAGAGCCAGGGTATTAAGTACGAAGGCGACTCAGCTCCGTAATTATTATGCCGTGAGAGCCGGCCGATCACCTCGGTCCATAGCGCCACCGCGCATCGCCTTAATGACTGTTGCGAATCGCATGAAAATGTTTACTATCACGCCTGTTTGTTGTCTGGCACGCCACGAGCTGGATCTGACATACGTGCTTTTTGTTAATCTCTTAAACCCTTTATATATATGGGCCTGAAATATGCATGCCACGGAAATTGAGTATTTTATTTGTACTTTACTGTAACATTTTGCACGAGTTCCACTGCTGGACAAAAATATTCTGTGTAGGTGAAGGGCTAAAGCTTTCTCGTAAATGATCAAAAAAAAGAGTAGATAAATTTATCAATGTCAATATTTATCCAGTAATATTACAATAGTCGAAAACAATAGCTGTCAAAAAATAACTTATGAAAAACAGTATTTTTTCTAATTGACACTAAAAACTGTTGCAGGAGCTAAGTTTTAAATATCGAACACAAATCTTTTATTCCAGTACTTTCGCGAACAGTATTAAAATTCAAACACCATTGTGATTGAATTTATATTCTACACTGCGTTACTCGTATGTGTGGTTGACTTATTTCCTTAACACACACACACGGACACAATTTATGACGTTACTCTGATTTATTGCAAAGATAAAAACAAAGCAAAGTTAAAATCAATGAGTGCCATATGAGGTTTAAAAAAAATGTATAATTGTTCCTTTTTCGAACGAAATGATATTTTAACGGTGACCATAGACAACGTAGGTGGTTTATCTCAGAATAAACAATATTGTATCTAAACAATACGTCTTGTTTTCTCAACGTTTCCGCTCGAACGGATGGAAGATTTAAAAATACACACAGCTCAACTATTGACAAATTAATACATTTTATCATTTTGTATTTTATCTGTGCTACTTTTATAATACGAACTTTTTGATAGCAAAATTGGAAATTTTATAATTGTTTATTAAAAAATTCATTATAAGAATATTTTTATTTGTTTCGATAGTATTTAGTTTTATCTCTGGTGATAAAGTGTTTTCGATAATTTTTTACGTAATTTAGTCTCAATTAGGGGTGAGCTGCGAAGTCGCTGGCTAGACGAAACAAACGCTAGTAGGGTGTCAAGAGATAGATATCACGCGGTGTTATGAATGAACGTAGACCCCCGGCGGCGAGTGCGTGGTGGGGGGACAGATGGAATTCCAAAAACTCGAGTGGGCGACTCGGACGTACAAAAAAGTCGTCGAACGGCACAAAGGACCAGAATCGACATCTCTCCGCTTTTAATCACAAATTGATTTTACTAAAGCTGCAGTTTGCTGCATTGTTGCTTTTTGATTGTTTTTAATTTGCGATTAACTAGCGATATGGTTTAACTTAGCTTGACTTATCGCAATAATAACTTAATGATAATTTAGAATGTAAACTTCTTCTAAAAACCTTCGTAAATAAAAGTAAAATTAAATAAAGTGTGATAGATATATGATAGTCTGAATAAAGAGATAAAACAATAAACACAAAACTGCAGCATGGGTATGCGTAAAAATTAAATTCTCCGTCGGAGCTTGCAGAAAGTGTATAAACGTACAAAAAACGTGTACGAATAATAATATTTATTCAAGAGACGATACGCTTCAGCCTGTAATATCCCACTACTGGGCATAGGCCTCTTTCCCCATGTAGGAGAAGGACGCGATATTACTATCTAAATATTTATAAAAACGAATCAATTTCATCATCAGTGAAGAGCTGTAATTACTTCGGCGGACGCCACTGAGTGAATATATGTTCCAGTTAGTTTGTAACTGTGTGCCAAATGTACTACAAGACTCTTTACATAAGGGTGCTACGAGTACTCACTACCCTCACGCTCCCCGGTCTAGTTGGCTTCGACATCGAACGTACTCTCTGTTTCTTATACATATTTAAACACATACTCGTCATTTAAGTATGTAATTTATTATGTTATTTTATTAGTGGCTAGCTACTACCCGCGACTTCCTCCGTGTGGAATAGTTACTTGAAAAAAAAAACCTGATTTTGAAACGCTCTTCATTGGTGCTCCGCTCCTTTTGATCTTAGCATAATGATATATAGCCTATAGCCTTCTTCGATAAATGGGCTATCTAACACTGAAAGTTTTTTTCAAATCGGACCAGAGATTAGCGCGTTCAAACAAACAAACAAACTCTTCAGCTCTATAATATTAGTATAGATTGGTCAGGGATTATTAACCATAATCTTATTATCTCCTATCTGGATATCAAGCGAAACCTTGGAATGAATTGTAGGTGATAGGGCTATCAGTTTATATATAGATAGATTTGTTTGTTACATACACAATTATGCTAGATTAATTATTCAAGCGTCGCGTAATATAAAATACAAATTCGCTTACGAATTTCTACATGATCGTTATGCTAACATTCTCACGTTGTTTTCCTCGGTACAGCGCACGTGATTAATAATTAATAACGTTTTTTGTCCTTCAACCGAACGAGACGACTGGTAACCTTTTTCAGTAGTCAGAAGTACTGGATTTGAATCTCTTACTATGTTAATTGTGGTATGTGGTATTCGTGTGGCTGACAAAAAGGATAATGGACGACATAAACGGTTGCGCTAAGGTTTGTTAAAATAACATAATAATGAAGCGCTTATTTGGTTAACATGACAAAGACTGTCGTGGAATGCAGTTCATCTCGCCGGCGCTTGGCCGGCATGATTGAAAACCTTGGACCTCCATTCGATCTGGTTCCAGATCACGTACATTGAACCTCGCCCGCTATAAGTCGCATAAAATTCTCATTTACTTATACACCTGGCTATAAAGTTACTCGCGTTTCGCGTTAATACTACAATACGAATTTTAAAATTCTTACCCGTCTTCGCATTTGCTATCTTTAATACTAATTAGTGTGTCCGCGTAACGAATATTTGTCATAACATCATATCATTTGGCCTCAATTCGTACGGACATCTTGTATTTGGAATTTAAGAATTCCCTGTCACGTTTAAACTGATAACACAAGAACGATACTCAAAACATTAAATTTTACTGCGAGTACTATCCTAACTATCGTCTATTCAATTAAAATAGAAAAGTTATTGTGCACAGTCTCGTGCAGATCTTTGTATAACAGTTAATGAGCAGTTTTACTTTGTTGCTATACCTGACGCCGAGGGTCCTTTATGCCGTCTCCGCACTGTTTGTCCTCACAGGGTAAACATTTGCCGCGGTCGCACTGTTTTGTTTCCGGATCTCTGGCGTAGCATCTTAGTTGCGAGCGGTGTTTGTTTATTTATTAATGGAGTGCCGACAAAGCTTCACAAAAATCCCAATCTCGTCGTAATAAAGTTCAGAATTGCTTTAAATTCGTTGCGTGGTGATTCTGTTGAACAAGTTTTTATGCGTTTCCTCAAACCCTTGCTGTGCTGGTAATGGAGATCATTTTGTTACAGCTGTGCTCAGTTCGTTTGTCAATCCTGAACCTACCTGTCACAGTATGTGGGTGCGTTAGTGTCATTATCGAAATTAATAATTCGTGACAATTGCGTGCATTTATTTTACTTTGATCGGGATCATGATATGAAACTAATTAAAAAACGGTTCGCAGGTTTTGTTTTTTAAATAATATCTCTTTAAAAATTAAAAATAAATATTATTAAATATTAGGAGCTTTAATATATGTATATGAAAGACTTATAACATTTTAAACTATATTATACAGCTATACACATTTAAAACAATGTAACTAATTGAAAAGATAATTTAACAAATTGAATATAAAATTACTTTATCTTAAACAATCGTTTTCAGGTGTATTAACTACTTAATCATAGCCGTACAAAATTTTCTCGTTGAACCCGTGTGATATGTAACACTAAAATTCGTGGTTAGGGACTAAGGGACGGTAATAAAAGCCTACCTGTCCAATGTAGATGTTATCTCGCTCAGTCAAAAGCGCCGACCGCCTGCAAAAGTCTCATCCTCCTAACTATTTTAAACTTTAAAGCCTTAAAATTAAAGTTTATTTTATATATAGAGAGTATAGCTAAGAAGCTTGTAACGGTGTGGAATTACGACACTTTTGTTAAGATGGTAAGTTTTTTGTCGCCGATATGTATTAGTCATAAATGACGTTACTTGTGTTATGCAGTTTTGGACAACTGAGAACACGTGATTGTCGATACATCGTTTGAGGTTTTAGTTTACGATAAAAAAGAGGATGTAATGATATATCGATGACTAGATGATATCCACGACTTCATCTACGTTGTATTAATAGTTCTACGTGTAGGGAAAAAAACAGTACATTTTACATAACATTAGGGCTATAAAGTCACTAGTCACTGAACACGTAAGTTCTTATAAAAATCGTAGTATCTTTTTTTTAAACAATGAGGTCGGAAAATAAGCGTACTGCTCACCTGATGGTAAGCGATTACCGTAGCTTATAGACGTCTGAAACACCGGAAGCATCGTAAACGCCGACCCTATCCCCAATTCGCCCCGGGACCTCTGGTCACCTTACTAATCAACAGGAACACAACACTGCTTTAGAGTAGTGTTATTTAGCTGTGATCTTCTGTAAGGTCGAGGTACTTCCCCAGTCGGGCTGCTCCAGATTTGACCAGGAAATATCCTTCTGTCTCTATCTCCGTTACAACTAGAATAAATTTATCTATATTGGTACGAAATACAACTCTGCAGTTATATATACACAACATTTTAAATACATGTAGTATATTTCACTCGAAGTCGTACATTTTTTATCATAAATAAATAGTTCACAGCATAAATAATATCTTGTTTAAAATCTGAAGTACCTCGAGATGTACCTCAATCGAACAGAAGGTCACAGCCAAACAACACTGTTCTCAAATACTGATGTGTTCCTATAGTGAGTGAGGTACACAGTGCTTCCGTGAACGCGTACTGTGTTGACAGCGGGGGTAAGGTCCGGCACACGCTTGCTATGCTCTTGGTGTTGCAGTCTACAGTTAACCGCGTAGTCTACAGTTAACCGCCTACCATCAGACTGACTGTATGCTTATTTGTCACACAAGCTTATTATTATCCCAAATTAGTAAAAGTTTTAGTAAATGCAATTGTTCATTGTTTAAGGTATCAATAGATATTTTAACTAACCCGTTGGCGCAATTCGTAGTGGTCCTGCTTTCTGATAGTCGACTGTTATTGCTGTTAAGCAAGTTGCTTACCATAGGAACAGAATATTAATAAATATAGAGTTTGAGTATGAGACTATCTACTCGTAATGTCTAAACTCTGAAACAGACAGAAGGGTTTATTTTTATTATATATAGTTGGTATGACACGTGTTTTGTAATTTAAGCGTATATTTGAACTCGTGTGTTGTATTTCATTGTGGCTTTATATAATATTTAATTAATGAAATATGTGTTACATAAATGAACTGAATATCTATGATTTATTTAATTCTAAAATTTATAAAAGAATTTTTTTTATACCACTAGGTCGACAAACAAGCGTACGGCTCACCTGATGGTAAGAGATTACCGTAGCTTATAGACGCCTGCAACACCAGAAGCATCGCAAGCGCGTTGCCGACCCAATCCCCAATCTCCCCAGGAGCTCTGGTCACCTTACTCACCAACAGGAACACAATACTGCTTGAAAACAGTATTATTTAGCTGTGATCTTCTGTAAGGTCGAGGTACTACCCCAGTTGGGCTGCTCCATATTTTGAGCAGGAAATTTCTGCTGTGCCCTACCTCAGTTAAGAAATGTACAAATAATGCAAAAAGTAAATGAAGTGATGCTAATTATCCATTACTTCCTGACAAACCAAAAAAAAAAAAAATTTGTATTAAAGAAGGCTTCAAAAGCATAATGAGTCGTCAGTTTACAAATTGAAGTTGTATTCGTTTTTATAAAGTTTATCATATCTTCACAGTGACCACCGATTCCGAAAGTAGATTCTACAGAGAAGAATCGCCAACCTTTGCAGTTATTCTATAATAATTATACAGATGATTTTACTCAATGTACGTATGCCTCATATCTCCTTGAACACTACCAAATACACCAAATTGATTTAAGTATTCTTTTTTTGTGTTTAATATCGTAGACAAGATTTTCGTAAAAGAAAATTAAAATTAAAAATCGATATATTATCGAAAAAAATATAGCAGTCCGAAATTCGCCAAAACAGCTAATTATTTATAAGTTCGGTCATGTCCTGCGTGAAATACACAGCAATATAAATATAATGTAAATTAAATAAGCAACTTCCAGAAACCTAAGTATCAGTCATTGACACACGGATATCCTTAAAGATTCCAACTCGGGGAATGCGGGTTTCTCATCAATTAACGTGGATATTAAACGTACGAGCCTCGGGCAGAACGAGTTGGAGATAAAGTATAAATAAACGCAGCTGCATCGGAATTATTGGAATAAAAAAAATCTGGTATTTATTTGTGTGGTGTTTCAAATAGGGGAGGACTTAGCAGTTTCGTATTGGACGCGGTGCTGTGTGGCTGCGGTTAGGGACCGATGTCAAATGTACATTACTAGAAAATTGCATGTTTTGCATTACAACACAAACCAGTATTGTATCATAAAATACTTTGTTGTATGTCTTAAACTTGGGTGGTATGGCTTGTAAGTTAGGTTGTGCAAATAAACTGAAATAAAAAAAAATGTCTTAATAACAAAAAGCAGTCGCAGGCATGGCATAGTCGCGTCAACGTGTTCAGTGTGAACTCCTGTGATAGACGAAACCGAAGTCATTTTTATACGATTTTTCCTACAGTTTTCACTTTCACATAGGGCAATCATTATAACGAAAGTCAACAGCAATAGTCATCACACGGTATTGTGAATGCGTTCGGCGTGATTTATTTACTCTTATGTAGAAAATTTATGGCGCGAACTTGAGGAGACTATGTCCAGCAGTGGATTGCGATAGGCTGAAGTAATGACGATACAAAAATTAAGTGTTAAGTGTAGGCCAAATGACACTTAAAAGTTTCCAAATTATAGCGCTGAGGAAAAATCTCAGCAGGAAGGTCATCTCAAAGCTTATTACTGAAAGATAGTATTTGACTTTTTTTTAGTGAGGAATATTTTTTATTTAAAATTAAAATCTAGTAGGTATTTTATGTTGTGTTTATTTATGTTACTGTTGTAATATAAACGTATTTTTACAATTTTGAGGTTATTCAAAATTAGCAGTACAAAACACAGTAGACAAAACAAAATTAAAAGAAAAATAAAAAAATAAAATCATTCATTACCTAAACGAAATGATAACAAACTATAAGGTGGATGTCACAAGATTTTTTCTTAGAACTTTTAAAATATGTTAAATACCTCACTATTATATAAATATTGTGCAATTTAATACAAAAAAATAACGACAATTTATATGTTAAGTTCCAATAAGCTGTCTAGATTTGTAAAGTAACCGTAATGCCAAACTATTCTATGGCCTTATACGTCATAAGTAAAGGCGTGCAAATAGCGTCATAATAGTTTCACCGTACTACAAAAATTCTCAATACACATTAATAGAAATACGATTTTTTTCTAAGAATCTTTGCCAATATCTGCTAAAGATGCAAAGAAACGATTGAGAGCAAAGCGACCTAGTTGCCGGTCTATTTTTACAGCCGTTGCCGAAACCCTGACACCGCTCGAACTCCACTTGTTACACTAAACACTGAACTCGACAGTTATCAAATGCCCGTGAAACTATTACTTTTATCTTTATCTAATTTTTTTTTTTTTTGTGTAAAAAACTTTTTTCAAAGGTAGCACTCATGGCTGAATTATGTTACATCTTTGCAAGTTTAGTATTTTTTCAAATACATTTTAGGTTTGAGGCTGTCTATTAATCACGGGATGTTTTGCAACTTGAAATACAGGTTAATAATCTGATTAAATTTTGAAAAATTAAGTATCGTAATACAAATTTGTAGACAGTCATTAAAATGTATTAAAGCAGTAGGATGTTTCTTGGTTTTTTGTTTTTTGTTTAGAAATGGCGTGTTTAACAAACCATAAATAGTAATTCCCCCCCCCCCCCCCCACGTGATTAATTGACGAACCCTTTCCTTAAAGTCTTGAAGTTTTGCGTTTCCATGATTTGCGTATTAAGAGGAAAGGGTACCGAAGAGACTTTTCAAAAATAGGTATTTGAATAAAATGTTTCTGTCGCGCTGCATGCCGCTACCGCGCCCCGCGCCATCTCCGCCCCGTTTTTTTTATGTGTGACTGTCGTGTTGTTAGTGTGCGTGCGCCGGATATTCAGCTATTAATTGTTGACGATATTTTAGTATTCGCATCTTTCGTTTGTGATTGACTACGAGTACATATAGCGCATAGTGCTATTTTTCTGAATTTGGCTTGTTTTATTGAATTTGTTTTGCATCGTATTGCTGTGACTCGGCTTACTATTATTGAATTTCGTAAACTACTTATTATTTATGTTTTATTATTTTGAATTGGATACTCTTTGTGACTTGATACATGTCTATATTCTTATGGGTAATTATCGAAATACTTAGGTACTTTATTTATGAATTAGGTATGTAATTACATGGTTGAGGTGTGTGTAAGAATGGGTAATGAAATACATACATAATTATAGTGTATACATGTAGTACATAGTATAAGTGTAAGTGTAGTATATATATGTAATGTAGTACATACACAGTATAAAATGTTTGGCTTAGTACCTATATAATTTGTAATGTCTCATGTTTGTCGCAGTTATTAATACATGGGTATAGGTTATATATATTAATTAACATATAATTGCGGCGATATAACAATGGTTAAAAATAATATTATAAATAAAAAAAAAAACAAGAAAAGCCGCCTGCGTGAAGAACAACTATTAGAAAGTCAATTGAAAAAGCTGGAACAAGATAAAAATTCAATAATTACACAAAGGTAGCTAAATAAATTACACCAATTTCAAACATTATGTACTGTACACTTACAAAAATCATGAAGGCGACTTTTTCAATTATTATTTTATTTATGTTTTTTTTAGTTAGGCAAATTACGTAATCGATTGAATTTTTTTAAAGAGTGGTTGATTAACATGACATAACATAACAATACACTTTATTGTACACCAACAGAAAATAATAATACGTATCAGATTGATTTTTAACCGACTTCCAAAAAAGGAGGAGGTTCTTAATTCGACTGTATTTTTCTTTTTTTTTTGTATATATGTTACTTCAGAACTTTTGACTGGGTGGACCGAGTTCGACTTGTACGCAAAGGAAAAAAAGCCGACTTCAATTACATCGACATGTAATACAACAAAGGTAGACGAAAATATAGTCAAGTAAATACGCGTTATTAAAGATTACTCAAAAATTTGTTTTCAGATCTCGATGAAATTTAAATATGACTACACGATAAACATCAGCTTTCGATTAAATTAAAAATCATCAAAATCGGTACACCTAGTAAAAAGTTATGCGGTATAATACAACGTAGGTCGACGAAAATAGTCAAGTAAAAACGTATTATTTATATTACTCGAAAAGTTGTTGTTAGATCTCAAATAAACTCAAGTGAGACCAAATGACACACACCACCTTTCGATTAAAAAAAAATTTGTAGAAATCGGTCCACTCAGTCAAAAGTTCTGAAGTAACATACATAAAAAATACAGTTAAATTGAGAGCTTCCTCCTTTTTTGGAAGTGGGTTAAAAATAGAAACCGATTTTACACGTCTATAGAATTCCTAAGTCGACAAGCTTGAACAGTGAAAGATTTAGTATAAACGAAAGAGGAGTGAGAGGGAAATTCAAGAAGTAAGCTTTCCTCAGAACGAAAACTGCGTTCATTGGAATCACTAAGAAACTTAAATCGTCGTTTTAGATAAGCAGGTACAACAGGATTAAAAAGAATAGAGTAAAGTAAGTTGAGAATATACGTATTCCCGAAGTAGGGAATTGGGTGCCACTCAGGGCGTAACTACTGCCGTATCAGCCGTATCAATGATACGGGGCCCCCTATTTACAGGGCCCCTAAGGTGTGTAAGCAAAAATTAGTAAAATGCTATCCACAATGTCACTTAATCTTGTGCTTCCTGGAAAAAAGAATAAAAAAACTGTCATTCATACCTATAGAGTTTTAACTTCAGAAATGACTGAAGTCTGAAAAGCAGTCCCCTTTTATCCGAGTCAAGCGTGCGCCCAATTGTTGATAACATTCTGTATCGTTTATTTCGGGATTCAGTTAATCATTATGAACAATGAATTAATCTTTTTTATATAAGAATGGGGCACACAAGCAGACGAAGCCATCTGATTTATAACGGCTACCGTCGCCCATGGCCTTTAGAGAAAAGACGTAGACACTAGACGCTTTAAAACCCCCAAATTTTAGCAAGGTCATTCCACACTTTGAATGTACGCGGAAACATTGCGCACGAAGCTCGCACATTGGTTGCAAACCACTGGTGGATACAATTAGCACCACTAGTAGACTTCTTGACATCGAAATAATGCAGAACACGACAAACGATACTGCTCATAGTGCACATTACGCATCGCGTGTTCGCACCGTGGAATGCTCGGTGGTGCTTTTCCCTCATCGTCAAGAGTTGAATTCGACGCAAAAAGAGTGCAAAGAATTTCGCTTACTTTTTCGCATAATATGCCAGAGAGCCTTCAGGTTCGCGCAATGATGGAAGTGTAGACTAAAAAAAGTTACCTTCGACAGCTTTTGTAAGAAACAAAAGGCATGGGTTCCATTTGGAAAGCCCAATAGTCTCTCGCCAATTCTGCTGTGTTTGAACTTTGCCCTAGCGATTTACTACCTGTAAGACCTGGAGGCAGCGTTGAATCTCTTATTCAGGTTATGCGCCTGTGAATCCCCCATATAGATGCGGAAGATTCATAGGAATTCACTAATAGTATTGGCCTCACAGGCTGAAGCGAACGATCCCCCGCATCTATTGCTGCAGATCAAGGCTAATAACTCTCCAGCTTGGAACTACAAGCTCTTTAAATTAGCTTAAAATCCGAAATTCAAAACATTCATTCCATTAAAGAACTCATGGAATTATTACTGATAAAATTCAATAGCCTTGCATCCAATTTTCCGGAGGTATTAATTTGATGTTTTTCAAAACTAAAACTGATAAAAAATTACCTAAGGATTTCGATGGAACAGGAACAGCTACAGCTGACTACACTCACTATTGTCTATTCTAGGAGGAAGTTATAACTTATAATCAATAAATATTTATTTTAATTCAATGCAAGCATTTTTTGTGAGAAATCTTTACCCATCATTTGCCTGCCCCCCCACTAATTTTCATACAGGGTCCCAAGGTTCCCGGGGTTCCAAGGAATGCCACGCTAGTGGGGCCACTTGAGTTTTTTACGCAATTCAGAAATATGATTCTATTTGCGAAGTCCAAATACGAATCGCATAGGTACATAGATTCGACCAAATTTAATAATCTGCTCCTCAGTAATGTCAAGAAAACAACTAAGCAATTTTTTACCGATGAAAAAAAAACAGAGGAGGTTCTAAAGTCGCTACGTACCTATATTTATTTATGTTTGACCATGCATAGCTTTTTACAAAGTATTCCGAAATTGATAAAAAAATATATTGGAAAGAGTAAACCCCGAAGTTGTTTTTCGCCTAGGAGGCGAGGAAGAAGCGCGGCTCGCAGCTTGCTTGGCATAGACATGGGAAAGAGCAGTCCTAATTTTTTAAACTTTCTTATTGTATTTTTTATTAGTATTACGGTAATAATAATCATAATATACTTTTTTGAAAACCTTGTCTTGAGCCCTTTTGATACCAAAAACGAACAACACAGTTATTTACCATAATTATCATTGTTATTTGTTAGCGAAACCCTTCGTTAGCCCAGGTTTGCACAGTGTTACAATAAAAACCGCATATACAAATACGGTTTTATTGTAGTTATGAAAAGAGAAATTATTTAATTTTGTTAATACGAATTTTAGAAAATATCGACTAAAAATAACATCACTAGTGTATCGATATAATTGTCGACTATGAGGCATCACTTCGCTGGCGTATATACGTATTGCTTTGACCCTTCCCTCCCCCAGACCTATCCCCCAAAAAGCAAGAAAGGGACAACTGCAGCTCAGACCGTTTTAGGTATATAATTTTTGACCAAAACAGTGTTTCGTAGTCGACTGTTTTCTCCTCAAAACATGGAAATTTTTTAAAAAATTTTTTTTTAGAAAATAAAAGAAGACTTCGGCTATGCCCCTATGTTTTCATTTTTTTGAAAATATGCATATATTTTTTTTAATGAGTGTCTGAAAATGTACAAAAAATTATGCAATATTTCGAGTTTTTGAAGTCTCCTAATTCCTATGATAATAAGAATATGAAAAAAATCAAAACATAGGGGCATGGTCATGGCAGCAAAGAGTTCTATGTCACAAAAATATTTGATCTAGTGTCATTATCCAGGGAGAAAACAGTCGACTACGTTTGTATGGAGAAAGACCCGGTACCCTTTCCTCTTAACACTGTAACGTATATTGCGTGGTAAACGCTAATAATTGTAACTAATTGTATTTTTTTAAATCTTGAATCAACTGATAATCAACTGATAATCAAAATGCGGAAAAGCTACATTCTTGTTTAATATTAAATATATGGTAAACAAGTTATAACTATAAATAGATTTTTTATATAATTATACGACATTATATTTTCTACATTTATTTTAAAGAGCTATTCATATTGCATTTCATTTCTATGTACTTTTGAACTTTTATTAAATAACTTTTTACTCTTTAATAAATTAAAATAATTTTTCCTCAATGAATCAAAAGTAAAGCTGGATCGAGGATCTATGTAAGATTGCTGGTGGTGGCTGGATGAGGATTACGGCAAATCGGGATGTCTGGTGCGAACTTGGGGAGACCTATGTCCAGCATTGGACTGCGATAGGCTGAAGTGATGATGATAATGATGAATCAAATTAAAATGAATGAATCCAAATCACATTCATATAAATGTGGTTTACCTCGTGAAGTAAGGAAATGTTTTTATGACACGTACTCAGCACATCTCCGGGAAGGATGGCTCATCGTTTGTTTTCGTTATTCTTCTCATAAATCGAGCGAGCTTCGACGAATGCATAATGTAAACAAAACTTTACTCGCAGACGTACCGGCCTGTTTTAGTAAACTAAGATTATTCGCGTTAAGAAAATTGTGGGTCATCGCTAATTAATCGTATACTAATTAAATCTTAATAAATTAGAACATTCAAATTGACCAATTGAAGTAAGTCATTTAGTCCAAGAGTCAGATGCGACAGTGATGAGTTCGTATTTTCTTAACGCGAATAGACGAGTGGCGAATTAATTTATTTTAAATTTGAAAGAGATATTTTTTCCCTCAACAAAAGAAAGGCTAAGTAGTGTAGTAAAGTATCAGTTGAATTTATAATGTTATAATGAGTGAGTAGCACTGAAAAATCGCGAACCCAGAATGACCTGAAAAACATGACAAATATCTCGTTTCACATGTAAATCATAGTTCATTTATGACTTAAAATGTCAATATAATAAGACCATCCTTATTGTAGTTGTATAATATAACTAGCTGTGCCCGCGGCTTCGCCCGCGTTGTAATCAGTGTGTCACAAAGTTTTCCCGGCAAACTTCCAGTGAAACTCTCATCAAAATCGGCTTAGCCGTTCCGTAAACCTTCCTCTTAAAGGCCTCTCTCCATTGGTGAAACCGCATGAAAATCCGTTCGGTAGATTTTGAGGGAATCGATCACACACACTTTTGGGGACTTTATTTTATAATACACTAACAGTTGCCCGCGACTACGTCCTGGTAGTTATGAAGATATGCATTACTATTAAACTGTTTAACGCAAATTATTTTTTTATTTCAGTCACTTGAAATGCTTATCACTCTTTTCCAAACGCACAATTTAGTATAATTTAATAGTTATTTTTATAAAACCTCTCTATACACCACATTTTTAGTTTTATTTTCAGGCTGCAGTATAAATAGCCTTTTAGGCGAACTTATAGCTGCTGTATATGTTTCATACAAACTATCAACTCCAATTAAAAATAAGCGGTGGAATATCGCAAAATCTGTTCTTAGCGGACGTCTACTAACTATAATCTACCTCCCTGCCAAATAATGGATGGACCATCCAGCGGTTTTTGAGTTCTCGTGATGAGTAGTGAATGAGTAGTCAGTGAACTTTCTCTTATATATATATATATATATATATATAGATTACAATGCATTATTTGGACACCTTCTCACCATCTATAGAGCATATATTTTAAATTTCAAGTTTCTTACTTCAAAAACATAGGACTTTCATACAAACTTCGAACGCCCGTTTTATCCCCTTAGAGGTCGAGTTTCGTAAAATTCGTTCTTAAGAGATTTCTACACTCTATAAGGAACCTACCTGCTAAATTTCAAGTTTGTAGCTGTTATAGTTTTGGAGATTTCGAGATAAGTGAGTCAACCTACCATACCCCGTTTTAACCCCAAAAGGGGATTAATTTCTAAAGGTACATTATTTGGACATCTTCTCACCATCTATAGAGCATACATTTTAAATTTCAAGTCTCTTACTTCTAAAACATAGGACTTTCATACAAACTTCCAACCCCCGTTTTACCCCCTTAGGGGTTGAATTTCATAAAGTCCATTCTTAATGGTAGTTTACGCCCTATAAGGAGCCTACCTGCTAAATTTCAAGTTTGTTGGTGTTATAGTTTAGCAGATTTCGTGATGAGTGTGTCAACCTACGATCCCCGTTTTAACCCCAAAAAGGAGTTGATTTCTAAAGATACATTATTTGGATACCTTTTTACCATCTATAGAGCTTATATTTTAAATTTCAAGTCTCTTACTTCAAAAACATAGGACTTTTATACAAACTTCCAACCCCCGTTTTACCCTCTTAGGGGTCGAATTTCATAAAGTCCATTCTTAACGGTAGTTTACGCTCTATAAGGAGCCTACCTGCTAAATTTCAAGTTTGTTGGTGTTATAGTTTAGCAGATTTCGTGATCAGTGTGTCAACCTATGATCCCCCGTTTTAACCCCAAAAAGGAGTTGATTTCTAAAGATACATTATTTGGATACCTTTTTACCATCTATAGAGCTTATATTTTAAATTTCAAGTCTCTTACTTCAAAAACATAGGACTTTCATACAAACTTCCAACCCCCGTTTTACCCCCTTAGGGGTCGAGTTTCGTAAAATCCGTTCTTAGCGGATGTCTACGTCCTATAAGGAGCCTACTTGCCAAATTTCAAGTTTGTAGGTGTTATAGTTTCGGAGATTTCGTGATGAGTGAGTGACCTTTCGCTTTTATATATATTATAGATAACACATTATATTTTTATCGTTTCATAATCTTCGTTTAGAATCGATAAGACATCGATTAGTTTCTCGGTAATTTCAACGGTAGGCACTCGAAGAGTTATTATTAGCGAGTGTTTACAAGCAAGTTAATGCCGTGAGCATAAGCGTAAGTAATTCCGCGATAAAAACATAACAGCTGCGCAGCGAAGCGTCGGAATATGACGGTGTCTGTGTGTATAACGCGATTTTGTATTGATGTATCACTTGTAAATAAATAAAACGAGTGTGCTTTAGACCACACGACTGAAGTAAAACTTACGAAACGTAACTCTCTTACTATCTTCGCTAATTTATATCTCCCTCTCAACCTCCGTTCTCCTCGCCCAATCACACTTTTCTTAACGCTCTCGTCACGCATTCACCAGCTTACTGCCCAAGTCAAGCAGTTTACTTCAATAAATATGTTATAGCATACACACAATATAATATAATGTCTGCGACTTCGTCCGCTTTTTGGAAGGAAAGTAAAAATGTTCTTGAAATAAAATTTGTTTTGATGATTTTCATACAGTGTGTAACATTCAATTGCTTGCCATAGACCTCTTCCTCCGTGCAGGAGAAGGGTCGAAGATTGTTTTGCTCCACTGCGGTTTGTGATGTATTCTAATTTTTATAACAATTATTTGTACACTTCCTAACCGCTTTCTATGCGCTATCCTATACCCAAAGTTTGTCTGGAAGAAATCGCTCTTTTAGCGATAAGACCGCCTTTGTACATCTTCCTCTAATTATACTACTTTTGTTTGTATCTTTTAATGGTGTGCAATAATGTTTTTTTTTAACTTACTACATCTATTTTTAATTATACTCATCTGTATTTCAATTTGTAGATATAATATTTTAATAATACTAGTGTTTCATTTTTTTTTTGTGCATGTTGTGACAATTTAAAATGTTGCGCATTTAAGCTTAATTGTAGTACCTATAGTTTTAATGTGAAAATTGTAATGTAGCAACTACTGTTTGTCCAAAGAAATAAATAATTAAACACTATATCTGTAGTTTTTTTTTTTTTTTTTTAATAAAAAAATATTTTTTTAATTAAACGTATAAGT
This sequence comes from Melitaea cinxia, assembly GCF_905220565.1. Lineage (NCBI taxonomy): Eukaryota > Metazoa > Arthropoda > Insecta > Lepidoptera > Nymphalidae > Melitaea > Melitaea cinxia. The sequence continues at coordinate 3,428,141 of NC_059395.1, forward strand.
ATATTTATTTTTCTTTCAATTTTCTTGTATTAGAACAAAAGCTTATCTTATCAATAACGTATATTGTGATGATTTGGATTCATCATTTTATTACTTCTGATTAATCATTATCATCATCACATCAGCCTATCGCAGTCCACAGCTGGACATAGGCCTCCCCAAGCTCGCGTCAGACATCCCGGCTTTCCGCAATCCTCATTCAGCTGCCACCGACAATCTTACGTACATCGTCGGTTCAGCGGCAGCGGGCTGGATTATGTCCCACACTGCGTTTGCCAGCACGCGGTGTGAAACTTATATCTTTTATAAAATATACGATAAAGTAATTTTACTTATTACATTATAATGTCTGATGCTACGTGAATGTAATTAAAACATAATGACATTGATTTTCTCACAATTATTTGTGATAATCGACGAATAATTGGCGTGTGACTTTAATGACAGTATAATCGTTCTTTGTATAATTCTAGATTGTACACGCGTTAAAGACATAGGGTTATATTAAATTAGTAATTGATTTTTCTTTGATGTGATTATACCTGGTCTCATCTTTGAATCAAAGCCGTGTATAAATGTTCAACTATTGGATAAAGACCTCTTCTCATGGACGAATAAAATTGCAATAATATGAATAAGTGGATAACCTTAAGTATTATCTGTAATGACATGATAGTCTGTTTAAACGTACTAATCACAGTTTGTTTTTAATGATACTTTTAGACTACATAATATAGTAGAGTAGTCGGCTAAAACACCGACGTTTTGCGGATTCTAATTCCGCTCGGGATGTATATTTGTATTTGTATTAATATTGTCTTCTGGTTTGGATGTCTGTCTTGTAGGTCACCCTCCTACAAGGACAGACCTCGCCTCGGAGAGCACGTTTAAGCCATCGATCCCGGTTGTTATCATAAATACCTGATAACGATAAATAATAGTCAGCTACCGGTTCAAGACGAAACATTAAAACAAACGATTTGTTCCTAACACTAAGAAATGAAACGTGACTCAAAGCCACACACTGTCGTAATTCGTTCCAAAGTCGATACGACTCGAATTGCAATTGTAAATAATTTAGAATTGTTTAGCATACTGAAATTGATACTGTTGAGTAAACCGTACGATTGTTTTTAAAAATTTGCCGAAGACAGATAATTACAAGACATACACTAACACATATCACATTATACTGTCGTTGACAATTTTTTTCGATATACAAACTCTACTTAAGTAAACTTTTTCGTGTATTTGTTTTTACTTCTATGTAGAGTATTTCTGCATTAAAATACAAAGAAAATAATTACCATTCTTAATTTAATCAAATAATTTTTTTGTTACCTACTGTCCATATATGGTTTACTTAACGGTTTTATATTTTTCAATTTCAAATGTCAATAAAAAATAAAGAATAAATAAATATAACATAAACACCCGGTCATCTGTTCCTAAAGTAAGCAACTTAACGCTTGCGTCTGTTGTAATTGTTGTTATAATGTTAATGTAATGGTAACAGCCGACTGGTACAGCTACATATTGTTTTTTTCAAAAACAATACATATAAATAATACATATAGATAAATATGTATATTACACCCAGATTTGGGGCGGGAATCAAACCCACAATCCCCGGAGCAGAAAGCAGTGTCACTACAAACTGCGCCAACGAGAATAACTATATAAAGCTGGCTAGACTTCATCGCGCTCAATAATCAGTATAACTAAAAGGTTTAAAATTACCCAATTAAGAACTGCGATCATCGTTAAAATATTAACGTCCTTCATAGAATTGTTTTACCGATGACTTAGCGATGTAACAAAAACGATCCAAAAAGGTGGTATATCTGCTGTTCTCGTGTTAACGGTGTGCGCGCAGGTAGTGATTCATGCATCGATACTTCATCATTTGACACGTTATATGCATCTCTTTCTTATTTTAAATCTATTTTCGACTTTAATCAAACCGGCAAACCGAATATCATGTGTAAGGACTGATTTATTAGTCAAACCAAGGGCAGACTTATTCTGATTTATTGCGAGTCCAGCGGCGCCGCTTCGGGCGTCCGTTGGATATTTATTTGTTTCTAAAATTAATGTTTATTTTATTTTTCAATTTGCAACACCGCGACGCATCGTTTGTCGTAATTAGCTTTGTGTGTCAGGAGTTGTTTATAAAGTATTATCTTCAGGATAAGTTACTGACAGACTTTATTTGTAGAGGGTGAATTAGGCCTCTGGCTATTTTACTTCAACTAAATAACTTACAACTTGTCGATTTAAAAGTTGAAAAAATATTTTATTTTTGTAGATAAATTGTAGTTTGACGATGAAGTGATGATATAGTAGTTAAATACAATTATATGTCAGATAATTTAATCAGCAAACGCTAAAGCAGGCTTTGAATGTGTGATATGTGTAAATAACTGTTTTATATAAATCTTTTCTGAGTGGTGTCCAATAAAGTATATTCCATCTAATATATAAAATTCTCGTGTCGCGGTGTTTGTAGTTAAACGCCTCCAAAACGGCTTGACCAATTCTCGTGAAATTTTGTGTGCATATTGGGTAGGTCTGAGAATCGAACAACATCTATTTTTCATACCCCTAAGCTATAAGGGTGGAGGGGGATTAAGGAGCTTTATAACATATATGGTAAAACAACGTTTGCGGGGTTAGCTAGTTTATCTATATATATCTATCTATCTAAGACTCGCTGATCGAAAGATCGATAGCGAGTTATATCATGACTTCCATTTATCTTTAGTTGTAATGGAATGATTTTTGTTGTATGAGTTGTGAATATTAATTTAATATTCACAAAGAAAAATAATTTTAATAAATTGAAGGGTTTTTAATAGCTGCATGTTAATACTTATCTTTTTATAGATAAATCAAAGTAGATAAAGTTTGTAAGTATACTTGGTAACTGATAACGACTTCCAAGGGTAATAGGATAGGTGTCAGAAGTAGTCGTATGTGTTTCAAGGAAGCCTTTTACCAAAATTGAATTACTGTGCTTATGGAAAAGTCTATATATTGACAATCTCTGGCGTGTGTTGAAAGATCTTGGTATTTGTATGGGATTTTGTAGTAATAAAGGTAGGTTTCTCGTTTATGGCTCGCTCGTTGGCGCAGTTTGTAGTGGCCTTGCTTTCTGCTCCGCGGGTTGTGAGTACGATTCCCGCCTACTTCTGGGTGTAATATTTGTATTTATATATGTAATATTTCCTATATTTATAAAATAAATATTTAGCTATATTCAATATCCTGCTCAAAATATGGAACAGCCCGACTGAGGAAGATCGTCGACGTTACAGATGATCACAGCTAAATAATACTGCTTTCAAGTATTATTAAAGTGTAATCTTCTGTAAGGTGACACATATGCACTTGTGTTCCTGTGGCGAGTAAAGTGACCAGAGCTTCTGGTAGATTGTGGGTAGAGTCGGTACGCGCTTGCGATGCTTCTGGTGTTGCAGGCGTCTATTAGCTTTGTAACCGCTTACAATCAAGGAAGCCCTACGCTTGTTTGCCGACTTAGTTGTTTAAAAAATAATTCAGTGGCCCACTATTCTTTCAAGATCGAGTCGACTGAAGAATTTACTACGTCTATTTGGATTAATTACATTTATTAGTTTTTGTGTGCAGTTTCTTAAAAAACGAAATGATATTTTCGATCATAGAATCTTCCGAGACATTTGATCTATAACAGTTTTATTATTATTACAGAAACATAATCATTAAAGTCTTCTAAAGTCACCACTTACATAAATACCTGTCCTTAGAACATCTATCATATTTTTACTGTTTGTCCAAGTGTCACATAATATTGGTTCAGCCTGCGTCTGTAAGGGATTTAATTTTAAATACGGATTCTGATTACGACTGTTTCAATTAAGGAATGCATTGAAACGAATTGCGTTCGCTTTGATCACTCGGGTCTCGGGTCAGCGGACTTCTAAAACATTTAATAGAATTTTGTAATGTTTTCCATAGGATTATTTTGTATGTTTTAATTGAAGTAATTACGTGGAAGTTTTTAAAAGTTATTTTCGTTTTTATAATTGAATTAGTTATATATATAGTATGGGTTGTCTGGAAGAAATGGCTAATTAGCCATAAGTCCGCCCATTGTACTTCACTGTCTGTAACTATCTTTATGCTTTGTTTGTAATATATTTGTGGTGTACAATAAAGTATAAAATAATAATAATAATTTTTGTTATGTAATCCTTTTGTTTCAAATATTATGTACATTATGTGATTGATAAATAAAATATTTCGTTGTTTTTGAAGTCTTCATATGGAATTAAAAATAATGTTTTTGTGTAATATCTTTTTGAGGTGGGTATCAAATTTATACGTGTACGTTATAAGTTATATTAAAATATATAAAACCTTTTTCGTTGAAAGCACGACGTTCTGTAAATTTCATCACAAGCTGAGTTTCGTCTCGTGAAAGCGATATCCACGTAAAAGCATTTTCGCCGTTTACCTTTACTAATTTCAACGGTGACACGGTGTCGGAATACATTTACCCTTACGAAACAACACTTAGGGGCCTACTTCACCGGTTACTTATAAGGCTAATAACGGTATCTGACAGATGAAAGTTCACCATCAAACTGCACTTTATCTATAAAATACTTCTATTCACTATCTGTGGCCAAAACTTGAAGTCTATTAGTCAATGTGAAACAAGTTCAAAATACCTGTTTCGCGTCCTGCTGATAAATCCTATCTGTAGCTTATGTGCCAAATAAACTGTTAGCAATCGGCTGTCAACATTTTTATGATGTTATTCATGTCTATACGACTTTGTAATAAAATGTGGGTAGTTGACAAAAGCGTATATTTAGACTTCCGTTGAGAATTTAATGTTGTAGAAAATGCATTTTGTTTTAACTCAGAGTAAGATAAGTAATGTGGTTAAAATGTAATTAAGTCAGTTGTCTATGAGATATCAAAAGGGTAAGAAAAATATATTAGTAAAAAAACAAGTGTGCTTTAGACCACACGACTGAAGTTAAACTTACGAAACGTAACTCTATCTCTCTCTTTCTATCTTCATTAACTTATAGGGATCTCAACTACCGCCTACTACTTGCCTTTTTCCGTTTCGCCCGATCACACTTTACGTAACACTCTCGTCACGCATTAACCAGCTTACTTAAGTTAGAAGTTTTACTTCAATCATAATTTATATAATAAAAGTGTAGTATAAACCGTCGAAACAGGCCCTTACCCGAGGTTGACATCACTGTTGACACAATGTGCTTAGTAGATGAAATCTAATATTTCCCGGCTATTGTTCCAATTCCATTTTGATAACAAAGAAAATTCCTAAACATTTCGTAATCGTAAGATTCATAGCTTCGAAGAGTTCTCCAATATAACTCGAAGCGTAAGTCCTTCACTCAGACCGCCATGGTATTATAGTATTGTTTGCTATGATATAACAATGTGCCGACTTCAAGATGAAGATTAGATAGTTTGAAACGTACCGCTAAACAAATCGTTGCACTGGACAAACAGCTGACGGGTTACGAAGGATTAAAGAACGAAACTACAGTTCGTGGTTAGTCTCAAGGGACCGTGGAACTTATTATAAGTTTAAATCCCGAATGACTGGAATACCACTGGAATAGAGTCCTTCCAGGGCTAAGGAACTTTGACTTCTTGTGAAGTTGACACATAACAGTTGAAGTTAATCGTAGTACGTAATAGTACTGCTTATGAAGCGGGATCTTATTTACATTTATTAAATGTAATTATTATGCATATGTTGGTATGTTTGCAAATCAGCACTCGAGTTGCAGTTCTCAAGTCTCAATTGTAGCATGAAGATACGTTGGTTTTAAGTACTCATTACTCTCCTCAGTACATTTTGTTAAGTGGAGTTACATTGATTATGTAAAATATTGCAAATTGAAATGCTTATATATTCACGTTTAGTGAAATTATATAACGAAATGAATATATTTTAAAATCGGTTAAAGGTCGGTGAACTCCTCTTCTTTTATAAAGGAGTTGATAATGAAAAGTAAAAAAAAAGTGTCGTTTACGGGAGATAAGGTAACGGATAATTTTAAAGCTACTATCATAATATTTATTTTATCGCTTATTTGTATATTTGATTGCTAAACGTAATTTAACGAAGCATTTCCTTTACTTAGGGCCTGTGTCACTAGTTGTGGACAATGTTTATCCTGCAAATAAGTTACGATTAGATTTACTATATACATACTACAGTAGTAGGTGGAACAAATTATAACTCTCAGACAAATTTTTGCGAATAAAAATATCTCATAAATAGAATGAAATTCTATAGTGAAAAACATCGGAAAAAAAACCATCAAAAACTATTATCTGTTGGATATCGTCATCCATCATATATCGTTATCCACAACTGATGAAACAGGCCATTAGTGGTAAAGAGTATTTGTTTAAAATTACCTAATATAATTATATTGGTATTAGTTGTAAGTACGGTCTAGTTGTAGGAAACGGAATGGGATACCCATCGAACTGCTGGCTTTGAAATACACAGGCCGAAGACGGACAGCAGCGTTTTCGGTGCGACAAAGCCAGCCCTGCGGTCACCAACCCGCCTGCCCAGCGTGGTGACTATGGGCAAAACACACGAGTTCACGCCATTTTCGGTGTGAACTTATTGGCCTATGTCCAGCAGTGGACTGTGATCGGCTGAAATGATGATGATGATGAGTTGTAAAAAACGAATTTTAATTTTTCACAATATTAAAGTAGTAAGGTGTCAAAGGACATTTGCCGGTACTCAGATCTGAGTCGGAGTGATCCACATTATGCGTCGCTCTATGTACTCTGAAGGGCGGGTACTTGCAGCCCTACGTCGAGTGCTCTGCGTCTCGTACGAGGGAGGAACGTTGCAAGTATGCAACGCAATGTGCATTTGCATTTTAGTAATATGGGTGCGTTAGAACGGGTTATACGAATTGACGGAATTGAAAGAGGATTTAAGACTAAATAATTTGGCTATTCTTAAAAAAAATATTTTCAATGTGGGTTTGCATTTTGAAAAATACAATAAATGTTGATTGGTTTTTAAGTACGTGATGGTAAAAGAATATAAAGAGTACAGGATTTTTATTGTATAGTAAATACATGTAATTATGCATAAAACATACTACTACTAAGTAATCCGTAATTAATTAACTCATTTAAATTATTTATTTTAAAAATGAACAAGATAGAAATATTTTTTGAACTAAATGTACCTATTGCCCTATAAGAAACTGAACACTACATAGATACACATACCTATTTAACATCTGATTTTGGCGATATGCTCTCTGCTTAAATAAAACAAACACTACTTATATAATGTGATGTAAAATAGAATTATAATTGCACAGCAAAAAAAATTACATTAAAAAATTTAATATCTAAACTGGCACACGATGGACTCACATTGTGGTGCTTCTCTCGAGCCAGCACTCAACTCTTTGAGCGGGGCATGACAAACGCTTCTATTTGCGGTGGGATATTGACCGCGCAGCTCTGTCTTTGTTTACTTAACACCTCCGGAACGCGACGCTAAATATAGAAGAGATTGTATTAACCGTCTAACCTGTACTTTCTCAGCCTTTTAACGTTATTTAAATGTCAATAGAATTGTATTTTGTTTCGTTTGACGGCCGTCGATTGCGCAAAAATGGCGCGATGATTTCGTTAATGTCGCGTAGGATGAATAGTGTACGAAGGAAATCGGTCGAGATTGCAACATTCGTCATATTTTGTGGAAACGCTTACTAATAATTAGGTTTCGTCTTGATTTCACGATTTACTGTAAAAAAAAAGGTTTTATTAAAAATTAAAAGATCTAATTGTTTGAATCGTAAATAAAACTGAAGGTCTGAAGGGTAATTTATTTTTACCATAATATGACTAGTTCATTATCCACAGAGTCTACAGAATATCCATAGAGTGTTTCCCCAAAGTATTGTTTTATTCAAAGGCCGGTTATCCTTTATGACTTACCAATAGGTTAATAAACACTGTTTCTATTCACAGGATCGACCGCGGGTCCCTTCCTGTTTGAACGAGTATTTTGTAACTTTCGTTCAATACCAAATGTTTGTTCCTAAAAAAAAAACTCAAGTATCTCGTCTTTGACGCGTAAACTTTTTAATTAAACATTTCGTTATTTTGTTTCACATTATATCAATTTCACTGTATACCTGCTTTAGGATAACTTTATACAAAGTTAGACGTAATACTTAATGAATGATGATTAAAACTTTCTTCTGGCAAATATAAAATCGATTTTTTTATAAGTAAATAAGTTACTTTCTTGTTTTGGAATAATAAGATTAATAAGTCTCTGTTCCCTATAATATCTATATACCAATTCAGTTATTTTATTTGAATATAATATATGTATTTAAATATAATGGAGGAAGACAATAATGGCGTAACTTGAAAAAAATAACACAAATACTTCTTTATATATTGAAAATAGAATACTTGAGATCTCTATTATTATTAGAAAAAAATGTGTCCAACGAAATCGTAACGTAACAATATACAAAAAAGCTTTACATACCTTTGGAAATTCGATCCGGTACAAGTACTGTACATTCATGCTTAAAGGACGCAAGTAGATACCTTACTGAAAAGTAACACAATGTAAAGGTAATAAAAATAGCATTGATCAATTGAGTTTTACAGGGTTTTATGTGGACGTTGGAGTAATCTTAACGTTAATCCCTTCGCCCTTAATACGGTGCTTGTGTACTGTTTGATAATGCTAAGCGATTCTACGTGGATTACACGCTCGGGATCAGCGGAAACAATAACAAAACATACAAACGGATATCAACTTAAAATATGATAAATTTGTTAGTGTTAAGAGCGAATTTCGTGTGTACTTATTTTTAATTTTTTTCTATTACAGGTAAAGCTTCACGGGATTTCGGGAGAAAAGTAAAGTATTTTCGGAATGCGTCTTTGTTGATTTTTTGCTGTCGCTAACGATTATGATCTTTTTGTTGATTTTATGCTGATACAATATATTATATAATGCTACAATTTGTTACTACAAGATGTTTATAAATTGTAGGTAATATGAGGGTACTTGTCACTTTTTACGAATAGAAAAAAAAAGTTAAGATAAGCAAAAAAGTTAAAATAGCTAACGATAAGTTACATGATTTATTGAAATGATTTAAATGAAACAAGGAAATTTATCAATAATTGAAATTTTAAATCTGATAATTTTTTTTAATGAATTTAATTTTTTTAATGAAACGAGATACTCGTATCTACCGCTATGTAGATATAATATTTATTAGCGAAATAAAACCCGTTACGTGGTAAAAATAATATAACAAACAAATGTGTTAATATTAAAAATTATAATTATTGAAATGTATTTAATTATTTTTTTAAACAAATCATAGTTTTTTATCTTATTATTAAAACGCAAATGGGTAAATTAGCAATAATAATTAAAAAAAACGTACCATTAAAAAAAATATATACTTATCAAGGTTAATAATATTATTAAGGGAATCAAAATAATTTAATTAATAATTAATATTTTACGTAAATACGTTACGTACGCTGTAATCATATGCAGAACCAATTATATATTTGATATTAATATAAACATACTTTAGGTACGTAGATTTAATAACTATGTTTGCTCGGAAACGTAAAACAAAACCAACTTCAGTTACATCAAGAAATAGTACAACGTAGGTACAAGAAAAAATAGTCAAGTAAATACGCGCTATCAAAGATTAATCAAAAAGTTATAAAGTTACACACATAGGGTTGGCGGATATATTCCCTACTATGAGTAACAATCGCTATCAGGTGTACATGATAACAATCGCGACCGACAGCTTAGCGTGCTCTCCGAGGTACGGTGGGGAGACCCACAAGGACTAACAACGAGACCGGAAACAAACATTTGTACAAACACAAACATCCACTCCGAGCGGAAACCGAACTCGCGACCGTCGCGTCGTTGTTTAGACGCCGCCGATACGGCATACGCACCATTACACCAGAACGCTGCGGTCGTCACTGCAAAAACTGATCTGTGTCAAAACGATAATTATAATTGGCTTACAGAAAGCAATAATCCTTTGAACCACATACAAAAATTCAGAAACAATTTTAGTATTATAATCACGGAGACCATGCAACTTGAAACGGAACAACAAATTTTGATATCAAAACATATCTTCTATATCATTTATTATCTGTTTAACATTTTTAATCTGTTGGAATAGTTGGCTACTGATTACCTAAATACGCGGCGAACTACTGATATATTTGTAATAATCTAAGGAGATTATACCAAGGAGTAATAAAACTAATGTTAATATGTACGATAAAAAAAAGTTATGATTTTTGTTAGATGTTAGCCAAATTTAAGAAAGGAGGTTTTTAACTCGGTTTTACTTTTTTATGATTCTACTAGCTGACCCGGCAAACGTTGTCTTGCCGCTAAACGCTACCTAAAAATAGGGGTTGATGGTAGAGGGTTGAAAATTTAGGGTTGTATGTATTTTTTAATGTTGTATCATAAAAAAAAATTAAAAATTTTGTCTAAAAAATAAATAAAAAATTAGGGGTGGACTACCCCTAACATTTAGGGGGATGAAAAATAGATGTTGGCTGATTCTCATAGATACCGGATAAGCACAAAAAAATTCATCAAAATCGGTCAAGCCGTTTCGGAGGAGTATGGCAACGAAAACTGTGACACGAGAATTTTATATATTAGAGATTTTTGGCTGAAAACGTTTTTTAAATAATTTTAAAAAGTTGGAGGTTCTTAATTCGTTTATAATTTTTTTTCCCACAGAAGTCTGTTGATTATTAATAAAAAGATTCTGTTGTTTTAACTTTCCACAACACTTTCTATTTAATTGTTCTTAAAATATATAAAAAAGTCATTTGTAAAAATTAATAAGGAATGAAATTTGTATAAGCACGAATATAATTTTAATCAATTTCTTTTCCTCTTGTTTGTAACACTAATCGTCAGTCGATCGGTTTGGTTGGTTAATACTGGTGATATTTATATGGAATCTGACCTCCGCAACCCTAGAAGGCGAGCCGGTAACCCTTTCACCATTAACCTCTGACAATGAGAACCAAAATCAATAAACCGCAATACGAAGTAATTTTTAAAATTTCTTATGTTTAGCTAGTAAGTTTAAACGTAGGTTTAACGATAACTATTACGTAAAATAAACTTTAAAAAAAACTCCTACGCTAATATTGGTAATACTATAGAGATTTCATAAACCGTAATTAATTTTTTATTTTAAATGAGTAACGGATATGAGGTTCTTAGTGAGAGAAAATGTAAGACGAAATAGGCGGTCTTATTGCTAAAGAAATCATCTGAAGGTAGTAACATCTATAGAATACATGTTTAATAATTGTTTTTGCTCGCAACAAAAAAAAAACGACTACAATTTACGACCAGTAATACAAGTGGGTAGTCAATAAAATAATAAATTAAATAGGCATTATTAAGTATTACTCAAAATGTACTCGTGAGATCACGCTCAAATTGTCTCTCCGATTTCCAGTAAAAGTTTATGAAGTGACACATAAACAGTCAAATTGAGAACTTTTTTTTTTTATATAACCCATTTACGGGTGATATCCAGGATGCCCGAGTAAGCATTCCTAGACCGTATGTCGGCTTCAGCACTTGGGGGTGCAATACCGACCAAAACCCCTGCGGGAGCCTTCAGCCGCTTTAATTGGAGGGTCCCGGATCTGCAGGCAGAATTGAGAACTCCGTTTTGAAGTCAGTTAAAAACGAATAAAAACAGGAATTCTAATTCGTAAAGTTTAGTTTGATTATTATCGATATAATCCGCAATGTAAAACTGATTGTACCTAGTAGAACCTAGTAGTAACCTTAAATCTCACCCACAAAGGGTGTACACTTGTACAGCGGCACTTCACCCCAACGCTTCAAGTCAAAGCATCGACCTCATATTTAAAAAGCATGAGCTTGAGAGAGCTTTTATAGGTCAAACGGTTTTCCACAAACTCGGATCTTTAATAAATTTTTTTCTGATAAAAACTACAAAACTAACGAAGGTATAATTTTTCTCACTTTCTTGTTATTTTAATTCTATGAATATTTGATATTGTAGATGCAGATGTTATCAACATTTTAGCGTTATATATTTTTTTCATTTAATTATAATTAAATTGAATTTTACGTGTAAGACTGTTACTCACGTCTGTATGCATATAATATAATATATGTTTTTTTAATGGAAATAACTCCAATTCTGGACGGTGTATAAAGATGAAACGCTACGTTACGCCAGATTTGTTGATTGATTTTTGAGAATTGAAATGTCATTTTCAACGTCATGCTCATAGATTTTTTTTAATGAATCGTGACAATCGTGATGTCCGGAACAGACGAACAAAAATACAGACGGACAGAAATTTTTAAAACTATTTGTTTGGTTTTCTATTGCTTTCGGTGCTATTCGGCGGTAGCTTTACTTCTACAAAAATAATAATTTATTTTTAAAGTTTTAATTTGTAAAATGACGATTCGAAAGTGCTCTTGGAGCCTATTTGAATAAAGCTGTTTTTGATTTTGATTTTGATGTTATCGTAAAGACTTCAAAAATATTTTTTTTTTTTCTAAATATTATGTACAGTCAATTAAATTTTTCTTTCATGTACAAACATCGATTAGTTCCAGTCTTTATATCCATAAATAACAAAAAACTTATTAAAATCATTGACACTATATATAAAAAGTGATCGTTTATTTTAATTACAATATTGAGCAGTTCAAAGTGGGAGGCATGCAGCGTCGTAAATTTAAACCGAAGTTTATAATCTTACTTCACAAACAATTCCAATTTGTATGAAACTTCTTGACGTTGTTTTCACTTAGTTAAACCATTCGAGTTCAACCCTTAATGTCACGTTGACATAATTATGAAATTTTCAAGTCTTAATGAATTTCGGCGTCGCCTTTGATATCTTAAAACGTAATTATTTTGATAGATGAGCCCTGTTTACTAGTGAAATACCTACTAAATACATTTGTTGACTTGATTTAAATGAAAACGAAATATAAAGGGAGAACTGACATGTTTGAATATTATCATTTTAAGTATTATTATAATCACAATTTTACAAATATTTTTTTTTCTAATTCTAATCTCTAATTTTTCTTTTTTTTTGTTTGTTAATTAATTATTTAATTTAATAGGCTCACTTTGATTATTATTGGCATTAATAAATTATTGACATGAATTCTATTTAATCGATTATTAAATATTGTATATTTGTGTGTATTTTGATATAATTATCCTATGTTGTATTATTTTCCTATGTTTTATTTTGGTTTTTTCTCTGTTTCTTAATTATGTTTGTATTCTACTGTTTAATTGTATGGACTTTGTCTGAAATAAAATTATTATTATTATTATTAATGCTATTTATGTTTAAATGTAATTATTTGTGTAATTACTTTATACATCTTTAATAAGTATATCAATACTATTCTTATAAAGCTGAAAAGTTAGTTCCAACGCGCTTGTCTCAGGAACACCTGATCGGAATTGAAAAATGTTTTCCGTGATATTCCATTTACCGAGGAAGGCTAGGGCTAGGATAGGCTATATAATGTTCTAGTACGTTTTTCGTCTAATTAACGCATGTAGAACCGCGGAACACAACTATTTTATTATACGTATAGACACTGCAGACTATAACGCGTCGAAATCCTGTCAAACACACGCCCTAACGATCTTCCGAAGTGACGTTTCCTGCAGAGTGATTAATACGGTCAAGTGCGGGGTAACGCTCTGTACCATTAGGTACACTTTTACTCCTTTGTACATAAATTAAAAGCGACGTTGTCTTAACGCCGAAGTGATGGTTCGATTCTCGTTCAGATTGTTGTATTTACGTAAAAATTCGTTTCTATGTGTATGCCCTTAAAAGTATTCTCAATGTGGAGAGTTAGTATAATGTCATAGTCTTGCGATCGTTACTCGTACTGGTCTGTTATCCGCCAACAGTAGATTAGCGTGGTGAATTAACTTAGATAGTGCACAAGTTGGAAATTTCCTAATCAAAATATGGAGCAGCCCGACTGAGGTAGTACCTCTACCTTACAGAAGACCACAGATAAATAATACTGTTTTCAACTAGTTTCGTGTTCCTGTTGGTGAGTTAGGTGACCAGAGCTCCTGGGTGGGATTGGGGATAGGGTCGGCAACGCGTTTGCGATGCTTCTGGTGTTGCAGGCGTCTATAAGCTACGGTAATCGCTTTCCATCAGGTGAGCCGTATGCTTGTTTGCCGACCTTGTTATATAAATAAAAAAAGCTCTAGCCATTCGCTTATATGAAGAGGGAACTTTTGCCCACCAATGGGACGCTTACAGTTCAGCTAATTAATTTATTATCGATAAGGTTAATATGATTAATTTCTACATTTTAGGTATAATTAATAGTAACCTCCTGTTTTTTAAATAGTTTTATCGAAAATAAGGTTTTAGTTTAATTAATTTAGTTAGTTCACTATTTAAATAATTATTTATTTTATCGATAAAAACAAAACCTCATATAAACACACAAATTTTATACGAAAAATAATATTTTTTATAAAAAAATATAGTGATTAAGTACTTAATAATTAATTTAGACAGTTTAAAAATTTTCTTTGCTCTTAAAATAAAAGTTTTTTAACAAGTTATTGAATGAATAATTTGAGAAGAAAAAAAAATCCTATTTTAACACAGCGGCCTTGTTGTTAATGCTATAATTAAAACATGATCAAAAAAATTACACATATATAATTATCTCCTTAAATATTGAAATATTAATATCTTGGACTGAGCTTACATTTTACTTAATATCTCATGCATGTTAAAAATATGATAAACACATACGTATAAAAGTAAGGGTATATCTAAAAGGCAGGCTTTAATAACCTTAGGAACGATGTATGTTAAGCATATTTATATTTATTTATATTTCCATAGACATTTAGCATCACTTGTAGTTAACGAGTAGTCTAGAACATAAAAACTTTCAAAGCGACCAAAGCTTAAGTCTCAGTCTTCCAGACTTCGAACAATGGTTAATAAAAATGTACATTTCTCTGACGCACGAGTAATAGCTTCGGAGAACGCTTTGAAATCCGCTCCGTAGTTTTACTTGCATAGTCTTTGGACTTTCACGTGTTCAAATAAAACTTTAGTGTCTACTCTGCGTGTCTCTGAGCTGAAACTGGCCGAAGATTTAATGCAGACTAAAATATTATTTTAAAAAACTTAAAAAATATGACAATTAAAGTATGAAAGTAACCGGTAGCTGATAAAGTATTTGATAGATTATAAGTAACTTATCTTAAAGATAAACTCATAACTTATAAATTCACTGGAAGATAAAGTATCTGATAAATAATTTGTAACTTATCTGTGCGATCAACATTTTTGGCCTATTTCACTGGATTTTGAAACAAAAATTAGATGAAACAAGCCCTAAGAGAATGTCTACTGGTTATTAGAATAATTTTAAATTTGACACCTAATTTGGTCGTAATAAAATACATATATGTCATTCTCACTATTGCCCTCAAAAATACAAATTTATGTTACATTACTCTATGACATTAAAAGCCTTCACGCATAAATACAAACTTTGTTGTGTCCGAAAAATAAAACAATAGAGGTTAAAGAACTAATGGCGATTCATAGACTTTTTTTTTATTTCTTTATATTCGTAAAAGCAAAGGAATAAAACCCCAATCTCAACGTAAATCGTACTTAATGTAAAATATAACTAATTTACATTTAGCATGCTTTAGAATATTAAATTTTATTATTTGTTTAAAATATCACAATAACAGTTTTATTTTATCTATGAGTATATCGAACCTTAAACAGCATTCGCGCCTTTTTGTCTGCTCATTGTATTTACATAATATGCTTTGGGTACATTTTTAATTAAGTTTTTTTGATAACTTCTATACAAACCAACTTTAAAATATAAATGTTTGATAATTAACACATCATTATAATATCAAGCGAAAATCAAAAGATTTGCGGTTTTGGGATTGCGAAGGAATTTCATCCATCAAGTCCATCCATCGAGCAAAAGTTTTTATATTATCGTCAATACAGTCAATAGCCTATAGATATGCCGCATGCAATTAAGTATATTTATTATTTTAAAATTGTAAAGGAGTTCTACTAAAACTATACATAGACAAAGAGCATTTTTTTTTCATTATGTATGCTGTCAAGTCTGTAGTACTAAAGAGTCCATAGACAAAAACGTAATCTTCGTTTAATAAAACAAACAATAACGGATAGGCAAGTGCGTTCGAATGAATGCTAAAAGCTTTTACCGTGATTAAAAGGTTGCTCAACTCTGTATCTGGCGTATAGCAGATAGCACGTTTTCTATTTAAAATTTACTATTTACTACCGCAATTGCTGTAACAAGGGTTTAGTTCACGGGCAGGTCTTAAAATATATACTTAGCTAGGAGATTGTAAAATTTTATCGCCAATACTAAGTTGTTCTTGATATACAACTAGCACTTGCTCGCGACTATATTCTGACCCATCTCATAGAATCCGTACATTTCTCAGATATAAAAAGTCAGTCTTCATTCTTTAGCCCTAAATTGATGGTTGAATGATTGAAAAACAAATACAAATCAATTCTATTGAACATTTTTCTGATTTCAAACGTTCCAGATTAGAAATTATTACTCTGTTTTTTAACCCAAATCTATTCAGGTGTTCGGGCATGTTTAAGTAACAAACACCCATTCAAAGCTTTGCAAAAATAATAAATCACTTCAAACGTAAGATACAATTCAACATGAGAATACTAACATACACCCGTATTACCTTATATTTTGTATTTGTGATGAATGGAAGCGAAACAATATAATTAGTCTTAAGAAATACAGTAGTATGTACTGAACATTATAATGATTCATTAATATTTACATATTTATATACGATTGTATGGGTCGTTGTGTTAAAAGTAATTGTTACAAATTTTGGAATCACTTATTTAATACATGTGTAAATAAATAATTTCCAGGCAAGGTGGTGAACGTAATATTTTGACCTTCCGTGACCATCGTTGCTGTGTAATATCCGAAACGTCGGGCATCTAAAAAACTTAACAAACCGCAATAAAATCAGAAAAAGTTGTTTCATTGTAATGAGTGAATTTGCGTAAACATTAAAAAAAACAGTATGTAATATTTTGAGTTCATTTTGTTCGTATTTCAAATAAATAAATCTCGGTACATTTGTAATGTTTGTAACCTTTCTAAAATTATCCTTTGATGACTCAAATCATTGCGAAAGACAAAGCTAGTCTTAATTTTGTATGATGAATTATTAAAGCTGAAAAAATGTACAAATTCAATTCAATAAAAAGACTGAATAATTACGCATTATTTATATTGAAATGAGTATTTGAAATGAATTTATAATTAAAACTTATTGAATGAGGATAACTCCGTGTCAATAATCGAGATATTATATTTTGTTTCATATAATATGACTATCAAACTCTTTAAATATTTAAGACACTTCGTGATATAACCAAAATAAGTGTACATAAAATTTACGCAAAACGTCGCTGCGGACATGAGTTCATTGATCAATAGCCTATGCGGCATTGCAACAAGCACTGACAGGGAGATAGCTGAAATGGCATGTGCATGCCATCATTTAGCGGCAAAATTAACTATCAACAGTTCAAAGTGCTGTCGTAAATCACAACGATACGCCGATAACAACCAATTGCGCCCATTTTGAGGCTATATTAATTTAGAATAATAAAATGTTTAACAAATTACCGTTTAATAAGACGATATATTTGATAATTTTGTTTTTTTTTTTTTTTTTTTTTGTTTAAATCAAAATCATAAGGTATAATTAATTTAATAAAAATGCTAAAGATTTCCTAGAAAAGATAATGTTATATAAAAATAATTGTACAGGAAACTCGAATAGCATGTAAGCAATCCATAATCAAAATTAACTATCACGATTTAATAACAATTTAAAGTCGACGTTAGGACAGACAGAAAGGCATTAAGATTTAAATTATGGTCTTATAACTTAATAAGAAACGGTAGTGAATTCAATATTCCGGAATGTAGCTGACTCTGCATAACAATAACGTCTCCTCCAAACAATAAGAGGGTACGCTGAACCCAATATGACAAAATGGGTCTATTTTATGACCTTTATTGCGATGGATGTAAGAACTACTCTGCCTACTTCAAGTTCACTCCGCCCGCTGTACCTTCTTCGTGGTACGTGAGATGGCTGCCAGATAGGTCTCGATGTGGCTGTAATGTCACATTTCACACCACGTGGAGATATGTTGCCGAGTTCGTGATCTCGGTTAGTTTAGAGATGATCTTTGTAAAATGATAACGGCTGATGCGTTTTGTATTGCGTGTGCGTGTGGAGTACGCATCTTAACTTTAGTTGAGAAAGTTTCACCTTAGGAAACTATAACGCTAGATAAAATTTAAGATGTAGGTAATAAATCTAATATATAAAATTCTCGTGTCGCGGTGTTTGTAGTTAAACTCCTCCGAAACGACTTGACCGATTCTCATGAAATTTTGTGTGCATATTGGGTAGGCCTGAGAATCGAACAACATCTATTTTTCATCCCCCAATATATTAAAGGCAGTCCACCCCAAAAAAATTGATATTTTTTTTTAATTTTTCGATAAATTATTTATTTTTTATTTTATGATTTGGCGTTGAAAAATACATACAACTGTAAATTTTCACCCTTCTACCACCAACCCCTATTTTTAAATAGCGTTTAGCGGCAAGACAACGTTTGCCGAGTCAGCTAATTGTCATATAAAAATGAGTTATAAAACTGAAACTATTGTTATATCTCTACATAAAACTAACCACATATATACGAGTATACTACTAGTAACATGTTAATACCTTAAGCTTAATGTTTCACAACACAATGAAGACGTATTTAAACTTACCACATTAAAATAAAACAAGTTAAGTACTATATTTACAATATTATTATTTGTATTATTCTTAAGTTATCAGTGACCTAACTGTAATCAAAGCTCGAAACCCTTAATTAAACCCTTTCAGAGCACCTAAACGATCAATCTTCGTTTCGCGCGAGAACTTTACCTTTAATCCGGTCCGATGCAGATAATTTCACCAGAACACTTCGACGGTCGGTACTTCTAATTATAAAGGAATCTTCGAATGCGTCATCCCGTATTTATCCGAAGGATCTCGGCCGAACGCTCGCTAAATAAAAAAGGATATCGCTAACGGAGTGCATATCTCTACAGAGCAACATGTTCGTTCGTTCCTGGGTTCCGACTCTTATTATCAATGCTTCAAGAATGTCTGCCATCTAAGTGCGGACTCGTCGAGGGCGTTGAACTCTATATCATTACATTAACGTATTACATATTCAATTACCAATAAGTTTAAATACAATAAAAATAATATTTTAATTATTTTTTCTTAAATTAAAAGGTGCTTTTGAATTGTTATTTTACGAAGTAGTTGTTTACAATTTAACTAAACAATTACAACCGTGTAAACTTACCACCAGATTCGGAAGATTATGCTGAAAGGAAAGAAAGGAAACTCATTGGTTCAAATTATCAATAAATCATTTAATGTTTATATAATTTTGTTTGCTCGCAAACGAAAAAAACCGACTTCAATTACATCGACATGTAATACAACGTAGGTACACGAATAAATAGTCAAATAAATACGCCTTATCAAAGATTACTCAAAAAGTAGTCGTAGATCTCGATCAAATTTAAATGAGACCACAAGACAAGCATCACAATTAAATTAAAATGGAACCATATGAAACGCACCTTTCGATTAATAAAAAATCATCGAAATCGGTCCACCCAGTTAAAAGTTCTGAGATAACATACGTAAAAAAATACAATCGAATGGAGAACCTTCTCCTTTTTTGGAAGTCGGCTAAAGGGTGATATTAGAGCTCTACTAATCCGTTATAAATCCCATACTCATTTGTCATTTATTCATTTTTGTAAAGAGTGCTATGACCAATAAGGAGTTCTTAGACTCTTAAGTCTCACAAGTTGGTAATTACTTTAAAAAAACTCAAACACGTTTTTACTTATCTCTTTTTATCTGAAACGTAATGATCCGTATTCGCTTATCAGATGTAAATCCTTCTTAAGTCAAGTGCAATCTTCCTGATGCTGTATAGTGGCGGATATTAGCCACTTCATAAATCTGCGCTTGTCGGCTCTGCTTTTCGATTAACTGTGTGAAATGCGGGACAATTTATTTGAGATTTCTTACGTTTCGTTGTAGATTTACGACTTTTAAACCTACGTACAATAAATTGTGTATTATACTAGTACTACACTACAATCTTATGTGTTATCAATGTACTTTTTATGTGCAATTACACTCCATATAGAACTTAAAAATTGGATTACAACATAGGCGCATAATTTACGGATTTATTGTTAATATTAATTTAAAGTACTGTGTGGCTACGGTACTAAAGAATATAGCCATCCCCTCTCTTCCCGTGGGTGTCGTAAGAGGCAACTAAGGGATAACACAGTTCCGCTACCGCCTTGGAACTTAAAAAGCCGACCGGTGGCGGGATAGCCATCCAACTGCTGGCTTTGAAATACACAGGCCGAAGACGGGCAGCAGCGTCTTCGGTGCGACAAAGCCAGCCCTGCGGTCACCAACCCGCCTGCCCAGCGTGGTGACTATGGGCAAAACACATGAGTTGACGTTATTTTTGGCGTAAACTTGTGGAGGCCTATGTCCAGCAGTGGACTGTATAGGATGTAATGATAATGATGATGATTAATTTAAAAGATGGTACATAAGAAAAACTCGATAAAATCCACGTCGATAGCCTTTTATACTTTAGATTTATAGCTGCGTAATTATTATTTTTTATAACATCTCTTGTATCCAATTAACGGATTCTCAAGTAATTATTATAAATACCGAGGGGTATATATCAATGCATTACTTCAGCCTTGTGTTGTACTTCCGCAGACGAGTGCATCCGTCTGTGACCAAGCGCGCTTTTGCGTTCCGGACAATTTTAGTTTCCGGAATGCCACGCCTGTGTTGCCATTTCTACTAATTTCACTCGTGTTACATATTCATAGAAATCCATAATATCATATATGTATACGTAAAATATATTTCCCTTTAAGTTTTTTCTTCATCTTTTCTATGCTTATTCGAATGTATTATATGTCGTATAGTGTTCGTGTGTACACTATATAAATATACGTGAATTTATTTTAATTTTGACGACGAACGGTGGCTTGTTGCGTTGGCGGTTGCGGGTTCGATCCCCGCTCACGACAGACATTTGTATCAGCCATGCAGATGTTTTGTCGTAGTCTGGGCGTCTTGGATATTGTGTGTGTCTCAGTACCCCCGACACATGAGTAAAAAAATTGCTGTATAATACAAGGTTTAAGTAACAAAGCCTTATCGTCTTATTAAACTCTTATACATAACATTGAAAGGAGAATGATACGATTCCATACATTCTTGGGCCAAAATGTAATGAAATGAAAATGGTATCAATTAATGCATTTAGGCTTATTGCTTCCTCGCTGAAAATTATCTATATTTTGGCTATCTGAGAGAGGAGTTATTAGACTTTTTGTAAAAGTGAGGTTATGTTACAATGTCTATAAAAAAACCCGATCACTAAGTTCTTGTAGCATTAATATTTGTTATATTTAGTGAAGACTGTTTGAAAACTCACTACGAATATTGATATACACTTGAAACCATAAATAAATATCAGGAATGGACTCAGAATGCATCGGAAAACAGTAAACACGAAACGAGTGACGGACACAGTATTATTGTTAGTCAGCTTTCAAAGCTGTCATTAAAAATATGATTTATTTTAAATCGATATGAAATCGATAATCGTTTTGGTTTATCAGATATTAATTGATATTGTCCATATTAATTTAACTTTATTTAAATGCACTTTATTGTTTACAGCTTTAATTGTGCATCCGAATATCTTGAATTAATTAACTAGTGCAAACCTTTTTTTTTTAAGTCTGTAATCGATTATAGTTGAATCGATACCCAAATAATTTGATGAAAACTATCTTTCTCAATTTTCTCCGCTTCTAGATTCAGAATTGAGCTGATATTTTATATTTTAAAATAAAAAAATATGACCAATTTTTTAAACAATATCTCTACTCATTACATTTTGGCCCAAAAGTCCCATTCTCCTTTCTGATACAACTAAACAAGCGCTTAATTTTAATTAGAATACTGAATAAATAAAGAAGAAAAAAAGGGTGCTTTAGATCACACGGCTGAAGTAAAATTTCTTAAGTTGACTCTACAGTAATATACGAAACGTAACTCTCTCTTTCTATCTTCACTAACTTATATCTCCCTCTCAACTTCCGTTCGCCTCGCCCGATCACGCTTTTCGTAACGCTGTCGTCGCGCATTCACCAGCTTACTCCACAAGTCAAGAAGTTTTACTTTAAAAGCTTAAAACTATCCCAATAAATATACCAAATTTATCGTTGGCCTATTCTTAAATCTACATCTTAGATCAATAGTCACGCTGTCTGGCTAAAAATTCGAGTTCAGTAAACACACTCAAGGTCATATTACACTAGAATCGCTGCAATTGTATTAATGATAAGCACACACTCGCCATCGTTACGTATCATTGCTAATTTAAAAGCAACACCGTTTATTAATACAACAGACAAACAGCAACATGAATTGTACCTTAATATAAATCTTATGATTATAGTTCTAAGATTCAAAATACGAGTAGTTTTCTTTTAAAATCCAATTAAGAACATCAGTATTAAAGTTTTATCCCTTTATTTATAAATATTAACAATGTATTTTTAATCATTCATTGCAGCTTATCCAGTTACGGCCGAACCCAATATTCAATCTATCTCTGGTTATGTCCTACTAGAGACAGAAATATCTATCTATCATTCATTTTACTGACCCAATAAACTTGTCGACGATAGGCAATATTATCCTTCAAAGCTGTCTATCGACGAGATGGAGGATAGCTTACTAGAGATAACAGTTCGTATGACAATGACAGTGTAAGCGTCCCAATAATAATAGTTCTATCTGTCAGTAACGTTGCTTATCTTTAGTAACAACAATATCCGATCTATAGTTTTCGGGGGATAACTAAGATTTATTAATTGAAAAAGTATTTTCTTTGTTTAAAATAAAATTAATTTCGAGTGAAAAATAATGGCAGACTCAAGTTCAAGTAGCAGTTCAAGTGATATTGCTCTTTTGCAACAATTAATTGAATAAAAATAATATGTTTCTTGTGAAATAATACTTACTTTACTCATCTTGTGAATAAAACAAACAATTTGGTGAATGATTGTACCTATAATTTGCAATGATTTGTATAATTTGAATTTTGATTTGTAAAAAAATTATACAAATTCAAACGAAACAACGATTCAATAAAGCGTAATGGCGTCGTAGCGTCTTTTCGTGTCGTGTTAAAACGTTCCGTTACTAGATTTACCATAGATTCCATATTAAAATAATATCATTTATTATAAATTAAAAAGTCTGTGTAAAAATTAACTTGTCCATATTTTTATAAATCAAGATTACTTTAATATGAATAAAATTTGTATGACAAATTTAAATACTACAAAACATCTGTGTAACATAACTGAGGCCGTCTGTGACGCTGCGTATACTGGAATGTAAGGAAGAGCTCAGGTAGCCGGTCTATCTACAGCTAACTGGAGATAGTAGTCCCCTATGCGAATTATTGGGACAACTACAAAGGATAGATAGTTAGTTATTAGCAGTCGATGATAACTACCTATCTCTATCTTTAGATTGAATATTGGGTTCGGCCGTTAGCCATTTGAAAGTTAACGAAGTTATGCTTGACAATTGTTATGCAGTTGTTTAGTTTTGCTGTTCAAATTTAGATAAATTTTAGTTACAAATATGCTTAGATATATTTCGTTTCGTTTGAATTTTTAACCGACCTCAAAAAAGAAGAAGGTTTCTCAATTCGACCGTATATATAATTTTTGACGTATATTCGAGGAAAACTTCGTCGTCTATGACCAATTTTGCTGATTCTTTTTTTTTTTTTTTGTTAGAAAGGAGACATCCGAAGGGTGGTACCATGATGAGGAAACCAGGATCTAATGATGGCATCCCATAGAAATCGAGAAGATTCTTCGAAAATCGTAGTGGCGACTACTGCGTTTGTTAATTTTTTTCATCAACTTACGTTGTATTACTTATCGATGTAATCGAAATCGGTTTTTTTTTTGTTTGCAAGCAAACAATTATTCTTTGGTAACGTTTAATTCTAAATCATGCTATTCACATAATTATGAACGACGTGGGTGCAACTGTCGGTCACGAGTTCAATCCCCGTCATGACAAATATTCCTAAAAGTCATACAGATGTTTATCATTTTCTACGCGTTTTTGTTTGTATTGTATGTGTTTGCAACCTCAGACAAAGGCCTGAATCTTAAGTAAATGCTGTGTAATGTGTGACGCTTATAATGTTTCATTCATTATCAATTTTTCAATCAACTGTTACCACTAATCTCTAGAAATCACCTTACAAACGAACATCACACGTACTGACGCATCGTATTTCACGCTTACGAGTTTCATGACTATTTAGATGGTACGTAATCGAGTTCACGACGCTGCGGGCATTGGCTGCATTACCTTTGATGACTTCATTGTCCACCACCTTAATACCTTATAATGGACCGAGAAATCCCGGGTGGTCTCCGTAATTACCTAACTCTATTCCAATCTTATAGAAACTGTACTTATGTAGCAGTGCTTGCCAAACTTTTTTCTTTCTCGTATCACTGAGTAAAACGTTTCATTTATCAGTACTTCTAATAACTCCGAAACTAAACCTAAAATATTATCTAACGCAACGCTTCATAGTCTAACCTTAGATTGGTTAATATGTTTTAGACATAAAACATTATAATTATTGTACGGAACTGTTTGTACACGTACAATAATATAGGAGGAGTTAAGATGCGAAATGACTTTACTCCACGAGTGCTGTTTTTACACTGGTTTATTCATATTAATACACGTTAATACACAATGTATATGAAACGCTTAGTAGACAAAGAACATAAAAATATATATATTGAAATAAATTGAATGGACAGAGTATATACATACATACTCTGTCCAATAATGTTACTTTTTAAGTCTCAGTATCTTTGACATTCCCAATATAAATTTTCAACTACCCTCAATGGTTAAGTGTACCACAGGTTGAAGAGCGCTGTTACATAGAATTCTGTCACTATTGTATATTTACGACAAGAAGTCGCCTCCAAGTGAATAGTACATCATTTTGACGGTATTTTTACAAATAGCTTTATACTTTATATTCTTATATTGTTATTATATAGTTAATGCATTCTTAAATATAATAAGGAAGTAACAATAATATTGAAACGTTTTCGTTTTCATAGGCAATGAAACTTATGCGATGTTGCGAGTGGGCGCGCTAAGGTCCGTTAGATTGAATGATTTACAATCATTATATTATTATAACTTTATATGTACTGTGTATTTCTTATGCGTTTGCATCAATTATATACGACGTGGATACAAACAAAGACATTAAATATATGTATATAGATCTCGTGGCACGATGTTTGTCCAGGCTAAACTCCGAACTACTGGGCCGATACAATTTTGCACAGATATGTAACTTTGTCCAACTTAAAATATAGGCTTTATTTTATTTCGATATATCTAATTATAATATTCATTAAAAAAAAAAAAAAACTGAGGTAGTACGAAATTCACCAGCTCAGCTAATACATATATTTATATTTTTATTAGCTACATAAAAAAATGTCAAATATAAGCAGTAGTGTAGGCATACTTATAGTTTAGTTTAATTGAATACCTCTTGCTTGTTATTCATTCTATATAGATTTTTTTTAATTCAAATTTCTCCTTGATTCTTAAAAATACCTACATAGTTTCATGATGATAAAAATACTAAGAATTTAAGCCTTTTTTTATTTTGCAGGTAGTCTTTTACATCTATTAAGGAAATGAGCCATTCAATTATTTCCGTTGGTTGTTTTCTAAAAAAAAACTTAAAAAAATTAATTGGTACTTAAGTAGTACTATTTCCTTAGAAATATTTTTTTCGTTTTAATCATAGATCTATAACCCGAGTAGAAATTTTTTCGTCTTCCTTATCAGGACCGGACCGTGCATGCCTGATCAGGACTAGATAAGGCATGTAACGCAGATGATGTATCTGGACCTGATCAGGAAAACCTGATCTGGACCTGATCAGGTTTTCCTGATCTCAGGTCATACCTGATCTGGACCTGATCAGGTTTCCCTGGTCAGGTCCAGATACATCATCTGCGTTACATGCCTTATCTAGTCCTGATCAGGCATGCACGGTCCGGTCCTTGGTTGCTTGATCCAAATCGAGTATGCCCAGTGCGGTCCTTTTACCGCGATGCTCGGCGACGACGAGTCCTGGAAGGCGATGGTCTCCTTCTGCGAGACAGTAATGTCCCAGAAGGAGAACGACGAGCGGATGAGAGAGGGGGCCGCCGACGAGGCCTCCGTCCGCAGGCGACGAACGGGGGTGCGTAGGAGGCGCTACTTAAGAGGAAAGGGTACCAGGTCTTTCTCCATACAAACGTAGTCGACTGTTTTCTTCCTGGATAATGACACTAGATCAAATATTTTTGTGACATAGAACTCTTTGCTGCCATGACCATGCCTCTATGTTTTGATTTTTTTCATATTCTTATTATCATAGGAATTAGGAGACTTCAAAAACTCGAAATATTGCATAATTTTTTGTACATTTTCAGACACTCATTAAAAAAAATATATGCATATTTTCAAAAAAATGAAAACATAGGGGCATAGCCGAAGTCTTCTTTTATTTTCTAAAAAAAAAATTTTTAAAAAATTGCCATGTTTTGAGGAGAAAACAGTCGACTACGAAACACTGTTTTGGTCAAAAATTATATACCTAAAACGGTCTGAGCTGCAGTTGTCCCTTTCTTGCTTTTTGGGGGATAGGTCTGGGGGAGGGAAGGGTCAAAGCAATACGTATATACGCCAGCGAAGTGATGCCTCATAGTCGACAATTATATCGATACACTAGTGATGTTATTTTTAGTCGATATTTTCTAAAATTCGTATTAACAAAATTAAATAATTTCTCTTTTCATAACTACAATAAAACCGTATTTGTATATGCGGTTTTTATTGTAACACTGTGCAAACCTGGGCTAACGAAGGGTTTCACTAACAAATAACAATGATAATTATGGTAAATAACTGTGTTGTTTGTTTTTGGTATCAAAAGGGCTCAATACAAGGATTTTAAAAAAGTATATTATGATTATTATTACCGTAATACTAATAAAAAATACAATAAGAAAGTTTAAAAAATTAGGACTGCTCTTTCCCATGCCTATGCCAAGCAAGCTGCGAGCCGCCCTTCTTCCTCGCCTCCTAGGCGAAAAACAACTTCGGGGTTTACTCTTTCCAATATATTTTTTTATCAATTTCGGAATACTTTGTAAAAAGTTATGCATGGTCAAACATAAATAAATATAGGTATGTAGCGACTTTAGAACCTCCTCTGTTTTTTTCATCGGTAAAAAATTGCTTAGTTGTTTTCTTGACATTACTGAGGAGCAGATTATTAAATTTGGTCGAATCTATGTACCTATGCGATTCGTATTTGGACTTCGCAAATAGAATCATATTTCTGAATTGCATAAAAAACTCAAGTGGCCCCACTAGCGTAGCATTCCTTGGAACCCCGGGAACCTTGGGACCCTGTATCAAAATTAGTGGGGGGGCAGGCAAATGATGGGTAAAGATTTCTCACAAAAAATGTTTGCATTGAATTAAAATAAATGTTTATTGATTATAAGTTATAACTTCCTCCTAGAATAGACAATAGTGAGTGTAGTCTGCTGTAGCTGTTCCTGTTCCATCGAAATCCTTAGGTAATTTTTTATCAGTTTTAGTTTTGAAAAACATCAAGTTAATACCTCGGGAAAATTGGATGCAAGGCTATTGAATTTTATCAGTAATAATTCCATGAGTTCTTTAATGGAATGAATGTTTTGAATTTCGGATTTTAAGCTTATTTAAAGAGCTTGTAGTTCCAAGCTGGAGAGTTATTAGCCTTGACCTGCAGCAATAGATGCGGGGGATCGTTCGCTTCAGCCTGTGAGGCCAATACTATTAGTGAATTCCTATGAATCTTCCGCATCTATATGGGGGATTCACAGGCGCATAACCTGAAGAAGAGATTCAACGCTGCCTCCAGGTCTTACAGGTAGTAAATCGCTAGGGCAAAGTTCAAACACAGCAGAATTGGCGAGAGACTATTGGGCTTTCCAAATGGAACCCATGCCTTTTGTTTCTTACAAAAGCTGTCGAAGGTAACTTTTTTTAGTCTACACTTCCATCATTGCGCGAACCTGAAGGCTCTCTGGCATATTATGCGAAAAAGTAAGCGAAATTCTTTGCACTCTTTTTGCGTCGAATTCAACTCTTGACGATGAGGGAAAAGCACCACCGAGCATTCCACGGTACGAACACGCGATGCGTAATGTGCACTATGAGCAGTGTCGTTTGTCGTGTTCTGCATTATTTCAATGTCAAGAATTCTAGTGGTGCTAATTGTATCCACCAGTGGTTTGCAACCAATGTGCGAGCTTCGTGCGCAATGTTTCCGCGTACATTCAAAGTGTGGAATGACCTTGCTAAAATTTGGGGGTTTTAAAGCGTCTAGTGTCTACATCTTTTCTCTAAAGGCCATGGGCGACGGTAGCCGTTATAAATCAGATGGCTTCGTCTGCTTGTGTGCCCCATTCTTATATAAAAAAGATTAATTCATTGTTCATAATGATTAACTGAATCCCGAAATAAACGATACAGAATGTTATCAACAATTGGGCGCACGCTTGACTCGGATAAAAGGGGACTGCTTTCAGACTTCAGTCATTTCTGAAGTTAAAACTCTATAGGTATGTATGACAGTTTTTTTATTCTTTTTTCCAGGAAGCACAAGATTAAGTGACATTGTGGATAGCATTTTACTAATTTTTGCTTACACACCTTAGGGGCCCTGTAAATAGGGGGCCCCGTATCATTGATACGGCTGATACGGCAGTAGTTACGCCCTGAGTGGCACCCAATTCCCTACTTCGGGAATACGTATATTCTCAACTTACTTTACTCTATTCTTTTTAACCCTGTTGTACCTGCTTATCTAAAACGACGATTTAAGTTTCTTAGTGATTCCAATGAACGCAGTTTTCGTTCTGAGGAAAGCTTACTTCTTGAATTTCCCTCTCACTCCTATTTCGTTTATACTAAATCTTTCACTGTTCAAGCTTGTCGACTTAGGAATTCTATAGACGTGTAAAATCGGTTTCTATTTTTAACCCACTTCCAAAAAAGGAGGAAGCTCTCAATTTAACTGTATTTTTTATGTATGTTACTTCAGAACTTTTGACTGAGTGGACCGATTTCTACAAATTTTTTTTTAATCGAAAGGTGGTGTGTGTCATTTGGTCTCACTTGAGTTTATTTGAGATCTAACAACAACTTTTTGAGTAATATAAATAATACGTTTTTACTTGACTATTTTCGTCGACCTACGTTGTATTATACCGCATAACTTTTTACTAGGTGTACCGATTTTGATGATTTTTAATTTAATCGAAAGCTGATGTTTATCGTGTAGTCATATTTAAATTTCATCGAGATCTGATAACAAATTTTTGAGTAATCTTTAATAACACGTATTTACTTGACTATATTTTCGTCTACCTTTGTTGTATTACATGTCGATGTAATTGAAGTCGGCTTTTTTTCCTTTGCGTACAAGTCGAACTCGGTCCACCCAGTCAAAAGTTCTGAAGTAACATATATACAAAAAAAAAAAGAAAAATACAGTCGAATTAAGAACCTCCTCCTTTTTTGGAAGTCGGTTAAAAATCAATCTGATACGTATTATTATTTTCTGTTGGTGTTCAATAAAGTGTATTGTTATGTTATGTCATGTTAATCAACCACTCTTTAAAAAAATTCAATCGATTACGTAATTTGCCTAACTAAAAAAACATAAATAAAATAATAATTGAAAAAGTCGCCTTCATGATTTTTGTAAGTGTACAGTACATAATGTTTGAAATTGGTGTAATTTATTTAGCTATCTTTGTGTAATTATTGAATTTTTATCTTGTTCCAGCTTTTTCAATTGACTTTCTAATAGTTGTTCTTCACGCAGGTGGCTTTTCTTGTTTTTTTTTATTTATAATATTATTTTTAACCATTGTTATATCGCCGCAATTATATGTTAATTAATATATATAACCTATACCCATGTATTAATAACTGCGACAAACATGAGACATTACAAATTATATAGGTACTAAGGCAAACATTTTATACTGTGTATGTACTACATTACATATATATACTATACTTACACTTATACTATGTACTACATGTATACACTATAATTATGTATGTATTTCATTACCCATTCTTACACACACCTCAACCATGTAATTACATACCTAATTCATAAATAAAGTACCTAAGTATTTCGATAATTACCCACAAAAATATAGACATGTATAAGTCACAAAGAGTATCCAAGTCAAAATAATAAAACATAATAATAAGTAGTTTACGAAATTCAATAATAGTAAGCCGAGTCACAGCAATACGATGCAGAACAAATTCAATAAAACAAGCCAAATTCAGAAAAATAGCACTATGCGCTATATGTACTCGTAGTCAATCACAAACGAAAGATGCGAATACTAAAATATCGTCAACAATTAATAGCTGGATAGCCGGCGCACGCACACTAACAACTCGACAGTCACACATAGAAAAAACGGGGCGGAGATGGCGCGGGGCGCGGTAGCGGCATGCAGCGCGACAGAAACATTTTATTCAAATACCTATTTTTGAAAAGTCTCTTCGGTAACCTTTCCTCTTAATGCGTTTCCAGTAACGCCCCTGTGCCCGTGTCGGGCCGGGATGGGAACCCGGTCCTGCTAGACATGGCGTCGTCAGGATTGTTCAGAGGTGAGCCGGACAGTCCCATGGAGGAGAAGTCTGGTCTTTTCGCCGAGACCAGCCTGTCACTGGAGGGATCCTGTTGCCTGCAGATCCGGGACCCTCCAATTAAAGCGGCTGAAGGCTCCCGCAGGGGTTTTGGTCTGTAGTGCACCCCCAAGTACTAAGCCGACATACGGTCTAGGAATGCCTACCCTGGCATCCTGGATATCACCCGTAAATGGGTTACCCTGCGATATCAAAAAAAAAAAAGTGCGGTCCTTTTAAATAAAACAAGAATGTAAAGTCTTGACAAATTTGTTTATTAAAAAACTTGGTTGTCTGCAAAGTTGGTTTACAGACGATAGTTAAACGTGACAACCGTCATAACAAAACATCTCCTCGGATGCATAGGCCGATCAGATAGATGCGGCACAAGCATACATATGAGCGTAACGAAGCCGGCGTTAATCGATTTATTAGACGTCACGTCAAAAAAAAAAGAAATGATATTATGTTACTTAACATACTATGTATATTTAAAATAACATATTATATATATTTAACTTAACATAACATAACAATACACTTTATTGTGCACTTAAACAGAAATAAAACTTATCCGATTGAAAAAAAAAAACATATTTATTTCCATTTATTTTTCAAATGTATTATTTATTTTTGTTTTTACTTTAAATATCAATTATTTTTATGTTATAGTTAATAATAATAATGATTGTTATTAAATATTATGAATTAATTTTTCTTTTTGTTTGCTTGGCAAAATATTTTACACAGCAAAAAAATAGTTGTTTTTATTTATCTTCATTAGATGGTAGTTTTTGATCCTGGATACCCTGTACCCATCCCAATCTTTATTATTATATTAGCATTATTCAATACTGCAGACAATGCTTGATGGAATTTATTATCGAAAATACTTTCTTGATTCTTTTAGAATCAAAATTTAAATTAATCATGTACATAATTAAATTAGTAATAGTAAAAAATTATTATTATTAGGTATAAAATAATAACATATAATTAAGAAATAATTAATTAGGTATCAATGATAGTAATTCTGCACTATATAATGATTAACATACTTTTTATAGAAGTGAAAAAGTCGTATCTTTGAAAACTTTTTTTTGAAGTTGCATTAACTGCTACATATGACATCTCTTGATATATAAACACGAGTAATATTTCCCATATTACGGGTAAAAGTATTTTTTCCATCAAGAGAAAAGTATATACGTTTATTCTGGAAAAGAAAATTTATTATAATTATTTTTATGATTAGCATTTTATCAAATATGACAATTTCAATATTGTCAGATAGAGCAACTATATTTTAGATCTTTCATATATTTGTATATAAGAATATAGTTTATTAAAAACTTACCATTTTATTTTTATATTTTTGGCCTTTTAATTTTTCATTGAATTTATCAAAATAATATCTTCCATTGTTGATAGCGGAAATTCTAATTTTTGGACCACTGGATTTCCTTCAGGATCTGTTAATAAACTAAAATCTAACAGCTGAGTACTGTTATTTTTTTATTTCAGATAGGATTTGGGAACGTCAGCAGATATGGCCTTTTAAATTTGCTAATTGTTTTGATAGACTGTTATAATTATGTTTGATACATTCCAGCAAAGAATCTGTTGAAATAAATTATATATATATTTTTTTTTTTAACTAACACAATGATTTAAATTTCAAAATTGTGACACTGATGTAAATATAAATATTGATAGATAAATATTATCACGATTACAACACTCAACAATTTCAGAATGGAATCTATATTATGATTTTGTAAATAATTATAATAAGTATAGATATCCTAATAAATTAAAAACAATATTTTTTTTTTTCTTACCACTGGATACAGTATTTTTTGTTGATGATGATCTAGCTGCTAATATATTCATTTCAGCTTCTGTTTCAGATTTATGATGATGATGATGAAAAGGGATTATCAGCAATTGTTGCTAATGTATTGTCTTCATGTGCTATTTCCATACGCATATTTATGTCCTTCAAATTCGAGTTGATTTTTCTTATTTTTCTACGTTTAGTTGATGGTGATGATGAAGATGATCAAGGTAGTATGGTGTAGATTATGAACTAATTTTTTTCCTTTTTTTGAGCCAACTATGTAGTTAGTACTGTCATTAATTCGTTTTTTTTTAGTTTCATTATTTATTTTCATAGGTTTACATAACAATGACGGTGGTGATGAAGATATCGAAGACACTATTGATGTAGATGACCATTCGAGACTATGTTTTTAGGCTTGTTTCTTCACAATTTTTTGGTTACATTTTTATGGCTTTTATTTCTTAGGTTCTAGTGGAATGAAAAAATTTGAAATAAATTTTCAGTATTATAACTTAATTGATAGTATAAAAATTAACGATTAAAAATAAATTTATATCAATTAATATATATCTCTTGTAAAAAAAAAAAACATTAGTAAAAAAATTATTAGAAATTAATCAACAATATTTACATTTTAAATAATAAATATTACCTGCAATTTCAGTGGGTTCATCAGTTAACTCTAAAGCTATTTGGCTAAATATATTATCTATTTTTAATCAATCCTTTGCTAATGCTATAATAGTCGAAAGTTTTTTCAACAGCAGCCGCTTTTGCTTTAGCAGACTACTTATTGTTGGTACAGAAGAATAGGGGTTCTTATTAATCTTATTAATTTTTCCTCTGCCTCTTCCATTGTTTCTGATAATATTAATTGTAATTATGAATTACTTTCTTATTATTATGACAATGAAATAGCAATTCTTAAAAATCTATAATTTAAATAATAATTTACCTGCTGTGCCACTTATTTGAACATAAAACGTTGGCCATGTCGGTCAGACCCTTCACAATGTTTAACTATCGTTTGTAATAATTAGAAATACTTAGAACTTTTTAACAATGATTCAGGCTATTTACATCCGGTACCACGATATTCAATATATCAATTTCTTTATTGGACGAATCATTTAAAAATAAAACTAATGCATACATAAAAGCCATCTGAAAAAAACAGATTATTGAAATATAAAATTATTTTAAAAATAGTAAGGAATTGTAATGTATTTTTTCAATGATTTTTACTAACCTTAAATGTTTTACGTAATTAAACATAAAAACGAAGCTTTACACACAACACAAATTTTTATCTAGCTAAATTAGTCCACAAGTTCGTATTTTGTACACAATACACACCGAGTATACGTCTAGAGAGAAGTTTATAGTACACTTTTTTTTGTATAACAATATTAATATAGTTCAGTTTTTGTATTGAACTTATTTAATCTTGATATTATTTACATTAATATACTAATCGACAAATAACTTTTAAGTTATATAAAAATATAATTATACACTGATATACACTATATTAGATATATTACACTATATTAGACACAAAGATTAATACACTGAAACACTGATGT
This sequence comes from Melitaea cinxia, assembly GCF_905220565.1. NCBI lineage: Eukaryota > Metazoa > Arthropoda > Insecta > Lepidoptera > Nymphalidae > Melitaea > Melitaea cinxia. The sequence goes on from NC_059395.1 coordinate 3,462,835, forward strand.
CATGATGTGAGTGATGTGCGTCTTAACGAAGAACACTGTGAACAAGATTCGACATGTTACTTCGTGACGTCACGCGTTGTCGCTTATTATTTCGTTCCTTAATATGTTGTATTTATATTAATATTTTCGTTAATTTTTATTTATTGTATATAATTCAATACAAGATTATATTATGTTATATTCGTTATTATATTAATGTTATTTAATAGAAATTAAAGGCAGTTTTTTTATATATAATATACTCAATTGACTGGAAGTGAAGTGACCTATGAATAACAAATTAACAAACAACTAAAGACTATCAAATTGTGCTTGTAATACAATAAATGAATAAATCGATCATAATTATGATAAAAATAACTTTACGTCATGTAATTATTGTTTCTATAAATTTAATGAAAAACGGAAATAAAAATAGTATCTAATTAAGTCGAAATCTTGGAATTGAATTTCAAAGTTAAGAAAAATAACACAGAACAAACACACAGTTTTTTCTGTATTCTGAGTTAACAAATTAGGTACGAAATTGGGTATGCAAATGAAACAAGTAAAATTATTGGTTAAAGTAACAAAACAAGTAATAAACGAATAAATAATTAATATTTTTAATCTAAAAATATTTCATTAAATCGATGGAAATTTCTTCTGATTATTATTTAAAATCGAATTTGGTATTATCTAATCTCTGAAACGGCTGGACAGATTTTGACGGGACTTTCACTGGCAGATAGTTGATGTAACAAGGAGTACCTTAGGCTACTTTTATATGACTTCGAACTTAGTGTACATCGATGACGTTTGGTGTTATAAACTCGTGATAATAGGCACATTAAAATGTTATAATCATCAAACTCACAGAACTTGTTATTACAATAGACTAAACGTTAACATGTAAGAATATAGGTTATGATTTAAAAAACTAGGCGCTTTCAAACAGTGAACAGTTTCGAATTATTATAGACTACAGTAAACTGATATAGTTAATAATAGGCATTTAAACAAGGTAAAGGCCACCTACTCATCGGTCGTATCCCTTTTATTGCAAAGGTAAAGGAAACAAAATAAAAAAAAAGAGTAAAAATTAATATTTAGGTCATACTTTACTTAAACGGCCTCAAATTTATGGGGTGAAATGGAGGTGAGGGGGTAAAGGGTGGTGGGGAGGGTGGATTTTTTACCCCCCCGTAGTGTGCTTTTCGCGTAAACCGGGTTAGGGTTATTTTTTTTTTATTTGTAACGAAATTATGTCGATAAACGGTGTCATTTTAAAGTTAGATAGGTTAGGGTTATTTTTAAGTAGACCTGGTCCTGATGCAGTATGCCTTACCATACTTGGTTATATTTTACATCAGGCTACTCTTGTCTGGACCGGACCTGGTCCTGATGAAGTATGCCTTACCATACTTGGTTATATTTTACATCAGTCTATCCTTGTCTGGACCGGACCTGGTCCTGACCCAGTATGCCTTACCATACTTGATTATATTTTACATCAGGCTATCCTTGCCTGGACCGGACCTGGTCCTGATCCAGTATGCCTTACCATACTTGATTATATTTTACATCAGGCTATCTTTGTCTGGACCGGACCCGGTCCTGATAGAGCTTGCCGGATCAGGCGTACCTTATCCTATCCTGATCCGGTCCAGATACATGATCTGGTTGAGCCTGACCTTTTTTCTACTCGGGAATTCGATATTAAATTGTAGAAGAAAGGTTTCTGAACGAAAACTTCCTGGTCACGAGAGCGTTACGAAAAGTGTGATTGGGCGAAACGGAAAAAGGCGAACGGGAGTTGAGAGGGAGATATAAGTTAGTGAAGATAGAAAGAGAGAAAGTTACGTTTCGTAAGTTTTACTTCAGTCGTGTGGTTTAATGCACACGTTTGTTTTTTTATATTTATCTATCGCTGTCTTATTTCTATAAACCATTTATACGATTAAAACCGTATATATTGCATTGTTTATAGAATAAGTCGCATCAGCGATATTCCGGCGATTCCAGCCTTTTAGCTTAGGCATTAATTTTACATACATTTTATTCATATTTTTTATATCAGTGTTAAAACACTTCTATTACGTTTAATCAGCCTATAAGCGGGCCAATGCAGAACAAAGCGAATGTATGTTATAAGAATAAAATAGGTATATGTACGAGAAAGATTGTAACTCAATCCACAGAGGAGCTTCACAGCGGGTTGGTACTATAAGGTGTATGTGATAACGGGGACAGACGGCTTAACATGTTCTACACGGGCATACACCCCACAGCAGGAACAAATATTTGTGCAAGTATAGATATCTACCCTGAGCGAGAATCAAACCGAGAATCACTGATACTAAGACAACTGTTCACACCACCACATAATAACAGATGCAATATATTTAACGTCATTGTAACTATTCGCTTCACTCTGTAATATCCCACTACTGGACATAGGCCTCTTTCCCCATGTACGAGAAGGATCAGAGCTTAATCTACCACGCAGCTCCAATGCGGGTTGGCGGATATATTCCCTACTACGAGTAAAGATCGCTATCAGGTGTACATGATAACAACCGGGACCGACGGCTTAACGTGCTCTCCGAGGCACGGTCGGGAGACCCACAAGGACAGCACAAACACCCAGACCACGGCAAACACCTGTATGACCAATACAAGTGTTTGTCATGTGCGGGGATCGAACCCGCAACCGCCAACGCAACAGGTACAATCCATGAATGTAACCGTTGCGCCAACGCGGCGTCATTGTAACAATATAATCCGTGAATAGACGAAATGACCTGATCATTCCGAACCACTTTGGTGGTCTTTCGGTCTCTATAATCATTACTTTCCCAAATAAATAACTATCAACATCCCTTTGTTATTAGATCACACGATCAACGACTTAATACCACGCTACGGACTGTCCTATTGTTTGCATTTTTATTGTTCCATAGTCAATTTTTTATTATCTTTTGGGACGATAGGTAATTATTTCTTATACCGGTCGTGATAAATGACGTCATAACAGATTAAACCGTTTCGAATGTCCAATTTTCAGTAATAACCTCTTTGGAGAGGTCAGAAGTAAAAAATGGTTTATAACGATTATAATGACAGGGTCTCAAAAGTTACTGTCCAAGTTTACTTAATGGATTCTGCAGATGTGGTCTGGAAAAACTGGATCCTTGTCAAATCTAGGCTACATTAGAAAGTTCAGTTGAAGAAAATATGGGATACAGCTATATGACGGCGCTTTGGTACAATCTCAAGAATTGATTATTGCCTAGCCATCGCCTAGTGGTTTTATGTTCTTCATAACAAAAATTTTGAAGGTCATACATTTATTGTGGTCTGTGTACATATGCCAATTATTTCAATGTAGAGTTATTGGCTACTTGTTTTTTATTTTTTTTCATTTTTTGTTTGGGACTTTTTACAGCTAGGCTAAAAATGTCATTTCCATAATGCCCTATATCACAATCGACAATTCAATTACTTTGTACAGTTGTATTGTGCTTTGTAGTTGGGAAACAGAGAGGACGTTGTAAATAAATCTAAATGATAACACAATTATTGTACAAGATGTAGTAGCAGTTTAGGCGTTTATGTATGAGTTTTTTTTTTGTTTCTGTACTCCAGACGCATATGTACCTCATTGGGAACTGAATTATTGGTCTTCATTTATTTACAACCTTATATAATAATCTGTCCGTTTTACACAATTAAAATGTAATCATAATACTTAATAAATTGAAATGTCGTCCCAAATTACTGATAAAGCTTTACAAAGCGTTAATTTCTTACAAACGAGTGTCACGCCGTGATAAAGGCGGTTATTATTCGACACCTTCAAACATCCCTCATCGGGGTGCTCGTATTAAAATCACAATTCGAACGAGAGAGGGCTCTTAAGGCAACGAATTTATTAAAGTGGGGTTTGAAATATGCAATGAAATTATTGCCCCACTCGCTCCACCCCACCCAGAAACTTGAAAGAAACGTTCGCTTTGTTTATTTATTTTTTTCGTACGCTTTATTAACCACGGAGGCGAGTGTTCACGGTGAATAAGTAGCTACTAAGAAATATTTTTTTTTATATGTTAAATAAAATATTTGCATATGAACCATATTTGTGCGAGCTTCGTACAGCTTATTACGTTTAAATATTTCACATTTATGTGTTATAAGCGTTTTAAATTGCATCTGTTCAGAAGTAATTATAACACGGCAATGATTGTGTTTGACCGATAATGTAAGGCGTGTTATAGAGAGACGTCCTTATGAAATATAGATTAAAAAATCTATTTGTATCAGATCATCTGTTACAAGAAATTGGATTCGATTTTTACAGATGTGGTTCTGATGTGACTAAAATCTAGTGTAGATTTCATATTTTGACACCTTCTAGGATTTACTTAGATAGAGAACAGTAGAAAATTGCCTGACCTTACACAAGTTCACAGCTAAATAATACTGTTTTCAAGCAGTGTTGTGTTCCTGTTGGTGAGCAAGGTGACCAGAGTTTATGGGGGGAATTGAGAATAGAATTTGACAACGCGCTTGCGATGCTTCTGGCGTTGGAGACGTCTATGAGCTACGGTAATCGCCTATCATCAGGTGAGCCGTACGCTTGTTTAGCTACCTAGGTATATAAAAAAAAGTGTAGCGATTACCTACTCTATAAACGATTATAATGAAATCGTAGCTTTAAAATAGCTTTTAAATATTTTACATTCTCGTTCGAATATTTTATAATACATTCTCTGAACAAATATAAGAATGTACTGACTGCAGAATACCATACCGCCCGAGGCAGTCTGTTCTCCCTTCGAAAGAAACATAATCAAAACTGATGGAGGAAGGGGCGTCTGAGACTCGACTACAATTACATGATATGTCTAGCCGGGGAAGAACATTTAACTATCAAACTATACATCTAAGTATAAAGGACAAGGTGCTATGTGGTAATAGGTCCTTATTAAGTTACTTAGAAGATCTGTCAGATGCAAAAGCCTGTAAAATTGTCGTTTTACAGTACAAAGCTTTGAAGTTGTTAATAAGAAAATAATTAACTGAAAAAAAGACAAAGTCGATAGCCTAGGTATATTTTGTTCTTAATACCTGTCGAATAGGTAGTAGCAGTCGGATCTTCTACTACCATTATAAATGAGAAAGTTAAGATGGATATATATTACTTTGAATTGAAGAGTATCGAATTGATTTCAATTAACAAAGTTAAGATGGATGTTACTATTTTGAATTAAAAAGTATTTAATTGATTTCAAGATAACTTGGTACATAGACGACTGTCCCAATATTTACCAAAGTTTATCGGATGAAGCTGCGAGGAACAGCTAGTATAAAAACAATACAACTACAGTACATTTACAACTACTAGCGGTCGTCCGGTGGTCGAAATTCGACCATAATTAATTTAAATTATAAATTTAAATATCAAGGTTCTGTTGTCAATGACTAGATTTCTGTAATAATAAACAAAAGTGTGTCAAATACATAGTAGTGTGCGTAATGTTTTTTTTTTTTTTTTTATTATTGATTTAATGTATATTTATGCTTAATTAAAAAAAATATTAGCATTTTGCACTTTTTCTTTATATAAACTATAAGTGTGCGAATTTTCATACTCCTCTGTCCGCGCAATTTTCGTAAAAAAGTGGTACAAACTTTTTGCTTACGTATTAATATATAGATATTGACAAATTTATGAAATGATACAAATATAATACCCAAAAACCGATACAGTATCATTTTATAAAGTAATCAATACCATGTAAATTATGTATTAAACATTCGATTCAGTTCTTCGATCTAAAATAAAAGATTTGGCCGTCTTTATGAATATTCGAAAAAATCATACGTATTTCATTTTCTACGCCAGTGTTTAACGTCACTATTATTTGGTGTTATTCGGTAGAATATAATAAATATAGTCAATACTTCCGTTTCTTTTGTATAATCAAAGTTAACCCCAAATTGAAACTAACCTCCTTCGTGTGTATTATTTATTTATCCTTTTGTGGAAATTTCGTGGCCAACATTCTTTGAATTTGTTCGTAGCACGTAAAGCAGTCCCGCCATATTTTTATTTGGCTGTTTATTTTTTTTTTCTGTGTCGCATTACAAGTGCCGCTTTTGAAAAAATAATAAAAAGTATCGTTAAGATCGAGATTTTTATCTCACAACTGCATCAGTATCTCCAATATTAACGAGGCATGGAAAAAATTCGTATAATTAATGTGGGATTGAGGATGTCAGAGTACCAGCAATGAAACGAAATATCACCTTAACACGTTTATTTAATAAAGTTATACTTAATTCACCGTGCACCCGCTCGCTCGTTAACCGTCTCTCTTCCAATTCAAATCTATTATGGCCGAACACACTATATCCCTTTTCACTCATTCTTCCTTTCATTCACACTTCACAGATTAACTATATATTTGTATAAATCATTCACATTCAATAATCATTCCACATTCGGCCCTTCCTGACAACATGGCTGTCCTCAGTCATCCAATGTAATAAAAAAAAAAATCTTACAGTTCAAGTAAACAATAATAATAAAAAATATTACAGACACTCTTAAGACACATCTTTAAACATTATATACTAAACCTTTTAAACATTATATACTAAACATTTTAAACATTATATACTAAACTTTTTAAACAATAAATAAAAGGAATACAGAACTACAACTTGCAAGAAAAACTTAATCAATACTTTATTACCTGACAACTTAAATAGCATCTTATATTGAGAAAAACAAAAAAAACATTATAAAGTAAGTAACATCTTACATTACATACTTAATTATTATAAAGTAGGAAACACTTTTATAACAACTTAATTTATACACTCTTTTATAACATCTTAATTTATACACTCATCATACATCCTATAAAATCTTTGAAAATATAATAAATCAAACAACTTATAAAGAAAAAAGTAATTGCTTAATCATAAATCAGGCCATGGCTTCATGAAGTCACATGAAGTAGAGGTTCTACTAGGACCTTCAACATTAGAGTCTACTTTTTCAACATCATACCTATCATTGTTTTTTACATTAGTTACAATATATGGACCTAAAAATTTTGGTTTCAATTTCATACAACTTCCATACTGAGTGCGTTTGATAGCAACCTTATCACCAACATTGTATTTAAAACTTTCTTTCCTATTTTTGTTAAAATTTTTAATATTTTCTTCTTGTGTTTTTAATATTTGTTCCTTTGCTCGTATTCTCAATTCTTCTCTTTGCTGTGTAAAATTATCTGTATCTGCTTGCTTAATTAAATCGTAAATTTCTAAATCTTGTTTATTTTTCATTTTTACTCCTATTAAAAGCTCAAATGGTGTAGAACTTACACTTCTTTGGTATGTACTATTAAGTGCTCTTTGTACCGAGCTAACATGTCGATACCACAGGCCAGGTGATTCTATGCAAATCTTGGTAAGTACTGCTATAATAATGTGATGTATCCTTTCAACTCGACCATTTGCTCGGGGAACTCCTGTTGTAATTTTCACGTGCTCAATACCTTGTTCTGTACAATAATCCTGCTTTATTAACCGCTAGTAGGCAAGGAATACATGCAGCTATGAACTCTTGAACCTTTTTATTTATTTTTTTAATGAAATAATTCTTATTTATCAATTCAGTAGTTTTCTTTATAGAAAAATGGCCATTGGAATGAGCATTCCCAATAACAGCTAATTCCATACTTTTTGGAACAACTAATAATTTTTCATTTCCTTTATAAAGTAATCCATTATCCAAATAATAGTCATCATAGGGTTTATTATCCTTTAATATGGTCGCAATGGCCCTCAGACCTTCATCATCCTTCTGTGCTTGCCGTAAGTTTTCATGCAATGTTGATACCACACCTACATAGGGGTTGCGACTTAATGCATCAACATGTCTCATTAAACTTCCAGACCGATGTTCCACTGTAAAATCAAATTCCTGTAAAAACATTGCCCACCGTGCTACTTTAGGTGTTAAATCTCTTTTCTTAATTGTCATTGTAAATGCTTTGCAATCTGTTACTATTTTAAATTTAACTCCAAATAAATAACATCTAAATTTTTTTACCCCTTCAACAACTGCCATAGCTTCTAATTCATAACTTGAATATTTTTCTTCCTGTGGACTATTTTTACGGCTCATGTAATAAACAGGATGTAGTTCATTATTTTCATCACGTTGCATGAGTATCGCTGCAATAGCAAAACATGATGCATCTGTATGTAATTCAGTTTGTAATTTTGGATTAAAAATCTTTAAAACAGGGCTACTAGTTAATTTTTCCTTTAATGTATAAAATGCTTGCCTTTCTTTTTGATCAAAACTAAACTTTACATCTTTTTTCAAAAGGTTTGTTAAAGGACTTGCTATCTCTGCAAAATTTTGAATATATTTTCTAAAGTATGAGGCTAAGCCAACAAAACTTTGTACTTGTTTAGTTGAGCTCGGTTCTGGGAATTTTGTTATGGCTTCTATTTTATCAACAGAGGGACTCACCTTACCATTACAAATCTCATGTCCTAAGAATGTAATACTTTTTGTTATCAAATTGGCTTTCTTCCAGTTTATTATTAATCCATATTGTGATGCTACTTTTAAAACTTCTTTTAATCTTATTAAAGCTTCTATTTCATCTTTTGCTGGAATTAAAATGTCATCTAAGTATATTAACACCCAACCCCTTAACATCAGGTCACGAAAAATAATAGTTATAAATCTCATAAAGTAATTCGGACATATGCTCATACCAAATGGAGCTCTAAGAAATTCAAATTGTCCAAGGTGACAAACAAAACTTGTGTATTTAACCGACTCTTCTGATATTTTTAAATGAAAGAATCCGTCTTTAAGATCCAAGGTACTGAATATCTGTGCATCATATAATTTATCTATGTAGCCTTCGATTAAGGGAATAGGAAATTCATCTTTAATTATTTTCTGATTTAATCTGCGGTAATCAATGCATATTCTAAGTGATAAGTCTTTCTTTCTTACAAGAACTAAGGGACTCGAATAATCAGAATAACTTACTTGAATAACTCCTCTGTCTAACCATTCTTTTATCTGCTTTTCTACCTCACCTTGCTCTGTTTGTGATATGCGACGTGGACTTGACCTTATGGGGATGTCATCTTTTAATATAATTTTCATTTGAATAGGCGCTTCTTTGATTTGTTGAGGTTGGTAATTGGTTACTAAATTTTGCACTTCATTTTTTACACGTTCATCTATAATATGATTAATGTCAGGGAAATCAAACAACTCATCATAACTACTCATCATACAACTCATAAAATTATCATCTGTTGGGGTAAACCACACTTCACAATCTTTCATACATGTTAATACATTACGCAAAAAAGTGTTACCTAGAATAACTTTCCAAGGAATTGAATCTTTAGGAACAATGTAAAAATTAACATTTTTATATTTATGATTATCTATTACTATATCCAAGGTAGTCGCACCACGGGAATAAACTTTAGCATAACCTATACCAGTTAAAGCAATGTTCATATTTTGATTTATGGGAGCACTCAGTTCGTTGAAAAAATCATTAGATATTAAGCACACGTCACAACCGGAATCTATCAATGCACTTGTCGTTTTATCGCACAAACTTACAGTTTTTAAAGGTTTTTCACGATATGATTTATTACTTAAAATTTCGCTTACGTTTTCGTCATTTACAATGCCAATGTTGCATTCCTGTTCATCTTCCATCTCTTTCGTTAAATTATAACAAGCGTTATTCGTCGTGTGAGTGGCCAATGCTTGTACTTGCCTAAGCGCGGGATCTCCGACGATATCCGAGCGCTTCCGAAACGATGACGCTATGTCTTTCTTCGTTGTATGAGTGGTTGGTCTTTGTACTTGCCTAAGCGCGGGATCTCCGACGATATCCGAGCGCTTCCGAAACGATGACGCCGCACAATTTGATGAAATATGGCCGTACTCATTACAATTGAAACATTTTTTACCTTGAGTTCTATTTGGACATTCTTCTGAAATATGATTTTTCTCCCCACAGCTATAACAATGTACACTACGACGATTTTTATGTGCCTTATGCGAATCAATTATTAAGTTATTTTGAAATGTTGCTTTTTTCTTATAAGTTTCATATACTTTAATTTTTTCTTTAAGTTCAGCGTACGTCGTTGCACCATAAAGCATAATTTTATTAATCTCTAAGTCTTGAATACCTTCAATAATATATTTAATTGCAACATAATCAGCCATTTTACCTCTTTTACCCATTTCTTTCATTGTGAATAAATAATCTAAACAGCTTTCATTTCTTTTTTGTTTGCGGGTAGACATCATTTCATGTATCTTTTTTTGATCGATTATATCGGGAAATTCTTTGATAATAGCTGCTTGAAATTCAGACCATGACTTATGTGTTTTTTCAGCTCGTAACCACAGTGCCGCAGTACCAGCTAATGCACGTTTAGCCACAAGTAATTTTTGAATTTCTGTCCAAGAAAATATTTCACCGTTATCTTCAATTTCTTGAAGCCACTTTGTTATCGGGTAGCAATCGTCTTGACCGGTAAATTTAGGTATAAGCTCCTCCGCCATGTGCAACATAGAATTGTGTTCTCGAGGCATCCTACTTTGCGTTGCCAAGTCCTGTCCATCGTATGGTTTCGACATCTTTAGAAACACTACAGGGCTTCACAATTTCCACGTTTGCAAATAGTTCCTCGCCAACTACAACCAAATACTCGCCGCCGACCACGTTGCCGCTTAACGTCTTTAGATTATAAATTTTGTTTCTTCGTTTGCTGGTAATATCCTCCTTATCCCCCTTATCCTCCTTATCCCGGACGAGCCCCCAAAATGTGGGATTGAGGATGTCAGAGTACCAGCAATGAAACGAAATATCACCTTAACACGTTTATTTAATAAAGTTATACTTAATTCACCGTGCACCCGCTCGCTCGTTAACCGTCTCTCTTCCAATTCAAATCTATTATGGCCGAACACACTATATCCCTTTTCACTCATTCTTCCTTTCATTCACACTTCACAGATTAACTATATATTTGTATAAATCATTCACATTCAATAATCATTCCACATTAATATGTTAATTGATTTGTCGTGTATTATTACGTGTATAGTATTACTATTAAATACTTTATGAAGTAAAACTTCTTTACTTACGCTTGACTTGGGGAGTAAGCTGGTGATACGTGACAAGAGCGTTACGAAAAGTGTACTCAGGTAAGGCGAACGGAGTAAGATAGAGAGGTGCAAACAAACATTTTCTTTTTCTCTTTCTAGCCAGTTACGTTCCGTATATCTAAGACATAGTGTAGGCTTATTGCTAAAGTTTTACTTCAGTCATGTGGTCTAAAACATACGCATTTTTTGTTTTATTTATTCTTGTCAACAGTTTATTATACAGTTTTGTACTTGTTAATAATTACAAAAACAAATAAATTACTTATTAAAATGAACGTTGTTCCAATTGATATTTTTCGTTAACAAAGACATTATTTTTAAATATAGTAACTTAGTAAGTATTTACTTTCCTCTAAAAAAAATATATCCAAATAAACTCCATACAGATTTAGTTAACATTCCATCTTCAAATTTAAAATTCTTAGATTGCTATAATTATAAATTATAAGGACATTGAATCTTACCATGAGTCGATAACCGACTAAACTATAAAACTAAAACTACGACTGTAGTTGACGTGGGAATCGATCGCCAAAATAGTTAATGGATAAGTTGACGAATGGTTGACCGACAGTTGACCGAGAAAGCAAACCAAAATAAATAAAACGATAACTTATCACTACAATAAACATTAAAAACGCTTTAATTAAACAAAATTAAATAATTTCTCGAGAATTATCAGAATAATTTAGTTATCTCCATGTTCAAAATACACGCAAAGTTGCAAGAACAAAGAGAATTAAACTAATTTACTTTTTTAATCTATAAGGTATTTAGATTGTAAAACTTACGCGTTGTTTACAGTAATCCAAATGTTTATTTTGTCGACAAGACGGCGAGGTTAAAGAAATGTAAGAAAGTGGGTGGTATATTGTACGGCGAAAGAAATTTACCTACTAAATCATACAGACACTTTGGATCGGACGTTTGTTTATAACAGATGCGCGATTAAAACTTTTTTCCGGTGCGAGTTCAAACTAGCGCAACTAGATTGGGTCAAACACAATCAAAAGAAATTTGACTAGACACACACACAAACACGTATACACGCACAATAATTATGTATCATAGTCATATAGCTATTGATTTAGAGGAAAAAGTAAGCTAGTAATAAATGTTATTTGAGTGCATAGGTACGTCATTTGCTAAATAAACTATCTTAAAAAGTATCAAAACTGTAGCACAGCCTTATCTATATATAAATATATATTAAAATGAATAGATATTTTTAGATTTGATAATTAACCAAAGTTCTAAATCAACTTAGTAAATGAAAATAACATCACAGATAAAACAATAAAATCGGATATTTTTTTATAAGCCGTTAAATTTAGCCCTTAAAACTGTAATAGCTGTGAACATTTAAAAAGCAATCCGGACGATCGTAAACGTGTGATCGAGCCCTTCGGATTCGTCACGGCCCTTCAAATCCGGCAAATATTAAAATATCAAAAGGCTGTGGCTACGCGTTATAGTATGCAGTCGTTTCAGATCCATCCCCAATTTCTGTGTTTGGTTTAAGATCTAAGATGAAGCGTACACATACAAAAGAAAAGCAGTTTATTCAAATTTTGTCCATTCACTCACAAATTCATTAGATTGAATGATTTTAATAGTGCATTAATGTCCCAATTGTAGGATAGGTTCTTTGATATCACGTACTAGTGGACATTTGCATATATTTTTTTACCAGCGTTGACGTTGATGGTTACTGCTCTGATTACATGTGTCATAAGACGACGTGCGAATAAATAGAAAACTTTATACATCAATTATGGTTTTGTGTGATAATAATACTCGCTAGCTCGCTTCAACCTACCGCAGTACACTGCTGGACACAGGCGTTCCCGAATTTTGCGCCAAAGTTCCCGGTTCTCCGCAGTCCTCATCCAGCCCACACCGGAGATCTTGCGTAGATCATTGGCTCAATGGGCTGGAGGGCATCCCACACTGCGGGCGTCGACACGAATAATAATACTATAATAATATGAAACACTTCCTACAAATATGTTGACGTATAAACGGTTAGAAACTAATGTCATTTTAATAGGGATTATAAAATCAGAAAATATTACTGTAAAATAATATAGCAGTTATATTTCAATCCACACATGATCATTCATTTCGTTTCATCATTCGTCAATCAAAACCATACGCAATCAACATCAATTCAATTATTTAACAAAAACGCTCAGTAATCATAACTTGAACCACCATTTTAATTGAGACTGACCCCATCAACTAATTAAACAACGCATATTCGACCTTATAACTCAGACGTAGCTATTAAAATCGTTTAAAACATCGTAAATTGGATTCAGTTTATCCCGCGTCGTTGACAGTGAGCACGACTCACACAATAACGCTTCCGAAATTCAAATCGATTTACTTTAATCAAGATTGTATTGTTCAAAACAGTATTGTATTGTAAAACTTTTAACACTTATTGACGGATACCGTATTGTGACCGCTGTATCTATAGAATACACAAATATTTTATATAATGTGTAATTATATTTAACGAAATTCATAATTTGTGTTAGTTGAATGAGTTATAGCACAATTTGAATTTTTGAAGTCAAACTTTTTTACTCACGCTTGACTTGGGGATTAATCTGGTAAATGCGTGACGAGAGCGTTACGAAAAGTGTGATCGGGCGAGGCGAACGGAAGTTGAGAGGGAGATATAAGTTAATGAAGATAGAAAGAGAGTTACGTTAAGTTTTACTTCAGTCGTGTAGTCTAAAGCATGCTCGTTTTTTTTTTTTTTTTGACGGTACGTTATTAGTGAATCGTTAAGGAATTGTTTCTATAAAATTAAATCTGTGTTGATATTGTTACATAGCCTTGTTATCAAAAAGTCCAACTACTACTATAAATAAGAAAGTTTGGTTCAATGTTTGTTACACTCTCACGTACAAATTACCAAACCGATTACAATTAAGCTCGGTAGGTAGACAGCAGAAGATTTAAAATAAGTCATAGGCTACATTTTATCTTGACAGTTGATCGGGAAAGTTACGCAGGTAAAACCGTAAGGTTTCGATAGATATTTTAAAGGACTATATGTAACTGACTTTATAATACTTTTTTTGCTTAAGATTTCACTCACGTAAGTACACTGTAATTTTAACCCAATGTACATAAAGAAATAGTCAATCATGGGGTCTACGAGAATCTAACCAAACATAATCTCCAGGGCGTAGAGTAAGGAGTATATTTATAGATGTGTTCGTAGATCGATGGGGCTGATCGTGAGGGTGCGACCTTCAAAGCACAAATAAGTTTAAACATCCGCCCGAGGGGGGTTTATTGCATTACGGTACCGGGGATGAGTAGGAAACGCCAATGTAGTGAATATGGTAGAATTCTAAGAGCCGAATGATTTATTTTGCGATTTTATTTACGCAGCTATTAATAAAATGCTGAAATTACCTTTCAATCGCGAATAAAAACTAGTCTATGTTTAATCATGTGTGTCTGTCTCTCTAATTTTTTTTATGTCACTAGGTCGGCAAACAAGCGTACGGCTCACCTGATGGTAAGCGATTACCGTAGCTTATAGACACCTGCAAAACCAGAAGCATCGCAAGCCCGTTGCCGACCCAATCCCCAATCCCCCCAGGATCCTAAATCTGGATTAAAAAGAAAAACGAAAATAAAATACAAATGGACAAGGAAGACAGTCACATAAAAAAAATATCGAAGTCAATTCGTTATTTTATAGCATTTTAAAACAGTTATGTTTTAAAATAACAAGATAAAACCCAACTTATTTGGTTACTAGAACAATGAGATGAGATTTTCTAAATAATTTTCATAAACAAAACGTTGCAAGAAAATAATTGAAAAAAGCTCATAAACCGATTTGAAGATTACGCATAAAATGTCAAGTTGCCAACTCCATGTAGCCGAATGTATTAAATTACGTGTTTGTTCAACGCAGCACCGAACTTTTGCCAAACAACCGGTCATTATCGGGTCGTTACTACCTATTATTCGAAAATTTACTATCTTTTCGTTTTAACTTAAACTTTGAGATCAACAAAATCACAGCGACAATGGTTGATAGAAATCTAAAGTGTCATGTGTCATGTCATAAGTCGAAAACATGTATTCAAGTCAAGTTGAAAATTCTATTCTTTATTTAATTTGACTTCGAAAGCACATTGGAATGGTCAGTTTTTATTTTATATATTACTAGAATTTTATATATAAAATTAGGTCGGTAAACAAGCGTACGGCTCACCTAAGCGATTGCCGTAGCTTATAGACGCCTGCAACACCAAAAGCATCGCTAACGCGTTGCCTTTAATTATTTAGCTGTGATCTTCTGTAAGGTCGGGATACTACCCCAGTCGGGCTGCTCCATATTTGAGCAAGAAATTTCCTGCTGTGCCCTATCTCATTGACAATACTCCGTTTAAAAATGTGTATTAGTTATTGATAATGTGATTATCCGGTTCGAAATGTATCTTCTGCTATAAAGAACAGGCAAGAAACTACAGTTACTCCTTTAAAAGTCTTCAATTCATTGCTGAGTCATTATAAATATAATCGTATGTCCTGTATGAAACCGAGCCTTCCTAAGACCGCACATCTATAGCTAACCCTTGCGCTTCTTTAAAAAACTTAATAGTAATAAATTTAATTGCATTTATGTCAAATAGCCTGGGTTTTAGGCCATAAAATGTCATTGCACGTTTCACAGAATTATAGCACAAAGCTATAAATGTCAAGTTATCAGACGAGTGTGGTAAAACCGTTAGGATCATTTGGTCCCTAGTTTCAAATGATACAAGTGTGTCAAATAAACAACATGTTTTTATCAATATCCAGCAGTTGAAATATTATATATCTCCAGACATTAATCGCTTCCATACTCGGCGAAGTTGCCATTACAAGATTCTTAAATAGGCCGTGAAAGTACTAGGAAGTTACAGATAAATAAATAAATAAATATTTATAACATATACACACGGTCGTCTGTTCCTACGGTAAGCAACTTAATGCTTGTGTAATAGGTAACAGTCGACTGATATAGCTATTTTTTTAAAGGTACATAGATGATTATTCCATACCCAGTTTTATCCGCGTTGAATTCTAGTACCAATTATATTAATAAATATTTATAAATTTATATATAATTTTTAACACTTAATTTTTTTTTTTGTTCCAGATGTCGATGGACTATGTGTAAACAAGGGTTGCTGCGGCAAGGGGGCGCGCTTGAAACTAATGGAACAAGCGCGCACACAGCTCGAAGGCGCCCTGCGCAGTGAACTTACAAAATTAGCAGACATACTGTCTAATAGGGCGAAGCGTTTTGACGGTAAGTTGAAAAATTCACATTTAAAGTTATGGCAGTTAATTCTGATTCTGTTGTTACAATTGTCACAGCAGATTGGCTGATGCGAAATATGAGTCATGGGCTCAATCACCGCACATGACAAAATATTTGTGTAGGTAATACAAATGTTTATCGTGGTCTGTTATCGATCAGTTCCTTCTTGAATTTTAATATGACTTTTCATTCTCTTACTACCGGATATAGTTACTTAATATAGCTTAGGGCTACTTTTATCGAAAAATAAAATCAGTAAATAAATAAAAGGTTAAAACAGGTTAACTTTTCGTTTATGAACATTTTTAATTATATACAAATTTATTTTCATTAAATTGTTAAGTAAAGTAAAACCGAAATTAGATAGATTAAACAAGATATAGATACGAGATTTAATCTATATTTATTAAATAAATTGTAGTCAGAACATTTTGAAATGCCGTCAAACTACTTCAACTTGTTAGGAAATGTTCTCATTATATTTATTCCGCCTACAGGATACTTTGAATTATCTCAACGAGATCTACTTCTGAAATATTTGTTTGGTTATAATGCTGTGATGTAGACAGTAGTTTGTTTTATTTAACACCGGATTTACTGAACTACTTTACCTACCTATTAATAAATTTATTTATTTATATTTATTTGCAAAAATAAATATAAATAAATAAATTTATAATATATAATAAATATTTATATATTATAATTTGCTTTTTATAAATGAATAAATGTTCATACATCACTTATTACACCGCCAATATATCATCTCCTTTGCCCTAAGGTTGCCTGGGAGAGATTGCTTTTAAGCAATAAGGCCGCCTTTTGTATATTTTATTACTAATAATTGTTAATGTTGCTCGTTTATTTTATTTCTTGTTTGGTGTACAATAAAGTGTAAATAAATAAATAAATAATGCATCATTTAATAAATGCAATTTTTTGTAAATTCAATGAGAAAAAAATGACAATGTCTAAAACTGTCAATATCATTACTGCGTTAATTCGTTAGCTGGTGTCAAATTTAGACTCATTCGCAATACATTACTTCGCCTTATTGCAGACTTAGGACGCAAGTAAAATAGAGTAAGAAACATTGTATACGCTTCAGCCTGTAATATCCCATGACTGGACATAGGCCTCTTTCTCCACGTAGGAGAAGGATCAGAGCTTAATCCACCACGCTGCTCCAATGCATTGTATATTTGCTAATAATTTCTCATATTAATAACAGGTACTTACCTTTTGATTTGTAGTCATTGAATACATACATCGTTTTCTATATTGATTCATATTTCACAAAACACATGTACATTGATTGATTGAAGGAGTAAGCGGTCGCTTATAAATAGACGGGTGACTGCGCTCGGGTTATCGCGAGAAAAGTGTACTTATGCGGACTTTACCACTTCTGGGTTACTATGTGTATAAAAATAAAAGAAAAATCTTTGTACGTGACTTATGGTTCTGCAAATAGTTGTTGTATAATATCGATTGTTTGACTTTTTTATATTTATTTTAAGTGACTAAGAAAATTGTTCACCTATTGTACAATATAAATGCATATCGCTAAAATGCATGAATAATGGAATAAACCTATGAAATAATATATCGAAATTTGTATAATCTATAATATAAAAATGAGTCGCTGAATGTGTTGCTAAGCGCAAAACTCGAGAACGGTTGGACCGATTTCGCTAATTCTTTTTTTAAAATATTCCTTGAAGTACGAGGATGGTTCTTACGGAGAGAAAAATTCTAAAAAAAAAAAAAATTAATAAAATTAAAGAATCGACTGTTAGGCGATACGAAGTTCGCCGGGTCAGCTAGTGGTTTATAAATAATGTCTTTATTGACTTTTGCTTAAGGGTTTTTAACCCAAACTATCTGCTTCGTCGAGAATTGCGCCGTACGACGGTATCTAGCAGATAAAAGCATAGTAGCAACGCGCGCAGGGTACAGCTAGTTTTTTATACGATTGAGATTTTGCAATTGATTTTGTTTCTTAATTACCTTACAGGTTAAACCTAAGTGTTAGCATATACTTTGACCAGAAGTAGGTACATATATGCTACCAATTACTTCACTGTATTTAAATCAAAAATAAACTTTTATTTCTTTTAGATATACATAATTTAAAGCATAAAATTGAGACATTTATGAATCGGGATTCCTTCAAAATGAAAAACCTTACTTTAGTTGGATTCTATCTTAATGTTGGAATAATCTTAGTAGCACTTTAAGTGGGAATCAAAATCAATCGCATTAACGGAACCTTTGTCACTAGTACACCAGAAACATCAATGCATTAGAATTAGTAACATTCCGCACTGACTGATGACGCGACTGTTTCCCATCAGTCAGTGTGAAGTGCTACGTGTACGACGAGAGTAAACAAGCAACAAGTTGCGCGTGAGTTCTTAATCGACGTGAGAGTTCGGAAATGAGTGAGACCCAATGTTTCGAAAGTGGACGAATCAATATTGAATGTTAGAACGGTTCGCTTTTATTTTGTTTCGTTGTCTTGTTATGAAAGCTGTCAACATAATTATATCAAAGTGTTATAATTTGTAGGGCCCATATCTTTTTTAGTATCTCCGGAGGCAATATGGACAAACTTTTTGAGTATTCTTAGTCTAATAACTATAGTTGAGTATTCTTAGTCTAATAAGTATAGTCTAATAACTATAATTAACTATAATTCTACATATAATGTGACAAGAGGTAAGCAAACCCATAATTTTTTTAAATCTTACTATAATCGTGATCATACTTTGTAAAAATGTTATGTATACGAAATTTTGGGAATATGAATGTTTTTAATTCTCTTACGCAAAAACTACTAAAGTGAAGAAACGCCTCCTCAAGGAAAGAGAATGGGAAGTTAGACAAGTAAACCCGCAATGAAGTTATTCTCCATAAAAAAAAGTATGGTTTAAGCCAACGTTCTGCTCATTAAGTCTAAGAAGCATATATATACAAGAATACTTACAAGAAATGATTAGAACAGCCTAAATTTTCTTACAGTCTAATTCAAGCCAATTTAATTACTAAATTCTAGATGGTTAAATTATTTTCAATTATATTTGTATTTGCCAAAAATGGCGGTTACTTTAGCACGACTTTTACAAATACTCTTTATAAAGATGTGGAAATATTTATCTTTGATAAGGCAGGTCGCCTGTAGCGCTTCCTCGATACCGCTCTACCGCTGTATACGGCATGTAAAGGTGCCATTACTTATAACTAGGAACGTTGTTGCATGACTTTATGCCATTTGTTGTTAAGGAATACGTAACGAAGTTAGCCATTTGGTCAAAGAACGAGGTATTCTTGGAATATTATTGTAGTTATTAACCTACCCTCGTCCTTTGACTAGTGTATACTGCCATTCTTCAAAGTGGAGTGTGATGGTAAAACAAAAAATTCATATATTGGTCTTAGCAACTCAGAAACCTATATACGATAAAGGACATACAGACAAACATTCATTTATATATATATATATATATTTATATATATATATAGAAGAGTATCCAGTATCCTAGCCCGTAGTATATATAATCTCATATTTATCCCAGATTCATTAGAATGTAATGCGAAGCTAAATAAATTAAACAGACATCAGACGGACAAAAATAAAGACGATAGTAATAATTTGTATTCAGCATCGACTAGTCTACCCTTGAACGCCTACTATACCCTTAAACTTTTTTTTTATGTTCAATGTATAGAACGAGATCTTATACAGCTTTAATATAAATATAGTTAACAAGCATTTGATAAGATTACTCTAATAAAATTTTAATTGAATGCAATCTTTGCGTATTGTTCAACGTCCCGTGAGTCACATTTTATTCTTAACACGTTGGTTTTTTATTGTAAAACCCGATGAGCTAATCCCTATAAATAGCTACATGACTTGTTCATTAAAAAAAAACATTCATTATTATTATAAATATATCAATGAAATTAACCACATTTATTATTATATATGCAAATGCAATAAAAAATGCTTAGCGTATTTAACAAATTTGATAACAATTTAGAATTTTTTTTGAGTTATTTGTTACTCGTTTTACACGTCTATACAACTTGGTAACAATATATAATTAAAATTTAAAACAATCAGCTCGCATTACCCTCAAGATGCAGTTGTCGGCCTAATCGCTAAACAGCGTTTGCATCCAGGATTTTTTTAATGCGGTATCTAACCATGACAGATGTTACTTTTAAGTCAGAAGCAAAAATTATTTAAATTTTTAGTAGATTGAATTTCTAACTTTCCAGAATATAAAAAGTAACTTTCTGTTGAGAAAGAAACTTCATGAAATTTTAACTATATTAAAACGCCTTTCAGCAATTCGATAACAAACAAATCATTCCAAGTATTACTCGCGAAAAGATTTTTATTTCCATCGTCGTTGTGTACACAGTACAGACTTTGTCTAGACACGAGATTCATACCATCCTTTTTAACCGCTTCAATGAGAAATCCAGACATACATTATTATGATCGTGTCCGGTCAATTAATATAATGGCAAAGTTTTCTCACTGCCGCATAACTTTCGTTCTGCTTGTAAGCAATCAAGCCATATTCGGAGGGTAGTCCCGTACGCCACAATTAGCTCCGTTTAGCGAGACGATACGATGTCGATTGACGACTCGAGATGTGGGGGAAATTTATTTAAAAATTTATTTTAATGATTCATCGGTTATATTAATTTTATTTTTAACAAAAGTGTATAAAAATCATTTTTTAGAATTTTCATTTTGAGGTATATATCATCAATACAGCCTATACAGTCCACTGCTGGACATAGGCCTCCACAAGTTCACGCCAAAAACAACGTGAACTCATGTGTTTTGCCCATAGTCACCACGCTGGGCAGGCGGGTTGGTGACCGTGAAGTGAGGTATATATATATATATTGCCATACATCATACAAAACAGCCCCAGAAGGATTTACTCTTGTATTTGGGATTCTGGAATACACAAAACAAACATCTGTAGACAAACATTAGTTATGGCCAAGGCTTCGAAGCAATCTAAATAAGATTTTAAGTTTTACAACACCATTGAACAAATAACGCTACTTAGGCATTGTTAGTGATGAGCAAAGCAAGACTAAGACCAATTTTGCTCATCACCAGACATTGTTGATACCTTATCCATATTAAATATATTTAATTCTTTTGTAACCATTCAAAATCAAAATAATCAGTAACAATATCCTATCAACAATAGCAGGTAAACGTTCACGATTAAAATCCAACAAAATACCTCGACGTAAGATATAAATGTCAACAAATACAATCGTGTCGTGTCCAGTAAACAGCCGTCCCTTGTTTGGCGAGGCGCCCGGGGCCCGTTCTGTAGCAATTACCAGCGTCGGCCAGCGGGAAGCTGAACTTATGTATTATGTACGAAGTCTGCTACTAGGTGATGTCCTTCTTTTAATACAAGAAATTGTCACCAAAATTAACAATACACATTACTGCAAATAACTAAAGTTGAATAATTTATTGGACAAGTACAGAACATGGTCCTCCCGTGCCCATGTGAGAGTGAGTTGCTGTAAAATATCCGAAACGTTGGACATTTAAAAGACTTAATAAACAAGTTAGTACAGAAAGATGTCCAAAGGCTCTATTATCTCTAGAAGAGCTATCCATACCATATAATTAAGTTCAATAAAAAAGGAGAACAGCCAGACCTCGACAAACGATAATATGGCTTTTACCAACACAAACATTTGTCAGGAGTCCCGCGAGGTTAGTTTAACACAATTCTTGTAACCACTGAGCGAGCCGACGTCGACTAAAAGTGTATAAATTTTTGATATCATAGAAGTTATAATTAAACTACCTTGTAATCTATTTCCTTTTGTCAAAAATGTTATATAAAAACCTACGTAGATGTTAGTTGAGCTTTGCTTTCATGACGAGCTATAACCCGCAGTAAAGCAGCCTGTTATATAAAGCTCTGATCCTTCTCCTACATCGAGAATAAGGCCTATGCTCAGCAGTGGGATGTTACACGCTGAATCGTCTAAAATATCATAACACTTGTATATGATGTTATGTGAAATATGTCGTTCCTTTATAAGAAGGCTTTCTAACTAAAACATAATGAACAGAATGAATCCTCGCAATATATGTAAGCACATAATTTCCGGACCGAAATTACCAAAATATTTACAAAAAATATATATATATAAAGCAGTACGGAGCTTTCTACCTAGCCCTATTACTAGTCTTATATATAAAATTCTCGTGTCACAATGTTAGTTATTATACTCCTAGGTCTGGCAATCGGCCAACATCTATTTATCATACCCCAAATTTATAAAGGGTAGGTTTTTTTTTTTTAAATAAATGTCACTAGGTCGGCAAACAAGCGTACGGCTCACCTGATGGTAAGCGATTACCGTAGCTTATAGACGCCTGCAACACCAGAAGCATCGCAAGCGCGTTGCCGACCCAATCCCCAATCCCCCCAGGAGCTCTGGTCACCTTACTCACCAACAGGAACACAATACTACTTAAAAACAGTATTATTTTGCTGTGATCTTCTGTAAGGTCGAGGTACTACCCCAGTCGGGCTGCTCCATATTTTGAGCAGGAAATTCCTGCTGTGCCCTACCTCAGTTAAAATGGGTGATTAAGGAGGTTAATAACATATATGGCAAAACAACTTTTGTGGGGTCACCTAGTTTTATATAAAAATTAGAAAAACATTGATAAAACTACATCACTAAATGTTATCGAATCCACACACCTTTAGGTTTGATACCACAGTGGTAAACATCGCAAAATATCAAAAAACGCCATCGTAAAGATGCCATTAAGATTTTTAAACGAACTTAAAGCGAAGCAAGCATCTGCTTTTTATCTTTCCATCTCTCATCGGGAATGAAGATGCACGTGTTAATGTATATTTGGAACGCATTACGTTTTAAAATCACCAGACATTGTTTAACCTACTTTAAAATTTTACATTGTACAGAAATATTAATTATCTAGAAATTTTACAACATGTAATTTCTTTGTTGTTAGGTGTTATTTTATTTTTAATGGATATCGAAAGCCGACTAAGACTGTTGCAGCGTTCTGCGGTCATTTTCACCAGTTTCTGAAAAAAAAAATTGAAACAATTTATCTGGTATCTTATGATATCGTACAGGTAAAAAAAAATTATACTTCATTTTGTCTTTAACTTTATTCATCAAAAATTTCTATTTGAAATTTGTGAAACCAAGTTATAGTTGGGTAGTTGAGTTTAAATCGGGTCCAATTTTTTTTCGTTTCAATAAAATTCCGTTCATCAGGTGCATCAACTTTATTATTTATTTTTATTTATTTAAATTATTTATTCAATAAATACACCAATACAAGAGTGTACAAAGGACGGGCTTAACGCTAATGCATTTTCTACCAGCCAACCTTGGTATGTGCAAGAAAGTAAAGCGTGTAGATGTACAATAAAAAAAACACATAATATAATATAATCATTACATATCATAACATAATACTAATAATATAATATACTTTATAAGGTATTCATCACAGCAGCCTTTCGCAGTCCTCTACTGGACATAGGCCTCCACAAGTTCAGCCCAAAAATGACGTGAACTCATGTGTTTTGCCCATAGTCACGACGTATTAAAATACTGTAATTATTGAGTCTTATGTTTAATTCATATTAAGGTGCAATATAACTTGCGTCCATTTGAACTATAGTATAGAACGGTCATCCCGTTAGCAAAGCATCTATGCAGTCGGTATTTGTGTTAAATATTTGCACGGTTTCGATTGACTTCGAGAAGCGTTCAATAAATACCTTTCGAAATATATCTCATTTGTGTTATTTCCTTTTAATATAGTGTATTTTTTTTTTGTTATATAGGTTTTTAGATGACACCTCTGCTGGAACGTTGGTTATATGATATTTTGAGGAAGTAGGCTGATTTTTGTTTTTAGTACCAACAACTATATAATTAATCGGTCACCAACCCGCCTGCCCAGCGTGGTGACTATGGGCAAAACACATGAGTTCACGCTATTTTTGGCGTAAACTTATGGGGGCCAATGTCCAGCAGTGGACTGTGATAGGCTGTAATGAATGAATGAATGAATGAACTATATAATTAAAATGCATCGCTGATTCTGTTGCTGATGCAAAACTCAAGAATCAATTTTAGCCGATTTTTTTAACTGGACGCCAAGTTGTTTGAAAATTCGTTATAAGACGTTTTACATAAATTGGGTGAATTGTTTATAATAAATAAATATCTACACAATACACACGCGGTCGTCTGTTCCTAAAGTAAGCAACTTAATGTTTGTGTTATAGGTAATAGCCGACTGGTATGTGCTGTGTGGCTACGGCACTAAAGAATTTAGCCACCCCCTCTCTTCCCGTGGGTGTCGTAAGAGGCGACTAAGGGAAAACAAGGTTCCACAACCACCTTGGAACTTAAGAAGCCGACCAATGGCGGGATAACCATCCAACCGCTGGCTTTGAAATACACAGGCCAAAGACGGGCAGCAGCGTCTTCGGTGCGACAAAGCCAGTACTGCGGTCACCAACCCGCCTGCCCAGCATGGTGACTATGGGCAAAACACATGAGTTCACGTTAATTTTGGCGTAAACTTGTGAAGGCCTATGTCCAGCAGTGGACTGTATAGGCTGTAATGATGATAGCTACATATTTTTTTTTTCGATAAACATACTTATAAATAATACATATATAAATATATAAATAACAACCCAGACTCGGGGTGGGAATCGAACCCACAACCCTCGAATCAGAAAGCAGTGTCACTACAAACTGCGCCAACGGGCTAGTCAAATGGTAGAGAATGCAGTTATCGTTTTAGATATTGCATCGTTTCATTCTCGAAAACTTGACAAAGCACCTGCAAATTATCTCGCAAACAAGACATTGAATGACGACAGTCGAAAAGCTTGTGAAGTATTTATGTTAAAGTTGCAACTTTTTAATTTCGTTAAACAAAACAAAGATCCATCTCACTCTGTCAATGTCAGAAATGTGCGAGAGACATACTCATTACTCGTTTGTTAAAAAAAAAACAGACTATAGGCGATTAAACATTTTGACCATGTCGTATAAACTGTGTCAGACCGTATTTCATTCTCCCGTATTTCGGATATATTATTATAACATTTAGTAATCAATAGCAAATTCCATGCGCACTGCAGAACGTAATTATAAATAATAATAGTTCGTAGGTAGATTGCAATTTTTTCTCTTTCCCAGTAAGTAACAATGCAACGGCGCTGGGGAGAGTAATTACAGGCGAGGGACATAACACCCTCTTCCCTACGCTCGTGTACTTTCTGTGTTGCTGTCTATACATTTTTTTTCTCTATTTCTCTGATATAATTTTTATCTGTGTTGTAACAAAAAAAGGCTTCAATTTACATTAAACTAATTAATCGATAAGTTTAGTACAATACACATTATTATAACTCAAAAAGTCACACGAGAAGTATCAGTTTCGATTAAAAAAAGAAATAATGAAAATCGGTACCTTTTTTTTTTTTTTTTTTAACGTGGGGAAAATCCATCATGGATACCCTCCAGCGCGGGGGCGCCAGAGGGTTATGTCAGACTCCTACTGACTAAAAATCACCACGTGTTAGCAGTCATCCGCCTGGGTGGGGCGAGAGGGGTCGCGCTAGCATTCGCCACCTCGCCTCAGCGGTGGGCCCGGACAAAGCTTCCGGGCCCCGGCATGATGGTGGGGTGACCTCGCTCACAACAAGGCCACCCCTCAGACGTATGGGGTCGTGTCGTCCGGCCGGCCGAAGTCCCCCGACTATCGGCCGCCGACCCCACTATTACGAGGGGGGGAGGAGGTGGGCAAACCGCCTTCTCCTTGCCCCCGTACGTCTGCGCCGGAGTGGGCCAGCAGAGGCGTCTTCCTCTCTGCCCGCTCCGCGGTCTCCTTCTGCGTCATTACCTCTTCGCAGAAGGAGACCACCGCCTGCCACAATCTCTCGCTGTCAAGCATGGCCTTTACGACACTCGGCAGCGAGAGATCCCGTCCGAGAACCACTGAAAGCGTGCGCCGCTGCGATTCCCAAGTGGCGCACGCCTCCAGTGTGTGGAGCGCCGTATCTTCTGGCGCTCCACACTCGTGGCAGGCTGGAGTCGCCTCCCGTCTCGCGATTTGGTGCAGGTACTTACCGAAGCACCCATGTCCGGAAAGCACCTGCACCAGACGGAAGGTCAGCGGCCCGAACCGCCGCCTCACCCACTTCCGGAGGACCGGCTTCACTGCGTCCACCGTCCACTGCCCGGGGACTGGCGAAGCCAAGTCCTCCGTCCACCGCCGCAACAGGGTGTCCTGTGCCAGCCTCTGCATGCGTGTGAGCTCCTCCCACGTAGGAGACTCCCCCCGGGATCTCCTCGCCGCCACAAAATGATATGTTTCGGCGAGGATCTCCGCCTGCAGTTCCCAGGGGGGATCGCCGGCCAGCACGCACGCCGCCGTCCAGGACACCGGTAACCGCGTATCGCCCTCGTCGCGATGACCCGCTGCGGCCGTCGCAGCTGGATTTTGTTTGCGCGACCGAGGGCGTCCGCCCAGATGGGAGCCCCGTACATGGCCATACTCCGGATGACCCCGGAGTACAGCCGACGGCAATGGGCACTTGGACCACCCACATTCGGCAGCAGCCTTCCCAGTGAGGCGGCGGCTTTCACGACTCTTGGGGCTAGCTCTGCAAAATGAGCCCCAAAAGCCCACCTCCCGTCCAGGGTGAGACCCAGGTACCTCATCTGGGTCCCCACCCGGACCGAAACCCCATCCACAGTCACCCGCGTACCTGGACGGGGTCCCCCTCGAGGCCCATGGAACAGTAGGGCCTCGGTCTTCGTCAGGGCACCTTCCAGCCCCAGGGCTCGTATACGGCCGACCACAAGTGTTGCGCCAGCCGTGGCCAACCGCATTACTTCCGCGAGGTCCCTTCCTTTAGCCACGACTAGGGTGTTGTCGGCGTAGCACGAGACCCGCACACTTGCGGGCAACGTGCCCCGAAGCACCCAGTCGTAGCCGATGTTCCACAGGAGCGGTCCCAGCACTGACCCCTGTGGAACTCCGCACGAGACACGACGTCGCCGCAGACCGTCGCGCCCTGGCAATAGGACCTCGCGACCCTGGAGGTTGTCGCCCAGCAGCGTCCGCAGATACAGAGGCACCCGGTGGTAGCGGAGTGCCTCCAGTATCGTCGCGTGTGGTAGGCTGTTAAAGGCGTTGGCGATGTCAAGCGAGACAGCCAACGCCTTCTCCCCGTCGCGGACCGCCGCCTTCGTCCATCTTTTAAGCCAGAGCAGGGCGTCTAATGTGGACCGCCCCGCTCTGAACCCGTACTGGGCCTCGGATAACCCGGGCTCAGTTCCCTCCAGGTGCCGGACGACACGGGAAGCCACAACTCTTTCCAGGAGTTTGCCCGCGTCATCCAGCAGGACGATGGGCCTGTATGCGGAGGGCGAGTCGACGGGTCGCCCCTCCTTCCGCAACAGGCACAGCCGTCCCTTCTTCCACGGCTTCGGGAATCGCCCAGAGGCGAGGCAAGCGCTAAACAACTCTCGAAGCCAGTCACCCATCTCCTGGAGGGCGATTCCCAGCACCTGGTCCGGGATGCCGTCCGGGCCGGGCGCAGTCCTCTTTCCATGCAGGCGGCGGACTGCGCCTCCGACACAGGCGGAATGGAGCCCTCGTCTAGCTCCTCGACGAGAGGGGAAACGTCCATGAGCGGGGGGGTGTGGTTGGGGTCTCTTGCGGGGAAAAGCCCGCCCAATACCCTGTTCATGACCACGGGGTCCAACGACTCTGCGACCGGGGGCGTCTGGTGCCGGAAGTTTTTCCGGGCAGCCTTGTACGGACGCCCCCATGGATCCCTGTCGAGGCTCGCCAGGGCTTCGTTGAAGGCTTGTGACTTGGCCTTGACGATGGCCAGCTGTAGTTTGCGCTTGGCGTCGCGGTACGCCTCGTATAGCTGGCGCTCGACCTCCAACTCCACGGCTGGCATCTGCTCGTCTGTCCGGCCGTGGCGTCGCCTCCTACAGTGTCCGTAGGGTCGCCTTGCCGCTGTGCAGGCGGCTCGGAGTTCCGCGATCTCCGAGCTCCACCAATAGACCCCACGGCGTTCGGGACGGTGCCGGCACCTCGGCATGGCCGCGTCGCACACGGCCGTCACCGCATCGCGGAAGTGGTCCGCCGCAATGTCTACCTCTGGGTGCATAGGAGTAGCGGACCACAATTGGACGATCGCCGCTTCCTTCGCCAACTCCACGTCGAGGTGGGTGACGGCCCAGCGCGGAAATTGCAACGCCGCGTGCCGAGGCGCACCTCGGCTGTGGGAGCTGGAAACCTCGAACCTCACGTACTTGTGATCCGAGAGAGTCTCCACCTCCGACAGCACTCTCCAAGTTTGCACACGTGCGGCGATGGACGGGGAAGCGAACGATACGTCCACCACGGACCCCCCGTTGTGTCGCACGCACGTGTGGGCCGACCCCGTGTTTAACAGGGTCAAGCCCGCAGTGACTGCCCACTCCCTGACCACTTCCCCGCGAGAGTCAGTGAAGGGTTTGCCCCAGTCCCGGGCCTTGGCGTTCAGGTCGCCGAGGAGGACGACCTGACGTGGTGCCTGTCTTCCAACCGCAGCGACTAGGAGGTCTAAGAAGGCCTCCAGCTCCGCTACGGTTTTGTTGGGGGAGAAGTATGCGCCCACCACAGCATACTCTCCCCACTTGGCCACCACGTACCCGGGTCCCCTCTCTTCGACTGAGAAGGGGAGGCTGCCGTCATTGGATCGACTCAATGGCAACGGTGCCGTTCAGGTCCGCAGCCCAACAAGGGTGTGAGCTAGGAACGAAGTACGGTTCCGCCGCCACTGCCACGTCTATGCGCCACTGCGCTAAGGCCTGCATGAGCAGATCTTGGGCCTGGGCGCAGTGGTTCAGGTTCGCCTGGAGGAAGTTTATTTATTTATTTATTTATTTATTTATTTATTCCATCATACATCTAACATTACAGGATATTATCCTAATGCGTTAGTGTCGTTGTCGGTTTAAACACATGTCATATGAAGATACAAATATAAAAATTGACATCACATTCAATTCCATTATTTCATTTAACAAAATAAAACTAAGTTATTATTAAAAATTCACAATACATAGTCAAATTACATAATCTATATTAATAAAAACTATAATAATTTCGTCAATTTAATAATTTTCATTAAAAATAAAATAAATTAATACCAATAAATAAATTTAAGCCTAGTCAGTAAAAATAAAATCCAATTAAATACATGATAAAAATGCAATTAATACAATAAAATAAAATATCAAAATATACAAATTTGAAAAATAGTCAATAAAACATAATTAAAATTACATAACTCATAAAAAATGAAATTCGTCGAACTATAAAAGGAAAGTATAATATAAATGTCAAAACAAATAAAACCGATTTCAATTTAATTTGTATGAGACGACTCCAGTTACGACCCTCGTGAACTCGTTCAGTGTGCAACTGAATAAGTCAATTCTGTCGGCCACTATGTTAAGCGTGCGTATAGCTCGTGTTAGCGGGGCGTCACGCAACAAGTTGGTGCGTGCCCGGGGTAGTGCCAGGAGGCTGGGGCGTCGTCTCCGCTGCACCGCGTTGTCCACCGCGCACAGCCTGAGTTCTTTGAGAATAGCTGGATTGTCCGTTTCACCGCGTAGAACCTTCCACATGTACGTAGCAAGGGAGACTTCGCGCCTGGTTTCCAACGTGCTGTACCCCACCATGCCTAAAACGAACAAGGTAGGGTACAGCAACGGATAACCAGGGTATACCCCATATAACTTCCGGTACAGAACTCGAGCAAATTTGTTCTGTATCCGCTCTACCATTGCTTTATATTTGATCTCACTCGGGGCCCACACAACCGAGCTACACTCCAAATGACTCTTCACCAAGGCATCATATAAGGCCCGGAGAGCTTTAAAGTTGTCAAAGCCAACCGATTGCCGTAATATGAAGCCAAGGTTCCGGTACGCTTTTTTGCATACCCCGACTATATGTTCCCGAAAGTTGAGATCAGCGGTGAACCGGACACCCAGATCTTTAACCTCGGAGACGCGCTGCAGTGGCTCGCCTTCGATGTGGTACGGGTGATGTCGTGGACAGCGCGCGCGGCTGAAAGACAACACGGAGCACTTAGCCACGTTAAAGTATAATTTGTTATCGTGGCTCCACCTTACAACCCTGTCTATATCCCGCTGCAGTTTGATGTGATCCGAGGTGTCGCCCACTTCGCGTACTAATTTCAGATCGTCAGCAAATAAAAGGCACGTCGACTCATGGATCACCTCCGGTAGATCGTTTACCATAATGATAAATTGGAGGGGACCTAAATTACTGCCCTGGCTGACTCCTGATCTTGTCCAGTACTGTTCCGAATAGTGCCCGCCACAGTCGACGTACTGACGCCTGTCCCGCAGATAACTGGCATAGAAGGCCAGCGTATGAGGCGTGCACCCCACAGCCGCCAGCTTTGAGAGCAGGACGTCATTATCAACTGTATCGAACGCCTTCCGGAAATCGAAGTAGGCGACGTCCACCTGCCCCCCGGCATCGACCACTGGCCACACCTGTGCCATCAAATGCAGCAGGTTCCCGGATGTCCCTCGTCCAGGACGAAACCCGTGCTGTGCATCAGACAACCGGGCTCTCACCTGCGCATACAATGAGGTATGAATTGCCGACTCAAATATCTTGGCCGGTGCGCTCAGAAGTGCCACTGGTCGATAGTCGCTTGGTTCTGGACCACCTCGTCCCTTTGGGACCGGCACCACTCGTGTTAGCTTCCACCTGTCGGGAAACGTAGCAGTTGCGAGACAGGCATTAAAAACATGCAACAGCGGCTCCTCCAACACGAAACGACAGTCCTTGAGGATGAAGGGTGGAATGCCATCCGGTCCAACGGAGCGCTTCGGTGGCAGCCGCGCCAGCGCCCGACACACATCTGCCTGAGTCAGGCGCGTCAACTGCACGTACCCGCTGCCACTCACCGTAGCGCTGACTGCTGAAACATCCAGTCGTGGTGGCTCTGGATTATAAACGGAATGGAAAAACTGTGCAAACATCGTTGCACATTCCTGATCCGAGAGTGCAAGTCCATTCTGTACTAATTCATACCGCCTAGAAGTACCCCTTTTCGCCCTTATGTAATCCCAAAATGCTTTTGGATCCGAAGCGAGGGTGTCCTGTACTCTGTATCGGTATCGGTCGTGAGCAAGCGCGGTGTCCGCCTTTACTCTCGCCCTGTACCGAGAGAACGCTTCGTAATCTTTCGGTGATTTACTAATTTTATATGTTTTATGTAAATTGTATTTTATCTGTATATTTTTAATTAATTTCGACGTATACCATACCGGGTAAATATACCTAGTATCTTCACGTTTTTTATTTTTTTTAACGGGTACACAATCGTCAAGAACGTACGTGATTTTTTCATAAAAACAATTTAAAACCGAATTGGGATCATTTAGTAAATATAATTCGGTCCAGTCTATGTTCATGATTGAACCGTACAACTTGACAAAGTCAGCTTTGTTAAAATTCCACTGCTTATACTGTTCCCGAGGCAGTACCTGGTAACTGTTGCCGCGATTCGCAACCGCGGCGGCAGCGGCGACAGTGACAGTGACAGCAAGCGGCGGGTGGTACGCGTCCACCGGCCGCAAGGCCTCGTCAGCCGCCGCTACCGCCACGCCGACGACGCGGCCGCTCAGCACCAGGTCTAGCTGCCTGCCACTACAGTTAGGAACTGCATTATACTGAACGAGTTCACAAAAGGCTAAGAAATATTCATAGTAATTACGTACATAATCATTAGCAGAAAATAAATTAAAATCACCTAAAATTAATACATTATTTTTATATTTTACACAAATTTTTTCTAATAACGTAAATATTAACATAAACTCATTTTCTTCAGTGTGCGGTGGGATGTACAATACACAACAGGCGAACAGAAACCTATTTTGTACATAGACAGTTGCGCAAACTAATTCAAAGTTGTACCTGTTTATATTAATGCCGTCGGGTGTTGGTACTTGCCGCAAAACGAAACGTGGTGTGGCCGCCAGCAGCACCCCGCCCTGCTTGCGGCCGTCGGCTCGGTCGCAGCGCAGCACAGAGTAACCCGGTAACATTATCTCCGCGTTTTGAATAGACTCACTGCAGCCGGTCTCGGTGATAGCGAACAAGTCCGAACCCGAAGACTCGAGTAAGGACAGAAAATCTGATGTCTTTGTTCGGAGACCTCTTACATTCTGATACAAAATGTTCACCGATCTAATTTTTGTTTGTTTGTTTGTTTCCTGTTGTTGTTGGTCTCCGAAAAAACACCCACTCACTAAATTCAGCATCTTTCGGCCA
Source organism: Melitaea cinxia (assembly GCF_905220565.1). Classification (NCBI taxonomy): domain Eukaryota; kingdom Metazoa; phylum Arthropoda; class Insecta; order Lepidoptera; family Nymphalidae; genus Melitaea; species Melitaea cinxia. The sequence continues at coordinate 3,495,889 of NC_059395.1, forward strand.
AATACTAGGATCACACAATTTTTCGAAGTTATTTTCCGATACGCAGATTCTAAACGACGAGTATCCTCTTACGGTCTTATGATTTATCTTATCTACTTTAATATAGCTGTCCGCGCCGAGTATTTCACGCACATAATCTGTTAAATTTTCTACGGATGTGTCTGTGAGGAGTCTCCATATATGAAAATATTTCTTCCGCTCCACAGCTTTTATTCGAAGAACAGACGTATTACATCCCCTGCTAATCGGATTAATTCTTGTAGTCTTCATTTTAGTCGGGTTACCGGTTACTTCCATGCTAGATATTTCCTGTGTCATCTGACCCCCCACTGCATTTAAACTTCCATTCGCAGCCCTCGCTCGTCGCGACCATCTGGGCTTCACGTTAACCCATTCGCCTGTCTGAGCGTACGCGACTGATGTAGAATTGTTAAGAGCCATTTCACAATTTTACGCTCTGCAAGTTTAGGTAAATTTGGTCGCATCGCGCGAGTCGTACGAGCCGCGCGATCTTTGTGCTAGTACGTAAGGTGTGACAACCAAAAGACCATCGTGATCATTTTCTGATGTATAATAAAAATTATAACTATGGTATAAAATGTTTTTTACATAATTAATTTGTTAAAAATTTCAAGTATGTTATATAACAACAGTCAATAAATTTAAAATAAAATTAAAAAAATCAATTTTATGAAACAATTTTTTTAAATTGATTTAGTTTTTTCAGTTTACGAATGAATCTAATATTTACGATATGAATAAAAAAGCATTTAATGACATCGACACCGACAAACATATTAATTAACAAATAACAAGACAAACAGATTGAAATGCCTATTTGTATTGATAGTGTGAGAAAAGAAAATTAAATTATACATTTGTTTACAGAAATTATCATTATATTATTTTACAGTCATTTTCGTAATATGTTTATTTTATTTATATTTTATTATGAAAGTATCAAATGCGTTTTATCCGCTATAACAACAGGCGCTTGGCGCGTGTGAGCGAAAGAGACGGCTGCGCAGAATTTGGCGTGGACCTTACCTCTAAGAGCGCTAGCGCTCGACTGATTTACCGGGCTTGATGCGTGGCAATATATACTATCTTTTTATTATTTCATATAAAATGTATTAAAAATAATTACATCTTTTAATTATTTTTTTTGTATTCCTTAATGATGTAAGTTTACTTTGATGAAGATAGTTCGTTAAAATTTCTTAGTTTTCTAAGAGAAATATCGCTTTTAAAATTGTACTTATTTGGAAAATATTCGTAACTTTAAATTTTTTTTTATCGTTTAATAGAGATACAAATGGAATAAAAATCTATGATAGTGGACAACAAAATTGTATTCCACATATTATGATATTTTTTTAAAATGGTTTCAACGTAGATGTTATTGAAAAGTAGGACTTCAAAGTATACATTGCGACCGTTTACCCAGGGAGGAGGCTGATGAAAAGGTTAATAATTTTATACACTTAATATAAATCAAAATTCTGATCTGACTATGGACTACAACAAAGGTTGCTCTATTATATTTCAAGAATATAAATTACATTATTGCATCCAACACTGAGATTAACGACGTCAAAATATTACAATTTCGCGGATTGTTACCGATTTTTGTGAAATGGCTCTTAATTTCATCCTTATGCGCTTTAGTCGTCTGTTCAATATTCAATAAACAGTCTCGCTGATCGGTCACGCTCGGAGAAGTCGGCGCATTCGTAATAGATGTGTGGTTCGGCGACGTTCGGGTGGGCTCGGCTGTTTCTACGATTTGAGATTGAGCGGGTGATTGAACAGGGCCTTTGCTCTTCCGATCGGACACGGAGATCGCCGACATCGCCCGATCGCGTGCATGACATATAGATTGCTGAGACGGTTTTAAGGCACGTCTACCCTCTTTAGCTTCAATATTTATCTCAACTCCCGCTACACTGTATTTTTCGTACACACTGACTAGTTTCATAATTATATCGTTCTGTGATAATATGGTCTTCTCAAGTGATAAAACTTTGTTTTGAAGGCTGAACACAGTCTTAGTGAGGTTGTTTATAGCACTATCAACAGTTACAGCTTCTATTTCCATTATTCTCGATTTTTAAATGCGGAGTCTTTTGTAAACGACCTCCTGTCACTTTGACAACACAGTTGTAATGTCTGATCTGGTCCATACTATTCAGACATCACAACCTCCTCACCGTCCGCCACCGAAGGGACGACCCCCTCCTTGCCGATCTGGCTCGCCAGCCTTTAGAAGACTTTTCGTCGCAGGTGCAGGGGCAGGGGTGGAGGACTTTCCCTTCCCCTTGCCCTTTCCTTTCCTAACTACTGTTGCCCAGGTTTCCTCCTGGGCGGCAGTGGACGGGGCCACCGAGGGAGTGGCTGTTGTCTCGGGACCACGAGGTGCAGGTGACGTCTTAGGTGGTGCGGATGCCACTACCTTTGCCCTTGGTGTAGGGCACGATGTCTGGGCCGGCAGCAGACAGGCCTCGATCCCCGCTACCGGGTATTAAGCCTGTCACCGAGTGAGCAGGTCAAGGATCTTATTTCCTCGACCAGCTCTAAACCCAGCGAGGGCGTAGACGGCGTTCGCGCTCCGGCATCAGTAGCGGTGGCAGCGGCGGTAGTAGCCGCAACCGCATCAGTCTTGGCCTCGGTGACGCCGCGCCGCCACGCTTTGACCTCCACCTTTAAGGCCTCCACTTCCAGTTTGAGGCGGCGATTTTCGGTTCTCAACCGCCTCGTCTCCTCGGCTTCGCTTCGGCTCGAGAGCGCGTCAACCACCTCGGTAAGAGTCTTGGCGGACCTCTTCAGTCGGGCCACAAACTCCCCTTTGAGGTTGCCGGACTTTTTGGCAACCTCCATAATGCAGGCAAGGCCCTCACCTGCGCGCGCCCGCAGCTCCTGCGCATTTAATGCGGTGGTATCCAACGCCGCTAGGTAATCGGACTCGTTTCCAGAGGAAATCGGAGTCGTCCCTTCCGTAGCGCTACCTGGCCTGTACTGCCTGCCACGCAGCACAGCCTCCAGATCATCGAAAACAGTCGCCGGAGCAGATTTCAAAAATTTTGCCCTCGAACTCGAGCCCGCTTTCGAGCCCAACGGCCTCCCACGCCTGGCAGTGATAGTTTTCGAGACTTCCGTCTCCTCCGTCTCCGTGTCCGAACCCACGAAGAAAACGGAGGAGGACGATCGCTTCTTCGCCTCGGTACGACCCTGAGAAGAGCCCTTAATAGATACGTCCATCTCGAGGTCAGACTCGACGTTCGACTCGTCCAAACGACGGTCGGCCTCAGCAAGCTGACCCCAAGGCCCTGAGAAGGGCCTTGGGTTTGCAAGGTTCAGTCACCCGCCTGCCACCTGCGTTACCGGGGTCAGGACCGGGTCCAGGGGAGACGACGAGGACGTAATTATCAAACACTTGGGGACTCCCCCATGAAAATCGGTACCTGCACCAACTAATAAATTATGAGGTAACACACATAAAATACAGTGGAATTGAGAAACTCCTTTTTTTGAAGTCGGTTAAAAAACTTTGATATTGCCAAGTTTAATACGAGTTACAGAGTTGATGGTTACATTGTGGTGATTTGTTTAATTTTTTTTATAGTTGTGGCAACGTTAAAAGCAGGTGTTAATGGATGAATTGGAGAATGTCGCTGTCGTTATCGTTTTTATCTAGGAGTTCTGTCTAAGGTTACTAAACTTAATTTGTACAAGGATTTTGAATCATATAATATAATCTGTATGTTTAAAATTGCTTTTTTATTGTATTGGTACATGTTCAAAAATGTGTTTTACTTAATAAAATATAATTATCCTTTCATTTGACCTTACTCGGGATTTGCTACTCGTAATACGATATAAGAGTTTTGTAGCATTTTTGAAATTTGAAATATTGAGAACATTAAAAAAAACCAGTGCTTTAGACCACACGAATGAAGTAAAACTTCTTTAACTCCATCTAACTTATATCTCCCTCTCAACTTCCGTTCGTCTTGCCCGATCACACTTTTCGTATCGCTCTCGTCACGCATTTACCAGCTTACTCCCCAAGTCAAACGTACATAAAGAAGTTTTACTTCAATTATTGTTATTTTAATACGGTAACTCGAATGACAACCTAAGTGCTGTTGCTATTCGATTATTCAGATAAAAATATCTCAAGGTGCATCACGAATGATTCACTGCCGGCATCATACTTATTGTCAGGTAGGAAACCTCTAACATTTTTTGATTTACATCCCTTTATATGACGAACCCTTTTAGTATTAAAGGAACGGAAGTGTGAGTCAGACGAAAATCTTTTTATACTAATCATCATCTGAAAAGCCCAAAGGATTATTTTTAGGATTTCTCGTTCAAATGCTGCCTCCGAAACCTTATTCCTAATACTGTTTGTTACAGGACTATCTTTCTCACCGTTATATTATTTTGTTACATACATACATAGCCAACACATATGCATATACGTTTTTACTATAATGCTAAACAATAAACATGACTTTTTGTCTAAATTACTCTCAAATAATGTTAGAAATCTTACGACGATACGAAATCAACAACTTGTTACATATGTGTGTAAGCCACAGACATATATATTTTGTCTGTGATGTAACCTTTCCCAAAACGAGAAGACCCTGGTTTAAATCCACATGTCTCCAGATCGATTATTTTGTTCCCTTTTTTTCTAATTACACACTTATTTTTTTTATTTTACTATTTAAACTTCATTTTTTTTTGTTATTATGTCGGTAAGATCGTTATCAGTATGTAATTCGTATTTAAATAAAATTTCCAAAAAACACGATTTACCATGTAATCATGATTTACGTTGTATTTAAAAGTGACATATAAAGACAAAATTAATTCGTACACATGTTCGTGAGTTAGCTTTAGTGTTTGAATCTAAATTCATTGAATGTTCAAATGTGTAATGGTTTTAGGTTTCGTCAAATTCATATTTTTCCATGACCAAAACACTACACAAATAAATAAAGTATTTATTTATAAGCTAATAGCCAGTCTATTATAAGTACTATTAACTATATTTTGCTAGTCGGCGCTATCTCTAATCAATACTTTTATGTTAAGTAGTAAGTCATTCTATTATACTAATTTTATTCTATTCTATTTGATTTTTTTGACGGCTTTCAATAGTGCTAAAGTGATTTCGACTGACGACGATAATCAATGTGATAGATACTCTGTTAAAATTACGCTTTAGTAATTAGTCACTCCTGCAATTACTTTCAATTTTAAACTTGATTTACTTTCGACTTGTCCTGACTTAATTTTTTAAAAGCCTTATCAAAGTAACACCGGTCTCATAGCTCCATTAACCTACTTTTTTATTCAAATTAATATTTCTCTATTATATTTTAATTGGTTTTTTTTCTGTATTAAAAAATTTGAAATCGTTTTTGCGGCATCGACGATAATTTAAATATATTCCGCATGTAAATACAAACATGTAAGAACATGCACGCGTAAATTTGTTTAATGTTTATTAAAACTAACAAATTGTTTACATTTCCGTAATGTTTTACATAATAAAAATTATGCAAGTGCCTTTCTTATTACGATTGTGTTTTGTTATATATCTGTTATTCCTGTTGAACTGTTTAAAATACAAAAATATACGACAAGATTTATTTTTTATCTCAGAGAGCACGTTAATCCGTCGGTCCCGGTTGTTATCGTGTACACCTGATAGCGATCGTTACTTAAAGTAGGGAATATACCTATCCGCCAACCCGCATTGGAGCAGCGTGATGGATTAATCTCTGATCCTTCTCCTACATGGGGAAAGAGGCCTATGCCCAGTAGTGGGATATTACAGGCTGAAGCGTATTTATTTTTTATTATATAAATAAAAACTTATCAATTATAATAATAATTTTTAATTTTGTTCTCCGTTTTTATTTTTTTGAGTCATTGAGTCTGCAGTTTGTGATATTGCGTTTTTTTATTTATATTTTAATTTGTATATATTATAAGCAAACGATTAAATAAGTGTTACTATTTCGATTACTATAATTTCGTATGTGCAAGCGCACGTGCTGTAACGGAAACGCAGCGACATGTGTACTCGTAAGTTCAGTCACACCTGTAATTTTTTGTCGGAATCTATAACATGCATAACTTTATTTTTGTATAACATACGATAAAAACAGTTTTTTTAATCTGTATTTTGTTGTTCTTTAGTGAAACATGATTTTTATACATACTTGCACTAGATGATTTGTTTGATTTTTGGTTATTTATTTTTAACCAACTTCAAAAAAAGGGGAGGTTCTTAATTCGACTGCTTTTTTTAATTTATGTTACCTCAAAACTTTTTTCTGGCTTGACCAATTTCGATGTTTCTTTTTTAATCGAAAGGTGGTGCTTTCATCTTGTCCTATTTAAATTTAATTGAGATGTAACAAGAACTTTTTGAGTAAACTTTGATAATACGTATTTAATTGACTATTTTTTCGTCTACCTACGTTGTATTCCTTGTCGATACAATTGAAGTCGGTTTTTTTTTTCGTTTCCGAGCAATCGAAATTATTATTTATTTTTCTCTATACCCATTCTGCTATTCAGATTCTCCGTCTGACTTATAAAGAAGAATGCTAGTGGTTTTTTTAGTCCAAGTGTTAAATCATAATCATAATATTATGTACATAAAAGCTTTATGGTTTTTTATATTAAAAATAATAATTTACAAATCTAAATACATTTTTTATTAATCTCGGTTCGTTTGATATTTTTTTTTTAATTTTACTTTTTTACTATTCATAATTTAAATTGACAAATATCAATGTCGTATTCTCGGTATTGTAAATAAGCTTTTAATAAAACGGTTACTCAACTTTATTTTTTTAAAATAAATTATACTTAACTTAAAATATTTGAGATTAGATAAAATTGTAAAAATCGATTGTAATTTGGCGCCTAATTTATGAGTCACTGCATATAAATAGAGCCAGGCTTATCTAAAAGCTACTCATTCTTGGGAGCGGCACTTCTAAAAAATTCGATGTTTTTTTTTAAAGTTCTTGTTTTTTAATTTTTTTTTTTTTTCTCTATCTATAACTATTTTGTTTATCTATCTAAAATTATTGCAAATTAAACGTGTTCAATGAACTTTTAAATTTGTATTTAGAAACCATTTATATTGCGTTTAAAAAAAAATATCTCTCAAACTCAATTTTAATAGTTTTGCAAAAAAAAAAAAAACTATTTTTATATAACTAAGTCGGCAAACAAGCGTACGTCTCATGTGATAGTAAAGATTACCGTAACTTATAGACGTCTGCAACACCAGAAGCATAAGCTCAAGTGCATTGCCGACTCTATCCCAGATTTTCCCAAGAGCTTTGGTCACCTTACTCACCAAAAGGAACACAACTATGCTATGGTCTTCTGTAAGGTCGAGGTACTAAACCAGTCTGGCTGCTCCATATTTTGAGCAGGAAGTTTCCTGCTGTGCCCTACCTCGTTTGAATTGAATAACTTACTGTACAGATAAACCCGTGAGGGGTTTCGTGGTACTTATATTTTAAAACTAATATGTATTCTTTACTATATTATTTACTTGTTGTACAACAATACTTTTAATGATGACAGAATAATTCTTTTATTCATTTACTATCTGTGCCCGCGACTTCGTCCGCGTGGATTTAAAAAAATATTGTTTACTTCGCAGTTACAAAGAAAAAAAACAAAAAAAAAGTCTTCAGCTATATCTGCCAGTAAAAGTCCCGTTAAAACTAGTCCAGCTTTTTCAGAGATTAGCCGGAACAGACAGATAGACAGACAGACAAAAATGGTAAAAAAATCTTATTTTGCTATTTGTTTCGTGTATATATCCATATGCATTTATAGTAAAAAGCGGTTATTTTAATATTACAAACAGACACTCCAGTTTTATTTATTTGTATAGATGTAAGATTAGTTGTAGATATATATATATATATATATATATATATATATATATATATATATATATATATATGTAATATGTTATTTTATATGTTGATTCTTGAAGCAAAAAAACTAATAATTGTTGCTCTGTAAAGAGAATTTTATTTTTTATAGAACATAACAAATTATTTTTTTAAACAACTTAATTCTACATTCTTATTTATAAATTATAATAAATTACCTGTAAAGAGAAACAACATTAAAAGCTATTGCTTCGGATACTGTTTCTTTCACAATTTCTTTTATTTAATTTTAACAAAATTTAACTTTAAACGTTTTAAGCCAGAGAATTTTTATTGTAGGTTCTAGAATTAATTTAGTGCAATGTGTTGCCATTATAGATAAATTTTGAAAAATTCCAAAGATAATGCGCGGGTAATTTAAATTAAATGAAGAGTGCAACAGCTTCATTTACATCTCCCCCCCTTCAGGTTAAATTAATTCTTCGGGTACTGGTATGAGTTTTGTAATGTGAAACAAGTTTGATTCTAACTTTTTGTATCCTGTATTAATTTTATAAATTGAGTTTGATAATTTTTCTAAAATTTTATAAGGTCCAATTTTTAGTTCGTCTAGTTTTTTTCTGTTTAGTCGGTTACCATTTTCCACATATACAAAGTCTCCTACTTTTAGTTGGTAATTTTTCCTGTTTTTATCAAATTGTTGCTTATTATAATTGTGTGAATTTATGGTTCTTTCTAAAGCTATTTTCCTATCTTGTAAAAAGTCCTTTTGTGTTTTATATTCTTTAAACTCATCTGGTAAGATATTAATAACTTTTCCTTCCATTAAATATTTTGGGGAAAATCCCGTCACAGTGTGTTCAGTTTCATTATATCTGGGTACATTTATGAGCGATAGTTGTCCAGGCTATTTTACCATTTTTTTCATTAATTGTACATCTTATCTTGTTTACTAGAGTCTGGTTTAACCGTTCATTTAAACCGTTTGAAAAAGGTGCATTTACTGCAGTGAAAATGATAGGTATGTTCTCTTTTTTCAAAAAACTTCTAAATTCTTTCGAGTTAATACCTGGGTATTGGTCAGATAGAATCATTCCAATTTTATTTTCTGGAATGACTTTTTTTATGAGCTTTATAAAATCATCTGCGTTTTGGGTTTTTGAAGTCAATATGTAGGCATATCTGGTGAAATGGTCTACCAAAAGGTGTAAATATGTTTTTGTAGAGCGGGAGCCACCAAATCCACCAATGGTATCTATAGAGACAATTTCAAAAGGATAAGTAGCAGGACCCAGATGAGACATCAATCCATAATTAAATTTAGTTCTAGATTTATTTTTAATGCATATTTCACAATTATCACAAATTTTTTTAATGTTATTTATTAAATTCTTTGCTGTATAGAATGGTTTGATTTTATTTTCTGTTTGTTTCACTCCTATATGGCAGTATGTATTATGTATTTTTTTTATTATTTCTTTACTAAATTGCTCAGTAAGTAAAATTTTTTCTTTTTTTCCTATCCTTTTGAAGTATATTTTATCTTTTAATATTAGTTTATTTTTATACAGTTTTATGTCTTCATTTTTCTCTTGATCGTTTTGAATGTCTTCTAGTTTAATAAAGTTTACAATTTTTAAAGCTTCATCCTGGTTTACATGTGATTCTAATACTGGGTTCCTACTCAAACTGTCTGCTTCTAAATTGTCCTTTCCGGGTGAATATATCACTTCAAAATTAAATTGTGATAAGTAATATGTGAGGTCTCCTAATTCTTCATCTGTTCTTGCCTTAATATTTAGTTTTTCTAGAGGTTTATGGTCTGAAAACACTTTAAATTTTTTTCCTATGAGCCAATGCTGCCAATATTTTACTGCTTCCTTTATTGCTAGACATTCTAAATAAATAGCTTTTTTCCGTTTTTGGCTGTCATTTAATTTCCTCGAAAAATACGCACATGGTTTTTCTTCTCCGTTTTTTTGTGGTTGTTTCAAAATAGCTCCTATACCCTGTATACTGGCATCTGTATAAATATGTATAGGTAGATCAGGATCAAAGATTTCTAAGATAGGTTTTAAACAAAGCAGTCTCTTTATTGTATCAAAGGATAATTGGCATTTTTCTGTCCAGGTAAATTTTTGGTCTTTTCTTAACAAATTGTGTAGAGGATCTAATATGATTGATATATTTGGTATATATTTTCCATAGAAATTTATTTTACCTAAAAACTGTCTTATATTTTTCTTCGTTTGAGGAACAGGAAAATCTTTTATGGCTATTAAATTATCTTTTAGTGGAGTTACTGTGTTATTTTTTATTATGTGGCCCAAGTATTTCACAGAGTCCTGTGCAAAATTACATTTAGAGAATTTCAATCTAAAGCCCTCCTTTGAAATTGCTTCCAACAGCAATGATAAGTGTTTAATGTGTTCAGTGAATGTCTGGGAAAATACTAGAATGTCATCTATGAAATTTACAGTAAAATTTGATAATTTGTGTTTTCTAATAATGCTAGTTAAGATTCTTTGAAAAATCGCCGGTGAAGTTTTTAAACCAAATGGTAGACAAGTCCACTGAAAATGATTTTCTTGAGTAACAAATGCTGTTTTCTTCCTATCTTCCAATTTTAAAGGTATAGACCAGAAAGCGGAATTAATGTCCAATGTTGAGAAAAATCTGCAATTTCTTGTTTTTACCATTAAATCCTCTATAAGTGGAAATGGTTGCGACTGCGGAACCACTATTTTATTCAAATCCCGAAAATCTATGCATAGTCGAGATTTTCTTCCTTCTTCTTTTTTAAAGGCTAATGTTACAGGAGCTGCAAAAGGACTATAAGACTCCTCAATCAATTTATTTTGTAATAATTTTGAAACTTGATGTTCTATTTCCTTTCTGTCCTCAAAAGTGCATCTATATGGTCTTTTGCTACAATACGTATCTACTAATAAATCTATATGTGCCTCATAGCCTTTCACTGAGCCTACATCATATTTATCTTATGCAAATATTGACTTATATTTGCTAATTAATTCATCTATTTTAGATTGTTGTTGAGCGTCTAAATGATTTACTGAAATTTTGAAATTTTTTACTTCTATGTGCTCATTAAAGTTAACCTTACACCTATTATTCATATAGAAATTATCTTTCACTGTTACTTCCTTAACGTTATTTTCATCAATGAAATATTTTTTGTTTTCAACTTTGTCACCTGTAAAGCCAGGAATATTTTCAATATTTTGTTTCATTTCTTTGTTTACTTTTTGTGTGATTTCTAAGTTTTCATTTTGAATCAGATGAAAAGATTTTATGCAATCCAATCCAATTAAAAAATCATATTCAAAATTCTGTTCATCTATGACAAAAACATTCATATTTTTTTCTATTTGAAAAATCTTAATCTTTAACGTTACTATTCCTATAGACTTTTTTACACCATTAATTGTTTTTAAATTTGCTCGATTATTGTTTTTATTGTTTGGGTTGTTTTTTAAGGATAATAATCTTGAATTAATTAAACTTACATTTGATCCTGAATCATAAACTCCGAACGTTTCTATAGAATCATTTATTTATTATTTTAGTTTTAATTAATGGTGGAATTAAAAGTTTTTTGGATCTATTTCATTTAAACTCATTTCTAATTCAGAATTATTAACACTTCTAATTGGCTCTTTTTTGGAGTGATCTATATTTTTATTTTTGAACCAACATACAGACTCTGAATGATACCGAGTTCCTTTCTTTTCTTTTTCACAGATTCTGCATGGTCGGTCTTTTAAATTTTTTTCTTTTATTTTACTTTCCGAAACTATTACTTGTTTATCCACAATCCTTTTATTAATTAAATGTTCTAAGCCCCGAATACTACTAAATAAATCCTCAGCATCTTTCAATTTATTTCTATCAATTTCATCTGCTATAAAGTTAGGTAGCCCGGTTACAATTAAATCAATCAAAGTAGGTATATCAATTAATTTGTTTATCTCTAATAAAAGCCTCTCTTTCTTTAGAGCATATTCTAATAATGAACCCTGTCTATATTTAAATAAAATAGCATACCTTATTGGTGACCAGCCTTTGTTCACATACGTTTCACAAAATTTTTTTTTCCAAATACCCCATTCTGAGTTTATTGTGTATTTTATAAGCATAGAGTTATACCAATCTTGACAAGAATCCTCCAAAAATAACCGAAACACTTGTATCTTTTGAATATCTTCATTTATACCTATACGAATACATTCAGCTTCAAAAATATTCATCCACTGCGTTACACTTGATGTTTTTTTTGTGAATTTTTCTATTACGAACTTCTCAGATAAGTTTTTCAAACTAGACTGTTTAGATTCCTTTTTCAATTCAGCGAAATTTTCCAGGATTTTTGTAAGAGTTTCTGTTGACGTGTCATTCGTAAAAACCGGTTGTGTTTTTGTTGTAATCTCCTCTAGTAAATATCCCTTGAACTGCATATTTCCGTCTTCATCCATATAAGTATCCCGTAATTCTGGTGTTAATGAAATCCATACTTGTCTTTTTTCATGTCTTTTTTGTAGCGTAGCTTTAACTTTTTGAAAGGTTTGAGTTTTCATTAACTCGTTATGTTGTTTTACAGGCTGTAATTGTTCCGGAAATAAGAATATATTTTTATCTGCGTCCATAATAGAGGTTAAGCAGATTACATTTGTTTTCGGGTCTTCATTCGATTTTACAACGAATTCAAATTTCAACCTTTCCATTGTTGACAACAGCTACAATTAATGTTGTTTTGTAATATGTTATTTTATATGTTGATTCTTGAAGCAAAAAAAACTAATAATTGTTGCTCTGTAAAGAGAATTTTATTTTTTATAGAACATAACAAATTATTTTTTTAAACAACTTAATTCTACATTCTTATTTATAAATTATAATAAATTACCTGTAAAGAGAAACAACATTAAAAGCTATTGCTTCGGATACTGTTTCTTTCACAATTTCTTTTATTTAATTTTAACAAAATTTAACTTTAAACGTTTTAAGCCAGAGAATTTTTATTGTAGGTTCTAGAATTAATTTAGTGCAATGTGTTGCCATTATAGATAAATTTTGAAAAATTCCAAAGATAATGCGCGGGTAATTTAAATTAAATGAAGAGTGCAACAGCTTCATTTACATATAGTTGTAGATAGTTGTATAGATTTGTATGAAAGGCTTTTAAAAGTTCGAAATAACATCAAAATAATGAGAACAAATAGCAAAAATTATAAAAGCACAAAGCGTCCTTATCGCATAGAATAATTTCTTCCAGTCAATGTCATTCATTCATTCATTCATTACAGCCTATACAGTCCACTGCTGGACATAGGCCTCCACAAGTTTACACCAAAAATAACGTGAACTCATGTGTTTTGCCCATAGTCACCACGCTGGGCAGGCGGGTTGGTGACCGCAGTACTGGCTTTGTCACACCGAAGACGCTGCTGCCCGTCTTCGGCCTGTGTATTTCAAAGCCAGCAGTTGGATGGTTATCCCGCCATCGGTCGGCTTCTTAAGTTCCAAGGTGGTTGTGGAACCTTGTTATCCCTTAGTCGCCTCTTACGACACCCACGGGAAGAGAGGGGGTGGCTAAATTCTTTAGTGCCGTAGCCACACAGCAATCAATGTAATTTCAATAATAATAAGCCAGTCAATGTAATTTGAAGGAATAAAAAGAGCTAGAATAATTTATGATTTCTTTACTAACTTACATATTCAAACAGACACGTCTACGTAAAATGACTTTAATTTCTATTATGTATTATTTTATCAAACAACATATTTAACCTAATTGACCGTTGTCTTAGTAATTGACAATCAAAGAACCGCTGTGGACGTGACAAAGGAACTGTCATATTTGACATTAATGAGATTGTAATGTTGCACGTAAACTAACATATACACTTACTCGTATGACTCATAGTATACAGATGACCTGATAGTTAGGACAGTTGACATGCTTATTATTTTTGATTTACTTATGAAATTTGTGAATCACGGGTTTTGGAGTAAAACTTCATTACGCGCGCTTGACTTGGGCAGTACGCTGGTGAATGCGTGACGAGAGCGTTACGAAAAGTGTGATCGGGTGAGGCGAAGACAGTTGACATACTTAATATTTTTAATTTACTTGTGAAATTTGTGAATCACGGGTTTTTGAAGCGATGCGGTGACGCGAACGAAACTAAAGAGGTGGATATAAGTTAGATGAAGCTAAATAAGTTTTACTTTAGTCGTGTTGTCTAAAGCACACTCGTTTTTTTACGTTAATTCGTTCTCAATCACGTCGCTATGTTATCTGCTACAAAAAAGTTAAAGATTTTGAAGTAAAAGTAAAAAAAAATTTTATTTTACTCTGTGTAACCGTACCGTGTGTAATATATAGCGCTTGCAACATTGTCTTAATAACGAGAAGTTTTAATAATCAACGACTAACATGATATATCCCGTTTCACTTCTTAATATCGGTGTGTGTAATGATGTGCCGTTAAATTTTAAAAAGCTGTAAAAAATATTTCATGAAATTTGATAAATATTTATCCTAGTTTCACATAGAAGAAGTCTCTATTTATTCGATTCGTATGTATACATTACTTGCACTTTAAAACTTCCTACATGTGGAAAATAATTAAACATCACTTTTCGAAATATAACCGAGTAGTGCTAATGACAAGTTGAATGGATGTCTCTTTGTACTGGTGACTGTTTGATGTCAACATTAACATTACTAATATACGGATCTACATATTCGGAACACCATAAAAACTGTGTAAATAATAAATTGAAAATTATTCGAAACTCTCATACTTCCCATATTTTCCTTACCTTTCTTCTTCTCTCCTGTACCTTCGCCTGAGGGAAGAAAAGGAAAACGCATAACGTTGAGTCGACGTCGCTTGTGTGGACGTCACGAACTTTGTTTATCAGTGTGTATTGAGAAACATATGAAAAATGACTCCGTGCGCGAATGATGGCATGCCGCCCGCTTAGTTGTGTAATAAACCGTTATAAAAATGAAAAATCTCGAGTGAAAACCCCTGGCGAGAACATTTTTTCCGCCAGGCTTGAAAAGCGCCACAAGACGACCTTGTTAAGGTCCTTTGCCTTACCAAACAAATAAAACAACAAATCACACATCCACACATACTGCTATATTGGTGTGTCTATATGTCAAACGTCTATTATTGTTATCAAATTGTAGTATCAACAAACATACAAAATAATAGATACTTCTTATTTTTTTTAATGTATTAAAAACCAATCAGAAATCTTAAACGAAGTTTTTAGTGTAGACTATAATGACATGCAATGCAAGGCTGCAGAAAATATTTAAAAAAAAAGTTACAAGTCCGATTCCGCATAACCATAAAAGGAGCATCTATGACCATACCGGTCACTATCACGAAAATACAAACCGATAACTTAAAAGATAGAAAAAGTTCACTTCCCCAACAATAGTGTAACCGATTAGCATTCGCTCTTTCCTCATGCCTGTCGAGAAACTAAACCCACGTAGAGTTAGTAGCGTGTGAACATTAAACATGGAAAAAAATCGTTTTAGGCGATGCGTGAAAATGCTTCGATTCAAAACATGAATTAATTCTTTATTTCCTTGTTTCTACATTTTTTTTTCTTTATAAAAGATTTATTGTTAAAAGTTATGTAACATCTTTAAAGTAGGGAAAGAAATTGGGTTAACTGGTGATATAATATGGAGTCCTGTCCCTTGGACCAACGCTTCAGCCTGTAATATCCCACTACTGGGCATAAGCCCCTTTCCCCATGTAGAAGAAGGATCAGAGCTTAATCCACTACGCTGCTTTCAATGCGGGTTGGCGGATATATTCCCTGCTATGAGTAACGATCGCTATCAAGTGTACATGATAACAACCAGGACCGACGGCTTAACGTGCTCTCCGAGGTACGGTGGGAAGACCCACAAGGACTGCACAATCACCCAGACCACGACAAAGACCTGTATGGCCAATACAAATGTTTGTTATGTGCGGGGATCAAACCCGCAACCGCCAGCGCAACAGGTACAATCCATGGCTGTGACCGTTGTGCCAACGCGGCGACCAGCAAATTGCTCGAAATCGACTGCGAAAGAAACCAGGATGTTTTGCGAAAACAAAAACAAAGTTAGCTAGAATTCCTGAGGATGTGCTATACTGACGACAGGGTACGGTAATGTCGGTGCTATAGGCGTCCATAGGCTACGGTAACCACTTACAGGTGCTTGCTACTCTAGTGGTATCAACTGAGGTAGGACCCAAATCTGGAGCAGCCCGGCTGGAGAAGTACTTCGACCGTGCTGAAGATTACTGCTAAAATAACACTGCTTTCAAGCAGTGTTTTGTTCCTTTGACGAGTAAGGACCAGAGCTCTTTGGTAGGGTTGGCAACGCGCTTGCGATGCTTTTGGTGTTGAAGGCGTCGATAGGCTACGGTAATCGCTTACGACCTTATTTTATAAAAAATGTATAATTAAAAGCACGCGCTATCGATATGTCAATCGCTTAACGTATTTGTAAATATTTGCAAACAGTCGTGATATATGATAATGGGGTCTTAAATGTACCTATGATGTGATTTCGTCAAATACGTGACACCCGTCGCGACTAGCCCGTTGGCGCAGTTTGTAGATGCTACCCTGCTTTCTGCTCCGAGGGTTGTGGGTTTGATTCCCACCCCGAGTCTGGGTGTAATATAAACATTTATGTATATATTTATATATGTATTATTTATAAGTATGTTTATCGAAAAAAAAATATGTAGCTATATACCAGTCGGCTGTTATAACACAAGCATTAAGTTGCTTACGTTAGGAACAGACGACCGTGTGTGTATTGTGTGAATATTTATTTATTTATTTACCTGGCCCCTGTATGTGAGGTTCTTGTTATGATTTGTTATTTATAAGGCCAGTTTAGCCGGTTTTTAAGATAGCTTGTATCTTTACTTATAATTATAAAAACTTTATTATTGATATAGAAGCCAAAATTGTCTTATTTTTTAATCGGTGTCGGTACGTCTTGACGGCTTATGCCAACACTGACCTATCACATTAAAAGTATGAAATGGATTTGAATCTAGTTAAATGATTTGAGATCATACTCTTTGTCCTACAATATTGGAATGTGTTATCACTACATAGTATAAAAAAGACGCTTCCCGCTGTCTGTATGCTTCGATCTTTAAAACTACGCAACGGGTTTTGATGCAATTTTCTTAAGTAAATAGAGTGATTCCAGAGAAAGGTTT
Source organism: Melitaea cinxia (assembly GCF_905220565.1). Classification (NCBI taxonomy): domain Eukaryota; kingdom Metazoa; phylum Arthropoda; class Insecta; order Lepidoptera; family Nymphalidae; genus Melitaea; species Melitaea cinxia. The sequence continues at coordinate 3,513,122 of NC_059395.1, forward strand.
ATATGTATAATATAGTAGAGGAACACTGATAGTTTTAAAGGTTTCAAATTTGATGTCGTAAATAAACACATTTTTTTGCGCTTATACATTGCAAATATTTATTTTATATTTTATATTTAGTATCAGCATTTCAGCCGTGCGAAACCTTTACGGGTCACTAGTATCAAATATATCAAAAGTTACGATTACAGTTCCATATTAATACATCCAAATCAAAGAAGAATCATTGAATCTACGAATGTGTAGTTCTACATACATTCCATACGAACGTAATCGTGCTTAATTAATAAGATTTATGACTAATTTGAGATGTTTCTTTCGAAATGTATTCGTTTCTAATGTTACTTTAAAAATTCTTTGCGAGTCATTAAATCTCAACTGGTTTCGTTTCGTTAAAATACTTTTACTTAACACGTGTAATGTACTTTTTTGTTAACGAAATCGCAATTTTTCGTAGTATAAGTTTCTATTTATGATCTTACAATTAAGTTGCTGCTTAACACGCTTCAGTCTGTAATATCTAGGCCTCTCGTATAAAAGATCAGTGCTTAATTCACTACGCTGCTTCAATGCAGGTTGGCGGATATATTTCCTACTATGAGTAACAATCGCTATCGGGTGTACATGATAACAACCGGGATCGACGGCTTAACGTGCTCTCCGAGGCACGGTGGGGAGATCCACAAGGACGGCACAAATACCCAGACAACGGCAAACATCTGCATGACTAATACAAATGTTTGTCATGTGTGGGGATCGAACCCGCAACTGCCAGTGCAACAGCCACAAACCAGTGCTGTGACAGTTGCGCCAACGCGTCAGACATTATTAAACCATTTATATACATGGAACATACTTTTTAACCCACTTCCAAAAAAGGAGGAGGTTTTCAATTCGATTGCAATTTTTTGTGTATAATTACCTCATAATTTTTAACTGGGTGGAGCGATTTCGATAATCTAATATTGCGTAATAATTGACTATTTTTTCATCGACCTACGTTTTATTACACCGCATAACTTTTCACTGTGTGTACCGATTTTGATGATACTTGTTTTAATCGAAAGCCGATGCTTGTCAAGTGGCCCTATTTTAATTGATCAAGATCTGATGACTTCTTTTTGAGTTACCTTTGATAACGCGTGTTTACTTGGCTATTTTTTCGTGTACCCACATGAAACACAAACATAATTATGAAGTGCATATTCTTGCCCTACTAAAATAATAAAAAATATTTTACGACAGAATTTAACAATTACGTATGATTATTTCGTAATTGTTAAATTCTGTCGTAAAATATTTTTATCATATTTAACATGCACACATAATTGACAGCTCTGAGATAACCCTAATGCCTGAGCTTAAGGTAAATCCATGCAGACCTAGGACAGGATTAAATAACCATGGAGCGCATAACAGGTTACTACCATTTGCGCTATTGGTTTTTCAACTCTTTTCAGCCCTTAAAACTATTCATTGTTTTACTGAACCTGTGCCAAACTTTTCGTGTAAAAATTCACATTTCATATCTAGACATATTTTTATAAATTAAAATTATGAGAATGCCGTACACATGATCTGCTTAAACACATAATTTGCAACAGACGACTGACTCATTGACTATGTATGTGTTGTTAACCGATTTAATGTAATTATAGTCAGCTAATTCTTGTTACTTTTTTTATATGGGCGTTTTTATATGAGCGACAATCGTATTTCCTTTTTTTTTCTTTTTAGACTACCCTCATACTAATCTCAATAAATCAATGGTTGGATCTACTACTAAAAAATTAATACGATTATATGCGATGCAAGTATTTCAAACTTTTTCTATATTATGTCATTGTGCTAATGGTCTAAGATCTTTGATTTCTTATTATTATTGTTATTATCAGTTAAACTGGTCAGTCCGAATCGAACCTAACCGATTTTCCACGCTTGACGTCTCGCACGTAGACGACAACATCTCAGAACGCAACGACGAGACGGTCGATGGACCGATTACGTGTCGTGATATTCAATTCACTATTGAAATCAACTTACTTTTTCATATGTTTCATAAATCGAAGTCTTAAATCTAATGCTAACGTGTAAATAAAAACAAAACAAAGTCAATAGCTTACTGTATCACACCAAAGTATGTCCACTGAAATATAGACTCCGTTACCCATTGCTGTCTATCTATTCAGGACTGTATCCTACGAATAAACTTAAAAAATTACAGTTTTTTATATATTTATTACAAGCGTTTATTTTATTACACACTACAAAACGTTACATACGCGCTATGTATCTATTAGTTATATTCTATATTCGCTTTAGCCTGTAATAATCCACTTCTGGGCAGATGCCTCTTTCCCCATGTAGGAGAAAGATCAGAGCTTAATCCACCACGCTGCGCTACTGTGGGTTGGCGGATATAATATCTATTATGACTAGCAATTGTTATCAGGTGTAACTAAACGTGCTCTCCGAGGCACGGTGGGGAGATCCACAATAACTAACAACCAGACCGGAGGAAATAAATATTTGTATAAACACAAATACCCACTTCATCATTGTCATATTCTAGATTCTAGAATATATATTCTATAAATAAAAATATTACCTACTATAAAGTCAGGTCCATATCCTTAAACATGATATGTTCGAAATGGAGACGATTCGTAACTTAAACGAATCGTTCTAATTTATCACTAAATCTTGAAATCTACTTGATCTACGAGATTGTACTTTAGTACGGAGGTAGATTATAGTATTAAAGGAAAATAACTTCATAAAAAATTAAGTTGATAGAGCTTGTATGGAACATGGTTATTGCTTTGTGTTGTTAAATTACATTTACATTTTAGCAATATAATCAGTTAAATCAACAATAATCAGCTTCTGTTCACGCAAAATAGGCGCACTAAGTCGTCGAGTTGCGGAGAATAGCCCGTTGAAAATCAATCAAATCAATCAGCTTCTGTTTAGTTAATAAACATAGAAACATTACTATTATTCGTCCACCGCAACCGTAAAACGATACTGTTTTACAATAACTATTTCTGGGTCAAAACGGCTATTAAACATTGCCAGTCAAACGTTACACCACATTATCATCTCTATATAATGAAACAGTGGCCGGCTGTCTGTACATAAGATATATTTAGGTAAACGAATCGCAGAAGTCTTTATGGGAGCAATAGGAATAATTGTCTTCATTTTGGGTTTTTGTCTTTCTGTTTCTTCTGACATCACGCTGATAATCTTCTGCGTAAAATTAAATTAATTCTTCATATTTTTAATACAAGTAATCTGATTGAAAGTTATAATTAATAATTGCAGTAAAATTGTAAAGAATTAGATTTTCAAGTGATTTCGAATGTGCATATTAATATATAAAAATAAAACTAGGCTTATAACCGCTTAAAATTCACTTACAATCATCGTAAATTTACAGAAATAAATGTTTAAATGATAATTTATACTAAATATTCCCTAAATATTTAGTACGAAATTGCTTCAACATCAAATATAATTCTAAATTATACCCGTATAGGGTCGCATGTAAAAGCTAGTCAATATATAAAAATATGAACGGTACTAGTTAACTACCGACGCAGCTACGAGCGAGCTATTTCAGACACCTGATAAACAAGCGCCCGATGCTGAGATTACATTTTCTGTGATAATATTCTGGATTTAAATACGCGTCTGCGACTTTAAGTTCAAAGTTTTCGACAGCTTGGCACTGTCATCAAGCGAGTCGTGACAAATGTTTGTATTGGTCATACAGATGTTTGTCGTGGTCTGGACGTTTGTTTATTGTTATATGTTTTATTTATTTATTCTTAATGTACACTGAAATACAGACACATAAAAAAGATACAATACAAGATGTACGAAGGCGATCTTATCGCTAAAGAGCGATTTCTTCCAGATAATTTGGGCACAGGGCATGATACTTTAGCAGCGGTTAGAAGTGTTCACATATTAAGGAGGAAAAAAATCAATAATAACGTTAAACAAATTTGGTACATATTTAATAATCAAAATACGTTATAGACACAAGTTTTTTGTCCTACTATGAGTTTTTGAATATGAAATGTTTATTTTGTTTCCGTACATAATAAGAAATGAAAATATATAATTACTTTTACAGTGACGCACGAAGTTCAGAGGTTATTTACAGCTATAATCAAGCTATTGTATAGACAGTTTCCTGGTTTAATAATATATTAGTAAAAAGAGACAATTTCCTTACAAGTACGAGTAGAAAACGAATAAATCGATACAGTATCGATTGCTCAACAAGTAATACAATGCCGCAAGTGAATCCGCACATGTGGCGCCGTTCTGCGGTACGACGCCACTCGCCACTCAGTGTAATGGTACAATTACAGAGGTTCCTTTGTACATACTTAGTTCATTATACAATGGGCGTAAGAACAAACGAAATATATACATGTTATATAATTTTATAGTATGTAAAATATTTTTAACAGTGAAACCGTAATACAGGTAGTTAAAGAGGTAGTCATTAAAACAGCAACTTGAAAAATAAATTAACGTATTCGATTCCAATCTATTTAAAATTATTATACTCGAATTAGCTTCAGAAGCACTTTAAAATCGTCATTTTACAAACTAAAATGGTTTTAGTTTTAGTTAATTAATAACTAAAAGTAAAGCTATCATCGTTTATAGACCACTGCGATCGGAACGTAGAGTCTGTAGAGAATAATTTACAAGAAATAAATATAAATAAAATATAAATTAAAAATAAATAAATATAAAATAAATATAAATTAAAAATGACAATCAGGAGGAACTGGGACCGCTCACCTTCTTTGAAGTTCGTAGGGCGATAATGAGGCTTAAAATAACAAGGCCCCAGGTGTGGATGGAATACCAGCTGAATTATGGAAATATGGTGGAAGCGCTGTACAGTCCAAAATGTTCGAACTCCTGGAAAAAGTGTGGGACCTTGGAGTACAGCCCCAGGAATGGAATTTGGGTATTATTTGCCCAATTCATAAAACGGGCTCCAAAAAGAAGTGCGCGAACTACCGAGGTATTGCTATGCTCCCGACTGCTTATAAGGTCTGGTCATACATACTGCTGGAAAGGCTAGAACCATATGCGGAAAAAGTCTTAGGGGACTATCAGTGTGGGTTCAGACGCAATCGTAGTACGGTTGACCAGATTTTTCTTCTTAAACAACTCATGGAAAAGAAATGGGAATACGCTCAGAGCATTCACTCATTGTTCGTGGACTTCAGGAAAGCATATGACAGCGTGGATCGAATTTCCTTGTATGCCATTTTAAGGAATTTTAATATTCCAAGAAAGCTAGTGGACCTAGTGGTGGCGGCTACCGGAGTGAGCAGGATGTGTGTAAAGGTTGGCGGCGAGCTGAGCGACGAATTTCCTGTTATTACCGGTCTAAAACAGGGCGACGCCCTGTCACCAGTGCTCTTCAATATTGTCTTAGAGCATGTAATTAGAGGATTGATGACACTCGATCTGGGGCTTGACCTGAATGGAAGGCATATGGTGATAGGCTACGCTGACGATTTGGCCCTGTTGGGGGAGCACATTAACGACGTTGCTTTAGCCGCTATGACACTCGAAGAGCAGGCAAAAAAGGTTGGTCTCTTGATCAACCATGACAAGACCGAGTACTTCCACATGTTGGAAGTACCACATACAAGGGAGTGTCGAAATTTAAGTATATTGGCTTCACTGTAACCGATACGAATACACGTGACGAAGAAATACAGATCCGTATACAAAACACCTTGAGGTGCAGTGCAGCCCTGCACAAGGTCTTGGTGTCCAAGCTTCTTAGTAGGAAGACAAAGATCACAATTTACAAAACCATCATTCGTCCAATCCTAATGTACGGTTGTGAGGCTTGGACACTTACGCTCAGAGAGGAGAACAGGCTTCTGGTTACGGAAAGGAAAATTTACCGTAAGATCCTGGGACCGTCTAAAGGGCAAGATGGCAGCTGGCGAATAAAAACCAATGCTGAAATTGCAAACCTGGTGTCAGAGCCAAACATCATTGGAGTTACCAAACCCCATCGGTTGCGGTGGCTCGGTCATGTCGAACGCATGGGGGAGGATCGAGCAGTTAAGAGAGCGTATCTGGGTCGACCAACTGGACGTAGACCGGTGGGTCGCCCCAGGTACCGCTGGAGGGACATGGTTGAAGCAGACTTGAGTGAGATCCAAGCCAATAATTGGCGGGAAATCGCGCAAGATCGTGCAAAGTGGAGAAATCTTGTTTCGGAGGCCAAGACTCACTTCGGGTCACTGAGCCAGTTGAGTTAGAGTTAGTTAGTTTTAAATTAAAAATAACCATTGCACTAACTTTTTCATCAATTTTAATATTTACTTTAACAAAGTTTGAATTTTATTAATATTTTCTTATCCCTTGTTTCAGAGTTCTTCAGAAAACTCCTGCAGCTCTCGCGAGATGAGTTCCACGCCATGTTCAAACGCACGTACGGCATGATCTACGAACAGCACACTTACGTCTTCGAGCAGTTCTTCGAACAGTTAGAAAGGTATGCTTCAATCATTTTTTTTTTAATTTTAATTAGTACCAATACTTTTAGGCCTGCGAAAGTTTAAGGTTAAGTTATGTAATATATTACAGTTATTTAGCTATTTTTTGAACGCTGTTATTCCTTGCACTGTCTACCCCGCTACATGACAGTCTCTCTCAACCTGACCAACGGTTGACTGGAAGAGATCTCTTCAAGGGATAAGTCCACTAGTAATTTTCTGTTCATTTTTAGTGAAATACAGTACTTATATAAAAATCGGTACTCATTAAAAAAAATGAGTTTACAATAAAGTTCTTTAATAGTGCAGGGGTAGATTTTCATAAACTAAAGTTTTTTTTAATTAAATAAATTTACGTAACACGACAAATACTAAAATAGAACACAATAATGTATTGTTATCATAACGCGAGTGTCAAGCGAATCTAAAATCATTTTTTAATTGATTCAAATGAAAAAGAAAAATGAATTTCTACTCTGTTTAAAACTTTTTAAAATAATTTATATAAAAAAAATTAACATTCACGATACGAAAAGGAATTAAAAGAAAAAAAGAACTTTTTTTAATTTTTAATGTCAATAAAAAATTTAAATTTTCGAATATCAATTCTATAACGGAGTTTGTTTACAAAAAAAAAAAATCGTTTCACAGATACTACACCCGCGGTGATAACAACTTCGACGAAATGATGGACGGCTTCTTCGGTATCCTCTACCAGAAAATGTTCACCGTGCTCAACTCGCAGTACAGCTTCGACGAGAAGTGAGTCGTTCTGCTATTTTTAACCGACTTCCAAAAAAGGAGGAGGTTCTCAATTCGACTGTATTTTTTTTTTTTTTATGTGTGTTACATCAGAACTTTTGACCGGGTAGACCGATTTCGACAAATTTTGTTTTAATCGAAAGGTGGTGTGTGCCAATTGGTCCCATTTAAATTTATTTGAGATCTAACAACTACTTTTCGAGTTATATCTAATAATGCGTTTTTACTTGACGCTTTTTTCGTCGACCTACGTTGTATTATACCGCAAAACTTTCTACTGGATGTACCGATTTTGATAATTCTTTTTTTGTTGGAAAGGGGATATCCCTAGTTTGGTACCGTGATAAGGAAACCAGGATCTGATGATGGGATCCCAGAGAAATCGAGGGAAACTCTTGAAAATCCGTAATAACTTTTTACTGGGTGTACCGATTTTGATAATTTTTAATTTAATCGAAAGCTGATGTTTATCATGTGGTCACATATAAATTTTTTCGAGATCTGATAACTACTTTTTGAGTAATCTTTGATAACGCGTAGTTGCTTGACTATGTTTTCGTCGATCTACGTTGTATTACTTGTCGATGTAATTGAAGTCGGTTTTTTTTTCGTTTGCGAGCAAACACAATTATTTTTTTTTTTTTTTTTGAATAGATTTATTCACATCCTCGTGGGCATAGACTTCTCTGTCCATGTGGGAGAATTTTCTACTATACGTTATCTATTATAGTTTGTTATTCATGCTTAATTAAATTATGACCTACAGTTAAAGTAACACTAAGGGCCTATTACACCAGTTTGTGGATAAACGCTATTGGACGGATGACGATACAAATAAACAGCGGGAGGTTGAATAGGTTATAAGGCCATTAGGACCTGTTAATACATGCGAAGAGAAATATCTCACAAACATAGTAGAATTCGATGGTAAAATATAATATGAACCAAATAATGAACCAAAAACTTTTTACCGTCGGATACTGTCATCCGTATCCGGTGCCGAGACGTAGACACTGACGAAGAGATACGTCCACAGGTTCAATATCGCTTAACGTGCAGTGCAACGGGCTATGCTTGGAGTTTCTCTCAAAGATAGGATCAGAAATAAGACTAGCTATGCGCAAGAGAGCAAAAGTAACCGACATAGCCTGCAAAATGGGCGAATTGAAGTGGCAGTGGAGTGGTCACCCGCCTCTGTGTCGCAGGACTGATGGCTGTTGGAACCGCTGTGTTCTAGCGTGTTAGCAAACGCAGTGTGAGACGCGTTTCCGGCCCGCTGGACCGATGATCAAATTTTTATATTCCACTTGAATTGGCTTCGAAAATTCCATTGAATCGTTTAAACTAATCTTTAATAATTACAGTCCTTGTGGGTCTCCCCACCGTGCCTCGGAGAGCACGCTAAGCCGTCGGTCCCGGTTGTTATCATGTACACCTGATAGCGATCGTTACTCATAGTAGGGAATATATCCGCCAACCTGCATTGGAGCAGCGTGGTGGATTAAGCTCTGATCCTTCTCCTACATGGGGAAAGACGCCTATGCCTATGGGATATTACAGGCTGAAGCGTAATAATTTCATTGTGTTTAATGTTAAGACACACCGATTCGGATTGTTCTTTAAAAAATAACTGTAAATCATTATAAATGTAGTAATGGATTGCATGAAATAAAACGCTACTAAATCCACACACCATGAGGGAAAAAAAGGCCTTCCTCCGTAATAGGGTTATCCTCAATTCAAACTGTAGTAGTGCCTGAAAGCGCGCTTAAACAAACATTTCAACTTTATAACATTAGTATAGATAGTGTTTCTGTTAGCAGTTAATATATAATAAAATATAATACACTTCATTATTATTCAATAAAATTATAATTATTACAAGTGTTACCTCCCCGCGTCTGTCAGTAGCTAAACACTTAATAATGCTATCATAACAATTTTTAACAGCACAGCTATTATCATAATAGCCATTTTATTTACGTTCTCAAATGAACTGTCAGCTCTGAGTGCTTTATAAGATATGTTAGCACTTCCGTGAACCTATCAACGGATATCCGTCCTTAATCCCTTAACTTAAAAGCTATAATGCCATTTTATTCGTGTGTCATAAACCAATAAATGTAACCACTGACTCTTACTAGATCAATGGCGCTATTCGTCACCCGTGTAGACGATTATATATTTAATTGTTCCGTTTGATATTCTTTACGCGCGCTTTTACACAATAAATCCTCGGTTGACGATGTTCTCTTTGTTTAAATCATTAATATAAAACTAGAACGCAAAAAAATACTATATGTATCTATATTAAAACTAAATAATAAATTTCTGTATATTGAAGATAGTTTTAATTTTTTTTTTATTTTATTTTTTTTTATTTTTTTTTGATAACGTTTTGCAACGATTTTGTCTAGATTTGATACTAAAGCCAAAGCTATTTTATTTTTCACTAGCTGTGGCGACTTTGTCCGCGTGGAATTTAACAAAAAGTTATTGTTCAGTTCACAGAGTTAAAAAATAAATAAATTTCTAAAATAAAAGTAGCCTAAGTTACTCCTCATTACATCAGCTATCTGCTGTTTCAGAGATTAGCCGGAACAAACAGACATACAGACAAAAATTGTAAAAAATGTTACTTTCGTTTATGTGCCGTGTATACATCCATATGCATTTATTAAAAAGCGGTTATTTAATATTACAAACTGACATTCCAATTTTATTTATTTGTATAGATATAGATATTTGTCTGACTTATAGTATCTTTTGACGTCATCACGTCGTAACTACGGAATGGATTTCAATAAATCTTGGCTTGATTTGAATCATTGAAAAAACATTTAACAATATTATTACGTTACGATAATACCACACTTATCTTATGATATATAATATATTAATGTCACGGGAGATCAAAGGTCTTAAAATATATACATTCCCCTTAATTCTGATCTAAATAAAATCGTTCTTACAATGTATTTAAAGATTTCGTTCTTCGTATATGTTATTTTTTCATTAAAAAAACTCAAACGATAATTTGTAACGTAACCGAGATATAGTCTTACGTTGCACAGCACAGAATTCATTATTCTTATAAAGTGTTAAAAGCTATTGCTAAATTGTGTACCTACATAACACTGAGATCCATTTCTGTACATTAAGGACATATTTGAACTTGTTTTAGTGAGCAGCATTGATATTGAAAATATACATTTCTGAAGTGAATACGTCCTTAGCCGCGTTGTACAATTTTTGGTAGAGGAAAATCTTATGGGTTCGCGTCACCGACATGCGCACTGCATGTCGACATGCGACATGCGACTGCATGCGCAGCGGCGTGTGCTGTGCGGATGGGTGAAATCTCGTGCGTTGGATGACATGCTTATAGCAGTATATCTGTAGCTATACACCTGATGTATTATGCAACATTAGTGCAAATTTTACTACTATAATTGTGTTTGCAGGCAAACGAAAAAAAAAACCGACTTCAATTATATCGACAAGTAATACAACGTAGGTAGACGATATAAATAGTCAAATAAATACACATTATCAAAGATTACTCCAAAAGTTGTAATCAGATCTCGATGAAATTTAAATATGACCACATGATAAACATCGGCTTTCGATTAAATTAAAAAATCATCAAAACAATAAATAAAAAAAAATTGTTAAAATCAGTACACCCAGTAAAAAGGTTATGCGGATTTTCGAGAGTTGCCTTCGATTTCTCTGGGATCCCATCATCAGATCCTGTTTTCCTTATCATGGTACCCCACCAGGGATATCTCCTTTCCAACAAAAAAGAATTATCAAAATCGGTTCATAAACGACAAAGTTATCCTCGAACATACATAATATAGATACGGTCGGATTGATTAACCTCCTCCTTTTTTCAAGTCGGTTAAAAAGGTTCTAAGTTTTCACTTACATAAATCTGAATGAAACTCGGTATAATTGGAGCCAGGCGAATTAGGACACTGGTTGATTATCATCCCGAAATTTCCATTCCCACATTCCCTTAGGAGAGCGAATAAATTAGAACTGTGTTATCGCGAACAAACTGACGTAAAAATAAAAATAAAAACTTGATAACATCATTCTCCTTAAACGCAACAATCTTACGTTTTAATTTATTTATTTATTTTATTTTGTAATCAAAAAGCTTTTTTAGTAATTACTGTAAATCATAACATCGTAGCTTCTAGAAAGCACAATCATCTATGATAATTGTTACCCGATCAAACCAGTACGAAATCAAGAGTGACACAGCGCGAGGCATCTCTAACTCGTCGCTAGCTCCGCGCCGTTAATTCTGAACATCGTAACGTTACATTTGTCTTACCGTCTATTTTGGGACAATTGTATTAACAGCATTCTCTAGATAATTTCTCATTCATGTTCTGAGAATTTATTAATCAATTGCTTTTTCGTGACTGGAAAATTAATGTAACAGGAAAATGTTGAGAAAATTACTGACTATATACCAGGAACCTGTATTTTTTTCGCTTCTGTGTAAATTAATAAAATCAATAAAAATACGCTATATATTCAACGACGATATGAATCATGAGTCGGAGCCTGGAAACAACAAAATCACAAACGAGCTCCTGGGGGGGATTGGGGATTGAGTCGGCAACGCGCTTTCGATGCTTCTAGTATTGTAGGCGTCTATATAAGATACGGTAATCTCTTACCATCAGGTGAGCCGTACGCTTGTTTGCCTACCTAGTGATATATAAAAAAAAAAAAAAAAAAACGTCCAGTCCACCTCAGACATCTGTGTGGACTTGGCCTTTACAAAAATTTGTCATGTACTGAGATCGAATCCGTGACCGCTAACGCTTCAGCAAGTTCTCGTTTCCACTTCACGATCGCGTCGTAAAGCTTCTTCTTATAAAATTAATTTTGTCACGCTGCTTCACCGTGGACGAGCAAATATAAAGAACAAAAACGTTTTATTTTTGTAATTCGTCAGTAGTACTTACTTCAGTACTATGATGAATAAATTTATCTTATCTATGAATAACTTTGTTTTACGATTTTTTCTTTCAAGAACTTGTTGTAGTAACTATTTTTATAATAGTCATTTGAATGCGAATTGAATTGTGGTAGGACAGTTGAACATATCCTGCTCAAAATTTAGAGCAGCCAGATTGGGGAAGTACCTCGACCTTACAGAAGATCACAGATAAATAATACAATTCTCAAGTATTATTGTGTTTCTGTGGTAAGTAAGGTGACCAGAGCTCATTAGGACGGTCAGGGTTAGGATCGACGGCGCACTTGAGATGCTTAGTGAGACTACGGTAACCACTTACCATAAGGTGAGCCGTACGCTTGTTTGCCGTCCTAGCTGTTTAAAAAATACTAATATTATATTCTTCCTCCATCTAACTACCTATATTATCCGTTACCAATTAGTGAACGCATACCTGCGTTAATATATATATCTATATATTAATACGTGAAGCATAAACTTTGTACCCCTTTTACAAAAATTGCGCGGATGGAGGAGTATGAAATTTCGCACACTTATAGTTTTTTTTTTATAGTTTTATATAAAGAAGGAGTGCAGGATACTAATATTTTTTTTTTAATTATGCATAAAAATATATTAGATCAATAACAAAAAACATTACACACACTACCATGTATCATATCTCTTTTGTTGGTTGTCAAAGTCTGTAGTCAAATTGAATTTTTTTAAAAAGGGTTCGTTATTTTCATTATTTTTTGGTTTTCTTTAATTTAAATTTTTTATTCTGGTCGAATTTCGACCTCTGTAGACCACTAGTATATATACGCTAAGGTTAAGATGTTTGCCTCCCTTTTTAGAAAAAACCTCACAATTGCTCCACATAAATTATATATCATTTTATAGTTAATTGCTTGCTCTACAGGCATCAACAACAAAAAAAAATTATTATCGCTTTTGTTTTTGTAAGTTAATTAATTATTAAAATTATATATGGCGGCTTTAATTTTGAAACAACGTCAACGTGTTTGACGGTTGGAATTTTTTTTTTTTTACTTATGTAGTGCGAATCATTCGCACGGGTATTGCTAGTTATAGTTTGGACGAATCGGCAATCGAAATGCTTGTTTAGATAACACACATACCAATAATTCATCACTTACTATCGATGTAGCGACGAAATGCAAGACTAAACACATGTCTGTCTGAAATGTACAGATGTACATGCCTATATTAAATTTTATGATATTATTAGTAACATCATTAATAAATAATGCTTACGGAAGGACTAATAGATGCTGTAAGCTACCTGATACTCGTAATTTTGTCTGCGTTGCTTATTAAGTTTAAGTACCTACAAGGTATTTAATATGAAAGAAAAAAAGAGTATGCTTTAGAGCACATGGCTGAAGTAATACTTACGTAACACAACTGTTTCTATCTTCACTAACTTATTATATTCTTTATTGCACTTTAAAAAAAAACATAATTACAAGTCATTTTTACAAAGAATGTTTGCAAGGGCGATATATACTCCCTCTCAACTTCATATCACATCACACGTTTCGTAACGCTCTTGTCACGCATTCACCAGCCTACTCCTCAAGTCAAGCGTGCGTAAAGAAGCTGTACTGCAAAAAGTTCATAGACATACACAGTATGAAAAAAAAATGTTTATCAATAAAAACATAGTAATTATAGAAATCGTTGGTTTTTTAAACTTTAACACTTATATAGTAGGGGAGCAATTTTTGCTTTAAATTAGACCCACGTCTCTAATAATAAGAAATAAAAAAATTCGATGCCTTTATTGCAATTAACTTGCATTTTCGAGATAGACGTAAAACGGTAGATCTCACTCATTTTATTTATATATGTAGATGTTATTTTTAATAACGAGACTGCAAGATTTTCAGCCCAGAAGACATTTATAGTTTATATGGTAAGTCGTTATAAGGATGCGTACAGACGACATCGAATCCAGTCTCGTCTGATTCTGTCACAGTATGTATATAAGTGCTGTGTGGCTACGGCACTAAAGAATTTAGCCACCCCCTCTCTTCCCGTGGGTGTCGTAAGAGGCGACTAAGGGATAACAAGGTTCCACAACCACCTTGGAACTTAAGAAGCCGACCGATGGCGGGATAACCATCCAACTGCTGGCTTTGAAATACACAGGCCGAAGACGGGCAGCAGCGTCTTCGGTGCGACAAAGCCAGTACTGCGGTCACCAACCCGCCTGCCCAGCGTGGTGACTATGGGCAAAACACATGAGTTCACGTTATTTTTGGCGTGAACTTGTGGAGGCTTATGTCCAGCAGTGGACTGTATAGGCTGTAATGATGATAATGATGATGTATATAAGTAAAATCAGCATTAAAACCGCACTGTAACGTAACATCGTAGCCGCATGGAAAAGGCAACCGCATTGCGTTGTGATTTTTTTTTTTCATAATTGTGATTGATTTTCAAAATTGTCAAGATATAAACTGATTTGCCTCATACCTATTTTACATTTGTTTTATTTTTCTATTCTATTTTCCTTTTTTAACCGACTTCCAAAAAAGGAGGGGGTTCTCAATTCGACTGTATTTTTTTTTTTTTTTTTTTTTTATGAATGTTACATCAGAACTTTTGACTGGGTGGACCGATTTCGACAAATTTTCTTTTAATCGAAAGGTGGTGTGTGCCAATTGGTCCCATTTAAATTTATTTGAGATCTAACAACTACTTTTCGAGCTATATCTAATAATGCGTTTTTACTTGACGCTTTTTTCGTCGACCTACGTTGTATTATACCGCATAACTTTCTACTGGATGTACCGATTTAGATAATTCTTTTTTTTGTTGGAAAGGGGATATCCCTAGTTTGGTACCATGATAAGGAAACCAGGATCTGATGATGGGATCCTAGAGAAATCGAGGGAAACTCTTGAAAATCCGCAATAACTTTTTACTAGGTGTACCGATTTTGATAATTCTTTTTTTGTTGGAAAGAAGATATCCCTAGTTTAGTACCGTGATAAGGAAACCAGGATCTGATGATGGGATCCCAGAGAAATCGAGGGAACTTCTTGAAAATCCCCAATAACTTTTTATTAGGTGTACCGATTTTAATAATTTTTAATTTAAACGAAAGCCAATGATTATCATGTAGTCACATTTAAATTTCATCGAGATCTGATAACTACTTTTTGAGTAATCTTTGATAATGCGTTGTTACTTGACTGTTTTTTCGTCGATCTGCGTGTATTACTCGTCGATGTAATTGAAGTCGGTTTTTTTTTCGTTTGCGAGCAAACACAATTATATCACAACGATTTTGTCTAGATAAAATTTATTTTTGTTATTTATTTGATAACAATCACCAACAGAGTTATTGTTAAAGAATATGTGCAAAATTTTGTTTTGCATTGATCTTAAATAATTAATGCCATTTCCATAATAATTAATTCCATTTATACGTGTAAGCGAAACGATTATAATACAAAAACAAACATTAATTTAAAATAGAGAAAATAGTATGTACAAAAATAAACGAGAAAAAAGTAATAATATTATTTATATAAGTTACTAGAAACACTTAACAATAAAAAAATCAAAAGTCGAAAATATAATGTTGCGATGATGTCTGCACGCACCCTAAGTTATAGCATGTCTCATTACCTATTACCTGTAAGCCTGGCCGGTAGATTATGAGATAAGCTCGTTCAAACAAACTATACATCTTTATTACATTAGCGAAGATAAGAATCAATGTTTCAAACACTTAATAATTACACTACAACATAGCGTCCGAGTACTTAAGAGACGTGTAGACGTGTGATATTTATGCTCGAGGTAATTATGCTTTTAACTGACTTCCAAAAAAGGAGGTTCTCAATTCGATTTCTTGATCGATGTTTTTTTTTTTTAAATCGAAATGTGATGCGTGTTGTGTGGTTCCATTTAAATTTAATCTGACAAGTACTTTTCGAGTTGTATTGTTAGACTCACGTTGTATTTATATCGTATAACTTTTCATTATTTCCTTAGGTCATGACATAACTTACAAACGACTGTACTGATTTTATATATATATAGTCATCTAATATGTTGTCAAAGCTTCTTAATAATTAAAAATTAAAAAACAATACACAAAAAATTAGATATAGAAATAGAGACTTCAATTACATCGACAAATAATACAACGTAGGTAGACGAAAAAATATTTTTTTATTTATTTATTTAAATTCTTCATTGTACAATAATTACACTAATACAAGTGTTTACAAAAGGTGGGCTTAAGAGGAAAGGGTACCGGGTCTTTCTCCATACAAACGTAGTCGACTGTTTTCTCCCTGGATAATGACACTAGATCAAATATTTTTGTGACATAGAACTCTTTGCTGCCATGACCATGCCCCTATGTTTTGATTTTTTTCATATTCTTATTATCATAGGAATTAGGAGACTTCAAAAACTCGAAATATTGCATAATTTTTTGTACATTTTCAGACACTCATTAAAAAAAATATATGCATATTTTCAAAAAAATGAAAACATAGGGGCATAGCCGAAGTCTTCTTTTATTTTCTAAAAAAAAATTTTTTAAAAAATTGCCATGTTCTGAGGAGAAAACAGTCGACTACGAAACACTGTTTTGGTCAAAAATTATCTACCTAAAACGGTCTGAGCTGCAGTTGTCCCTTTCTTGCTTTTTGGGGGATAGGTCTGGGGGAGGGAAGGGTCAAAGCAATACGTATATACACCAGCGAAGTGATGCCTCATAGTCGACAATTATATCGATACACTAGTGATGTTATTTTTAGTCGATATTTTCTAAAATTCGTATTAACAAAATTAAATAATTTCTCTTTTCATAACTACAATAAAACCGTATTTGTATATGCGGTTTTTATTGTAATACTGTGCAAACCTGAGCTAACGAAGGGTTTCGCTTACAAATAACAATGATAATTATGGTAAATAACTGTGTTGTTTGTTTTTGGTATCAAAAGGGCTCAATACAAGGATTTCAAAAAAGTATATTATGATTATTATTACCGTAATACTAATAAAAAATACAATAAGAAAGTTTGAAAAATTAGGACTGCTCTTTCCCATGCCTATGCCAAGCAAGCTGCGAGCCGCGCTTCTTCCTCGCCTCCTAGGCGAAAAACAACTTCGGGGTTTACTCTTTCCAATATATTTTTTTATCAATTTCGGAATACTTTGTAAAAAGCTATGCATGGTCAAACATAAATAAATATAGGTACGTAGCGACTTTAGAACCTCCTCTGTTTTTTTTCATCGGTAAAAAATTGCTTAGTTGTTTTCTTGACATTACTGAGGAGCAGATTATTAAATTTGGTCGAATCTATGTACCTATGCGATTCGTATTTGGAGTTCGCAAATAGAATCATATTTCTGAATTGCGTAAAAAACTCAAGTGGCCCCACTAGCGTAGCATTCCTTGGAACCCCGGGAACCTTGGGACCCTGTATCAAAATTAGTGGGGGGGCAGGCAAATGATGGGTAAAGATTTCTCACAAAAAATGCTTGCATTGAATTAAAATAAATGTTTATTGATTATAAGTTATAACTTCCTCCTAGAATAGACAATAGTGAGTGTAGTCTGCTGTAGCTGTTCCTGTTCCATCGAAATCCTTAGGTAATTTTTTATCAGTTTTAGTTTTGAAAAACATCAAGTTAATACCTCCGGAAAATTGGATGCAAGGCTATTGAATTTTTATCAGTAATAATTCCATGAGTTCTTTAATGGAATGAATGTTTTGAATTTCGGATTTTAAGCTAATTTAAAGAGCTTGTAGTTCCAAGCTGGAGAGTTATTAGCCTTGACCTGCAGCAATAGATGCGGGGGATCGTTCGCTTCAGCCTGTGAGGCCAATACTATTAGTGAATTCCTATGAATCTTCCGCATCTATATGGGGGATTCACAGGCGCATAACCTGAAGAAGAGATTCAACGCTGCCTCCAGGTCTTACAGGTAGTAAATCGCTAGGGCAAAGTTCAAACACAGCAGAATTGGCGAGAGACTATTGGGCTTTCCAAATGGAACCCATGCCTTTTGTTTCTTACAAAAGCTGTCGAAGGTAACTTTCTTTAGTCTACACTTCCATCATTGCGCGAACCTGAAGGCTCTCTGGCATATTATGCGAAAAAGTAAGCGAAATTCTTTGCACTCTTTTTGCGTCGAATTCAACTCTTGACGATGAGGGAAAAGCACCACCGAACATTCCACGGTGCGAACACGCGATGCGTAATGTGCACTATGAGCAGTGTCGTTTGTCGTGTTCTGCATTATTTCGATGTCAAGAAGTCTAGTGGTGCTAATTGTATCCGCCAGTGGTTTGCAACCAATGTGCGAGCTTCGTGCGCAATGTTTCCGCGTACATTCAAAGTGTGGAATGACCTTGCTAAAATTTGGGGGTTTTGAAGCGTCTAGTGTCTACATCTTTTCTCTAAAGGCCATGGGCGACGGTAGCCGTTATAAATCAGATGGCTTCGTCTGCTTGTGTGCCCCATTCTTATATAAAAAAGATTAATTCATTGTTCATAATGATTAACTGAATCCCGAAATAAACGATACAGAATGTTATCAACAATTGGGTGCACGCTTGACTCGGATAAAAGGGGACTGCTTTTCAGACTTCAGTCATTTCTGAAGTTAAAACTCTATAGGTATGTATGACAGTTTTTTTATTCTTTTTTCCAGGAAGCACAAGATTAAGTGACATTGTGGATAGCATTTTACTAATTTTTGCTTACACACCTTAGGGGCCCTGTAAATAGGGGGCCCCGTATCATTGATACGGCTGATACGGCAGTAGTTACGCCCTGAGTGGCACCCAATTCCCTACTTCGGGAATACGTATATTCTCAACTTACTTTACTCTATTCTTTCTAATCTTGTTGTACCTGCTTATCTAAAACGACGATTTAAGTTTCTTAGTGATTCCAATGAACGCAGTTTTCGTTCTGAGGAAAGCTTACTTCTTGAATTTCCCTCTCACTCCTCTTTCATTTATACTAAATCTTTCACTGTTCAAGCTTGTCGACTTAGGAATTCTATAGACGTGTAAAATCGGTTTCTATTTTTAACCCACTTCCAAAAAAGGAGGAAGCTCTCAATTTAACTGTATTTTTTATGTATGTTACTTCAGAACTTTTGACTGAGTGGACCGATTTCTACAAAATTTTTTTTAATCGAAAGGTGGTGTGTATCATTTGGTCTCACTTGAGTTTATTTGAGATCTAACAACAACTTTTCGAGTAATATAAATAATACGTTTTTACTTGACTATTTTCGTCGACCTACGTTGTATTATACCGCATAACTTTTTACTAGGTGTACCGATTTTGATGATTTTTAATTTAATCGAAAGCTGATGTTTATCGTGTAGTCATATTTAAATTTCATCGAGATCTGATAACAAATTTTTGAGTAATCTTTAATAACGCGTATTTACTTGACTATATTTTTGTCTACCTTTGTTGTATTACATGTCGATGTAGTTGAAGTCGGCTTTTTTTCCTTTGCGTACAAGTCGAACTCGGTCCACCCAGTCAAAAGTTCTGAAGTAACATATATACAAAAAAAAAAAAGAAAAATACAGTCGAATTAAGAACCTCCTCCTTTTTTGGAAGTCGGTTAAAAATCAATCTGATACGTATTATTATTTTCTGTTGGTGTTCAATAAAGTGTATTGTTATGTTATGTCATGTTAATCAACCACTCTTAAAAAAAATTCAATCGATTACGTAATTTGCCTAACTAAAAAAACATAAATAAAACAATAATTGAAAAAATCGCCTTCATGATTTTTGTAAGTGTACAGTACATAATGTTTGAAATTGGTGTAATTTATTTAGCTATCTTTGTGTAATTATTGAATTTTTATCTTGTTCCAGCTTTTTCAATTGACTTTCTAATAGTTGTTCTTCACGCAGGCGGCTTTTCTTGTTTTTTTTTTTTTATTTATAATATTATTTTTAACCATTGTTATATCGCCGCAATTATATGTTAATTAATATATATAACCTATACCCATGTATTAATAACTGCGACAAACATGAGACATTACAAATTATATAGGTACTAAGGCAAACATTTTATACTGTGTATGTACTATATTACATATATATACTATACTTACACTTATACTATGTACTACATGTATACACTATAATTATGTATGTATTTCATTACCCATTCTTACATACACCTCAACCATGTAATTACATACCTAATTCATAAATAAAGTACCTAAGTATTTCGATAATTACCCACAAAAATATAGACATGTATCAAGTCACAAAGAGTATCCAATTCAAAATAATAAAACATAAATAATAAGTAGTTTACGAAATTCAATAATAGTAAGCCGAGTCACAGCAATACGATGCAGAACAAATTCAATAAAACAAGCCAAATTCAGAAAAATAGCACTATGCGCTATATGTACTCGTAGTCAATCACAAACGAAAGATGCGAATACTAAAATATCGTCAACAATTAATAGCTGAATAGCCGGCGCACGCACACTAACAAAACGACAGTCACACATAGAAAAAACGGGGCGGAGATGGCGCGGGGCGCGGTAGCGGCATGCAGCGCGACAGAAACATTTTATTCAAATACCTATTTTTGAAAAGTCTCTTCGGTACCCTTTCCTCTTAACGCTGATTCATTTTCTACCAGCCAACCTTGGTATGTGCAAGAAAGTATAATGAGTAGGTGTACAACAAAATAATAGTAATAATAAAAAATAGTCAAGTAAATACGCGTTATCAAGGATTACTGAAAAAGTTTTTATCATATCTCGATGAAATTTAAATGCGACCACACAATAAACATTTGCTTTCGATTAAATTAAAAATCTCAAAATCGGTACACCCAGTAAAAAGTTATGCGGTATAATACAACGTAGGTCGACGAAAAATAATCAAGTAAAAACGCATTGTTAGATATAACTTGAAAAGTAATTGTTAGATCTCAAAAAAAAATAAATGGGACCACATGACACATAGCACCTTTCGGTTAAATTTTTTTTTTCGAAATCAGTCCACCCGGTCAAAAGTTCTGTAATAATTTAAAAAAAATACAGCCGAATTGAGAACCTCTTTCTTTTTTGGAAGTCGGTTAAAAAGTTATCGCCTTTGCCATTTCGCAAGACAGACGAACGTTGGTCGGTTAACTAGTTTCAGAAAAAAATATTTAATATATTAAGTGGTTCCTCTTACAGTAATGAGAGCATGTGTAATGTTTACATTAAAAATGGTTAATTGAATAGTTTTAATTCTATTTTTAATATTAATTTTGATGAATATTGTCGAATTTTAATGGTGTGCCAATTTATTTATTTTTTATAATTAGATAAAAAACTTCATAATGATAATTTTGTTTAATGAAAATAACAGCGATTTTGCCAATTTATTTTTAAATAATTAGATTTAACAATGTAATTAAAATATATTTTTGATTATTAATCATAAAAATTGTAGTTAATGAGAAATTTGCTTGTTACGTTAAATAGTTCAACTGTTAATTTACATTTACTTTGTAAACAGATAAAAACATAATTATTTATTTTAGTTGTGAAAGTAAAAATTAATCGTTAATTTAAAAATGTTCAACAATAATTTTTATTACACGTGTTAGATTATACACTTTCAATATTATTATTCCGACTATAAAGCAACTTTACAATTGTATGTATTAATATTGTTATTGAACACGTCATGCGTGTACTCGCCAGCACGTGGGTAGGAATATTAATGAAAACGTCTCAAGACTGGAAATTGTTACTTCCGCTGATTACGTATTTGCTGGAATCGTCTATTACCCCACATCAGCGATTACCAATTAGTTCCTCCCGCGTACAACTTCAAGGAAGACTTGTTATCCAAAATCTTATTGTTTTTATGATGCTGAACATAAACTGTAAATTAAATGTTGGTATGTCGTTTACGAGTTTGACACCAATTATTTCGCAGATTCCGAATAGAATACCGCTGAAGATTGTTTGTTTGAAATATTTGAAATCCATTAATACAGATTAATCGATTTATAGATATTATTCTATTGTTGTGCTTTATGTTTTAAATACAATTTGTTTTGCGTTACAGGTATTTGAAATGCGTGAACGAGCACATGAGAGACATACAACCGTTCGAGGACGTACCGTCGAAGCTCTCTGTTCAACTCCGACGAGCCTTCGTCGCCACGCGAACCTTCCACAAAGCGCTGCGAGCTGGCGCCGATGTCGTCAGGAATATGATTCAGGTTATAATAATACATATTTTTTAAATAGTAACTGCGAAGTTTCTTGCCAATTCTTTACTGCAGAATCAACATTCCAAATCGATGGTAGCGTCACTTTTGACTATAAATAATAATAATAATAATAAAAATAAAACAATTTTATATAAAAGTTCAGATGTGAACAGAAAGAGCAAAGAACAAGCTAAATTTAAGTTGATCAATTTAATTAATGTTCAAATACTATTTCGCCTTTTATCCTAAAATTAAATAAATAAATGACATTCAATATACGTGTTTTGGTACAGTCACTTGTTTACTGAAACATTGTAAAGGTCGACTTAAAATTATCTTCCATCGACGAAGCCTTCGCTGAAGTGATAATGAGATTAAACGAGGCACGAGCTTTCAATCAGGACTGTAATCTGTGAAGTGGAAATCTATTTTCTACATCCTTCTCGGAAAATAGGGTATTTGTTTTTGTTAACAATATTAAATCTACCAATATTATAGAGCTGAAGGGTTTGATTGTTTGAAAGCTCTACTCTCGGGAATTACTCGTTAGAATTGAAAAGATATATTGTGTTAGATATGCCATTTACCGAGAAAAATTATACAATATTTTAATACGTTTTTTTTTTCCTTAAACTAATGCAAGTGAAACCGCAAGACACAGCTAGTGCATAAAAATATTAGAACACAATTAAACGGCAACTGTAAGTGAAAATCAGCACGACATCATTTGCCTACTGACCTCGAGACATCATCATAAAAAGATCGTCTCGAATTTCGGTATGGACATCCGAAACTCATGAGCATGCCATATATAACTCAATTCTCTATTGTCTTGCGCGTTAAAGTTTGGAACATGCAAATCGAGTTCGCGAATCCCGGCGTTGAATATAAAAATTGGTATCATTATTCGAAGCAAGTAGCTCGGACTTTGCGCGGTACATCTTAGGAGCTGATTCATTCGTCCGTTGATCCCATTTGGCGCCAGATGACACATTGGTGCCGCAATTAATACTCTAATTATATCTATACTAATATGATAAAACTGAATAGTTTTGTTGAAAGCAATAATATGTCCGATCAATCTAGTGTATTGGTTTGAATTGAATAATTCATTTAGTGTTGCATAGCCCATTCATCGTGAGTGGCCGTAGGCTGTAATACATCATGCTTCTAAAAAAAAAAAAGTATTCCTTCTTATAGCAAAACATGAGGCAATATGAAAATTTTTATGCGAACGAAAACGCGGAAAACATCTAATATTTGCAAACTTCTGGCTATCACACATTATTTCTCCAATACATTTGCTGCGATGATGTCATCTCAATGGCTGAGAATTAATATTATTCATGTTCATCATCCCATTACTATTTAATTACAACAATCGTGTAAGGATATCTTTTGCATACACGTCTTTAATGTCATGTATTTCTCGAAATAAAAAAGAAAATTGCTACCTTAATTATCATTTAGTACTTATCACGTACAATCCGTAAAAGTTTTAATTAACAATATTAAATTAATGTACCATAACAAAGGAATAACGACTTCAGATAACCATATGCGCGTATCTGTCAGTCAACAGTCCACTTTCCGTTTAAGTCTCGGAATGTTGACCGACTGTGTTTTGACCTAAAGATTTGCATCAAGGCGAGTGTGTATGTGTCAATACAGCAATTCTAAACGATTCAATTTTACAATTCTACCAACATTCAAATGTAAGCTCGACTCTGATCTTTCGACTGATTAATTAGCCATTTTTATTTGACATAATTAATTCTTCGGCATTACAATTGGTTTAAAAGGAATTAAGTTAATGGTACTGATGCCAGTAAAAGAATCTGAAAATTTTAAATTTCGAAATGAACACTTTTAAAAATCAAATTCTGAAGTATAAAGCTAACTACCCTTATACATCGATACCTATATAAACCCTGGCTGAATTTTAGATATTTTACGATTTAGACGCCACTCATAAATGTCTTATTCTTATATTGTTATTTCTTCTAAGAGCTTATTAAACTTGTACATACAGTTTATTAAATTCACTGTAGTAATGTAGCCATTGTCGATTTTTTTCCTCTTTAGAATTTCTTTCCTACGATACCTACGATACACTAATACCTACGATAAACTAATGATTAAGATGATTGAAAGCAGGATAAAGTATCATTGCTTAATGAAGCAACAAAATAATTTGATTAATAATCATAACTCTAGGTGGGAGTAACCCAAGAATGCGTGAAAGCGTGGGCGAGACTCAGGTACTGCGGCACTTGCTCCGGGCAGCAACAGCCCGCGTGCAGTCGGTACTGCCACAACGTTATAAAGGGCTGCCTACCGATCCACGCTGACTTGGGCGAGCAGTGGGACGCTTATGTTGGTAAGTACTTCACTTACAAGTTGACTGAGATAATTTTTATTGTTCATTCTAGCTGTTTTCATCTGCTTTGAAATATTTGCTGACTTTTTTTTATAGGGAATGGATTAAAGAAACCATCAAAAAGTATAGAAGCAGAAACATTATTTACTTAAAAGATATTTCTGTAAATCACAGTGTTCTTTCAAAAGTTCTTTGTTAAAATTTTAATAACATCATATTAAATGATGTTATCGTAATATTTTTTGTAGAGAAGGGCTATGTGGCTAGGAAATAAAAATTACAAGACCTAAGCGAAATATAAAGACCGTTTTATTTATGTAGATTTTTTCTAATATAGCGTAATGATTTTACAGATGCCGTAGAAAAAGTGGCTGACCGTCTTCTCGGTCCATTCAACATAGCGATGGTAGTAGAACCGATCGATATAAAAATATCCGAAGCCATCATGAGCTTCCAGGAACGTAACCAGGAGATCTCGCAGAAAATCTTCTCTGGTTGCGGGAAACCGGAATTGGGTGGGGGCACAAGCACGGGCCCGTTCTTCGCACCCGACAGAAGTCGACGTTTCGCCAGATCTGTCATACCAGACTTCGACTGGAACCATAAATCGAATGACGTCGATGATTTTGAAATCGAGGCATCGTTCGAGAGTCTCGTAAAAGACGACCCATCTCTTATAAGCCTTCGGAGTCCCGAGGGTATACGAAAAGCGACGGAGGAAATGGTCGAGCAGTCCAAATCGAGAGAACGTTTCCTCCAGTATATGAAAGGACAGATCCAGCTAGAGGAGTACGAGGAAAATGAGAGAAAAAAAAGGGACGCTGATCCGGACCCAGCGCCCGGCAGTTCTGAGATCGACTTCAAGTCGTACGAATTCGACGGTAAGCGAGGATCGAAGAAGAAAAAGCCAACGTCCACTAAGGGTGAAGATGGTCACGGTAAATTTTTGATGATTAGTTAGATTAGATTAGTTTTTGATTCCCATCAGCTTACTCGTTCTCATTTACAGTCCTTGCTACGTTTGTCCCATATCCTTGTGTAAGTCATATAAATCTTTCTTTATAACTAAATGAAAGAAATAATATACGGACTGGTACATATATGGTCTACCTGTGCAGGTGGATAGGAGCATGTGTGGGAAAAGACCCGTGCAATTTTTTTTAAACACACATAGATGACCTGCACAAAAACGAAAATCAATTTTCTTGTCGTCAACCTTGATATCCACACACGCTACGATTAACCTTCACAGACATACCTGACAAGTTGACCTGTTGGTAGACCATAGCATGTGTCATCAGTTGTTGTTTTAAAATTTATCCCCAATATGAAAAGGCAAAGGACTATAATCCATACAGCCTAGTCTGAATTTGTAAGTTTCGTTCTGATATATCAAAAGGCCGGAGCCAAGTCTGAAGTAACTTTATTGTTCTTCTGATTCGATGACTGGTAAAGTAAGGCCGAAGCCAAGTC
This sequence comes from Melitaea cinxia, assembly GCF_905220565.1. Classification (NCBI taxonomy): domain Eukaryota; kingdom Metazoa; phylum Arthropoda; class Insecta; order Lepidoptera; family Nymphalidae; genus Melitaea; species Melitaea cinxia. Next base: position 3,539,551 of record NC_059395.1, read on the forward strand.
TGTAATTTCAGCATGTGTCATCATGTACTTAGTTGGGTGTTCTGCACTCAGGTGCGGAGTCAGGTCCAGCACTGGAGAGGCTGGTCCGCGAGACCAGGGCCCGAGTCCGCGCCTCTCGCCGCTACTGGCTGCACCTGCCCGCCGTGCTGTGCGCCAGCGGCAGCGTCACCAGCACGCCCTGCTACAACGGCTCGCACGTCGCCAGGTGAGCGACCGGAACCAACCGAAATTAACTCGTGCAAACCGGCTTGAACCGGACTAGAGGCTGGATGCCGGGTTTTCGACTAACCGGGACAAACTGGATTATACTGTTGCATTTTCGAGGATTTGTACTTGATTTTTGAAATTTGTGTCGTGTTTTGAAGTAAAGGAAAATTTAAAAAAAAAGAACTCAATATATCGGAAGAGATTTCTGGAAATGTATTTCTGGTATGGCACGTATACAACTTTATTCCATTCAACAGCCAGTAGCTGTTTATTAATGAAGACCTAACTTGTAACACACACCTACATATTTATTTATGTATACTTTATTGTACACCACAACTACACTTTAAACATTATAAATATTTAAAGACAGTTACAGACTATGAAATACAATTGGTGGACTTATTGCTATTTAGCCATTTCTTCCCGACAACCCTAGTATATCCCATCTTCACAATATGATCTGTATTCCACAGCTATACGTCGATAGCGGCAGGCGATGGTAGTGCAGCGCTGGCCTCCAACCCTGAAGTACGAGGAGCCTCCCCACCAGGACCCCCTCCCCCCGCTGAGTCCCTGAAAGCGTTTACCGCCAGACTAAAGGATGCTTACAACGGAGTCGAAGTGCAGTGGAAGGATTCTGGTAATTATCGTTAAATGGCTTTCAGTTTATCAGATTTCCGATTTGGTACACAGAATGTCTATAGATGATGTATGAATAGTTTTAAAAAACTTAGATAAATGTAATTAGATTTCTTCTAGACAATTTTTACTACTAAGGCGGTAAATAATCATACTATTTACTTGATGGTAAATGATTATCGACCAAAAAGCATCGCAAACGCGTTGCCGACACTTTCTTTGACCCCAGCCATGAACTTTGGCTACCTTGTAAACAGTGCTGTTTAGCTGTGATGAAGATTTTAGCAGGATATTTCCTGCTATGACCTACCTCAATATTAGGTCCTTTACCCAAAGCTTTAACATGACACAGTTCAATTATTATTTTCATTTATAAGTATTATAACTGGATTTCGTTTACCATGTTCAGCTGAGGACCTCCAGTCTGCAGCGGCCTCAGCCTCTGAGTTTGTGGACGGCGGCTCGGGCTCTGGCTCCGGAGACGACACCGATGACACTGAAGACGATGACATCGTTGGCACTGACTACCCCGAAGGTACTATATTTATTTGAGTTAACTCCTTAATAAATACTGTATATAAAACCCTTGGTATGAAAAAAAAATACAGAGAGTGAAATCGTGAGAAACTCCAACGCTGAGCAGAGACGTTGAAACCTTACCTTAGACGATGCCCCCCCCCCCATAGATTATGAGTATAATAATAATAAAAACTCTTTATTGTACACCAAAAATGGTTTTTAAAAATTTACAAAAATAAAAACAGGAGATAAGTACAAAAGGCGGCCTCATCTTTAATGCGCGATATCTTCTAGCCAATCTTTGGGCAGAGGAAATGGTATATTTGTAGATTATCTAAATACATACAATATATTTAGACGAATAAATAATGTAAAATAAATTAAAAAAACAAAATAAAGTACGTGAAGGGTTTAGAAACGTACTCATCACAATATATGTATGGCCTTCATAGACTTGTCAAGTACTGTTATTATTGCGCCAACGCGTTGCCAACTTAGGTCTCTTTACCATATTGTCTTTGATTATGTTTTGTCTATCTACTTTTTATTTGGAAAACTAATGATGGTAGCTACAAACCTGACATTTAAGTTTCAGTTTATCTGTGCTCTTAACATTCATAATTTATTCGCAGGTTCCGGAGACAGCAGACCAGAACCGGACCTACCGGAACCGGATGTGGGCAACCGACAACCCGACATAGTACCGAGCATAGTCGACGTCCCCGGCACGAAAAACGTTCAATTACCGGCTCAGAAGGAAGAAGTACCCGCCACTCGTATCGACGTCCCCGACCGAGACTTCGCCCCGCCAAGAAACTTGCCGGTTCCGGAAGAACCGTCCGGTCCCGCGGAGTCTCCGGTCGATGTGCCGTCCGGATCGGATCAGGCCAGAGAGCAGCCGGTTGCCGGATCCGCGGACCGGCCGTCTCTAAGTACGGCGCTCTTCACGTACGCGCTGCCTGTTGTATGCGCGTGGTTTGGAACTATCGTCACCGATATCTTCTAAATGAGCGGCTGACGTCACGCGTCTACTTAAAACCGGTTCCTATATACACAAAACGATTCGTTTTATTTATTTTATTCAAGTTAAGGTTGCCAATACGTGATAAAAAAATATCCAATAATGTAACACACCTATTTTTTTATTATATAAGTACTATACATCTACGGGCTTTTGAACCCATGTTCTTTTTTATTCCTTAAACATGCATTTTTTTTCAAATCAAGGTAGGTTAGGTTAGAACATTAAGTTATTCTATTATTTATTCTAGATGTATAAATTTATCTATGATTTTTATTATTATTATTATATATTATTTTTTCTTTTTTCTTTTCTTAATTTTCTTTTTTGTTAAAGTTATTTTATATAATGATATCTTCCATTATTCCTAACAATAATATACTTATATCTAACTTAATCTTACATTATTTACATGCGTAAACGTTTTATTAAAAATATATATTTTAATATTAAGTATATCACCACCAACATACTTGTTTTAACTATAATCACGAACAACAATGCGTTCATAGTTGTGTTCGAAAATGAATTAGTAAGTAAAACGAATCGTTATATGGATATAGGAACAGGGCTGTATCGGTATAAGTGATGCACATGGTCAAGTTATTTATTAGTTCGTGGCGTGTGACGTCACAGGCGCGACCGCTAGTCAGTGCGTGAGGACGCTCAGTGATACAAGTGACGTCATCAAAAGTGACTCTCAACAAATTGAATGAAATAATTACACAGTGAATGTGTAGTGTTAATTTATTTTCTTAATCGTATTCCGTTGTCGAAGGAATAAGTGGTCGACAATAATCGAGGTTTTTTTTATATATATACCTATATATATATATATTATCATCAAGTTCGATAGCAATCGTCGAAAAAAAAAATTAGAAAAAAAAACGAAATGAATACAACCAAATGTATTTATTAAAAGATCTTGTAAATATAAACTTGTAAATTATGTTTTAATTAGATAGCGAATGTTTTTATCCTATCGTGTATGTACGTACGTTTGTATGGTACTCTGGTCCGTCGTGGCGTCGTCGACATCCTTTTGAGAAATTATTTCATCATATTTAAATCTAAATAAAATCTTTTTTATGTAAATAGTGACGTGAAACGATGTACCATACACAGGAAATATTTTAAATGTAAATATTACTTAGATGTAACTAAGTTAAGCTAAGACTGATATGCTTTCGATATTTCTTTCAATACAATACAATTGTTTATCTTAAAAAATATTTGAAAATTATTTAAAAATGAAGTCATCAAAATAAAACGAAATATATACAGATTATAAAATGAATTGAGACTACATGTGTTATTTATATATATATATTTTTTTTTCAATGGAATTTAAAATTAATAATGATTTGTGATTTTTAAATTGTTTTCTTACTTTTTTTTTATCGATTATAACCTTTTTGTGAACTAACACTAACAGGCTGACATTTAATTTCGCTTTTATTAATACAATTTTTTTAATTTTATTTTTTAATGACCCATTTTTTTATCATTTTAATTGTTTTTGAGTGTGGCTTCAGCTTTACTTTGCTACAAATGTACTTCGTTTTAATTGTCAAACGTTAAGTTCATTAGCATTTTGTGGATTGTATTTTTAGATATTTCTTTTATTTTAAGACGTACCAGTGTATATTTGAACGTATGGCATGGCGTATCTGTAAAGAAAAGAGATAGCGAATGTGTATAAAACTAGCTTTGTATAGAGGAACGCTTTGTCTCTTTCTGGTAAATATTTAAAAGGAAGCGTCACCCATGCTACGTTTTTTTTTAATTATTATTACGTAAGTAAACTTCCTTACATGCCATATATAGTCTTGTTTTATTAAAATTAAAACGCACAATATTTATATAATAAATAGTAATTGTTTATCGAAATAAATTTGCAACAGATTTTTTATTATTTTTTTTATTTAGTAATAATTCATCTGTCATTGTTTAAAATTAAACGTTGTCAATATTAAAAGTTATTTATTTTTATTTTTTTAATCCGACTTATTTTTAACTATATTTGGATGTGCAAGTATTGGGACCAAAATTTTTCTCTAATTCTCTAACTTAAATTTAACTTGCACTGTTACTAACACCTTATAATACAATAAAAAATTAATAATAATGCTTTCCAAGTTTAAAATATTATTTTAAAACATAAGAAAATAATATGAATGATTAAATTTTATAACGCATGGATTGCTAAATTTCTTTATAAGACACAAAGTACCCTTTTTTCGTAATTGCATCAAATGTTTTTTCTAAAAAAAAAATTACATTTAAAGGCCCCGCAATTTAATTTTGAAATAACGATTCGAAAACAAATTTGAAACATGATGATTTTATAAATGAAATACTTTATTTTATCCACGTTTTAAAATTCTTATAAATGTTACAAAAGATAGCATAAAATATTTAGAATAATTGCGAATAAGTTGTGTTTCTATATTTATAAATATGTAGTAAAAATTATAAACGTTTGGATCAACTGAATTTACTATGAAGGCTTTTTGCCAACCAACTTAAACATTAAAATTATGTAATTATTAACAACTATATAACACCCGTGAATGATTAATACTTAAAATATAAATAATAAGCTCATATCAACAATCGTTTTAGATATTTTTATACTTAAAAGTATTTTTAATGTGTAAAGTAAAATAATATAATTTTTTTTGTGTCAATGTTAAATGTTTAAAATGTAAGCGTTAGTAGTTTGTAGTAGCTTTGTTACAGGGTAACAATTACAATATAATACCATGATTTTTTATTGTATGACAATTTTGAAGGTCGGCTCTAGCCCATGCAGCGGCCGGGAACAATTAAATCTGTGGCGCCGAAAAACAATAATGTCAAACGACAAAAACACGCATCGATATTTCGATAAATGTATCGATTACTTTTTAACCATTTGTATATCGATACTTTGTGCCATTGGAAGCGTTTCTTGGCGCCCTGGCACACCGATCTCCCTGTACTCTAGGTAACGCCACCCTTGTTGGAACGTATACGGTTCTGAAGGCAGGCATAGCGAAAACTGAAAGCAAATGACGGTATGAAATGTCCTAAAACTACTTTTAAAATACTCTATAATCTGAGTGTGAGTTAACATATGACAAGGCGAAAACTTTTCTGTAAATTAGCGCAAAATCTATAATGCGTTTTTGAGCAACTTCTATATTTAGGTACGTAAAACAGCATTCAGGCTACATAAAGTGGACTTCAATAAGCGTGATATATGTACTTTTAAAGCTTTCCAGTCAACAATTAAGAATTTGGTAGAGATGCTAAAAACAAACTTCATTCTACGGATACATGTATAATTCTCAGTTTACAATTAAAACTTTTAAAAATTATCATAGTCAGAAATGCTTTCCCAATTATATTTAGAGTGATCTTAAAATGAAGTCAGATCATGACAAAATGTGTAAAAGTAATAGATACGCCCAGTCTCTAGATTAAGGTCGTCATTTTGAAGTTAGGTAGGTTAGGGTTATTCTTTTTTTTTTTTTGTAACGAAATTCTACTGATAAACGGTCAAATTTTGGCTTAGATCCGACGGCCCTTAATCTAAAGTCTTACTATAGATACTGAACCTTATCATTTAGTTCACACAAAAATTTATATACTAACTTATCAATTACCAATTATGTCACATGTCAGAAAAACAACGATTTATTAAATCAAGTAGAAACTTGAAATGCCGAGTAGTAATACAACTTCATGACGCTAGGAAAAATTAATTCTAAAAATTTCTAACCGAAGCTTGCGTAAACCTACTTAAAACTTAAAAATACATTTTAAGATTACACTTTACCTCTAACACTACTGATATTTACCGGTTGATAATGGTCTGATTTAAATAATTAAAACTGGTGACTATTGTTTACGCTTTTCATAAATAATGTCATTATGTGAAATTACTAAAATACATTATATGTTATTTTTCATAATCAGGGCCAGTTTTAGGGAGGGGGGTGGGGTAACCCCCCGGCACACACCCCCGGGTCTCCACAAAAGAGGGGCCCCACCATAGACTTCGGAAAAAATTCAAATTCAGAGTAGCAAATACTAGTGAATACTATTTATTAATATTCTAGTAGTAAAAAGTAGTAAACAACTTTATATTTTATATTTTTTTACTCTTTTCACCATTTAAAAAAAATTGTTTATTTTATTTGGAAAATAATTTGGGGCCAGGGGGCCTCCATTCCTTTATTGCCCCGAGGCCTCCAGTGCTCTAAATCCAGCTCTGTTCATATATTAAATCGTTCTTTTCTCTCTCCGAAATTAATTAGATCTTGTTGTAATCAATTGAATGTATAACGATCATTGCATGAATTATATATATATAAATTATATAGACACTACATTGTAGACAATATGTAAATATGTAATAAAATTATCATGTATGTTTGGGAGTTTTATTTACAATTCAATTATATTATTTATCAAATGTATAGTTTATCAAATTCCGCAATAAAACATTACTTAAATAATTTAACAGAGAAAGAACTAAAATAAAAACAAGTATATCCGTTTTTAACTAAATTCATTTATTTCTTACATTATTTACACATAAATTGTAACAATGAAGAAAATATCACTTACATTTTATAATGAAATTGTAATTATAATATAATTACACAAATTTAAGGAGCTGACGAAAAAAATGGTGTTTTTAAACATTGATAGTATCGTCTATAGGAAGGATGCCCAGCCCCGCAAGGCACAAATGTCCCGCACAATCAAGTTCTGTACACACCAACCAAATTGCATTACAGTTCTTAAATAGTTTTGGTTCAAGATATGTGAAAAGATTTTCTCAGACCTTAATTATATAAAACATAAATACCGCACACAATGAACTGAGTAACATACTAGTGATTCCTTGTTACTGTATTGGAAACTTATTGTTTCATCTGCAACTAGATTTATAAATTTCATATTAATATTTGTCAGCTTTTTATACTTAATATACATAATAGTTTTGTCTAATCTCCTGAGACCTCTGAATCCTCACTACCATCTGTTTCACTTGCCGAATCGGTTTCATCTTCAGAATCGGAACCGAACCAGTCGGGCAATGTTGGCTGTTCGATGATTGTCTTCCACTCGTTTAGTTTGTGTAAATCTGTAAGTAAAATTATAGATTAAAAAAGCATAGAAGAGTTATGTAATTATATTTATTTATTTTTAAAAATCTATAATAGTCAGTTTATGACACATTTGTTTTTAGACAAGTTTGCCTGGTACTGAAACACTAAAAGAATTTTCCGCTTAGGTGCAGTCGTTTCAAAATTTATACGCGTACACATTTTGACATTTCATTTTTACATATATAGATTTGTGGCGTACAAAACATAAATATTTGGAAAAATCCAAAAAGTGCAAGCCACGCATTCCTTTAAAAGTATTGTTTGCAGCTTATACTTAGCAGCACCCTCTAGTAGCTTGTTTAGGAACTAATGATCCACTATGCAATGATTATAAGTTGATTAGATGATTTGGTTCTAGCAGAAAAACACAGATAGCTGGTTCATTCATAACGAATGAACACGAAATTACCCGTTCAAAAATCTGGAGCAGCCCAACTGGGGACGTATTTCGAGCTTATCAGGTACGGCATGTGAGCCGTACGTTTGTTTGCCAACTTAGCTGTATATAAAAAAAGGTGCACTGACCGAGCGAGTACATATCGCCCAGGTAGAACTGCTTGTCGTCTCGCTCCAGCACGCCGCCGTACACGTAGAGCTGCGAGCGCTGCGCCGCCAGCGCGGCCGACATGCGCCCGAACGGGCCCGCGCCACGCCCCGGCCGGCCCCCCGCCCCGCCCACCGCGCCCGGGGCCGGCTGTGCCCCGGGGGGCGGGGCCGGCTGTGCCCCGGGGGGCGGGGCCTTCGTGCTCAGCCGCATGCTGAACACCTCGTCCGTCACCACTGCGGAGATTGTACGTTGTTATAATTTTTGAAGTATAACTTCTTTAGACATGCTTGACTTGGGGAATAAACTGGTAAATGCGTTAAGAAAAGTGTGATCGGCGAACGGAAGTTGAAAGGGAGCTATAAGTTGGTGAAGATAGTTCCTATCTTGTATTTGTGTGAGAGTTACATGTCGTAAGTTTTGCTTCAGTCGCGTGGTCTAAAGCACACTCGTTTTTTAACATTAAAATTAGACCGGATTATACTAGTTAAAACTCTCTCTGACTGAAGAAAAACTAAGACACGGTATTCCTAAACTCCAATACATGCGGAGATCAAACCCGACCACCATCACAACAGCCATAAGCCAGTGCTGTGACAGTGAATGTGACAGTGCAAATGCATCGTCGGCTTGCTTTAGTAGCAGCTCACCATCAGGTAGACTTATTGCTTACATGTCATCATAATAGTGTAAAAAACCAGTAGCCACCTGTAATTTCTTCCTTTTCAGTCTGCTCCGTCTGTTCCGTCGCCTGTTGAATGGTTTTCTCGTTCGTTTCAGTCGACGCGTTCCGTAGGAGAACGGGATGCCAGCGACACGTCTCTAAGTCTAACACTTTCAACTCATCGCTCATCTCTCCCCGTAATTCTTCTTCCGTCTCTTCGATATCCTGGTAATAAATTAAAGTTCATGTTCAAATGTTTAAACTAACGATTTTTTCTTATTTTTCTATTATACAAATTTTAGCGCCTATACGCCTAGCGCGCGTCATGCCCATTCCGCCCGCGCTCCCCCCCCCCACACAACACAGACGGACAGACGCACAGACGCACACACGCACATACGAACACACGACCCCCTCGAATACGTACGGCCGCGCGCTCCAGGCAGGCGCGGTGGCCTGTCCCGCGTGCGCGGCGCCACCGCCCAGCACGCGCCACGCCCAACCCGCCCCACACTCACACACAGCCACATACACACAACCCCCCTCCCCCCCGTCACTCACCGCGACCCCCCCGAACACGTACGCCCGCGCGCTGCAGACAGGCGCGGCGGCGGCCTGTCCCGCGCGAGCGGCCCCCGCTCCCAGCGTGCGCCATGTCCAGCCCGTCCCGCGCGCGCTCAGCCGGAACATGTCCGGGTGCGTCACTGCGCGCTCCGAGCGACCTTCGCGGACACGAGAGAAACCGCCGTAGATTATTAACTGAAAACAAAGAAAAAAGAAGTTATATTTAGAGCCACCCAAAATGAGAGATTAAGATCATTATGTCCATTGAAGAACTTTTGACTTGCTCTTTAAAAAAGTTTTAGACAGTACGAAATTGGGTAACCAGCAGTGATACAATCGAGATGAATTGATTGATTGAAAAACTCGTAAATATTCCAAAGCTGAGCATCTGCGTCAAAAGAATATTACATTACAGTAAATGACTTACTGAATCATTCCCAGCGGGGAGCATCACACAAGCAGATCTAGGTGTAGGCCCTCGGCCACTCGGCGTCAGTTTGCTCCATTCTCTTGTGTCCAGACAGAATGTATACAAGTCGTCAAAGTATTTGCATTCTCTACCGTCGTCACAGTAACCTCCGAACACAAACAACTTTCTACCCAGCAACACCATGCGGTGTCCTGATCTCGGTGACGGGCCATTTGGTGCAATCACCTGAGTTTAAAAAAAGAAATATTATTCGATTAAATATTGACTTTTATTTTATTTTTCGTTAAATAAATTGCTTAAATTGCTTTATTATTGACAAAATTTCATTTGTGTCATAAATCACATAATCAAAAAAATATTAAAAAAATCATCATAATTTAAGTCAGAATCTTACGAATAAAAATCCAAGACTATGATAATCAGAGACAATTTTTTTTGTTTAAAATCATAATGAATTCTAACCTTTTCCCACTTTTTTTCGGTTAGAGAAAACCTCCACAAGTCCTTGTAATGATAAAACTGTGTCTCGGTGGGGCTTGTGAATTCTCCACCAAACACCCACAGCTCACCTCTGTTGAATAGAAATAATTTGCTCTTATTCTTACAGTATATACATATGTACTTCATATCAAAGGTAATTATGATACTTTTTGTAGTCAACTGTTTGATATTGAAAGAGAATACAGTAACTCTCTCTAAATATCTCCTTTGCCCTAAGGTTGCCTAGAAGAGATTGCTTTTAAGCAATAAGGACGCCTTTTGTACATTTTTTTTCTACAAATTATTGTTAATGTTGCTTGTTTATTTTATTTGTTTGGTGTACAATAAAGTGTAAATAAGTTTCAATTGTATATGTGTTTTTAAGTGCAATAACATACAAAATATTAATACAATGGCAGTTGGCAAGAGCGAACTTATTTTTATTTACAACTGACTCTACCCATTACATCTGGCCGGGTCTTACTCATTACAGGAACACAACACTAAGCTAGGCTTTAGATTAAGAACCGTATTTTGAAGTTAGATAGGTTAGGTTTTTTTTTTTTTTTTGCAACCAAATTATGTCGATAAACAGTCTAATTTGGTAGTTAGATAGGTTAGGGTTTTTATTGTAACGAATTTATGCCGATAAACGGTCAAATTTTGAGCTTAGATAATTCGACGGTTCTTAATCTAAAGCCTTACCCAACACTACTTGAGAGAAGTATTATTTAGCTGTGATCGTTTGTACGGTTAAGGTACTTACAGATAGGCTGCTGCAGATTTTGAACAGGACATATCTTGCTGTGACTTACCTCAATCCAACTCTGTTGTTTCAGTATAATTATGTTGTTATTGACTTACTTGTTAGCTGGGGTGGCAACGGCTTGGTGAGCACTTCTGGGTGGAGGAGCCCCAGGTGCTTTCACTTGTTTCCAAGTACCATTGGCAGCGTTGTAGAAGAGTAAGTCATTGTATACTTCTGTCTGTAAAATAATTAAATTCATAAATGTAAGATGTCATTTTTCTATATATTATTTATTAATACAGCCTGTAATATCCTACTGCTGTGCATAGGCCTCTTTCTCCATATATGGGAAGGGTTGATTAATCCACACAATTTAATCTCTACTATGAGTAACAATTGATATTAGGTGTTTATGATCACAATCGGGACCGACAACTTAACAAGGCATGGCGGGGAGAGCAACAAGTACATACATATAAATCAGAAAAAATGTTGTACTAATACAAATGTCTATCGTGAGCAAGAATAGAACTACCAACATCATAATATGTCTGTCTAATATATGACAATTCACAAAATAATTTTGGATGGAGATAGATTTATGTATAAAAATTTTTTTTTTTTTTTTGAGATAAAATGACCCAAACAAAAGTCTAGAATTATATTTATTAAATCATTATAATTATATAGAATTATTAAATCATAATAAATACATTTCTATCGCTTATGTAATATGCTATAATAGTGGAAAATATAAATTACCTGTTTTCCATTATGAAACTCCCCTCCAAACAAGATCAGTTCATTATTAGTGGGGTGAGGAGTCAGAGAGGCATACGCCCTTGCTGTTGGTGGATTGGGCAGTACTTTTTCTGCCGCTGCTGTTCGTTTAGCCTCTTCTCTCTCAATTTCTGCTATAACTTTGGCTATATCTTCCTGCAAATATTAATTAATCAGTATATAAAATAGTCAACACGCTGGGTAGACGGGTTGGTGACCGCAGGGCTAGCTTTGTCGCACCGAAGACGCTGCTGCCCGCCTTCGGTCTGTGTATTTCAAAGCCAGCAGTTGAATATGCCATCGATCGACTTTTTAAGTTCCAAGGTAGTAGTGGAACTGTGCTATCCCTTAGTCGCCTCTTACGACACCCACGGGAAGAGAGGGGGTGGCTATATACTTTGCTGCCATAACCACACAGCCACAAATACGGAAAATGTGTACTTCTAAGTATTTATTTATTAATTTATAACAGGGGTTCCCAGACTTATTTTGTCTACTTTACACTTTTAGAATAAATTATTTTATAGTGCCCCCCCTTTTTTCAAGTATTTTTTATTCAAAATAAAACAAATATAATCGATTCTAATTTAAAAACTAATGTTAAGGATGATTTTAATCCCAAGCCTCTACACAATGCCACCAATTTTTTCTGGGTCTCTTACCACCCCTTACCCTTTATGCCTACAGCGCCCACAAGGGGGCGTTATCACCCACTTTGGGAAAGGCTGATTTACAACAATTAACTAAAATTTATTATCTTTACTCTATAGTACACCATAAATACATAATTAAAATAGTTTTAAAATAGTTACATACTGTGTAGTGCTTAAATTCCGAATTATTGTATCAATACAGACAAACATGATTGTAAAGTTGGGTAGTATTAAAGATGGGGTAGTTTCACATTTTGCTTAACTAATTCTTATCAATAACAAGCCACATTCACCAATCAAAACAACACTGTTATTGTGTATAATTCAAAAATTTTATTGCCATCCTGATATAAACCCGCTTTTTTATACTCCTGCTTCAGCCTGTAATATCCCACTACTAGACATAGGCCTCTTTCCCCATGTAGGAGAAAGATCAGAGCTTAATCCACCACGCTGCTACAATACGGGTTGGCGGATATATTCCCTACTATCAGTAACAATCGCTATCAGGTGTACATGAAAACTACCGGGACCGACGGCTTAACATGCTTTCCGAGGCACGGTGGGGAGACCCACAAGGACTGCACAAACACCCAGACCACGGCAAACACCTGTATGGCCAATACAAATGTTTGTCATGTGCAGGGATCGAACCCGCAACCCCCAGCGCAACAGGTACAATCCATGGCTGTGACTGTTGCGCCAACGCGGCGTCACATTATACTTTGTTACTGTGTGTACTTTATACATACAAACTTGGTATAAAAAATTGTAGAGATAATCTTCCACATGTGCATTAGAATTATAACACAATAATCAAAGAGACTATAGTAATTATTTAATTAAAATTAATTTTTAATTCTGTTCAATATTATTATCTTGAGTATTTGTGATAGTGCTAAATGAATAATTTGTAACATCTAATGCTTATTAAGTACTCAAAATCAAAATCAAAATCAAAAATAGCTTTATTCAAATAAGCTCCAAGAGCACTTTTGAATCGTCATTTTACAAATTAAAACTTTAAAAATAAATTATTATTTTTGTAAAATTGAAGCTACCACCGATTCGGAATGTAGATTCTGCAGAGAAGAATCGGCAAGAAACTCCGCAGTTACTCTTTTGAAAATAATATATAAACTGTGTTTTAGTACAAAATTAGAAACATGTTGCATGAAATGCAGCATCACTAAGTCCTCCACACATCTTTATCAACTATGTAATCCTGCACCGAGTAATAAGCTTTACCTATTAATTTTTTTTTTAATAAAAACTTTAAATTTATGTTGAGACAATTCCAAAATCGTTTGTGGTATTTTATTATACATGCGAATACCATGACCCAGAAAAGAAACGTTTGCTTTGCGCAGTCGGAAACTTGGAGCGCGATAACTGCGATTATTACTATTTATTTCAAAACAATGATCAATGCATCACTTTTACTTATTTTATCTTCTATTTCTATTAACTTTGTTAAATTGTGACGACATGTTATGTATGTATGTATGTATGTATATATGTATGTATGTATGTATGTATGTATGTATATATGTATATGTGTTTGCATGTAAGTACGTATGCTTTGTATGTATGTAGATATTTTATGTATATATGCCTATGTATGAAGTATTTTTTTTTTCTATATTTTTTGAGTAGGGAACGAAAATGCATCATGTTTGCATGCATAATGTTGAATTTACAAATTATACAGATAATTGCGCTGCTACCTTTTCAATGCATATTATCCTATATCTAAAGGTTGTCTGGAAGAGATCGCTACTAAGCGATAAGACCGCCTTTGTACATTACTATCTCTATGTGTAAATAACTGTTTTATGTAATGTTTTTTTTTTCCGAGTGGTGTGCAATAAAGTATATTCTATCTATCTATCTATCTAACAATGAATATTTTGGTGGATATACATAATATTGTTATAAATATACTGCGACGCGATCGTTAATATATCCAACTTTTGGAAAACATCCCGTAGGGAGACTCGAGCTCCAAGATCGTAAATGCCGCGAATAGCCCTTTTTTGCAAGATAAATATAGTCTCAATATCTGCAGCATTACCCCACAGTAACAGGCTGTAAGACATAACACTAAGGAAATAGCTAAAATATATTAAGCGTGCAGTTGCAACGTCGGTCAGTTGTCGTACTTTTCTAACTGTGAATGCCGCGGAGCTGAGTCTACCATTCAAGGATAACAAATGGGAATTCCACTGAAGTTTTGAGTCCAAATGTATCCCTAAGAAAACTGTAGTATCATTGATAATAAGCCTCTCGTTGTTTATTATAAAATTATAATTTGGATGCTTAACATTAGGTAACGAAAACACAACGCACTTGGTTCTTTTGGTGTTCAAAACCAAGTTGTTTATTTTAAACCAATTTTGAATTCGCGGCGAAGATGCGTTCACGTCATCATAGTTTACTTTTTTCCTATCAACTTTAAATATTAGAGAAGTGTCATCTGCAAATAGCACTATATCACAAATATATTTAACATAAAATGGCAGATCATTTATATATATTAAAAAAAGAAATGGACCCAGAATCGACCCCTGTGGACCGCCCATTTTTAGCACAGATCCAGAAGACTTCGTTCCGTTTATTGATACGTGTTGAATTCTATTAGATAGATATGAAGCAATTAGATTAAGAGCTTTACCATTAACATCCAGGCTATCGAATGCCTTTGATAGGTCACAAAATATACCAATAGCATTTTGTGATCTCTCCCAAGCGTCATATATATGTTTGAGAAGTGCCACATCAGCATCTGTAGTAGAGCGACCTCTAGTAAAACCATATTGTTCACTGTGAAAAATTCCATTAACTTTTAAATGGAAAAGAAGTTGATTTAGCATAATTTTTTCAAATGTTTTACTTAAGGACGGTAGGATTGAAATGGGTCTATAATTACAGGGATCACTTCGATTTCCCTTTTTAAAAAGTGGTAAATCTTTACTACATTTTAGCAAATCTGGAAAAGACCCCACTTTAATAGCATTGTTAAAAATTAAAGCTAAGTACGGGGCGAGGTCATCAATGATAGAACTAATTAATTAAACTGAAATGCCCCACAGATCATTTGTTTTTTTAATATTAAGACTCTTAAAAGCTTTTAGAATATCTAAAGAATCAACCTGCGAGAATGAAAAATCAAAATTACATTTGCTTACGTTATTTTTAAGAAGTTGGGTAGAATCAGTTGAAGATGAATTCAGTCGAGAAGTTAAGTCAATGGGTATTTTATCGAAAAAGGCTTCAAATACGTTAGCCAACATGTCACCCGAGCTTACAACAGCACCATTTATATTTAATTCGATTGGTATAGTTTGCTTGTTACGTTTCCCACAGATACTATTAATTATATTCCATGTGCATTTAATTTTATCATCAGAATTAATAATTTTATCTTTGATATATTTTGATTTAGTAGCCATACAAACAGCTTTAAAAGTTTTAGAATATTCTTTTACATAATTCAAAAATCTAGTCTCCTGCTTCCATTGCTTCATACTGTACAGTTCGTACAACCTATTTCTACTCTTATAGATACCTTGAGAGGCACATTCACTAAATTTTAAGTTTACATTTACATCGTAAGTTTTAAGTTTAAAAATGTTATAGAATTCATCTAAAATTAATTTGAAAACTGAATTATAGATTACATCTGGATCTTGTGCCATCATATCTACTTTACATATTTTTTGCACTACAATATCCCTAAAACTGTTCGTTCTCTTTACCGTTATTGGTGTACATGTAATTCTTCGAGAATTTATGTTAATTTTCTCATTAAGAGAGAATTTTTGACCGCAGTGATCGGAAGTTAAAACAGTTATAACAGATTTATTGTGAATTTCAAAAATGTTATCTATACTAGTTTAAATTAGCATTTTTTATATCAATAGAGATATTATTTTAATTAGAATTTGTTTTACAATTATTATAATTAAATAAATTTAAATACTGTTATAATTAATCACATGTGTTTATGTCAAAAGTTGAATGTTACAGACTTTTGTATTGATGTGTTTTATATGGTACTAATAGTACCTATTACATAATGTAGTATGCTTATAGACATCTTAATATAGTAATAATTTAACTAACTTAAAACCAAAAAGCACACAACACAAAACTACTGGATTTTTTGCTGTGCTTTAAGTATGTTCATCACAATAATAACGAAAAAAAAAAATTAGGGTAAAGCTTTAGATTAGGTAAAACCGAATTTCGGGACCGATTGACCGATTCGGGATAAATTGGAAATAAACTCGGTAATTACTAACCTCTCCCAAATTAGCGAGTTCCTTTTTAAGTTTATTTGCAAGTTTCTTCTCCGTTTTTGCAGCGGTTTTAACTGCGCCGCTCACTTTATTCTTATTTTTCTTCTTACCCATTGTGTTATATTGTATAATATACGGCAAAACTAAATTGTTTTTCTGTCTAACGATAAGTCATCAACACGTGCAAAGAGTATATAAAGGTAAACATGTGTTTGTTGTTGTTGTTTTTTTTTTTCATTTGGTCACCTACCCCACCCCAGCCCGCAAAATAATGATATTTGTAATAAAAAAAATACTAATTGATAGATTTTGAATTGCTCAATTCAACTACGTTGTCCTTTTAAATTGCTCACCTCAAATTATTTAATTAAAAATCAAAATTTAAAAAAAAAATCAAATATTTTCAAACTCCTATATCTTTCGATGTATACAATATTTTAAATTGCTCAAAGTGTTAAAAAACTGCTCAAGTTGCATTTATAATTGCTCAAGTATAGTTTGGAACAGATCCACTTCCCTTAATTTTTAAATAAATATAAATAGTTTGCACAAATAAAATATTGATATTTGTAAAAAAAAATACTAATCGATACATTTTCAATAGCTCAATTCGACTACGTTGTCCTTTTAAATTGCTCACCTCAAATTATTTAATTATAAATTAAAAAAGTCGTTGAAAAATATTCTTTTATCAATATTTTCAAACTCCTATATCTTTTGATGTATACAATATTTTAAATTGCTCAACGTGTTAAAACCCTGCTGAAGTTGCATTTATAATTGCTCAAATACAGTTTTGAACAAATCCGCTTTCCTTAATTTTTAAATAAATATAAATAGTTTGAACAAATTTATCGTTTATATCATAAGACAGGTGTATATACACTGCGCGTGCGCATAGACAATGATGGGAAGCCAAAAAATTGCGGATATTCGTAATAAAAAAGATACTAATCGATAGATTTTCAATAGCTCAATTCAACTACGTTATCCTTTTAAATTGCTCACCTCAAATTATTTAATTATAAATCAAAAAAGTCGTTGAAAAAATTCATTTATCAATATTTTCAAACTCCTATATCTTTTGATGTATACAATATTTTAAATTGCTCAACGTGTTAAAACCCTGCTGAAGTTGCATTTATAATTGCTCAAGTACAGATTTGAACAACTCCGCTTTCCTTAATTTTTAAATAAATATAAATAATTTGAACAAATTTATCGTTTATATCATAAGACAGGTGTATATACACTGCGCGTGCGCATAGACAATGATGGGAAGCCAAAAAATTGCGGATATTCGTAATAAAAAAGATACTAATCGATAGATTTTCAATAGCTCAATTCAACTACGTTGGCCTTTTAAATTGCTCACTTCAAATTATTAAATTAAAAATCAAAAAAGTCGTTGAAAAAAAATCATTTATCAATATTTTCAAACTCCTATATCTTTTGATGTATACAATGTTTTAAATTGCTCAACGTGTTAAAACCCTGCTGAAGTTGCATTTATAATTGCTCAAATACAGTTTTGAACAACTCCGCTTTCCTTAATTTTTAAATAAATATAAATAGTTTGAACAAATTTATCGTTTATATCATAAGACAGGTGTATATACACTGCGCGTGCGCATAGACAATGATGGGAAGCCAAAAAATTGCGGATATTCGTAATAAAAAAGATACTAATCGATAGATTTTCAATAGCTCAATTCAACTACGTTATCCTTTTAAATTGCTCACCTCAAATTATTTAATTATAAATCAAAAAAGTCGTTGAAAAAATTCATTTATCAATATTTTCAAACTCCTATATCTTTTGATGTATACAATATTTTAAATTGCTCAACGTGTTAAAACCCTGCTGAAGTTGCATTTATAATTGCTCAAGTACAGATTTGAATAACTCCGCTTTCCTTAATTTTTAAATAAATATAAATAATTTGAACAAATCGTTTATATCATAAGACAGGTGTATATACACTGCGCGTGCGCATAGACAATGATGGGAAGCCAAAAAATTGCGGATATTCGTAATAAAAAAGATACTAATCGATAGATTTTCAATAGCTCAATTCAACTACGTTATCCTTTTAAATTGCTCACCTCAAATTATTTAATTATAAATCAAAAAAGTCGTTGAAAAAATTCGTTTATCAATATTTTCAAACTCCTATATCTTTTGATGTATACAATGTTTTAAATTGCTCAACGTGTTAAAACCCTGCTGAAGTTGCATTTATAATTGCTCAAATACAGTTTTGAACAACTCCGCTTTCCTTAATTTTTAAATAAATATAAATAGTTTGAACAAATTTATCGTTTATATCATAAGACAGGTGTATATACGCTGCGCGTGCGCATAGACAATGATGGGAAGCCAAAAAATTACCTACCCCACCCCAGCCTGCAAAATAATGATATTTGTAACGAAAAAAAATACTAATTGATAGATTTTGAATTGCTCAATTCAACTATGTTGTCCTTTTAAATTGCTCACCTCAAATAATATAATTAAAAATCAAAATTAAAAAAAAATCAAATATTTTCAAACTCCTATATCTTTCGATGTATACAATATTTTAAATTGCTCAAAGTGTTAAAAAACTGCTCAAGTTGCATTTATAATTGCTCAAGTATAGTTTGGAACAGATCCACTTCCCTTAATTTTTAAATAAATATAAATAGTTTGAACAAATAAAATATTGATATTTGTAAAAAAAAAAAAATATTAATCGATACATTTTCAATAGCTAAATTCGACTACGTTGTCCTTTTAAATTGCTCACCTCAAATTATTTAATTATAAATTAAAAAAGTCGTTGAAAAATATTCTTTTATCAATATTTTCAAACTCCTATATCTTTTGATGTATACAATATTTTAAATTGCTCAACGTGTTAAAACCCTGCTCAAGTTGCATTTATAATTGCTCAAGTACAGATTTGAACAGCTCCACTTTCCTTAATTTTTAAATATATATAAATTGTTTGAACAAATAAAATAATGATATTTGTATAAAAAAATACTAATCGATACATTTTCAATAGCTCAATTCAACTACGTTATCCTTTTAAATTGCTCACCTCAAATTATTTAATTATAAATCAAAAAAGTCGTTGAAAAATATTCTTTTATCAATATTTTCAAACTCCTATATCTTTTGATGTATACAATATTTTAAATTGCTCAACGTGTTAAAGAACTGCTCAAGTTGCATTTATAATTGCTCAAGTACAGATTTGAACAGCTCCACTTTCCTTAATTTTTAAATATATATAAATTGTTTGAACAAATAAAATAATGATATTTGTATAAAAAAATACTAATCGATACATTTTCAATAGCTCAATTCAACTACGTTATCCTTTTAAATTGCTCACCTCAAATTATTTAATTATAAATCAAAAAACTCGTTGAAAAATATTCTTTTATCAATATTTTCAAACTCCTATATCTTTTGATGTATACAATATTTTAAATTGCTCAACGTGTTAAAGAACTGCTCAAGTTGCATTTATAATTGCTCAAGTACAGTTTGGAACAGCTCCACTTTCCTTAATTTTTAAATAAATATAAATAGTTTGAACAAATTTAACGTTTATATCATAAGACAGATAAACGCTGCGCGTGCGCATAGACAATGATGCGAAGCAAAAAAAAATACGGATATTCGTAATAAAAAAGATACTAATCGAAAGATTTTCAATAGCTCAATTCAAATACGTTGTCCTTTTAAATTGCTCACCTCAAATTATATAATTAAAAATCATTTTTTTTTATACATCAAAAGATATAGGAGTTTGAAAATATTGATAAAAGAATATTTTTCAACGACTTTTTTGATTTGTAATTAAATAATTTGAGGTGAGCAATTTAAAAGGACAACGTAGTTGAATTGAGCTATTGAAAATCTATCGATTAGTATCTTTTTTATTACGAATATCCGCAATTTTTTGGCTTCGCATCATTGTCTATGCGCACGCGCAGCATACACCTGTCTTATAATATAAACGTTAAATTTGTTCAAACTATTTACATTTATTTAAAAATTAAGGAAAGTGGAGCTGTTGCAAACTGTACTTGAGCAATTATAAATGCAATTTGAGCAGTTCTGTAACACCTTGAGCAATTAAAAATATTGTATACATCAAAAGATATAGGAGTTTGAAAATATTGATAAAAGAATATTTTTCAACGACTTTTTTGATTTATAATTAAATAATTTGAGGTGAGCAATTTAAAAGGATAACGTAGTTGAATTGAGCTATTGACAATCGAACGATTAGCATCTTTTTATTACGAATATCCGCAATTTTTTTGGCTTCCCATCATTGTTTATGCGCATCTGCAGCGCTCACTTTATCGATATAAACGTTAAATTTGTTCCAACTTTATATATTTATTTAAAAATTAAGGAAAGTGGAGCTGTTCAAATCTGTACTTGAGCAATTATAAATGCAACTTGAGCAGGGTTTTAACACGTTGAGCAATTTAAAATATTGTATACATCAAAAGATATAGGAGTTTGAAAATATTGATAAAAGAATATTTTTCAACGACTTTTTTAATTTATAATTAAATAATTTGAGGTGAGCAATTTAAAAGGACAACGTAGTCGAATTGAGCTATTGAAAATGTATCGATTAATATTTTTTTTTTTTACAAATATCAATATTTTATTTGTTCAAACTATTTATATTTATTTAAAAATTAAGGGAAGTGGATCTGTTCCAAACTATACTTGAGCAATTATAAATGCAACTTGAGCAGTTTTTTAACTCTTTGAGCAATTTAAAATATTGTATACATCGAAAGATATAGGAGTTTGAAAATATTTGATTTTTTTTTTAATTTTGATTTTTAATTATATAATTTGAGGTGAGCAATTTAAAAGGACAACATAGTTGAATTGAGCAATTCAAAATCTATCAATTAGTTTTTTTTTTGTTACAAATATCATTATTTTGCAGGCTGGGGTGGGGTAGGTCAAAAAATTGCGGATATTCGTAATAAAAAAGATACTAATCGATAGATTTTCAATAGCTCAATTCAACTACGTTATCCTTTTAAATTGCTCACCTCAAATTATTTAATTATAAATCAAAAAAGTCGTTGAAAAAATTCATTTATCAATATTTTCAAACTCCTATATCTTTTGATGTATACAATATTTTAAATTGTTCAACGTGTTAAAACCCTGCTGAAGCTGCATTTATAATTGCTCAAGTACAGATTTGAACAACTCCGCTTTCCTTAATTTTTAAATAAATATATAAAGTTGGAACAAATTTAACGTTTATATCGATAAAGTGAGCGCTGCAGATGCGCATAGACAATGATGGGGAGCCAAAAAAATTGCGGATATTCGTAATAAAAAGGTGCTAATCGTTCGATTTTCAATAGCTCAATTCAACTACGTTGGCCTTTTAAATTGCTCACTTCAAATTATTTAATTAAAAATCAAAAAAGTCGTTGAAAAAAAATCATTTATCAATATTTTCAAACTCCTATATCTTTTGATGTATACAATGTTTTAAATTGCTCAACGTGTTAAAACCCTGCTGAAGTTGCATTTATAATTGCTCAAATACAGTTTTGAACAACTCCGCTTTCCTTAATTTTTAAATAAATATAAATAGTTTGAACAAATTTATCGTTTATATCATAAGACAGGTGTATATACGCTGCGCGTGCGCATAGACAATGATGGGAAGCCAAAAAATTGCGGATATTCGTAATAAAAAAGATACTAATCGATAGATTTTCAATAGCTCAATTCAACTACGTTGTCCTTTTAAATTGTTCACCTTAATCTATTTAATAGAAGCAACCGGCAATTGAGGATAACAGTGGAAAGTAATGTTACTTTAACAATGTATGTGAATCCTGATAACTAATAAAAGTAGGTAATTATTTTAATTATACGAGGAAAGTATGAAATCTGCCTGCCAAAAAAGTGGGGCTGTTCAAATCTGTACTTGAGCAATTATAAATGCAACTTCAGCAGGGTTTTAACACGTTGAGCAATTTAAAATATTGTATACATCAAAAGATATAGGAGTTTGAAAATATTGATAAATAAATTTTTTTCAACGACTTTTTTGATTTTTAATTAAATAATTTGAAGTGAGCAATTTAAAAGGCCAACGTAGTTGAATTGAGCTATTGAAAATCGAACGATTAGCATCTTTTTATTACGAATATCCGCAATTTTTTTGGCTCCCCATCATTGTCTATGCGCATCTGCAGCGCTCACTTTATCGATATAAACGTTAAATTTGTTCCAACTTTATATATTTATTTAAAAATTAAGGAAAGCGGAGCTGTTCAAATCTGTACTTGAGCAATTATAAATGCAACTTCAGCAGGGTTTTAGCACGTTGAGCAATTTAAAATATTGTATACATCAAAAGATACAGGAGTTTGAAAATTTTGATAAATGAATATTTTTCAACGACTCTTTTAATTTATAATTAAATAATTTGAGGTGAGCAATTTAAAAGGACAACGTTGTCGAATTGAGCTATTGAAAATGTATCGATTAGTATTTTTTTTTTTTTTTACAAATATCAATATTTTATTTGTGCAAACTATTTATATTTATTTAAAAACTAGCTGTGCCCGCGGCTTCGCCCGCGTTGAAATTAGTGTATCACAAAGTTTTGCCAGCAAACTTCCAGTGAAACTCTCATCAAAATCGGCTTAGCCGTTCCGTAAACCTTCCTCTTACCAATGGTGGAGTCCTCTCTACAATGTTGAAACCGTATGAAAATCCGTTCAGTAAATTTTGAGCGAATCGATCACATACGCTTTTGGGGACTTATAATACACTAACTGTTGCCCGCGATTACGTCCTCGTGGTTATGAAGATATGTATTACTATTAAGATGTTTAACGCAAATTATTATTTTATTTCAGTCACTTGAAATGCTTATCAAACTGAGTAACTTTTTAAAAGGCACAGTTTAGTATAATTTAATAGTTATTTTTATAAAACCTCTCACCACATCGCACCTCATACACCACATTTTTGGTTTTATTTTCAGGCTGTATATGTTTCAACCCCCCTTAGCGATCGAATATCGTAAAATCCGTTCTTAGCGGACTACGTCTGCTAACTATAATCTACATCCCTGCTAAACTTTATCTTTGTCCAATCTGGATGGATAGACCATCCAGCGGTTTTTGAATTCTCGTGATGAGTGAGTCACTGACCTTCCTCTTTTATATATATAGATTACGATGCATTGTTTGGACACCTCCTCACTCCTTTTTTACTCCAAAAGAGAGTTGATTTCTATAGATACATTATTTGGTCACCTTTCTACCATCTATAGAGCATACATTTTAAATTTAAAGTCTCTTACTTCAAAAACATAGGACTTTCATACAAACTTCCAAACCCCGTTTTAGCCCTTTAAGGATCGTGTTTCATAAATTCAACTCTTAGCGAATATTTACGCCCTATAAGGAACCTACTTGCCAAATTTCAAGTTTGTAGCTGTTATAGTTTCGAAGATTTTGTAATGAGGGAGTCAACCTACCATTCCCCGTTTTAACCCCAAAAAGGAGTTGATTTCTAAAGATACATTATTTGGACACCTTCTCACTATCTAAAGAAAGTACATTTTAAATTTCAAGTCTCTTACTTCAAAAACATAGGACTTTCATACAAACTTCCAACCCCCGTTTTACCCCCTTAGGGGTTGAATTTCGTAAAATTCATTCTTAGCGAATGTTTACGCCCTAAAAGGAGCCTATCTGCCAAATTTCAAGTTTGTAGGTGTTATAGTTTCGGAGATTTCGTGATGAGCGAGTAAAGCTACCATCCCCCGTTTTAACCCCAAAAGGGAGTTGATTTCTAAAGACACATTATTTGGACACCTTCTCATCATCTATAAGGCATACATTTTAAATTTGAAGTCTCTTACTTCAAAAACATAGGACTTTCACACAAACTTCCAACCCCCGTTTTACCCCCTTTGGGGTCGAGTTTCGTAAAATCCGTTCTTATCGAATGCCTACAACCTATAAGGAGCCTACCTGCTAAATTTCAAGTTTGTAGCTATTATAGTTTCGGAGATTTCGCGATGAGTGAGTCAGCGTACCATCCCCCGTTTTAACCCTAAAAGGGGGTTGATTTCTAAAGATATGTTATTTGGACACCTTTTCACCATCTATAGAGCTTACATTTTAAATTTCAAGTCTCTAACTTCAAAAACATAGGACTTTCATACAAACTTCCACCCCCTGTTTTACCCCCTTAGGGGGCGAGTTTCGTAAAATCCGTTCTTAGCGGATGCCTACGTCTTATAAGGAACCTACTTGCCAAATTTCAAGTTTGTAGGTGTTATAGTTTCGGAGATTTCGTGATGAGTGAGTGACCTTTCGCTTTTATATATATTATAGATTAAGGGAAGTGGATCTGTTCCAAACTATACTTGAGCAATTATAAATGCAACTTGAGCAGTTTTTTAACACTTTGAGCAATTTAAAATATTGTATACATCGAAAGATATAGGAGTTTGAAAATATTTGATTTTTTTTTTAAATTTTGATTTTTAATTAAATAATTTGAGGTGAGCAATTTAAAAGGACAACGTAGTTGAATTGAGCAATTCAAAATCTATCAATTAGTATTTTTTTTATTACAAATATCATTATTTTGCGGGCTGGGGTGGGGTAGGTCATTTGGTCCCCTTTTGGGACAGACAAAGTAGGCATAGCGATCTGAAATCGATTAATCGAAGAATCGTTTCCTCGGACCAAATAAATCGATTTTTTAAATCGTTATGTTGTACTGAATCGATTAAGTAAATCGATATTTCACCTTTGAAAATCGACATTCGATTTTTTCTGGTTTGGTCATCATCATCATCATCATCATCATTACAGCCTATACAGTCCACTGCTGGACATAGGCCTCCACAAGTTTCCGCCAAAAATAACGTGAACTTATGTGTTTTGCCCATAGTCACCACGCTGGGCAGACGGGTTGGTGACCGCAGTACTGGCTTTGTCGCACCGAAGACGCTGCTGCCCGTCTTCGGCCTGTGTATTTCAAGCCAGCAGTTGGATGGTTACCCCGCCATCGGTCGGATTCTTAAGTTCCTAGGTGGTTGTAGAACCTTTTTATCCCTTAGTCGCCTCTTACGACACCCACGGGAAGAGAGGGAGTGGCTAAATTCTTTAGTGCCGTAGCCACACAGCACTCTGGTTTGGTAATAACCATAAAATTATTTACAATTTGCTGAATGCACTAATAATATTACGCTGTTGCCGGTTAAAGGGTTAATTATTTAAAAACTCGCGAAATAGTATTCCTTGTATCCACCTTCTCAGTTCATTCATTATCTACTCTTCATATTTTCACTTTCTATTTAATATCACTCACTCATCTCTTTTCTCTATACACCCTCATCTTTTATGACAATGTACTCTCAAAGAAAAAAAAAACAAATACCAAACAAAAATTTATTTACAAAACAGAACTATTGAACCAATGATTGATTTCAGTCGGCAGAGCCTTAAACCCTCTCTCTGCTTCCTTTATATCTTCAACCAGAATGTTAAAGTAAATAACTTATATTCTTTTTGTACCCGACCGGTTGTTGTTTCTATACTGTATATGGAGTCGATGTTTTTTACTGGCATTATTAATATTCTAATTCTTGTAAACTTTTGAATGCTTTGAGTATAACCGGCCTCGGTACTGTTTGAGTTTGTGTTCGAGAATTCTGTATATCTGTAGATGAAGAAAGGAAATAAATTAAAATCAAGTAGTGTTTGTGTTCCTGTGGTGAGTAAGGCTGGCAATACTCTTGTTAGCCTAATGTTGCAAGCTTTCATAGGCTATGATAACCACTTATCATCAGGACCATAAACTTATACAGTGTTTAAAAAGTAGTAATACTAAACTATAGTAATAGTATGAATAGAAAAATGTATAAAATATATAATGTATGCCAGCACCCGTGCTCTCGTAGGTAACTCTCGAGATTTATAAATAGGTGAATTATAAACAGAGGCATCGATCG
The DNA here is from genome assembly GCF_905220565.1 of Melitaea cinxia. NCBI lineage: Eukaryota > Metazoa > Arthropoda > Insecta > Lepidoptera > Nymphalidae > Melitaea > Melitaea cinxia. Next base: position 3,566,309 of record NC_059395.1, read on the forward strand.
CGTGAGCATATCGTTCGATACTCATCTACCCTGACTCAATTTATTACTCGAGTCATTCTGACGTGTATAAAACGTCCTGAGCAACCACGGCTAAAGCAGTCTTGGTCCTGACTTGGCACGGTGCACTTGTTATATCCTGCTAGTAGCTTAACCTAGACTCTTTCAATAATTAATTTGTGCAAACGAATTAATTGTTACATATTATGATACGACGTAAACGTACGTAACGTACGTACGATCTAACCTACACCTAGGTGGAAGTCCTAGGAACTGCTCTGAGTTTCTCCCTCTGCCACACGATGGATCCGGCACCCACCACGGTGAATCCATCGAATGCTAAGGAGTTAGTCTCCTTCCGCTAACTAATAACTACCTCTCGTTAGCTTACATTGTTATTAACCAGTGTGACCTCAGTTCAGTTCAGTTCAGCCTATCGCAGCCCACTGCTGGACAAAGGCCTCATCAAGTTCGCGCCTCTTCTCCTTCTTCTTCTTCTTCACGCCAAAAATGGCGTGAACTCATGTGTTTTTCTTATAGCCCCACGCTGGGACCGAAGACGTTGTTGCCCGTCTTCAGCCTGTGCTTTCAAAACCAGTAGTTGGATGGTTATCCCGCCATCAGTCGGCTTTTTAAGTTACGACACCCACGGGAAAAGAGGGGGTGGCTATATTCTTTAATGCCGTAACCAACAGCAAATTTAAATTTAGAATAACTTATTTTTATACTGTAACGTTATTTCCCCTTAATCATGAAATACTCAAAAACAAACTTAACTGACAAAACAAATTTAACAAAAATGCACCAACACGCCAACTCGCCAATACGCCAACACGCCAACACGCTAACACGCCAACACGCCAACACGCTAGCACGCCAACACGCCAACACGCCTACACGCCTACACGCCAACACGCCAACACGCCAACACGCCAACACGCCAACACGCCAACACGCCAACACGCCAACACGCTTACACGCCAACACGCCTACACGCCTTCACGCCAACACGCCAACACGCCAACACGCCAACACGCCAACACGCCAACACGCCAACACGCCAACACGCCAATACGCCAATGCGTCAGCGCGTAATAACTTGATTTTCTATGATTACCTTTGGACACAAATGGCAATCTTTACTTCCAAATATCTCGGAAACGTGACACTTTAGGATATCTTTTTTTTTATTATTTAAATTTTAACATCCATAGGCTCTTGAGTGCCCATGCCTTTTTTTATTTAAATTTTTTTAATTTTCAAGTATTGAGGCGTATTATTTTCAACATTGCATTCGAATTACGAACTAAAGCTTATTTTCTCTATTTCGTAGTGAGTCCAAAACTGACCGTGAGAGATATATATAATTATATAATAATAATAATTAGAATAATTATTAGAATTAAATTAAATAACAATAACTAGAATAATCACTTACGACTATGGTTTTTTTTTTTTTTTTGTACATGCTCCATTAATTTTGTAATGCACTACATGCTTTATAATTTACATTGTGTGACTTACATTGTTAATTTACCGCATTGTCGACGACCACTCTCATTTTTCTAAACCAGCGCCCGCCGCCAGTTTCGCGAGCACATCCTCAATAACATTCGCATCCCTATTATGGATCGCCATTTTGAGGCTGTGCTCGAGAATTTGCCTACGGTTCGCCTCCACCGCCCTTCTGACGTAGTAGCCAATTGCGTCGTCCTTGTCGTCGGTGTAATAGACACAGGTGTTAGTGTGTCTAGTCACCGCGACCACCGCGTGCGAGACACTATCATGGATTCGAAGCCTCTCCGCCCTCGTCTGGATAACAATGACGTTTTCACTCGTCTGTCCCTGCGCCTCATGAATGGTCAGGATTCTCGACCCCTCCCCAGCTCCGTATCCCCGACCTATCAACGCCTTCTTCTCCTCTTGCGTGAAAGTCAGGTACAGGGTCCGGTCTTGTTCTGCTGGTATTCGTGAGTCGGTGAATCCTTCCATGCGCAACGAGTGGATGATCGGGCTCGAGCTGTAGATCCCGTCGTACACCTCACTGATGGCGAAAGCAACGTCTTTTGGGTTTCGATGCGTGCAGGACAGCTCGCATGAGATACCTACTGTCAGGTAAGGTCTGCTGTACCGCATCTCGAACAGGTTTTCCCTGTCGATGTACGGCAGCTGGTTTACGTCTCCGATGAGGACCACCTCTTCTGCTGCCGATAGCCGGGCAGCCATGACTATGGCTCCGAAATGGTTCATAAGGGCTGGTCGAAGTCTGGGTGGTGTTACTTGCCCCATGTCGGCCCTCGTTCGAGTGGCTGATGGTGCTTGAGAGTACCTCGGACTTTCGTCCTTGGTAAATCTGCTTATTGCTTTCATTTGCAGCTCACTCGTTTCCGCCAATTTTGGGGAAAGGTGGGACAGTCGTTTACCTCTTTTGGGGGAGATGGTACCCTGGACGAACTTTGCTATCACCATCAGTCGGGGCTTCGCCTTTTGAGTATTATCTTCGGGGTCGCGTCGTCCCTCCATTTTCTTTTTCGCCTCAGCCTTTTGTTGCAGTCGCTCCGAGCCACTGAGAGCAGTCTCCTCGAGAGTCGGCCATGCAGGGGGTGAAAGTGGTTGTGATCTGGGCTTTAGGTAGCCCAGATCCTCCCCCCTGTCCTCATAGGCTATGATTTGGTGGTGTCTTGACGCTAGTAGGCAGCCGTATCTATCCGATACGCCACCTCTATCGTAACCAACTCTCATAGAGTCCACGCTGATTTTTCCAGGGACACCCCCGGAGGATTCACCCAGCTGTTGCAGCCACGAGCTGGCCTGCGCAAAGGCTGACTTCTCCCCCCACTCGAATAGCACTATCGCTTTATTGTGCAATTGCACCAGACGGCAGGTAGAGTCGTCCCCGTATTTTTGCGCAAGCGTATCGATCTTTGATTTTTTAACGCTTGTTTTTTCTGTGCTACCTTTTAACAGCAGGGCGAGCCCCGGGGAAACCACCAGTCGATCCCGCCCCTCGAAGCGACAGAAACTTACTCCCAATCTCTCCGCTTCATTGTCCATGAAGAGGGCTATGCATTTGGTGCTTATGCCCACTTCTCCGCTACGGTTGCCTTCTCCAAGTAGGGACTCTATCGTCTTGCTCGGAGCAGGTGATTCCGGAGGTGCGTTTTGATTGGCCCTCCTCTGTATAATCTTCAGCAGAGGAGACCGGATGGTCTGGGTGATGTGGCCCAGCAGCGTTCGGGGTTGTGGGCACTGAATGACAGGCACGGTAGTCGACCGATCTGTTTGTTGTGTTTGTGTATGTGTAATTGTATTTGTATTTGCGGTGACTGTGTGTGTGGTCTGTGGTACGGATGTCACAGCTAGAGGTAGAGCGGTTGAGCCATTTCTTTTGGCAGCCCTTGATGCGGCGCTTCTTGCGAATGCGAGGAAGACAGCCCTTTCGGCATCATTCTCCATGATGGTGTGGAGCGAAGATTGCTCTAGTCCCTTCTGGAGTTTTATTTCCAAATCAAGTCTCTCTTTGCTAAATCTCGGGCATTCCAATATGATATGTAGAATCGTCTCCTTGCAATCCGGATCGCAAATACACGAAGGACCGTCTCGGAGGTGGAATCTGTGAAGATACGCCGCAAATCCTCCGTGGCCGGTCAGAATCTGTGTGTCGACAGGTGTTAGCGCCGATTTCCTTACCAGTTTGCAAGCGGTCTTTGCATCTGGTAGGAATATTTTCGTAACCGATCCAGTTTCCGAAGAATTGTATCTATCCTGCCACAATCTGACGGTCTCTTCCCGTATCAGCCGTCTGACGTACGATATAGGTACTTTATCGTAGTCAGGGGCTGTTTTCTTAGTAAGGGCCGCCTTTTTGGCCAATTCGTCCGCTCTTTCATTGCCCGGTGTTCCCACGTGAGCCTTCAACCAAAAGAACCGCACTGTCCTATTTTCCTCATGGATCTGCCTGATGCAACTCTTCATCTCAATGGCCAGAGGGTGAGTTGCCGAAGGACTCCTAAGTAGATCGAGTGACGATCTAGAGTCGCTCAAGATGTTAATAGAGCCCTCCTTCGACTTTCTTGCCATGTCCACAGCTCGAAAGAGTGCGTACATCTCCGATTGGAAGACGGTATTGTGCGGTTCTAGCCGGAATGTGGAGTATCTGAGTTCCCTACTTTTGTCCCACCAGGTTAGGGCAGCTCCTACTCTGCCCTCGATTTTGCTACCGTCAGTGTAGATGAGTGAGCAGACGATGTGGTGTTTTTCCATGTCTTCGGGATTCAGACTCTCCAAGCGCTCGTACTCGGTTGTCATGAGTAGAGATGGATGGGGATTTTGCATCGGGCCCACCTTGCGCTCCAGCTCTCTACCTGGCGGAAGAAAGTCCTCGCAGTGACCTTTCTTGGTCTTGAAAAGTATGGCCGCTTCTCGGATCCGAAGGTCAAGGGGGAGTAAGCCTGATAGGATGAGTGCCGATGCTAGAGACACCGTTCTATACGCTTTGCAGATCTTCTGCGCAAAGCCTCTCTGCAGTGAGTCTAGTTGTTTTCTAATGGACAACTTCTGTGCTGCTGTAGACCACGCGCTTGCCGCATACAGGACGATGGGCTCTATCACCGCCACGTATATGGTCCGTACTATCTCTCCGTTTAGACCCCAAGACACCTTTGCCGCGCGTGCTAAATGTTTATATATGTTCGCCGCTTTCTTACACACAGCGGACGCGTGCGCATTAAATGTGAGCTTAGAGTCCAAAATGAGCCCCAGCAGTTTTATTTCTTCTACAAGCCTCAGGCGAGTGCCGGACATATGGACTATGGGGATGTCATATTTGAGCTTCTTGGTCATGACCATCGCATTGGTTTTATGTGGTGCGAAGCTCAATTTATTGCGTTTACCCCAGTCTTGTACGGCAGCTAGGGTGGATTCGGCCGAGGCTTGCAGGTTGCTGGTTTTCTGGCTCGAGAAAACGAGGACCACATCATCCGCAAAGGCTTGGCAGTACACTCCCATACCGTGTACCTCCCTAAGGAGCGAGTCTAGGATAATATTCCAGAAAGTCGGTCCACCTATGGATCCCTGGACACAACCTTTCGTCGTTTCCTTCTCGCAGGTTGCTCTGGCATAGTTTACTATGACCCTTCGGTCCTTTAGATATGAAACGACCATGGCATAGAGGTTCTTCGGGCAATGTTTCTCTATCAGCTGTTTTTTCAGAGCTGGCCACCATGCATTGTCGAAAGCGCCCTCTATATCGAGCGATACCAGAAGCACTATCTTTTTTAGTTTAATTTCCCTCCTGATATGCCCAACTAGATCGTAGAGGGCTTCCTCCGTTCCCCTTTGTGGCATGAATCCATACTGGCCATGGTGCAGCGTAGGGAAGAGCCTCCACTGAAGCCTGCCTATTAACAGCTTCTCGAGTGTCTTTCCGAGAATCGACAGGAGTCCAATAGGTCTGTAGGACTTCGGTTGGGTGTAATCTTCTTTAGCTGGTTTGCGGAGAATGCATACATGAGCGACCTTCCACTGTTTTGGGAAGTGGGACAGCGATAGGCATTTGTTTGCCAACGCTAAGAACACCTCTTTGTCGCAGTTTATTGCCGCTGCACATATGTCTGATGTCAAGCCATCCGGGCCTGGAGCTTTTTTTGGATTTTGGCTCATCAGAACCTGTTCCAGCTCGGCCGTCGTAAAAGGTGGGTCTTCATCCGAGAGATCTTGTAATTCCGCAGGGGTTCTGTGCTCGACGGCGTCCCGGACCTGTCTGTGATAGTCGGTTTCGGTTGTTACAGAGTCCTCAGGGTAGAATGTGTTCGCGAAGAGTTCAGCCGACTGTTCCGGTGACAGTGTTTTGCCAGCTTCGCTTCTCAGCAACATGTCTTCCTGCCTGCGAGAGGTCTTCCTGATCACTCTGTAAATACCGTCCCATACACTCTCGCGGTCTTGTGCCGTGCAGAACTCCTTCCAGCTTTGGGTGGCTGCTTCGCTTGCCGCCAACTTGTACTTTTCCCTGGCCAGTATGTATTCCTCAACAACGTATGCCCTTCGGCTGGGTGCAGCATTTCTTACGCGACGTTTTGCTCTTAGCTGTTTCCTTTTCAGGGAATCCAGTTCAGCCGACCACCAGGGTGGTCGGGGTTCGCCCTTTCGCGGCTTTATCCTCGGAATAGTTTTTTCACACGTACGGTGGATGATAGAAACGTACTTGTTAATCATCTCCTCCAACTCCTCCTCGCTCGAGACAAGGGAGACGCCACTCAGAGTCACATTTTCCTCTGCAAGGTCAGACCTCAAGATAGTGGTGAATTCTGTCCATCTCGCCTTTTTGGTATTGTATCTGCGCGTCGAAATTGGCTCCAATGGTTTTATGGGCCCTCCGGTGCGCAGCCTAAAGGTTATGGCGTTGTGATCAGATGTGATCAGATTTCGTTCCACTCTCCAGTTTTCCATTCTCGCGAGAAGTGACTGACTGGTTAGAGTCACGTCCACGCAGCTCGAGTAAAGCTTGCCTCCTCTAAACGTCTCGAACGTGGGTATATCCCCAATGTTGTGTATGTGGAAGTCCATTTCGGTGATAAAGCCGTGGAATTGTGCTCCTCGGTGATTTTTGGAGCTGCTGCCCCACCAGTGGCTCCAGGCATTGACGTCGCCGGCCACTATAAGATGGTGTGTGGGAATATTGGCGGTTGCTGCTCTCATCTGGGATAAGTAAGTTTCCATATCTTGGTCCCCTTCGAAGTAGACGGACAGTAACCCCAGCTCGAGCTGACCGGCCTTTACGAAGACAGCAGCTACATTTTCAGTGACTATCTGGGGGTCGTGAATGACTTCCACACAGTCACCGAAAACAATAATCGCTGCCTTTACTGGTTTTTGACGGCCCAGGGTGCACTGAATGATGTTTGCGCCGGGGCGTTGTCTCATTTCGCCCGCTCTACCGATGTACGGTTCTTGAACTAGGGCAAAAGAGATTCCTCTTTTTGAGGCCGCCTGAAACAGTTCGTCCGTGGCCAGCTTCGAGCGCTGCAGATTTACCTGTATGAAGTGTAAACCGCAGCCCGTTTTGTGCGTCTCCTCGTTTGGGACCGCCACTTTGGCCTTCTGGTCGCCCTTAGCAATATTGGACCCTCGACCTGGCTATATTGTCCCACTTTAGTCTTTCCTGGCACTCTGCGCTATACGCCGTGTGTGCCAGGTCAGAGCCGATTCTTTTGGCCCTGGTGCAGTTCACACACTTCGGCGGCTCGTTTCTGGCTTTTGAGGGACAGTCTCTCCCCGTGTGCTCGCCTCCACAGTGATTGCATGCATCCTTTTCCTTACAGAGTGCCTTGGTGTGGCCGTAGCCTAGGCACTTCATGCATTGGACGAGTGGGGACTGGTCCTCAACCGAGCATCGTCCGAAGCCCACGTAGATTTTACCAATCTGTGTAAACCTTTTCCAGACCTCTGGAGATAGCTCTAAGACTGGGTGGCACTCGTGCGGGTTTCGGGCGCGTTTTCTGTATCTCACCTTCATTTTGAGCGACGACTTGTCTACACCTTCGAGAATATGGCTATTTTGGGCCTTTATGTGGTCCAATATCTCTTCGTTAGAGTAGCAAGTCAGCACTCCCCGCACGCATACCAGAGGGTCCTGATTTGACGGCTCCCGGACGGTCAGTTCTGTATTCGTTTGGATCTGACCCTTGATCTTTGCCACTTTAGGATATCATGTTATACAACATTTTTTGTTTGTATAAGTGTCCTCTATCCAAATATACCGCTTTTATTGTACTCGGAAATTTTGAAAAAAAAAATCAAGATGGCGGCGGCTAGATATGCCAGGCTCCATACAAAAATGTTCGAACCCATTTTAGGTGAAGTGTCACTCAACTAGAGTCCACAAGTGTTATTTCTAAACGCATCTTGCCAAATGAAATGACAAATGACAAAATTCGCTTGTAATGCCAAGTAGACATTTGTAAAACAGTATACATGCAGTATACAATAGGTACATGCCGTACTTATATTGTATATAGTATACTTTTGCTAGAACTCAGTAGGTAGAAGTTAAAAGAAGATATAGAAATAAACATTATTATTAATAATGAAACTGAGGACTATTAGATAATTATAACTATTTATTTATTAGAATTGAGATTACTTATCAAAAGCAAAATTAGAACAAAGTCACAAAGATGACGACTCCAGGATCTTCGGTGTGTATTTTTTTTTTTCTTAAAATGAATTCATAAATCAATGGAAATAACTGTATCAACTGTATAAATACTCCATAAAACTAACGATGTTACTTGTAATATACAGAAAAATAAATTTTATATTTTAGTTAATTTGTATTTATTTTAAATTGCTATCCTTATCAATATCAGCTAGTAATGATTACTTTGTTATTGTAATGAATTGATCCAATTCACACTATTTTATATATTTCAATTTGTAAATAACATACATAACCTTTTAGAAAGAGACTATGTAATATTAAGATATTTTGATATAACCAGGTAATCTGATTTAAATAAATTAAAATAAAATGAAAATAAGTTATTTTTCACAGCAAGCGGGATCCGTCCAAGAGTTCAAAATTAGAGTGCCAAAAAATGTTAAGAAAAAATATCATGTCATGAGGTTCAATGCAACACTAAATGTTGATTTTGCTAAATGGACCAATGTAAAAATGGAAAGAGAGAACAATATTAAGGAATTTAAGGGAATTGAGGAGGAAATGCCAAAGTAAGTTTTTCAAAAAAAGGAAAATTTTCAATTTGTTCTCACAAGAGTATTTTTTTTTATGTTTATTGTTTTAATGGTAAACTTTCTTTTTAACCTCAATCAAATTTGGCGATTTTTTTTATAGGCTCGGTTTTATTTACTTTAAGGGTGTACACCACCTTGAAAAGCTAAAATAAGACTAGGTAATCATGAATATTGTAGTGAAACATATACTTAGTACATGTTGTCAGCTACTGGATTGTATTTTTTAAATTAAAAAAAAAAAAAAAATGATATACACATATCTATGCCTGTCAAGTTTCTTTTTCCTTCTCAGTCTGCGGGAATCATAAACTACTCAAGGTTTATCTGAAACATAAAATAATGAAATTATTTCATAGATATATTATTATCTAAAATAAAGAAAATTAGATTTTTTAAATCATTCAGAAATGTGTTAGTTGAAAATTTCAGAGTTGTGTTACACCCTTAAAAATTTTGGTAATCATGTACAATCCCGGCGAGAAATTTATGGGGTTGGGGGGAAAGGGGGGTGGGGATTGGGAGGGAGTGCGGGTTTTTCATCCCCCGGACAACTATTTTCGTGTAAACCCCGCTGCTACAGAGATATCGTTGTTGAAGTTTTATGAAATTAACCTACCACCTTTAAGGTTAGAGTAACGCTTGACTCCGGCGCTGCGGGAAGTGCACAGCCCTTCCGCCCTTGCGTGCGAAAGCATGCTCACTCATGCTCCGTTCCGCCAGCTCAGCCGGTCCTCTACGCATTCGTTCGCGCGCTTTCGCACGGCGGGCGAGGGCTGCCCTCCCTCCGCGCCTTCGGCTTAAAAAAAAACGATAGGGGTAGGGCTGACCAAGACCACGTGTACAGTGGGGTGCTCCGATTCGGTTTTGGGTATTTTTCGAATTTCTAAACCTATATTCTAGCACGCAATGTTACTAATTTTATTATAATATTATGTCTGACGCGTTATTTTGTTTAAAAGTGTCTATTTGTCAGTCGTTAAAGGTCAGTTCGCATCGTATTTTGATCTTGCAGTAAAGATCGTTTTTACGTAAATTTGTTCGAAAATAACGCGTGATAGTCGCAGTACGGAGCATGAGTACACTTACCGCAGCATCGGCATTAAGGTAGAGTCAGAAATAACAAAAATTTAACCTCCGATAAAAAAAGGTGGTTGGGGTCTATGGGGTGGTTGGGGTCTACCTCCTAGTGGTCCACCCCGGGCAACGGCACCACTAATTTACTTTTGGTGACGGCTGAACGACCCCCACACAACGCGGTGGTAGGTCCCACTTAGGGGCCGCCTGGCAACGACCACCCTCCCGTCGGAACCAGACGCCAAGCAGCTTGCTGCGTTCCGTCTGTGAGCGGGAGTACCAGTGCCTTTGGGGGATTAGAAGAGTGTCAGTTGCGCAGCTTGCGCAGTTTTTTTCGGAATCTTGGACTGCACTGTACCGGGTAGCTCATACTGGAGGGTAGCGGGATCCGAGGCACGGTCTTGCCGTTGACCGACCGCAGGCAGTTGGGGGCCCTAGCGCGCCAGCCACGTGGCAAAGGCTGCCCCGCCACCTCGCGAAAAATCCTGGGATGGCTCCACCGTGCCAGTTGGCGACTGGGTGGGAGGACCCGGTGGCGATTTCCAGGGGGGCTCGGGCGTCCCCGCAGTCTCCAGATGAGCTCCTCTAATGGTCGGCTTAGCCTAGGGAATCCGCATGGTAAAAGCTGCGCCTCGACATCCAACTGCTTTCCCATCATCACTCCTCAATACGAAAAAAGCACAAAGAAGGAAAAAAGTTAAAAAACGGCTGCACTTCCTCCCACTGAAGGTGCACCTCATTAACATCCGAGGTTTGCATTCCAATATTGACCCGGTCTACCACCACCTCGAGACCGTGAAGCCGCATCTGTTTTTCTTAACGGAGACGCAAATCAAATGTCCAGCAGATGCGACGTACCTCAACTACCCATGCTACTCATTAGAACATAAGTTCAAGGAACACGCTGGGGTCTGTGTGTACGTCCGCAATGACATTTGCTATAAGCGACTCCGGTGCTTTGAAGCGACCGGGTTCTCTACATTGTGGGTTTTAGTGGACACCGGCGTGGACAAGACTGTCTACGCCTGTGTTTATCGGTCGCACAGTGGAGATCAGGAGACAACCAGGCTCTTCGACCACCTTACAGAGATGGCAGACAAAGCGCAGCAACGGTATCCGACGGCGGAACTTGTTTTTCTCGGGGACTTTAACGCCCACCACGAGCAGTGGTTGTTCCCGTACGAGAAAACATGCCACGCTGGGAGGGAGGCGCGCAAATTCGCGTTAGCACTCGATCTTACCCAGATGGTACAGGTTGCAACACGGGTACCAGATATTGCTAGCCATACAGCCAATTGCCTGGACCTTCTGCTGACTACAGATCCAGACAGACACTCGGTCTCAGTATCTGCCCCTCTAGGATCATCCGACCATTGTCTGGTGAAATCCATATCGACCGCCTCTCCTCCGGACAACTGTCCAAGGGGCACAAGAAGGGTGTGGCGATATGAGTTAGCGGACTGGGAAGAGATGCGGCATTTCTATGCATCTTTCCCTTGGCGGCAAGTCTGTTTTTCCTCGGGTGACCCCTCGTGTTCGGCTGAGGCAGTTGCGGGCGTGATTCGACAGGGAATGGAATACTTTATACCATTCTCCGACATATCGCTCGACCACAAATCCCGACCTTGGTACAATGCTGAGTGCGCCCATGCTGAAGCCCTTAAAGAGTCTGCTTACAAAGCTTGGGTACAAGTCCGCGATGCCAAAGCTGGAGCGCGGAGGGTTCGCACGAGGAAGAAAGCTTTTAATTCAGCCGCCAAGTCCTGCAAACGGATATTACAAAAGGCCCGATTCGACCATATCCGTCGTATAGGCGCTAAACTTGCCTCCTACCCCCCTGGTAGTAAACAATTCTGGTCTCTGTCGAAGGCAGTAGAGTCCAATTTCTGCCGCCCTACATTGCCTCCTCTGCAGAAGCCTGATGGTTCGCTAGCTCACTCGGCAGTGGAAAAGGCAAACTTGTTTGCATCTCTCTTTGCGAGCAATTCGCGTCTTGACGCTAGCTCTACACAACCACCATCCTTGCCTCGATGTGACTCTTCTATGCAAGAGATCACGATCCACAATAAAGAGGTCCGTAGAGTTTTGCTGAACCTTGACGTGAATAAGACTAGTGGACCTGACGGTATACCTGCGCGCGTCCTAAAGGCCTGTGCACCTGAGCTGTCTCCTGTTCTCACGCGCCTGTACCGCCTCTCTCTTCAAACTAGAACGGTGCCAAAATCTTGGAAGCTGGCTAATGTGCAGCCAGTGCCCAAAAAGGGTAGCCGAGTGAATCCCTGCAACTACCGACCAATCGCCATCACCTCCATGCTCTGCAAAGTCATGGAAAAGGTACTTAACAGCAAATTGCTGAACTACCTAGAGCACAATGAACTCCTCAGTGACTACCAATACGGTTTTCGTCAGGGGCGGTCTACTGGAGATCTTCTGGTGTATGTCACACACTGCTGGGGCGAAGCCATAGAGAAACATGGTGAGGCGCTCGCTGTATCACTAGATATCTCGAAGGCCTTCGACAGGGTTTGGCACGCAAGTCTTCTTAGCAAACTTCCTGCTTACGGCATCCAACTTTTGTAGCTGGATTTCAGACTTTTTGAGTGAACGGTCGATCAGAGTGGTCGTGGACGGCTGCTCCTCTGACCTGATGGATATAAACGCCGGCGTCCCTCAAGGTTCTGTTCTCTCTGCAACTCTTTTCCTGCTCCATATTAACGACATGCTACGACCAAGCATTGTTGGATACGCAGATGACAGTACGATTGTTGAGAGATATTTGTCCAGCGCAAAAGACAGCAGGGACGTAATACGTTCTCAGAGAGAGGCCATGGTGGAACGAACAAATTCAATACTGGAGCAAGTATCCCAATGGGGTGATTGCAACCTGGTCACGTTCAACGCCGCCAAAACGCAGGCCTGTTTATTCTCCACCAAACGGAGTCCTTTCAACTTGACTCCTACTTTCCGTGGTACACCTGTCCCTGTGTCCGATACCCTCGACCTCCTTGGCATAGAGTTGAATTCTAACCTCAACTTTGGCAATTACATTGAGTCCAAAGCGCAAACTGCGGCCAGAAAGCTTGGCATCTTAAATAAGGTTAAGCGATATTTCACGCCTAAACAGCTTCTTACGCTATACAAAGCTCAAATCCGATCGTGCATGGAATATTGTAGTCACTTGTGGGATGGCTCAGCCAAATATCAACTCGCCACACTGGACTCAGTGGAACGCAGAGCCAAGCGGCTTATCGGTAATGCCAGTTTGGTGAAATCTCTTCACACTCTGGCTCACCGAAGAAAGGTTGCCAGTCTAACGGTCTTTTACAGGTTGTACTTTGGAGAGTGTGCCCTGGAGCTGCACGAGCTCATACCCCCATCTCCTTTCTTCCATCGGACTTTCAGACGTACCGCAGGCTTTCATTCCTACCTGATTGATATACCTTTCATACGTACAAAGCGCTTCGAATCATCTTTTTTAATAATGCGCACAGCCAAGGAATGGAATTCCCTGCCGGCGTCTGTATTTCCGAGTTCATATAACCCGAACATATTTAAAGCGCGAGTGAACAGGCTTCTTCTGGGCGAACTCGCTCCATCTTCGACCTCGTCTGTGCTCTAGGGCTAGACTGAGGTCAAGAGTAAGCCCATATCGTAATAAAAAAAAAAAAAAAAATCTACCTATATTGTACATGATAGCCAAAATTTTTTATTAAATTTTTTTCTTTGAAATGAATTATTTTTTTGTCAATTTTTATTTTTGTATACTGTTTGCTGGAATATAGTTTATCTGTGTATTTATTTCTTATTTATTATATACATTTATTTATGATATCACAGATTTGGTGCTGGCTCAGAGTATGGTCGCGACATGCGCGAAGAGGCGCGTCGCAAAAAGTTTGGTATAATCGCCCGGAAATACAAACCAGAAGATCAACCTTGGATTCTGAAAGTTGGAGGAAAGACTGGCAAAAAGTATGTATAGTATGTATGTATAGTAACCTAACTACGTATAAGTAGCCTAAAGTAATTACATAATCGCATAGAAATACAAAATGACAAATAAAATACGATACAAAATAATATTTCTCTTAGTTAATTAACTAATCAAACGAAGAATGTTATGTGGTCATTTTATGTTATGTTCTTTTTGACGGGGCCATATTTTGTAATGGTTTTAGTCTTGTAGTAATGTGTTTTATGTACACAAAAGTGTGTGTGTACTAGAGATGCCACGAATATTCGGCAATTATTCGGTATTCGGCTATTCGGCCTCTTTTTTTCGCTATTCGGTATTCGGCCGAATATGGTTAACCATTTGGCCGAATACCGAATAGCAATTTTTTTATTTCCTACGAACTGTTTTTCCGCGACTTCGCGTAAATTAAAGCCCATGTCCTTTCTAAGGCTCTAGAGTATCTGTGTACCAAATTTTATTAAAATCGGTTCAGCAGTTTGGGCGTGAAATCGTGATAAACAGATTTATTTCCTTATTTATGATAAAATACAGTAAGGATTACCAAATAAATTATGAAAAAACTCAAAATATTACTCACAAAGATATTTATTTAACCAAAAAAGAACTAACAAATTAATATTTAAAATCTACCAGTGGTAAGAAACAAACACAACAAACAAACTGCCAGTTTATTGTCTTCATTATAAATTTCATAAAAGTTCCAAATAGGCGATTTCTTATAATTGGATTCATTTAACTTTACTCGAATCAACGGTGATATTTCTTATAGTAATCAATAACATTAAATGTTATATTTTAGTAGGTATACAGTACGTACGATGCACCAACGACCAACAAATAAAGCAGGTTGTAACACGACCGTGAAGTACGTATTACTTCAGCGATGCAAGCTTAAACTCGTACGGTGACGAGTTGTGTCTTGTCGCCGCGAAAAGTACTAAGTGTGGCCGAATATTCGGCTGCCGAATGTTCGGCGCTTCGGCCAAGAGCCTCGCCGAACATTCGGTATTCGGTATTCGGCCAAATTACTATTCGTGGCATCTCTAGTGTGTACATATGTATGCACATAAGAAGTTATACGTCATTGGCTAGCTGACTTCACGTCGCTTTCTTCGTTGACCAGCTAACTTTAGGGTGTTTTTTTTTTGTGACGGTGTGCACATTGTAAAAATTTACTCTCATCATTTTTCCCTAACACGTCAAAATAATATATAACTTCAAAAAAGTTTTAGTTTTATTAATTTATATATAAATTGTATAAATAATTTAGGTACATTTGATTATAATAATTTGTTCTTAATTTTTATTTATTTTGATTATGATAATTATTCTTTATTTTTGATTTTGACTATTTTTGTTATGATGATGATAAAGGTCATTTGGTCATGTATTAATGTAAATTTAAAGTTCAAATATTTTAATTATTTATGGTTTTTTTATGTTTTTAATCCGTGTATTCCAAAGTTTTCTGAACACTTGTAAGTGACATGCATATTAGATACATTATCTCTAATCTAATATATATAAAAGCGAAAGGTCACTCACTCATCACGAAATCTCCGAAACTATTACACCTACAAACTTGAAATTTGGCAGGTAGGCTCCTTATAGAACTTAGACATCCGCTAAGAACGGATTTTACGAAACTCGACCCCTAAGGGGGTAAAACGGGGGTTGCAAGTTTGTATGAAAGTCCTATGTTTTTGAAGTAAAAGACTTCAAATTTAAAATGTATGCTCTATAGATGATGAGAAGGCGTCCAAATAATGTATCTCTAGAAATCAACCCCCTTTTGGGGTTAAAACGGGGGATGGTAGGTTGACTCACTGATCACGAAATCGCCGAAACTATAACACTTACAAACTTGAAATTTGGCAGGAAGGCTCCTTATAAGGCGTAGACATCCGCTAAGAACGGATTTTACGAAATTCGACCCCTGAAGGGGTAAAACGGGGGTTGGAAGTTTGTGTAAAAGTCCCATGTTTTTGAAGTAAGAGACTTGAAATTTAAAATGTATGCCTCATAGATGATGAGAAGGTGTCCAAATAATGTATCTTTAGAAATCAACTCCCTTTTGGGGTTAAAACGGGGGATGTTAGGTTGACTCCCCCATCACGAAATCTCCGAAACTATAACAGCTACAAACTTAAAATTTGGCAGGTAGGTTCCTTATAGAGCGTAAACATCCGCTAAGAGATGATTTTACGAAACTCGACCGCTAAGGGGATAAAACGGGGGTTGGAAATTTGTATGAAAGTCCTATGTTTTTGAAGTAAGAGACTTGAAATATAAAATGTACGCTCTTTAGATGGTGAGAAGGTGTCCAAATAATGCATAGTTATCTATATATATAAAAGAGAAAGGTAAATAACTCACGATTCACGAGAAATCAAAAACCGCTGGATGGTCTATCCATCCAGGTTGGACAAAAATAAAATTTGGCAGGGAGGTAGATTATAGTTAGCAGATGTCCACTAAGAACGAATTTTAAGATATTCCACCGCTAAGGGGGTTTAATTGGGGTTGATAGTTTGTATGAAACATATACAGCCTGAAAACAAAACTAAAAATGTGGTGTATAGAGAGGTTTTATAAAAATAACTATTAAATTATACTAAATTGTGCCTTTTAAAAAGTTATAAGCATTTCAAGTGACTGAAATAAAAAAATAATTTGCGTTAAACATCTTAATAGTAATGCATATCTTCATAACCACGCGGATGTAGTCGCGGGCAACAGTTAGTGTATTATAAAACAAAGTCCCCAAAAGTGTATGTGATCGATTCGCTCAAAATCTACAGAACGGATTTTCATGCGGTTTCACCATTGGAGAGAGGGCTCCACCATTGGCAAGAGGAAGGTTTACGGAACGGCTAAGCCGATTTTGAGGAGAGTTTCACTGGAAGTTTACCGGAAAATCTTTTTGACACACTAATTTCAACGCGGGCGAAGCCGCGGGCACAGCTAGTTATTTTATATTGTTTTAATTTTTTTAAATAAATAAATAAAAGTTAACAACTTTTAATGAGAAGTATTCTATAAATACTACTAAGTAATATCTGGTTATTGGTGTATATTTCAGATTCAAGGGCATCCGAGAAGGTGGCGTGTCAGAAAACGCAGCCTACTATGTGTTCACTCACGCTGATGACGGAGCCATTGACGCTTACCCTCTACAAGAATGGTATTTAATTATTATGTTATACTTAACAAATTTTATGTTTCACCCAATTAGTAGAACTGAACATTGCGTGTTACTGTTAGTCTGCTATGCTTCTCTTACGATGAAAACAAACTGCAACTTGATGATGATATGATGGGCACTCGGGCGGGCGGGCGGTCGTGAGTGCGCGCGTGCGCGCGTGCGCGTGCGAGTGCGAGTGCGAGTGCGAGTGCGTGTGCGTGTGCGTGTGCGAGTGCGTGTGCGTGTGCGTGTGCGAGTGCGTGTGCGTGTGCGTGTGCGTGTGCGTGTGCGTGCGCGTGTGCGAGTGCGTGTGCGTGTGCGAGTGCGAGTGCGAGTGCGAGTGCGTGTGCGTGTGCGTGTGCGTGTGCGTGTGCGTGTGCGTGTGCGAGTGCGTGTGCGTGTGTGTGTGCGTGTGCGTGTGCGAGTGCGTGTGCGTGTGCGTGTGCGTGTGCGTGCGCTTGTGCGTGTGCGAGTGCGTGTGCGTGTGCGAATGCGAGTGCGTGTGCGTGTGCGTGTGCGTGTGCGTGTGCGTGTGCGTGTGCGTGTGCGTGTGCGTGTGAGTGTGCGTGTGCGAGTGCGTGTGCGTGTGCGTGTGCGTGTGCGTGTGCGTGTGCGTGTGCGTGTACGTATGCGTGTGCGTGTGCGTGTGCGTGTGCGTGTGCGTGTGCGAGTGCGTGTGCGTGTGCGTGTGCGTGTGCGAGTGCGTGTGCGTGTGCGTGTGCGTGTGCGTGTGCGTGTGCGAGTGCGTGTGCGTGTGCGTGTGAGTGTGCGTGTGCGTGTGCGAGTGCGTGTGCGTGCGCGTGTGCGTGTGCGTGTGCGAGTGCAAGTGCGAGTGTAACTAATACGTGTGTGACTAATATAATGTACTATTCACCAGGTACAATTTTCAACCCATTCAAAGATACAAAGCCCTGTCAGCGGAAGAAGCAGAAGAAGAGTTTGGGAGGTAAGTTCCTACAATACATTGGTGGTTATAAATAATAGTAAACAGTTGATTTTTTTTTTTCTATTGAGATAGGTACAGCAGGAAATAGAATAGACAGAACAGAAACAGAAGTAAAACTTCTTTAGTTGCCCCTACAGTAACAAAACGTAACTCTCTTTCTATGTATATTCACTAACTTATAGTTTCCTCTCGTTTTGACCAGGATATTTCCTGCTGTATCCTACATCAATATCATGTATTTTTTAACTGACTTCAAATAGATAGGAGGTTCTTAATTCGACTATAATTTTTTTTTTTTCAAGTGCGTTACCTTATAACTTTTTACCAATTCTATTGATTCTCTTTTAATCAAAAGGTTGTATCACTTGTCGATAAAAATGAAAGTCAGATTTTTTTTTCGTTAACGACCAAATACAGTTATTACTATCTAAATGTAAGTTATAATTTGTGGTGATTGTGTGCACGCTATTGAGTGGAAACTCAAAATACCTCAATATTACCAACAAGAAATAATCCCAAAAAAATATTTTCGAACTAAAAATTATGGTCCTATTATTTCCTGAATATCTCCATATGGACACGTACGTAATATTAAAAATAAAAAAATTCAGCTTATAACATCCCATAGCAAGACAGGCCTCTTTCTTCATATAGTAAAAGGATCAGAGCGCTTAATCCGATTGGTATATTTCTATACAAATACAATATAGCAACGTTATATGATTCTGTGTTTGATGCAATATATTTCTAATTTTGTACTAAAACACAGTTTATATATTATTTTCAAAAGAGTAACTGGGGAGTTTCTTGTCGATTCTTCTCTGCGGAATCTACATTCCGAACACGTTACAGTTTAAAATTATAAAAACAATAATATTATAAAATAACTAGCTGACCCGGCAAACGTTTCTTTGCCATATAGTTATATACCCGCTTAATCCCCTCCCCCCCCTTATAACTTAGGGGTATGAAAAATAGATGTTGGCCGATTCTCAGACCTGCCCGATATGCCCACAAAATTTTATTAAATTCTGTCAAGCCGTTTCGGAGGAGTTCAATGTTTAACACCATGACGAGAATTTTATATGTTAGATAAAAATAATATTTAAAAACTTATACTACACTTTAAATTTTTTAATTCGAAGGTGCTTTTGAAGCCTATTTGAATGAAGTTGTTTTTGATTTGGCAACAATCGCATGTTTACAGACGCAACAAAGTGATAAACTTCTTCTCGCTGATGTTCCGCAAGCGCATGCGCGGCGACGACGCGGTCGAAGACGGAGACGACCCCGACGACAAGAAGACCAAGGGCTCCAAGGCTAAGAAAGGTCAGCTATGTACTCAGGTCAACAATTTGCAATTTCACTCGAGTGCCACTCGAATAGTCAAGTGCGAGTGGTTTTCGCGTCACTCGAGGACTCACTCGAGTCATTTTCACAATCCTGAATTCGACCCAATATTTTAACTGACTTCCAAAAAAGGAGGTGGTTCCCATTTCAGTTGTTTTTTTTTTTTAATGTATGTTACCTCAGAACATTTGACTGGGTGGACCGATTTCGATGGATTTTTTTTTAAATCGAAAGGTTTTGCCCGTCATGTAGACACCCATTTAAATTTAATTGAGATCTGACAAGTGCTTTTCGAGTTATATCTAATAATACGTATTACCTACGTTGTATTATACTGTAGCCCTTACGTCCCTATGTTGTATTACTTGTCGATGTAATTGAAGTAATTTTTTTAGCTTGCAAGCAAATACAATTATTTTCACTCGAGTATGAATTTTGCTGTAGTGACTCGAGTCACTTAGTAAAAGTGTCCCGAATCACTACGCTACATACTACTTATTTACATACAATACATTATGCGTTCACAGCCTTGTTTTGCTAACATTTGTAGCTTGTATTGTTCACTTAAGGCAGTCAAGGTGAACTAAATACATTCAAAATCAAAAATTTGACTAGTAAAAATGTGAATGAATACATAGGACTAGTAAATATAAAACTGCTTATAAATGCCTCTGCATACAGATCTGAAGATATCCGAGATGGACGAGTGGATAGACTCGGACGACGAGTCGTCGGACTCCGACGTGGACAAGGACAAAGAGAAGGAGGACAGCGACTCCGGCTCCAAGAAGAAGAAGAAAGACAAGAAAGGTTCGTGTATTCTTCTCTAAACACTTCTGTTTGTACAGATGTAGTTAGCGTCTGTGTGTGTTTCGAAAAGTATAGACTTTTGGACTCAGAAATGCATATTATCATCACATCATCACATCAGCCTATCGCAGTCCACTGCTGGACATAGGCCTCCACAAGTTTGAGCCAAAAATGGCGCGAACTCATGTGTTTTGCCCATAGTCACCACGCTGGGCTGGCTTTGTCGCACCGAAGACGCTGCTGCCCGATTTCGGCTTGTGTATTTCAAAGCCAGCAGTTGGATGGTTATCCGTCATCGGTCAGCTTTTTTAAGTTCCAAAGTGGTAGTGGAACTGTGTTATCCCTAAGTCGCCTCTTACGACACCCACGGGAAGAGAGGGGGTGGCTATATTCTTTAATGCCGTAACCACACAGCATGAATAAATGAGAAATGCATATCAAATGTGTGATTTTTTTAAAGTTTGTTTTCTAGATTCTTGTACAGACAGTGAACAAAAAAAAAAATTACATTTCGTCCATATATTTTTATTTATATAGTAGTTCGAAATCTCTGCTATAAAATGTCAGTTGCTAATATGTAGGCCAAACTAATTGATAACCTCCTTCTTTAAGTTTCGTTCGTTATTTTTTAATTATACACTTTAACACAATTTATTCTAGTAAAAAGCACACAATTAATATGGAAGTAATAAACTCTAAAACAATTAAACAACCGCCCTGATGTAGTGATGCGAGTACGGTGCTTGTATTTGTACAAATATTTCTTTCCGGTTTGGATTTCTGCTCTGATTGATTTTAGTTGATTTGATTTTTATTAATTTTCTATTAATGTGTTAGCTGATGATAGTTTTATGTTTTTTACCTTTTGTTTTATTCAAATATCAAATTATTTATAGAAAATATAACACGTTTGAGTTGAATTTTGAATAGCTTAAAAGCATCTATACCTTTTTGACTAGCCTGTTGGCGCAGTTTGTAGTGACTACAGGTCAGCAGGTGCTTTCTGCTCCGAAGGTTATGGGTTCGATTCCCACCCCAAGTCTGGGTGTAATATATATTTATTTATATATGTATTATTTATATTATGTATGCTTATCAAAAAAAAATGTGGCTATACCAGTCAGCTGTTACCAAGCTATAACACAAGCATTAAGTTGCTTACTTTAGGAACAGATGACCGTATGTGTCTACTTAAAACGATCACACGAGAGCGCGTTAAGCCGTCGGTCCTGGTCGTTATCATAAATAAATATCTGATAGCGGTCATTACTCATAGTAGGAAACATATCAGCCAACCCGCAATGGAGCAGCGTTCTAGATTAAGCCCCCAATCCTTTTCCTAGATGGAGAAAGAGGTCTATTCCTAACAGTTAGGATGTTACAGGCTGAATGCGTATGCGTAAACGCCAAAGAATTACTGTTGTGATTAAAACAGATTATTTAGTTTGTAAGTTTTATTAATTACAAGAAGTTAGTTAGGAACACTGTGACAACTTGACAAGTATAGATAGTAATTTTTCTTTAAAGCGGAACAAAGAGTATAAAGAGCACAGACTAAAAATATATATTTAATTAACATGTTAATCAACAATTTTACACTATGAGTGAAGGCTGCAATTTTAAATTTATTTCAACACACCCACCAAATTAAAGCCTTCCCTCGTCTAACTTTAGTAATTAACAATATGTAGTAACAGTATTATTAAACACTACAAAAATTGCTTAATAGCTAGCTTAACACATGTAGTATGCTACTATTTCACAGGATTATTATTTGTAAATTGATAACAACAAATTCCTAACTTGTCTCTAAGATATTGAAATCTTACTCGAGGAAGAGCTTTAGTAAATATGTCAGCACACTGCTCACTTGTACATAAGTATTTTACATCTATATCTTTTTCTTGAAACTTTTCTTTAATAAACTTATACTTAATATCAATATGTTTACACCTTTTGTGAAAGTCTATATTTTTAATCACTGATATTGCACTTTGACTGTCCACACATAAACAAATTGTGTCCTGATTATAGGCACCAATATCAAGTAGTAGTCTTTTGATCCACAATGCTTCCTTTGTAGCGGAACATGCAGCCATGAATTCTGCTTCTGTAGTGGAGAGGGCTATGCATTGCTGTCGTTGACTTGCCCATGTTACAGCTCCTCCATTTTTAATAAATACATATCCAGTAGTAGATCGCCTTGTGTCAGTGTCGGCAGCATAGTCTGAGTCACTATAGCCTTCTACTATATTGTTCTTCATTGAAGAATAAAGTAACCCGTATTCTTTGGTTTCCTTTAAATATCGAAATATCCTTTTTATACCAGCCCAGTGAGTATTATTATAGCAGTTCATAAAACGACTTACTAAGCTTACGCCAAACATAATATCTGGTCTACTGACAATTGCAAGGTGCATGAGAGACCCGACTGCCTCTCTGTATGGTATATTCTCTTCAGCCGCTGTTTCTACCTTTTCCAAGATTGTATGAGGATCTACAGGAATACTATTTCCATTAGCATCATTCATATTGAATTTTATCAGTAATTTTTCTATATACTTCTTCTGGTGAATAAATATTTGCTTGTCAGACCGTTCTATTTGAAGACCTACAAAATTTTTTGCCTCCATGGTTCTTATTTCAAAATTTGCTTTGAGGTCATTCACTACCTTACTTATAACATCTTTCTTCTTAGATATAATTAATCCGTCATCAACATAGAGCAAGAGATACACTTTAGTTCCTTCTATACATCCTATATAGACACTTTGATCAGAATGGCTGTTTTCAAAACCAAATTTGTTTAGTACACTTTTAAATTTATTATTCCAACAGCGTGGTGCTTGTTTTAAGCCATATAGAGACCTTTTTAATTTACATACATAGTTAGGTGGAGCATTTATTCCTTCAGGTGGATACATATATATATCTTCTGTGATGTCTCCATACAGAAAAGCAGTTTTGACATCAAACTGTAACATTTCTAGTTCATGTTGACATACTTCTGAAAGTAGAATTCGCAAAGAATCATATCTCACAGTCGGAGAAAATGTTTCTGTATAATCAATTAGGTAATTCTGTGAACATCCTTTTGCACAGAGTCTAGATTTATAGACTGCACCAGATGGCTCGTCCTTTATACGAAAAATCCACTTACAGCCAATTACCTTTGAACCTTGTGGTTTCTCTACCAATGTCCATGTCTCATTTTGCTCATGTGCTTTTAATTCCTCTTCTATTGAATGTTGCCATTTATCTTTATTTCTAGATGATATAGCTTCAGAGTATGTCTGTGGTACATTTTCATTATCGGGAACTTCACCTGTACAGAGGTAAGTATTATTTTCTTGTTTAGTTTTCATTGATCTGGTTTGAATAATACTGTATTGTTTTAAATTATTATTTTTATTTTCAGGATTATATATAGAGCTTTCATCAGAATGAAATGAATCATCACTGCTTGTTACTGTACTTATATTATTTGATTGAGAACTATCAGATGAAGTTTCATACATCTCTGTGCTGTCCATTAAAGGCTCTGTTTCATTACTTGTTTTATTATTTTCTTCTGAATTTAAGGGTACTACTACATGGTTTTGTCTTATTGAGTTTTCCATAAATACTACATCTCTACTTACGGTAATTTTTCGAGTTTTTGGATTTATGAACCTGTAACCTTTGGTAGTTTCACAATAACCAATAAATATTAACTTGACTGCCTTAGGATCCAGTTTTTGTAGTTTTTCTTGAGGTACTTTAACCATGGCTTCACAACCAAATACTTTTATATTACTTACATCAGGTTTCTTTCCACACCACATCTCCTCAGGTGTAGCATATGACAGTGCACGTGTTGGACAACGGTTAGTAATATAGGCAGCTGTAGATACTGCCTCCGCCCAGTAGTGTTTCTGTAAATTTGAATTGATTAGCATACAGCGTGCTCTTTCCATGAGTGTGCGATTCATTCTTTCTGCCAAACCATTCTGTTGAGGAGTATATGAATTGGAAGTTTGATGAATTATGCCTGATTTCTTTAAATAATCTGAGAACTCCTTATTTATGTACTCCCTTCCATTATCAGTTCGTAAACATTTTATATTTAAACTAAGTTGATTCTCTACTAAGGCTTTATATTCTTTAAACTTTCCAAAAACATCTGATTTGTTATTTAAAAAATAAACAAAAACTTTTCTGGTATAATCATCAGTTAATGTGAGGAAGTACCTGGCCCCTCCTAGTGATTTCACTTCCAGCGGTCCACATATGTCAGAATGTACTAACTCTAAAGGTTTCTTGGCCCGGGCACCTTCAGCTGGAAACGGCAGTCTTGACTGTTTTCCTTGTTGACAGAATTCACATATTATTTTGTTTGTATTTTTAACTAATTTCACTCCATCAGTACTGTCTGTCATTCTATTTAAGTCTTTGAAATTTAGATGTGCCATTCTTTGATGCCACAATAAGAAATCTGAATTTTCAGCTTTGCAATTGTATGCTGGAATAGTATTAGTATTCAGCCGGTACATATTATTAATAAGATGTGCAGATGCTACTTCAGTTTTCTTATTATTAAATATTTTACAGCCATTGTTAGTAAACTGTACAGAACAACCATTTTTAATTATTTGACTAACAGACAATAAATTTGTTGCTAATTCTGGAACATACATAACATTTTTTATTTGAATAGTTTGTTTACCTTCTTTTGTTATAACTTGTAAGTCTATCTTGCCACACCTTTTAACTGGGAGCATTTTGTCATTTGCTATTTTGATATTTGTAATCGGTGGGGGTACATCATCATAAAGCCAGTCTTGCCTCATCGTCATGTGCATAGATGCTCCTGAATCAATATACCACCCATCATCATTATGAGCTGTTGCTGAGAACACAGCTACATAGCCAGAATTATTATTACTTTGTTCCTTTTTATTTCTCTTGAACCAGCAGTCTTTACTTAAATGGTTATAGCGGTTGCAGTTAAAACATCTCGGGCCTTTCTTTTGACTTTTATTATTATTAGGCTTATTAAACTTACTATGCTTTGTGTAAAGTACAGTAGTGTCTGAATCAATTGATTTTATTTCCTGAAGCAGTTTAGTTTTAATCATATCAGCACTTATCTTCACACCAGAGCTTTCTATACCCATAATCATCGGCTTGTAAGTATCCGGTAAGCCAGCAAGCATCAGTGTTCCCAACCACTCTTCATCAACTTTAAAATTCATATTTCTTAGCTTGTGGGCAGATGACATAATCTTATTTACGTATGCTTCTACACTTTCACTCGTCTCTAGTGTTGTATTTATCAAATCTTTTAGCAATCCTACTTTTCTAGTCAATCCACTGTCTTCAAATGATTTGGTTAGATTTTCCCAAAGTTGTTTTGCGTTTTCAGCATCTTGAATGTGTATATATATAATTGGATCTACTAATAATATGAGTTTTGACTTAGCTTTAACGTCTCTCTTCATTGATTTAAGATCATCGGGTGTTGGTTCGGTCAGTATACAGTCATACAATTCCTCGTGTTGCAAATAGGCTTTGACCGCAAAACTCCAGCTTGACCAGTTTTCTCGACCCGTGAGTTTAGGGATCGACATTATTGCATTGTTGTTATTCATTTTTATCTGTTTAATATTTGTAACAGCAAAATAAAATATTAAAAATCTGCGTACCGGTAACGTAGGTTATGTACGTGGTTTAATATTCACGGTATTATTGCTATTACCGAATATATATTATTATATTTCGATTGACTTTTCACTTGCACAATATTAATTGATAGATTAGAGCATCCTGGGCCCATAACCTG
The DNA here is from genome assembly GCF_905220565.1 of Melitaea cinxia. Classification (NCBI taxonomy): domain Eukaryota; kingdom Metazoa; phylum Arthropoda; class Insecta; order Lepidoptera; family Nymphalidae; genus Melitaea; species Melitaea cinxia. The sequence continues at coordinate 3,592,218 of NC_059395.1, forward strand.
TTGTGATTAAAACAGATTATTTAGTTTGTAAGTTTTATTAATTACAAGAAGTTAGTTAGGAACACTGTGACAACTTGACAAGTATAGATAGTAATTTTTCTTTAAAGCGGAACAAAGAGTATAAAGAGCACAGACTAAAAATATATATTTAATTAACATGTTAATCAACAATTTTACACTATGAGTGAAGGCTGCAATTTTAAATTTATTTCAACAATTACAAAACTGAAATGAAATTAATAAATAATAATAAATATTGCATATTAACAGCGGCTGCATCGAAGAAGAAGAAGAAAGTGGAAGATGAGGCTTTTGAGGAGAGTGATGATGGAGACGAGGAGGGCCGAGAGCGGGACTACATCTCCGACTCCTCTGACAGGTAACTTTTGAGTTCTGTAGGTAAAATCTACTTAGTGGTTTCGAAGGAAAATTTCATAACAAGTGAAAATACGTAAATACAAATAAATGAAAAATTAAATACATGAAAACCACACTAAGTTCATATTCCTAAGTTTAAGAATGTCGTAACTGCTGGATATTCTTAAAATAGCTTATTTTTGGTTGTTTAGTAAGCACAAAATGTAGATCCGACCGAAATCACGCAATATCTAAGCGATAACGAATCTCATCGTAGAGCTATGAGATATAGACCAAAAGACGCAGAAAAATCTGGCGATTCGAATGGTATATATAACTCATTTTACGGATTTATGTTGGTAAGTAACCTTTCAAGCGTCGATATTTGATGAATATATGTATTTCATGCTATGACCCATCTCAATAAAATAGATATTCATATTTTAACTAAAATAATTTTGTAGATTATGAATTAATTAAAATTTTATTTGCTTGAAAGCATTATATATTATATTCGCCAATTATCAATGCAGTATCGTGTCGGGTTGACGTTTGGATGATGGATTTTTCTGTGGCACATTTCCTAAAGAAAGTCTGACATGTGTTATGTTTTATTATGAGAATATCCGCGTGTTTGCAAGTTCTCGCTTCTGTTAATTAGTAATATTTTGTTTTAGCGAATCTGATCACGAGACTAAAGTTAATAAGGAGTTGAAGGGCGTCGCCGAGGAAGACGCGCTAAGGTAAGAAATCATTATTGTTTTTAAGATTCTTTTCTAGTTAGTAAGGGATAAAATTACAATAACCGGTTACATATGCTTCGTGATTCGTACACTACACGTGTAAGTCTAAATTCCTTTGAAAGGTCATAATAAAAACGTACTTTAAGTGTATGTGTACATACAAAGATTCACTGCTAGCGGTTAAGAACCTTAGCGTGAAAGAGAAACAAACGCATCTATTCACATGAATTGAACATTACGTTGTTTATTGTATGGATTCATCCATATTTTTTGTTGACGTAAATATATTAATAAATAATACATACATATTGAAGTAAAATTTCCTTACGCACGCTTGACTTGCGGAGTACGCTATTCAATGCGTGACGAGATCGTTACGAAAAGTGTGATAGGGTGAGGCGAACGGAAGTTGAGAGGGAGATATAAGTTAGGGAAGATAGAAAGGTTAAGTTTTTACGAAGTTTTCTTTCAGTAGTGTGGTCTAAAGCACACTCGTTTTTTTTCAAATGTAAAATATTACAATATTTTCTGTCAGAAAACTCCTAACATCGGACGAGGACAGTGAAGAGGAACAGGAACAGAAGCCGGAGTCGGAGCAAGAGGACGAGCCCACCAAGGACGGGGAGGAGCGCGCCAGCAAGCTCACCAAGAAGAAGAAGAAGCCTGATGAGGCCAAGAAAGGTACGGGTTGCTTATTTTTTTCTTTATATAGTTGGACTGCAAACAAGCGTACGGTTCACCTGATGGTAAGCGATTACCGTAGCTTATAGACGTCTGCTACACCACGAGCATTGCAAACGCTTGGCCGACCCTATCCCCAATCCACCACAGGAGCACTGGTTGGTTACCTTACTCACCAACAGGAACACAACACTGCTTGAAAACAGTGTTATTTAGCTGTGATCTTCTGTAAGTTCGAGGTATTACCCCAGTCGGGCCGCTCCATATTTTAAGCAGGAAATTTCCTGCTGTGCCCTACCCCAGTTAATACTTACTCAGTTATATATGTTTGGAGAAAAACATATCTATACATGCATATTATAGAAAGTCTAATACTAGATTTAAGAGGTACTGCTCGACTATATTTCGTATATTTACTGATAGATATATACACAAAATGCTTGAAACCAGATTTAAACTATGACAAGCAATTTATGATATAACTTAGTCAACAAATTTTAATATTAATTGTAGATGTAAAAAATTTTCTTTACTCTTTTTGAGTAGTGGCCCGACTGTATGCTATATCATTGTTGTATATATATATATATATATAATGTTAGCGAACTCGGCAGACGTTGTCCTGCCCGGAGTACCAGCTAACAAATTCGATTGCTGATATACCGACAGCAGCGCCACCTACCCATAGAGCAAAAACAAAGTTTGTTTTTGCTCTATGCACTTACCGGATCCCATTGCTTTTTCAAACCATCCATAATCAGCCGTTTAGGAGAAATTAGGTGACAAACACACGTTCAAGAGAACTATATATGTTAAGATTTAAATAGTATATGACATGCAGTTTGAGATATAACTTAATTCGTGATTATTAAAATTTATTTTAAAACTATAACAAGGACTAGTTTCCTGAGTGTTACCTAACCATTTGCTTCATCATCGTTGTTTGATTAGTTGTCCAACTAGTTGCTCGATTAATCGCCCGAATGGTTAACCTATTAGTTGTCAAATTAATTGACTGAATGGTTTCTCAATCGCCTGTCCAAATAGTTGCTCAAACTGTTGCTAGACTAGTTACCCAACTAGTTTGCTCTCTGCTTAACTAAAGTATGGTTGAATGGTGTTAGTAATACGGTGTTATGAAAATATCGTAACTCAGATTCGAGTATTTATTTATTTATTTATTTATTTATACTTTATTGTACACCACAAATATATATACATATACATACAAACAAAGCATAAAGATAGTTACAGACAGTGAAGTACAATGGGCGGACTTATGGCTAATTAGCCATTTCTTCCAGACAACCCATTTGTTATATTATGATGAATTACTTTTACAGGTAGATATATATTTTTAAGTATTCACTCTAACATAATCAGTCAAGTTGTTTCGCGTGACATTATAAATAATATACATACATTTCATTGTAGTTTTATGATGTATTGTTTTAAAGTTTTGCATTGTTCTTTTCAGACTCAAGTAGCGAGTTCAGTTCAGATTCGGACTCAGATCCAGAAACTAGTCCTAAGAAACCAAAGAAGGCTAAGAATGGAAATGTCGATGGAAAGAATTCTAGTACAGGTAAGTGCTACTTTTGCTTGCTCACGAACTGTTAAATTTCGATCATGTTATATTTGGGATTTAATTGACATTTAATTGCCGCCTTCTTCAAATTGACCAGTCGAAGTAAGCCTTACAAACAGGCGTTCCAATTTATTACGGTTTAATTGGGCAAGGAGCGTGACTGACAATAAGGGAACGTTCCGCTACTACATTTTTTACAAATATTTTGCCCACTGTGACCACCCGTTGTATTTGCTATAACCCCCATCTCCAATTTTTACATAGTAATCCAGAAATATGATTTAATTTTTTTTTTCAATCAGAAAGTTAAAAAAAACTTACTTATGAGTTTGAAAAGCGCTTAACGCTGCGCGCAATATTTGAATAAACCCACTGACCATGTGCGGTATTTTTGAAAACCTCTTTGAATGGGTCACGTAGTACGTTCCCTAAGCCAAGTGATAGCTACGACCTTCTAAACTCAAGTAGACTAGTCAGAATAAGTTATTAATGTAGTTTTGTAGCAATAAGGCCCCGAGTGACGTGTGACGTGTGACGTGTAACATGTGGCGTGTAACATGTGACATGTGATGTGTAACATGTGACATCTGACGTGTAACATGTGACATGTGACGTGTAACATGTGACATGTGACGTGTAACATGTGACATGTGACGTGTAACATGTGACGTGTGACGTGTGATTGCGCCTGTCCGCAGCAGGCCCGTCCCGCGCGGGCTCGCCGTCGCCGACCAACGCGATGGCGGCCGTGGCCGCCGCCAACGCCGCCGCCAACCTCGCCAACCCCGCCAAGCGGCCCAAGCTCGACCCCTCCTACACGTGAGTACCGCCCGTCTAGTCCAACATACCGCCAATGTTGGACCGAGGTAACTTCATATTTGGCCATTGATCCTACCGGTGCTGGGAGCATGCGCTGAGAAACTTCCAGCTTTCCTAAAAGGAAGAAGGTCTGCGCCTCGCGGGCTCTTAGGCTACAAAGAAGCCTTGTACTATTCGAGATTGTACGGCACCTATGGCCGTGCCGAATTTCATCCTATCCTTTCAGCCGTACTGGCGTGATTGAGTAACAAATATACGTCAAAACTTTGCATTTATAATTGTAATAACATTTATATAATAGCCGACGTAACTCCTACATGTAACTCCTTCAGGCAAGCTTTGGCCAGAGGACTGATATAGAAGGTGTGGGAAGGGGCGAAAAATATATTTAAAAAAAGTATAGGATACATACCACGTACATACTTTACGCCACGGAATAATGAACATGACTCCAATTTCTTATGCAAGGATTTTTGTTTGTTATTATATTTATGTACATCCTAATTTACTTTTGAATAATTTTACTTAACCAAAATGAAAAATGGAACTATTTGATTCGTTGTATAATTTGCTGTTGTAACTGGTGTGTAGTGTTGATAGTATAAATCGGTATTATATTCCCTTTAATATTTCAGTGAATGTGGAGTAACAGAAGAAGCAGTACGACGGTACTTAGCTCGCAAGCCTATGACCACAACCGAGTTGCTGACGAAGTTTAAGTCCAAGCGAACAGGCGTCAGCTCGGAGCGCCTGGTCGAGACTATGACGCAGATCCTCAAGAGAATCAATCCCGTCAAGCAGAATATTAACGGCAAGATGTACCTCAGTATCAAATCGACCTGATTGTTTCTTTGTTAATAAACAGTTTTGTTAAAAACGGCCGTTTGTTTTTTTGTACTTGTCAGTAGTAAATTTTATTTTTAGATCAGTGAAGATTTTATTTTCATACTTGTTGCTCGATCATCGCTCCCGCGACACAGGTGACGAGCCTACTGCCACTCAACTTGCTAATTCTGTGGTCTATGGGTATGTGTCCTGGAGTGGAGACCGCGTGTTAGAAAATGCACTGTGGGAAGTCCTCCGGCTCGCTGGACTGACGACCTACGTAAGATTGCTGGTGTAGGCTAGATGAGGATTGCGGAAAACCGGGCTTTTTGGCGTGAACTTGAGGCCTTTGTCGTTTGCAATAAGCTGAACTGACTTACATGAGTAAACTATTACTACAAGCCTAATACATATACACTGCAAGCCTAATCGAAGTATGTTAAATACGAAATTTAAAAATTCATTTTCTGAACTACATTAAAAAAAATTTTTTTTTTGGAGTTTATAGCCTGTTATACCTTTGGGCCACATTAATAAAATATAAACTACTCGGCGATTATAAACGTAATTCGTTAATCAGGGTTTAATAAATAAAAATATGACATACAGCAGTAAAATTAATTTTATTTCATTATAAATTAATTATTTAGACAAATTATTACAAATTCAGACACAAGTTTAATAACCGTTACTATCAAATAAAAACGAAAGTTACATTTGTTAACCGCCTTCCAAAAAAGGAGGAGGTTCTCAATTCGGCTGAATTATTATTTTTTTTTTATTATTTTTTTATTTTTATGTATGTTACTTCAGAACTTTTGACCAGGTAGACCGATTTCGACAAATTTTGTTTTAATCGAAAGGTGGTGTGTGTCAATTGGTCCCATTTAAATTTATTTTAGATCTAACAACTGCTTTTCGAGTTATATGTAATAATGCGTTTTTACTTGCCGCTTTTTTCGTCGACCTACGTTGTATTATACCGCATAGCTTTCTACTGGATGTACCGATTTTGATAATTCTTTTTTTTGTTAGAAAGGGGATATCCCTAGTTTGGTACCATGATAAGGAAACCAGAATCTGATAGTGAGATCCCAGAGAAATCGAGGGAAACTCTCGAAAATCCGCAATAACTTTTTACTGGGTGTACCGATTTTGATAATTTTTAATTTAATCGAAAGTTGATATTTATCATGTGGTTACATATAAATTTTATCGAGATCTGATAACTACTTTTTGAGTAATCTTTGATAACGCGTAGTTACTTGACTATTTTTTCGTCCATCTACGTTGTATTACTCGTCGATGTAATTGAAGTCGGTTTTTTTTTTCGTTTGCGAGCAAACACAATTATTAACAATTAATTATTCTTGTAATCTTGTGAATAATTTGATGTTGTAAAACATAACATGAATTTTTCATTTTTAAGTACTCGGGTATTTCTGCAATATTTGATATTATTCAGTTAACATCATTTATATAAAAAAAAAAATTCTACCCTAATTAAAATTACAGCTTATCGTTAGAAGAGGCTTGAAATATACAGCTGCATTTCTCTCTATGTTCTAATTTCGTATTACTTAATTTCTCAATTACTATAAAGTAGTAAATTTCAAACTTAAACTTATCATAAGTATCGATAATTTATGATAAACAGTAATATTACACTCGCGTTAAGTAACAAAAAATACGAATGCTTTTATAAAAAAATGTGGTTTTTCTTTTATAAATTTAAAAGTACAGTAATGTTTATAGTAAGAACGTCACTCATGTATTTACATGTTGATGTATAAAAATAATTTTGTACTCTTCACGTATCTACATTTTGAATTAATTATTTAAATTTAATTATTATTTCACACATTTTGATATTTAAGAATTAACGTTTTGAAATTGACATCATTACAAAATTATCACAGATAACTTTAACTGTAGTTGATAATATATGTAATATTATTGTTGGGTATGATAAAATTATTTTAGTAAAACTATCATCACAATTATTAAACTTTCAATTGGTATTTGTTACTTTAAAATATTTTATAATTAGATAAATTTGTATTTTAAGTACCATAATTATATAATATATATTTATAAATAATTTGTTTGATTAAAATAGCCTCAGTGTAAAAATATGTTATGTGTTTTAACATTAAACTGTAATAATACCATAAAAGGTATATAATCTGTGCGCGCTGCAGTTTAAGGTTCTATTGATATGAAGCATTGCCATACTACGGCGACCTAATACTTTTGAACCTTTCAACAAATCTGATAACGCTAAGTAATCAACGCTTTTTCCTTTTCATTTTCCTCTTGGTTCTCGTCTATGTCTTCCACTTTTCTAAAAAAAGATTAAGAATAAATTATTTGAAAGCTTAAGCCAATTATATGAATCTATTGTTTTTACGAGTATTAAAAATGTTATTAATTATAAATAAATAAATACTTAATTAAAGACTTAAATTACTGCTAAATTTGGGAACCAAACAACTGATTTTGTTATTTGATATGAATATATTTTTTACGATTAGTCGTAAAATTAAAATAGATAAAACTTAATGTAAAAGCATTGATATGACCTATGTCCTATAGGTCACTTACTAATGAAGGTAGTTTAAAATTTAGTTTAAATATTATTGTGAAGGTCATAAGGTCTTTTTCAAGCGATGTTAGTTTAAGTTATTTCTTACCCGCATAAAGAGTATTTGTTAACAGTTTTCTCTCCCTCCTCTATAGTCTGCGGCATCGGCCGGCCGTTTGTCTCCGGCAACATAACTCCTATAGTACACGCGAATATAGCGGTTATACCCAAAATGAGTAGCGGTAGTGACCGCCATACACGTTCCTGAAAGTAAATTTAACTAAATAAATATCACACACACAACGGCTTTTCAGTAGGGTGAAATTCTGTATGTGGGTGAAATTTGTTGAAATTAGCGAGAATCGAACTAACGACTACTATCGTAACAGCCAGTTGCTTTGACCACTGCACCGGACTCGTCGTTTTAATGTTTAGTCATTAGTGATCACAATAAAAAAAAAAAACTTGAAACAAAAAACCGAGTTTCGATCATCTTTGTAAATGCGCACCTACAATATTATGATCCTCTTGGGGGCGTTAAATCCTTGAGACTAGAATTTAAAATATCGAACAAGTGAAACCTCTTTTCCTTAAATCTCATATATTTTATTAAGTAATCGAATCTTAATATAATATGTTTTAAAAACAAACTTTTGTATTTCCATACGCCCAGTTAGTTTTTGAACACGTAGGTACTAATTAAGTGATTTTTGAACGCACCTTATGAGACTGTTCTAAAAATTCCATCTCACAAGACTTCCTTCTATTCTAAGTCCTTCTCTGTAGAAGCTGTTCGGCTTTGGAACTCCTTGCCGCTTCATATCAGACGCGCACAGTAAATAAACACATTTAAGACGCTTGTAGACGCTCCTTAAACTACCCTTTATCTACTTAATCCTAGTTAATTTCATCGTGAATTCAAACAAAATTATACAACCCATAATATATTTATTAAATAAAATAAATTTAATAACCCATCCATTTGTCTCACTTATCAAGACCCAGATTACATTAGTTAAGTGTATCTGTGTATCAGTATAAATGTTTGTAAGTCACTCATATGTATTATAAGAAATATGTAAGTTAAGTCAATTTTTATTATTTAGATATTTATATAAATATACAATAATATTATTCTATTTGTTAAAAGTAGACCTATGCCTCTCTGTATTCACTGGTCATAATATCCTTCGCAACACGGTTGCCTGGTAGAGATCGCTTTTTAGCGATAAAGCCGCCTATTGTACAAAGCTAAGACTATGTTATGAATCTAAGTATTATTATTATCTAGTAAATTTTTGAAGATCAAGAAAGATCAAATGCCTTCGACCTGTTACAACATCTGAAAAAGCATGACTTGCAAGAAGTGTTTCTAAATGTTAGTATAGGTTTTAGAATTTATTGCACATTACCAACAACATTTGCAAACTGTGAGCGAAGCTTCGGCTACCTGAAAATAATTGAAACCGATCTACTTTCACGAGTTCGTCTATCTGGCCTCTGGAGAAAGCACGCCGCTTTGTGGGACACCAGCAGTAAGGGTCAACCAATTCGATGAGTTAAAATCAGTCGTTACAGACTGCTGACGTCCCGAAAGATATGAGTGAAACCAGTCAATGCAAGTGGGGGAGATGTTAACTGCACGAAGAGTGCCAAGAAGAATGTCATAGTCTACAGAGTTAAAAGTGCTGCTGAAGTCTAACAAAATCATTGCAGTGAGCTTGGTGTTATCCATAGCCCACCGAATGTCACATTCAATAGCGCTCCAACAGTGCTGTGGGAAGGACGGAAACCTGATTGGGAGTTAAGAGTTGGAAATATGGTAAGAATCTAGTTGTTGGTGAACCATAGATTCCAGGACTTTGGATAAAATGGGAAGGATAGATATAGGATGATACTGAGCAGGACAGGAGGGATTTGAGGTTTTAGGTAGTGGAATGACAACTGCTTTCTTCCAGAGCGAAGGAAAAAAATTGTATGACAGTGAGAAGTTAATTATATGCGTGATAACAGATGCGATGTCCTCCAGCACTGGAAGAATCATCTCAAGACTGAGATTGTCACTGCCAATGGCCTTGGTGGAGATAGAGCGGACATCCTTTTTTACCACTTCTGCATTGACTGATTTGAAGAAGAATCGAGGTAGGTCGGTAGGACCTATTCTCCTTACCTTAGTCGGTAGGCCTAACTATTTAGAATGGAAAGGGTGGATGATTTAACATTGGTGTCTAAGGTGAGAGGTGGAATAGTGAAGTGTGAGTTTAAAATATTAGGATCCACTGAGCTTTGAAAAGCATCACAGGGTTTGCCCACTCTTTGCGACCGTAAAAATCTCAAAACTTGCGCTTGGGTAAGATTCTGAACTGAGTTATGAATGTAGCGACGTTCTGCATCCCTAAACATCCTGTTGCAGAGGTTACGTAGAGTTTTATATTTAGATAAATTATCGGCCGTTGGAAATTTTTTATATGCTGATTTGACCCTGTCACGTTTAGCCATGGTCTTTTTAATGACAGGTGAAAACCATTTTATTTATGAAATATTTATTTATGTAGATTATTATTTTCACAAATGGTCACAAAAAATGCTACTCATTTGTTAGTTTTGACGGTCTTTCTCAAACGTTGAAAGCAGGAAGCGCCACTATAAAGTTTTTGCCCCGGTTCGAAAAAATCGTAGATCCGGGACTGTGTAGAGAACATTGGAAATCTTTATTGACCTTTAATGAGCACATGCATAGTGCATACATATGTACATCTTCATTAGTATAAATATAACCATATCTTTACGCATACGCGTAGAATGCAATACACACGCACATATATGCATTTATCGAGGTAAAAAATTTCACTTGCACTTACATTGTCACTGTTACTCACACACAGATAGCCATCCAATCTATCCAAGCACACTAAACTGCACACATGCAAACTCTTAAGATATAGAACCTCACCATGACACTTCCGTCTTCATTCTTTAACTTTTACTTTTATGAGTCCTCTTCAAGAACCTTATTTTTTCTCGCCTGGGTTTCTGTACTTAGTCCCCAAATGGTAGACGCAGTGATAGCTGTTAGGATCTATAGTATACTAAAAGGAGCTCACCGAGTAGACGACGAAGGGCGACACAAGTATGGCGATGTAGCCGCTGACGTGTATGAGCGAGGTGCCGGACGCGCGCACCGGCGTCGGCAACAGCTCCGCCGACCACTGTACCGCCACGTTGTACGCCATGTTGATGAAAAACCGCGCCATGATCGCGAGTGTCACTTGAGGGACACCTGCAACACGATCTCACCTCGTATACTAGATTCGCAGCCTCTCATAAATAGCTATGAGAATTTTGAGTGCATAATCTATATTTTTATGTATACATGGTACATATGGTTCCTATCTATATAAAATAAAAACTCTCGGGCACAGAATGTCAGGATGGCTTTTCGTGCAGGTTAGTAACGATTAGTTTGGTCACGAACCGTCGAATTTCGACGACGACACGCTCTACAACAGCAAAACGAATATTTACTTTAAGGTTACCATCGTACCCTTCGCCGAAGGACTAAGTTCCATCCACACCATTTGGATGCATGGTTTGCGGCCAATGTGCGAGCTTCACGCGCATTCTTTCCGCGCACCTGCAAACTGTGGAATGACCTTCCTCCTGAGGTTTTCCCTGAGCGCTATAATTTGGGGGTTTTCAAGCGTCGAGTGTATAGGCATCTTTTTCCTAAAGGCCGGCAACGCACCTGCAACTCCTCTTATGTTGCAGATGTCCATGGGCGACGGTAGCTGTTTAACATCAGATGGCTTCGTATGCTCGTTTGCCCCCATTCTCACTATAAAAAAAAAAAAAAAAAAAAAAAAGTTACTATCAGTTATGTTGACATAACCATTTGTTTACGTTTCCAAGTTGCAGTAAAGAGAATAGCTAAGTCCTTGAGCCTTGGTTGATAAATTTTTTAGAATCTTATAATATTCGATAAAATCTCATATTTGATAGTAAAAGTTCTGAGAAATTAAAAACAATGGTAATCAAAACTTTAGTTTACCTTTAGGAACAAATACGGCAATTAAAATAAGTATTCCAGACATCGCCATCGGCCCACACGTGAGGTTCCGTCGACCATATCTGTCAATTTAAATGCATTATTAGTAAAGAAATAAACAAATATATAGGTATGTTTTTTTGTAAGGTCGAGATATTTCCTAAGTCGGACTGCTCCAGATTTTGGGCAGGATATTTCCTGCTGAGCTTTACCTCAATAAAATAGATCACAGCTTAATATTATTGCTCTTAAGCAGTATTGTGTTCCTGTGATGAGTAAAGTGACTCCTGGGTAGGATTAGGGGCAATGTCGGCAACGCGCTTGGGATGCTTCTGGTATTGTGGAAGTCTATAGGTTACGGCAATCGCTTAACATAAGGTGAGCCGTACGCTTGATTGCCGACCTAATTGTATGTAAAAATAACAAACGTTTCAATCTCAGAAAATCTCGTAAAGCTCCTTGTATAACGAGGACACGTTTAGGATCTCGGGAAACACAACGTGATTCTGAATGGCACATGACACGTGGCATGCATTCGATGAAGAACTTACTTGTCGAGGATGTAGGCTACCAAGGTGACGGAAGGTATCTCAGTTGCGGAGGTGAGAGTGAAGGTGATGAAGAAGTCCAGCCCGAGACCCTCCGACATGCGCACCAGGCCGTCGAAGATGAGCGCACACGCCATGTATACGAGTACCATGAGAATCATCACCTTCCTCAGAGGACCGCTGCGGAACAGGTCCCAGATCGACTCGTTTGTTTGCCGCGTTTGACTTGCGGAGACCTTGACGTAAAAAGGTAATTTAACTTTATTGACGTTTGCGTACTATATTGGTTTTTGAAATTAAAAGCAGGCTGGCGGCACCAATCTAACCAGTCGCACTGAATTTTTTTTATGTATAACCACCACCGATCTTAGATTACTTTTAGAGAAAAGTCTACACAAAAAAGATTAACCTATACAGTATAAATATAAAGTATTTTTATTCCAAAATTGGTAATATATAGTTCTGACAAAAATTAAAGATACGAAAGTTATGGTTTACTAGAGGCCGCCCTACGACAGATTGTCAATGATACCTTGTACACTTTTCTTAGGGATAAATTTTGTACTCAAAACTTCAGTGGAGATCCCATTTGTTATCCATGAAGCAGATCCGTAGCATTCCCGTTGCTACTGCGAATTAAAATATTTTAGCTATTTCTATTGTGTTATATCTTACGATCTGTTAATGTTGGGCTACAGTTATAAAAACTGTATTTATTTTGCAATAAAGGGCTATTCGTGGCATTTAAGATCTTGGAGCTCGAGTTTCCTTGCGGGATGTTTTTTATAAGGAAATATTAACAATTGCGTCGCAATATATTTATAATAATATTATGTGTGTTCACAAGAATATTGATTGTTTTGATATAAATAGTAATAATAGCAGTGTAAACACGAGAGGGAATAAAAAAATTGTAACTCCAAGTTTCCGACTGAGCAAAGTAAACGTCTTTTTTCTGGCTTATTGTATTCGCATGTATAATAAAACCAACAAATAATTTTGCAATCGTTTCAACATAAATTTAAAGTTTTTATTATAAATAAATTAATAGATAAAGCCTACTAGCCGGTGCAGGACTACAAAGTTGATAAAGATGTGTGGACTTAGTGACGCTATATTTCATGCAAGATATTAATAATCATTACATAGTATAAAACAAAGTCGCTTCCCGCTGTCTGTATGCTTAGATCTTTAAATCTACGCAACGGATTTTGATATGGTTTTCTTTAGTAAATAGAAATGATTTCAGAGGAAGGTTTACATATATAATACATACATAATAATATAATAGAGAAACTCTGATAGTTATAGAGATTTCTAATGTGATGTCGTAAATAAACAATTCTTTTTGCGCCTACATTACAAATATTTATTTGGCAGCAGCGTCTTCGGTGCGACAAAGCCAGTCATGCGGTCACCAATCCGCCTGCCCAGCGAGGTGACTATGGGCAGCACACATGTGTTCACGCCATTTTTGGCGCGAACTTGTGGAGGCCTATGTCCAGTAGTGGACTGCGAAAGGCTGCTGTGATGAAATAGACGATTCGAATGTGCTTTTGAAGCTTATTTGAAAAAACGTTTTTTTGATTTGATTTAAACACATTCTAGCTACGTTAGGATTTAGCCAGTAACATCCCACTGCTGGACATAGGCCACTTTCTCCATGTAAAACAAGGGTCGGATCTTTATCCACCACGCTGCTCCTCTCCGCGGAATGATGGGGAGACCCGCAAGGACAGACAGCCAGACCGGAAAGAAATATCTGTATAAATACATACAGATACCTATCTATCCCGAGCACCTCTACACAAGAGTGATGGCTATGTAATGTAATAAAAGTAATTTTTATATTCTTACGATAAACTCATCCATGACGTCCTCTGGTATTTTTGTTCCGTTCACTTTTTCGAATCTATTCAGAACTTTAACGGCATCATTGATTCGTCCACGAGACGCGAGCCACCTGGAAAGTACAAAAGGATTTCAGTCTTAAGCATTTGTTTGTGTTGAGGTAAATTAACTTACCGCCTAGGCAGTTAAATAATTTCAGATAACAGAAATGACAGACAGAATTATTTGATAAATAAAAATCGAATAATAAATAAAAACAATTATATACACACAAGTATAATAACATGTCTAAATGGGTTCGAAAATTTTTGTATGGAGCCTGGCATATCTAGCTGCCGCCACCTTGATTTTTTTCAAAATTTCCGAGCACGATAAAAGTGATATATTTGGATAGAGGACACTTATACAAACAAAAAATGTTATATAACATGGTATCCTAAAGTGTCACGTTTCCGAGATATTTGGAAGTAAAGATCGCCATTTGTGTCCAAAGGCGATCATTGAAAATCGACTTAGGGGAGAACCGGGAATGATGTCTCACTTTTTGAAATAGCCACATAATTTTGAAAATATGATTTTTATACGAATAATTTTTATTAATGTAGCTAGCTCAATCTTTTATGTTGAATTATTACTATTCTTTTTTAACCTACCCAATGCAGATTAAGCAGAAATTAGCTTTTCGTGAACCCTTTTTTTTGAGGATAGATGCGTACCTATATGGATAGTTGCCCCACCATAAAAATAGTGAATAGGATAGATGACCTTTTAAACCGTGTAAACGAAAAACCCAAACCAAATGTTAGGTAGTTCTACTCCTAAAACATCGATTGTCTCCAAGAAACATGGGCCATAGTAAAGAAAAACATTTTGTGTTTTTTTTTTAATATCTTTTAATTGTTATAATTAGAATATAATTTTTATATCACACAGATTACTATACCTAATAAAATTTTTAAAGCTTTTGTTTAACTAAAATATAAATTCTTAAGTTTCAACATGATATGTATATATATATATACAAATTTAATTAAATTTTACAAGCATTCATTCAACAAAAGTATAATATTCTTAATTGTTGGTCTAAAACATTCATATCAAGTGTCAACATGCACATTGCACAATCATACTTTCTCATCGAATGCTGACTAGGTTTTCTATAGTCCAAGAACATACTCGAGCTCGCATTCCTTCCTTTCTTTTATATTTTCGTGGCATAGTTCTGCTAGAATTAGTAAAACATCCAAACATAAATATACGTAAAGACATAAAAAATATAACAGACACAAAAAAAAATTAAACATATAAACTTACTCTGTATATGGTGAATGAAGGTATAGATGCCCCTAAGGGCACCTATACCTCAAAAAATCAGGGCAACTATCCTTTGTGATTGGGATAGATGCCCACGTATTTTTTAAATAAATTATAAACAAAATAGCATCTATTTACAACTATATGCAGACTCAATGACCCAGTATAGTGATAAAAAATATAACGGAATTTATTACTATTTATAAAATTATACAACGTTAAATACTAAACTTTAAAACTTTGACGTGTTTCTAAATTTCGCCACGGAGACAATTACACATACGAGCCAAACGCGTCCTTGCCACACGAATATCTGTGGGTATCTGAGGTACGGGGCAGGGTTCGCCAAACCGATTCATAAAGGTAACCGTTTGAAACGGTTACCGTATGAATCGGATACCGATTGAAAAGGTTACCGTTTTATTTCGGTTCCAAAACCGTAATAAAACGGTTACCGATTAAACTGTAATACCGAAATATAACGTTATGTATTTCGGTTTTAAATGATTCGGAGAAGTAACAGAGGGTGACAAAATCTGTGAGCCATCGTTTAAAATGAAGAATCTGTAATGTTCCTTTGCATTTATTGATAATGCTTGGTTCTTCATAAGACTGGCTTCTTTAACTATTAAAGTAATTAAGTTTTTTGTTTTGAATTATTCGTTATATGCAATGTAAACATTAACGCGAAAAAGAGATGAAAACTTGCTCGCGCCACGCCCGGGGCCTGTCGTCTATCACAAATAAATAAGTTTTAAGTAAAATCACGCAACACACGGGAGCGAATGAGATAGAGATATGGTGTACGTTCGGACCGCAATCCGAGCTAGCGCAGCGCAGCTACAAGAACGGGAATTGCCCGCTTAAACTTACGACGCGAACGTTATGCCTACTACCGGTTTATTTCGATACTGTATTACCGATATGATTCGGTTACCGAATGATTCTCTTACCGTTATTTTGATTCGATAAGTACCGTTTTATAAAGGTAAATAACCCATACCGGAATATCCCTGGTACGGGGTGCCTTCGACTCCTACTTATGCGATTCATTTTTATTTGTGAGTTCGGTATGTTAGGTTTTTAGAACATGAGGTATCTATCCCACTGCGGCATCTATCCCGGTTTTACCATACAGATATACCAAATCATTAAAATATTAGCAGCCCCCAACTATATTTAGCTATTAATATGTTTGCAACTACATATAAAAATATTGATTGTTATAAACAAAAGCTAGATATGCCACAAAGGTTCGTACCCCTTTTTCTACTTGAAGATGACAATTTAACACCAAGTCTGTCTAAAAATCACAATCTATCACATACGTATTACGACGAAACACTTTTAAAACAATTACCATATTTTTTTATTCAGTCCTACTCATCTACAAATGCTTCAGGATCTCTACACTTACCTCCATGCCGAGTTATTCTTTTTCATCTCCTCTTTATGATTGAAGCTGTTTGGAACAGATCGCTCTTTTAATGATAACACCGCCTTTTGTACATGTTTATGTTTTTCCTTCATACTAACCTCTATTTCTCTCGATGCAAAAATGTCCTCTCTTATTGTAAAATAAAGCATATTTGTATTGTATTGTATTACCTAGCGCTTTCCGGCACAGTGAAGGGTACGAAGGCGACCACCAGCATGGGCAAGGAGGTGACCCAGAGCAGTTTCCTCCAGTCGCCCACCCACAGCGCCACCCACGGCAGCACCAGGCCGCCGCAGCCGAAGTACAGCGCTATGGACATGTTCGCGACCCACGTGCGGTGCCGCGGACCCACGTACTCGAGCACTGGAGATTTGAATTAAAGAGGATACTATCAGACGACCAACGGTATAACCTATAAAGAGTAATGTCGCTCAAGCACTGAGGGATTATCATCATCATCATCATTTCAGCCTATTGCAGTCCACTGCTGGACATAGGCCTCCACAAGTTCGCGCCAAAAATGCGTGAACTCATGTGTGTTGCCCATAGTCACCACGCTAGGCAGGCGGGTTGGTGACCGCAGGGCTGGCTTTGTCGTACCTTAGACGCTGCTGCCCGTCTTCGGCCTGTGTGTTTCAAAGCCAGCGGTTAGATGGTTATTCCGCCATCAGTCGGCTTCTTAAGTTCCAAGGTGGTGGTACTGTATTATCCCTTAGTCGCCTCTTACGACACCCACAGGAAGAGAGGGGGTTGCTATATACTTTGATTCCGTAGCCACACAGCATCACTGAGGGATATGGGATCGAATATTATTACTAAATGACTAGCGGTATGGTCTAAGAACCGAACCTAGTCTATTCTGTACGTTTCATACTATCAAGACGGATTAAACTTTCTTATTATCTTGATGTTGCGATATTCAATTTAATTAAAATAATTTATATAGTCAGTCCAGATTTTTTTATGGCAACCCATTTTTAAAATATTGTCTTATATACTAAATTTATTATAAAGTATGTTTTATTATATTATCAGCTCGGCGAAGATCGACTTAGGCTCGGATCTTATAATATGTGATGTCTTCGATCATATAGACTTCTAGCATACTAAAATAAAAAGTGTCTGTATTGGTTTTGAATCAGTTCACGCGTAGAATTTCGCGTGTTCTATTAATGTTAATAATAATAATTGTTTGATTGTTGCAAATAATGATAGATTACGACGTTACATTAAATGGTCATAAGGAATGCGACTGGTTCAAACGATGGGTTGATGTTTCGTTCGCAAATTTTCATTAAATTTCTATTGTAAGAAAGTGTAAGGAACACTTTCTTATTCAGCAACTCATATGCGACTCCTACAGTGCACCAGTAAGTGATCACTTATTATTAATAGTTCATCAATTTTGTATTTTAACACTTCATCTACATCTATTTTATAATAACACATGGCATCGTCTTTTTCAAAGTGTGTGCAGTGATTGAACTATTCGTAACATTCAATTTACCTAAAATGTACAAGGTCATGAAACAGCTGTCGTACGACGTTCCCACGATAAATCTTGCAAAAGCAAAATCCCATAGACCCGTCGTGTAGATACTCGCTATGCCGCCGACGATAGCCATTGCGTTGGCACCTAAAAATAAAATTTAAAAATGTTTACTCTGTTCCAAAATCACCTTATTTGCGAACGAAGTTTAAATTTCTTCCTGTCGTATTTTCTACTACCCTCAAAAAAGTCATAGACTTTTTCAAACTTTTCCAGACGTATTTAACCGTTGTCATGCATATATGCATGCGGTGACACGGGAGTAAAATGTTTCTTACCAATCATAGCCGGGACTCGGCCAAAGTAGTCCGCCGCCCAGCCAAAAAATATCCCACCAACGAAGGAGCCCGCGAAGAAGATGGTCTGTGTGAGGGGTATATTGCCTGCATTTTCACAAACCCACCCGCGCTGTAATGGAAATATATAGATTTATCTTATTTGTGGCGAGATTTTAGGCACGAATATGCTATAAAATAAATACATTAGAATAGTTGGCTAGTCTTTAGATTAAGAGCCGTCATTTTGAAGTTAGTGATAGGTTAGTTTTTATTTATTTATTTTTTGTCACGAAATTATGCCGATAAACGGTCAAATTTTGAACTTAGATAATTCGACGGCTCTTAATCTAAAGACTTAACGAATACTTGAAAGCTAAAAATAGAGCAATAGCCCTAAATATTGAAATGGTCCCCTAAAAAGAAGATATTCAAATTATCGAAATTAAGCTGTACGCAGATATATTAAAATGTAGTAAGAAGGGTTTCGTATCAAAAGAAAATTTGCTTTGTATAGTAACGTTAGAGTGGGAAATATTCAGTGGTGTTAGTTGCAAAAGTCTCACCTCACTAACTACCGTCGGATAGGGGATATCCTTGAACTCAAACTCCCAGCCATCCTTGCAGGGCATGGTGGGCGTGTTTGGTGAGACGCTGTTGTTGATCAGCACATGGGTCCAGTTCACGTTGTACATCAGGCAGCGCTCCCAGTCGTCCCCCGTCCCTGGCGCCGTAAGATTACGTCTGTAATGGTTTAAATCGTCTGACGGTCTTCTATTTTTTTATTGGACTATTTTCTTTATCTCATATTGCATTGTGAGGAATAATAAGAAGTAACAACGTGATCTGGTCTATGAATGTAAGAAAAATCAAAAAATACCGATTTTATGTACAGGTGTACCATCACTAATTTGTACGCATTGTAGACGTCAATTTTTTTTCTTTGCATAGTTTTTTAGTATAATTCACACTACATTTTTCGTCAAATTATTACTCAAAGTAGCATACTAATATTTACAGCAGTAGCATACTTTCGCTTAGTATTTGAATTCGTGATGTTATGTTATCTTAGGTTTATTATACGAGTCCGGGGCGAGGTGGCGAATGCTAGCGCAACTCCATCTCGCCCCACCCAGGCGGTTGGCAGACTGCTCACATGTGGTGGTTTTTCAGTCAGTAGGAATCTGATATAACTCTCTAGCGCCCCCGCGCTGGAGGGTATACATGATGGATTTTCCCAACGTGAAAAAAAGGTACGAGTATTGTGCTACACCTACATCACTGTAAATTTTTGGAGGAGCGTTAAAGCTGTGTCTTGTGAACAAGTTCAGAGCGTTGTGACAATAAAGCATTAAAATAAAATAAAAATCTTCGTACCGTGAAAAAAAATTTTTTTTTGATTCTATCTAATTAGCTTCAGTTAAGCCTCATCATTACAGCCTATACAGTCCACTGCTGGACATAGGCCTCCACAAGTTTACGCCAAAAATAATGTGAACTCATGTGTTTTGCCCATAGTCATCACGCTGGCCAGGCGGGTTGGTGACCGTAGTACTGGCTTTGTCGCACCGAAGACGCTGTTACCCGTCTTCGGCCTGTGTATTTCAAAGCCAGCAGTTGGATGGTTATCCCGCCACCGGTCGGCTTTTAAGTTCCAAGGTGGTAGCAGAACTGTGTTATCCCTTAGTCGCCTCTTACGACACCCACAGGAAGAGAGGGTGTGTGGCTATATTCATTAATACCGTAGCCACACAGTACGTCTATGCCCTAGAAACTAAAACTCGACCTTGTTTGATAATTTTACTGATATTACAAGTGATTATATTTTATCTTTGATAATATCTCCGTGTAGATACTTGTCTTAACACTTGATATGGTTCCCGCTAAACCAAGGACGAAACAGCAAATTGTGTAATAATGTAAATTATATTACAACGCTTCATTCTTCAGATATAATAACAGAGTAGTACCCCCAACGTACAAGGCAGCGTTCGCTATTTTTAGAGATATTTATTTTGAAGGTATTTGTAAAATAAAACTGTGCGGCAACTTATATTGATTCCCCACCTTTACACCTTTCCTCTCTACGAACATTCAC
This sequence comes from Melitaea cinxia, assembly GCF_905220565.1. Taxonomy (NCBI): domain Eukaryota; kingdom Metazoa; phylum Arthropoda; class Insecta; order Lepidoptera; family Nymphalidae; genus Melitaea; species Melitaea cinxia. The sequence continues at coordinate 3,612,933 of NC_059395.1, forward strand.
ATTTTACTTCATTCCTTTTTCTTGCGAGGCAGCGTCAAGACGCCTAGTTAATAGTAAGTGTACTTGCTAGTCGTCATAATGCCGAAACGTACGGCTGAAGAAAAAATTGATAAATACATGAGAAAAATTAGAAAGTTAAATAAACGTGTTAGAAGAATAGTGACGTCGTCGTCAGAATCGTCGGACGAAAATAAAGGTAAGAAATAATTTTAAACATAAAGTGATTGTCACTTTAAGCCTGGGGGTTTCTCAAATTCTTTAGTGCCGTAGCCACACAGCACATTATTACACAGCGTTTTATTTTTAATATCGAGCGATAATACAATGCCCCCCTCTCTTCCCGTGGGTGTCGTAAGAGGGGACTAAGGGATAACAAGGTTCCACAACCACCTTGGAACTTAAGAAGCCGACCGATGGCGGGATAACCATCCAACTGCTGGCTTTGAAATACCAGGCCGAAGACGGGCAGCAGCGTCTTCGGTGCGCCAAAGCCCGTACTGCGGTCACCAACCCGCCTGCCCAGCGTGGTGACTATGGGCAAAACACATGAGTTCACGTTATTTTTGGCGTGAACTTGTGGAGGCCTATGTCCAGCAGTGGACTGTATAGGCTGTAATGATTAAAAATACGCATTAACACGTATTATTCCTGGGGATTGGCTATGCCCAATACGATGGCTCATGCTTGAAATAAGAATTGACATATTTATTTATTCTTATCAGATGAATACTCTCCGGCTGTGAAGTCAGTGATATCGGTACCGATAGATTTACGGGAAATAGAAAATGAGGAAGCGTTGGAGCTATCTAACAATGATACGGATATACAAGTATCAAATCTTGAATTAGAACCAGAATTACTTCAAGCACTAGGAAATGACATTATAGAAGAACCCGAGTTTGGAGAAAGCATTCATGAGGATTTGGCCAAGCGTTGGTTGCCTATTATTAAAAAAGGTTTGTCCAAAGAAACAAAAGAAAAGTTGAACAAGGAATACCTTGTTCCTGAAAATTTTAAGTTTCTCAGGCCACCAACTTTAAATACCGAGATTACTTCAGCTCTAGCGAAGACTGTCAAATCCCGCGATAAGAAATTAAAAAACAATCAACAGCAGCTAGCTATGGGCATAACATCTGCAAATAAAGCTTTACTCTTGTTGCTGTCGAATGGTGACAAACTGGTGGCATTAAAACATCTTAGTAACTGCTGTCGAATTTTATTAGACCTTCATGCACTCGAAACAAAATGGCGTAGAATACTGGTTACGATGTCACTAGACAAATCATTTCAACGAATTGTTCAAGACTCTAAAAGAGATGATACATTATTTGGAAATGATCTATCTGAAAAAATTAAAAATTCAAAGTATTCTGAAAAACCAAGTTCACAATTTAAGAAAACACAGCCATTTAAATCTTTCCCTACTCAAACATACACCCGATCAGTAACAATTGGTCAGGGAAACGCCTTCAGACCTCGTCCCTCAACGAGCCGGGGAGGGGGGCGAGGTGGCCAGAAGGGATCTGCCCCATCTCCACAGCGGCAACAACCAGCGTCAACGGCGAGGTCTTCGTACCAGAGCACGACCAGGAGTCGTGCCCCAACGCGGCGATAATCCAGTTACATGCAGGCCGAGTTCAAACTTTTTACAATTTTTGGTGTGATATTACATCAAATCGATTAATCTTGGATTGGATTAGACATGGTTATAAAATACCGTTCGATAAAAAAGTAACACAATTAAATGTTCCTAAGCTTTCAGTATTAAATGATAAAGATTATTTTCTTATGAACAAATCAATATCTAAACTAATTAGTTTGATTAGGAGCAATTTCGCAATGCTCATTTAAAACCGGCCAGTTTTTATCTAAGACCTTTTTTGTCCCAAAACCTAATGGAGATAAAAGATTTATACTTAACCTAAAACCTCTTAATAAATTGATATCAAAAAGTCATTTTAAAATGGAAGACCATAGAACGGCGTTAAAATTATTTTAATAATCCGCCAACCCGCATTGGAGCAGCGTGGTGGATTAAGCTCTGATCCTTCTCCTACATGGGGAAAGAGGCCTATGCCCAGTAGTGGGATATTACAGGCTAAAACGTAAATCACATATAACAATATTCAAAGTAATCAAAATTATATTTTAGAAGTTTTTACCGATGCGTCAAGATCCGGTTGGGGCGCATATTGTAATAATATGCGTGCAAATGGCGGATGGACGAATAAAAAAAAAAAGAGAAACGTATTAATTACCTTGAGTTAATAGCAGCTTTTTTAGCAATAAAAAGTTTTGCAAAATCACATTATAATTGTAATATTCTTTTACGTATTGACAATACCACGGCTCTTAGCTATATCAATCGTATGGGGAGTATACAACATCCTCATTTAAATGATTTAGCAAGAAACATTTGGCAATGCTGCGAGGCGCGTAATATATGGTTATATGCATCTTACATTAATACTCGCGATAGTAAAGAAGCTGATTTTGAATCTAGAAAAACAAATCCTGATACAGAGTGGGAATTGTCAGATAAAGCCTTTCAGAAAATTATTATAAAATTTGGGAAACCGGAAATTGATTTATTCGCCTCTTCGCACCAACGCCAAATGTAACATTTTCATGTCATGGAAACAGGATCCAGACGCCATAGCGGTAGATGCATTCACAGTAAACCGGAGAAATTATTATTTTTACGCTTTCCCACCATTTTCAATGATAATGAAATGCTTACAAAAAATTTTAGATAATGAGGCAACTGGTATATTGGTTTTTTCTTATTGGCCATCGCAACCGTGGTTTCCTCTATTACAAAGTATGATAGTGTCTGAAGTTCTATATTTTAAAAAGGATAATAATCTTTTGATGTCTTGTTATAGCGAGATCGACCCATTACACCAGCAGCTTACCCTGGCTGCAGCGAGGCTCTCAGGTTACCCTTCTCCCGGCAAAGTATCCCTCCAGAATCCTTTGACTTAATGTTATATTCATTAGCTGACAATACAAAAAAGCAATATAACGTTTGTTATAAGCTCTAGTGGGAATGTTGTTATGGTTTTAATGTAAGTCCTTTAGACGATTCCGTTAGTAAAGTTTTGTCTTTTTTAACGTGTCAATTTAATAAAGGTGCTTCATATGGGACAATTTATAGTCACCGATCCGCGCTGTCTTTATTATTTGGTAGCTACATCGGAATAAATGAATACATAAAACGATTTTTAAAAGGTGTATATACCCGACTAGAAAAAAGGTCAGGCTCAACCAGATCATGTATCTATCCTGATTGGACCGGATCAGGATAGAATGAGGCATGCCGTATCAGGCAAGCCCTATCAGGACCAGGTCTGGTCCAGACAAGGATAGCCTGATGTAAAATATAATTAGGTATGGTAAGGCATACTGGATCAAGACCCGGTCCGGTCCAGATCAGGATAGCCTGATGTAAAATATAATCAAGTATGGTTAGGCATATTAGATCAGGACCCGGCCCGGTCCAGATCAGGTTAGTCTGAAAGAAATTACGCGAACTGAACCTGAATCGCGCTATTAATGTTTTTAATCGCACTTAGTATATATACAGTTATCAGGACAGTCTAGCAGGGACTCCATTTCTACACAGTGGAGCAATCGTAAGTAATAGGAAATAGTTAATTAGTAGATAATTATTAGAAGTTAATAAATAAAATTTAATAAATAATAATAATTCATTAATAACATAAAAATAAATAAAAATAATTAATATCTAAATTTAAAACATCAATAAATAATACATTAGAAGAAATAAACGGAAACAAATATCATAATAATTATGTTAAGTTATAATAATTATGTAAGTTAACATATCAATAATATCAATTCGCTTTTTTTTAACCGACTTCCAAAAAAGGAGGAGGTTCTCAATTCGACTGTTTTTTTTTTTTAAATGTATGTTACCTCAGAACTTTTGACCGGGTGGACCGATTTCGACAATTTTTTTTTAATCGAAAGGTGATGTGTGTCAATTGGTCCCATTTAAATTTATTTGAGATCTAACGACTACTTTTCGAGTTATATCTAATAATGCGTTTTTACTTGACGCTTTTTTCGTCGACCTACGTTGTATTATACCGCATAACTTTCTACTGGATGTACCGATTTTGACAATTCTTTTTTTGTTAGAAAGGGGATATCCTGAATTTGGTACCATGATAAGGAAACCAGGATCTGATTATGGGATCCCAAAGAAATCGAGGGAAACTCTCGAAAATCCGCAATAACTTTTTACTGGGTGTACCGATTTTGACAATTTTTTCGTCGATCTACGTTGTATTACTCGTCGATGAAATTGAAGTCGGTTTTTTTTCGTTTGTGAGCAAATACAATTATTTTTGTTAAACAATTTTTTCAAGAATATACATTCGTGTTTTTTAAAAGGAACGGACCGAACCGGCTGATCAGGATGAGATGAGATTTCCTCATCTGGACCCGATCAGGAAATCTCATCTCATCCTGATCAGGTCCAGACCAATCATCTGCGTTACATACCTTATCTAGTCCTGATCAGGCATGCCTGGTCCGGTCCTTCTAAGGATGACGAAAAAATTTCTACTCGGGTAGACAAAAACCGATTAAAATTAAATATTCTAATACATGGGACCCGCAAATTGTCTTGCAATGGATATCAAAGTTAGGCGCGAACACAGAATTATCAACTTACTTAACAAAAAACTCTACTTGCTCTTTGCACGACACAAAGAGTAGAAATATTATCATTAATAAAGTTGAATAACATCAACTTTTATTCGGATGGAATTAAAATAATTATTACCGACCACATTAAAACTTCTGCAGTAAATAGACCAGAACCAGTTCTTTGGTTACCGTACTTTAAAAGCAGTCTATCTATTTGTCCAGCTACCGCTATTATAGATTATATTTCTCGTACTAAAAGCTTAAGAAAAACTATTAATGCTGATAATTTAATTTTAACTAGTAAAAAACCGTATAAAACTGCTTCATCCCAAAGCATTAGTTGTTGGATAAAACAGGTGCTTTCTGTAAGTGGCATTGATATTTCTGTGTTCGGGGTTCATAGTACGCGACATGCGTCAACCTCAACAGCTAGAGCTGCAGGTGTTGATATAGAGTTGATTAGAAAGTTCGTTTGATCATATATTATATAGACATCAATGGCATATTACAATTATTTTTATTTTATAAAAAATACAATTACCCACATCAAAAATCACTTTTTATAATAAACTTGCAGTTTTGCTTCTAATTACAAATATAGCAAAGTCAAAAGGAGTCAAACAATTCTTAAACAGTACTTCCGAGGCACGATGGGAAGGCCCACGAGGACAGACATCCAAACCGAAAAAAGTATTTGTACAAATACAAAAATATATATCTCGAGCGGGAATCGAACCCTCAAACCGTCGGTGTTTTAGGCGACTATTCACACCACTACACCAAAGCGGTTGTTATTCTAATAGAAATTCTACAATCCAATTTCTTATTTGAACAAAATATTTTTTACGGCTGTTTAAATTTAATTATACAGTTATATAAGATATAAGGATCAGTGAGTTCATTTATCAGTAAATGAAAGTTGAATATTACCTGATTTCAACATCCAAATGCTCAATTTCCGGCACTTTGCACCAGTGCCGCTGCGGAGTAGCAGTGATGAACATCTGCACAAAGTAGACGAAGGCAAAGAAAATGCCAAATGGCATCATGCCCAGGAACAACAGTTTCTGGTAGCGGCCGAACTCGCCGACGTACGTGAGGACATTTTCCAAAGCATCACTGTCGTCTTGATTCTTCTTGTTGAGTTCTTCTTTGATGTCCTGGACAAAAAAAAAGATACTATTCACGCCATCAAAATGGAGCTTAGCTCTTAAAGAACGAAGTTCAACGGCTGAGCCTTTTTTAACAATTTAAGATCTATACCAACAGTATTATATATATTGATACGCTATGGTTATGATGTTTGCCTCCCTTTTTAGAAAAAGCATAACAATTATTCCACATAAATTATATATTATTTTATAGATAATTGCTTGCTATACCGGCAACAACAAATAAAAAATTTATTATTGCTTTTTTCTTGTAAATTAATTAATTATATATATATAGCGACTTTAATTTTGAAACAACGTCAACATGATTGACGGTTGATAATTTTATTACTTATTCAGTGCGAATTATTCGCACGGGTATTGCTAGTAGAAAAATAATAGTTTAGTTGTTTATTTGTATGAACTAGTTTGATGACAGATGTAGGTATTAGATTTTGATAATTCAATTTCGCTTAAGAAAGTCCATGTGTTGTGCAAATTATAGGGCCTTGTACACATCATGCTACGACTACATATGCAGAAAACGCAAATTATCACCTAATAATATTTGATATATGCATCATGTCAAGAAAAATAATTATGTATTATATTCGCGTTGGCGCGAATCTGTCAAAATTTAGATGGTTCAGCAAAACTTAAAGTTATGTAATATTTAACTAGCCATCTAGCGTGGTTGTGCAAGGGTAGTATATAAAATGATTAGCATATAATATTCTTAGCGACAGCGAGGTGTGTATCGGGACTGGTCACATGAAGCGAATCCTGTCATCAGTAAGGAACGCGTTTTTTTTTGCACACGATACTTGTTGATTTGCGATTTCCTAATACGTTCACATAAATCTCGTGGAGTTATCATAATATTAGGATTATCATAATCTGCAAAATAATCTTAACGTGACTAAGCTATTTAGAATATTGATAAAGATTTATTTATTACAGTATTGTACATGATATTTATATCTTTATAATGATATTGCAAATTTTTTCGTAAAACTATAAAAGAGAATAATTTCACAATACTTTGTTTGTAGAAATATTATATACATTAGGTATAAGATTCCATTAATTGCAATCAGTAAGCATTAATCATGTACGCAAGTAGATTGGTTAAATAAAAAAAAGAAACATTAAGTACCTATATTGTAAAGAAATACAATAATTGTGTTTGCAGGCAAACGAAGAAAAACCGACTTCAATTACATTGACAAGTAATACAACGTAGGTAGACGAAATAATAATCAAGTTAATACGCATTAACAAAGATTACGAAAGTTGTAATCAGATCTCGATGAAATTTAAATGTGTCGCTTTCGATTAAACTAATCATCAAAATCGGTACACCCAGTAAAAAGTTATGGGGATTTCGAATTTCCCTCGATTTCTCTAGGATCCCATCATCAGATTCTGGGTTCCTTATCATGGTACTACACTAGGGATATCTCCTTTCCAACAAAAAAAGAATTATCAAAATTGGTTAATAAACGACGAAGTTATCCCCGAACATACATTGAAAATTTGAGTTTATTTTTGAGAATTGGACTGAACAATCAAATACCGTTATTCAAATAATATGAATCACGTCAGTGCTTGAGAAAAATTCGTTTTGAATATTTGTTATAATATTAGTTCATTCTACATATTTAAGTAGATAAATAAAAACGAATCTCTGAAATGTCCAAAAGTAAGAATAAAACAAATAATAAAAAATAAAACAAATCCATAACCGTCGTGTGAGCCAGTCATAAAGAAATATATACTTTTACTATAAATATTCCATGTCTACTGTAGTGCAATTACTACAACGACGTATCAAGCAACAACTTTTTCACGCGGTTCTTCAATCTTGGATTTACATGCCCATGATACACTATCTGATATTACCTGATACGTTTAATACAATTTTGCAATAAATATATTTGATACTAGCTGTGCCTGCGACTTCGTCCGCGTTTTGGGTATAAAAAATGCGCTAAATCGGATAAGCCGTTTCTGAGATTAAGGTGCACAAACGCACAGACAAACAGAGAAAAATTCTAACAATTATTGTTTTGGGTGCTATTTGCGTTGATAAAGATACAATAATATTTTTTCTTGTGTATGTTCCATGTACAGACAGACAGCGATCCTTTACATTTTTTATTATATGTATCGATGAAAGAGCAATAATACAACTTGTATTTGTTATACACATATTAACAACAGCGGTGTCATAACTGCTAAAATCTCATATAATTTGATAAGAAAAATGTTTTGTTTTTTCTATTGAGGCCGTGAAGAGCGAAAACTGATATTTTGTTTCTAACAGTGTTTCTTGTAAAGACATCGATCGGTTACACTTTTGTTGTATGTATGACGTAGATTGAAGACCATAAAAGAAAACGTATATATAGTACTAGCTGGCCTCGCAAACTTCGTACCTCGTAACTTTTTTTGTGAATATAATAATTATTTATATCAAAATAAAATATAACTTATCTTTCAAGTTGGATCAAAGTGCAAACGGTTTGCAAATTTGAATAAAATCGGTTAAGTAGATTAGGAGTCCATCGCGAACAAACAACGTGAGGCGTAATTTCTATGTATGAAGATGTACCTACCTAGTATGTTTTGGAATGTCGATTGAAAAAATTACTTATCACTTGATAATGGACCTTAGATAACAAAAGATAGTTGCATACTAACCCAATAGCACAATTGGCTAACAGAGATAAGAACAGACAGGTTGTAAAGAACAATCAGACAAGAAAAATAAGCTTGTATTATTTTATTTATCCATCCACGTGATAGGATTTAAAACTAGCGAATAGCCGTGATTCTGCCTGTATTGCTGAATATTGAGCTTAATTACTATGTAGGCTACTATATGTATATGTTATTTTTACACATATATTCTGGCGCGAACTTGGGGAGTCCTATGTCCAGCAGTAGACTGCAACAGGCTGAACTGACTGACTGACACATGTATTAACTATTACTATTTAATTTATAAATTACTATAACATATATATTTATTTAACAGAACATCCACACAATATACGTTATATACGGAGGATTTGACATTAGCTCTTTCTTTCGCGATTTTTATACTGATATCTAATTTGTCATTATAAAAGAATGATCTAGAAAAACTTTACCGCGCATAATCAAGAATGTTGACAAGGGCTAGTGAGACGTAATTGTGTGATACAAGAGATTTAATTTCTAAAAGCCATTAAGCAAACAATTGAACTGGGATTTAAATGTTAATTACTAAATTATTGCTAAAAATATTTTGTAAGTATTATGTGTTGATAAGCGCTACTTCCGCCTATATACTGTCATGCAGTTTGGCAGGCTAAGAAACTGTTACCGCCGGGGCGAGGTGGCGAATAGCGCTACCCCATCTCGCCCCATCCAGGCGGACGACTGCTCACACGTGGTGGTTTTTTTAGTCAGTAGGAGTCTGACATAACCCCATGGAGCCCCCGCGCTGGAGGGTATCCATGATGGATTTTCCCTACGTAAAAAAAGGCTAAGAAACTGTAAGAAAGTATTTGGTCCAAATAAATAATTTTATTATTATGTGACTAGATGTCACTCCACCCGCTTAATATATAATAGATATATATATTATAATAAATACTTATATAAATAATATATTAAATTTACTTATACTTACATATTATATAAATATAAGAGGTAGTATAATATTAAATATAAACGGGTGGAGGAATACGCCCCGGCAGGGAGATCAAACGGCCGGGGGTTAGGGCTGTAGACTGAGAAACCGGCGGACAATCCTAGCCGAGTCAAGTAACATCGCCTTCTGCATCCTGGCTGGAAGCGAATCGTCCCGGATCTCCAGTTGCCTCAGATGGTGAGCGAGGCTAACCGGGATATAACCGTTGGCAGATATTACAATAGGATATAAATTATTATTATCATTATTTTAAAACATATATTGCTGCTGCAATAATTGATGCTTAAAACATTTTATATGAAACGAGCTGATCCGACATGAGCCGAAATTTTATTTTTTTAAACGTAATTTTTTTTCTTTCAAACAAACACAGACTTGCTCATAAAGATTTTTTTAATACGAACTAAGTAAAAAATATAATTTAGAAGACTTAGATAGATTTCAACATATCCAGTACTTTTTCTGTGATACGCGCACAACGGCATGAGATGTCATTTTATTAACATAGGACTCGAAAAGGACTCGAATTCATTATACCATTATTTATTTAAATTTAAAAAACTTACTTTCAATACACAAAAAATCGTGGCGTAATCCCATATCTGCTATTTGTGCTACGTTGATGAAACTTCTTGTACGAGTGTAACAAAACTTTAAAAAAAAGTTTTAGGAAAAATTTAATGTAGATATCAAAACAAGGGATAACACACAGTTCCGCTACCACCTTGGAACTTAAAAAGCCGACCGGTGACGGGATAACCATCCAACTGCTGGCTTTGAAATACACAGGCCGAAGACGGGCAGCAGCGTCTTCGGTGCGACAAAGCCAGCCTGCGGTCACCAACCCGCCTGCCCAGCGTGTTGACAATGGGCAAAACACATGAGTTTACGCTATTTTTGGCGTAAGCTTGTGGAGGCCTATGTCCAGCAGTGGATTGTTTAGGCTGTAATGATGATGATGATGATGATGATGATCAAAACGTGTAGGCAGGTCAACGTTACCGTCTCTCAAAAGAAAAAAAAAATACACACATTTTATAAAAATCATAACTCAAAACAAGGAATCACTGAACGGCTTTGCTTAAATTAATCGATAAGAATTACTAACGAATTGTGAATAAAGAAAGCAACTAACCTTGTCAACCTCGAGCTTAGATACATCATTGAGTATCATTTTGAGATCACGCTAATCCCACCAAAACACACAACCACCATACATGTACGCCTATAACTAAATGTTCATTGAGCAGATATACCGATAAATTTAAGTTATGCCAGATAAAAAACATTATTTTGCGTTATCATCACACGACTTGAAAAAATTTGGGGTGTTAGAACAAAGTCGTGGACGGAAAACAGTTCGATGTTTAAATACACGTAAAAAATATCTTATACCTACTATTAAACGATCAGTCCTTGTATATATATATATAATTTGAATTTCGGAAATGGCTTCAACGATTTTGAAGAAATTCGTATGCAGGAGATTTCGGGGAAGATAAATAAATCTAGCTAGGATTCATTTTTAGAAAATGTCGTTTTATCCCAGATTTTAGACAGTGAAAAAATGGCTATAAAATCGTTAGAATACGAAGGTAAATTTCACACTTGCCAATAAAGTTGTAATAACTCATGTGGGAAATCGGACGGTCACGATCGACCGATGAGACCACTGTTCAAATCCTCAAATTTTCAGATCGATCTTTTTTTCTTTGTTTTTCTAATTGCACTCCTTATTGGAACGAAGTTCCTTACGGTAGGCTTGACATTTGGCTGGGCGAGCGAACTGAAAAAAATGTGATACTAAAACCGTAAGAAAAATATATAACGGAAGTGACGTAATATCAGTCACACGACTGTATAATATGACGTTTGTAAAACTAAAATATTACTAGTAAACTTTGTTTAAATTATTAATGTAATTTTATACGGTCGACAAAAATAAATAAAGACGTTTTTTTATTTCACTTAATAGTTTGAATAATAATAATAATTTTTTAAATTTATTTTAATTTATTTTATTTGTTATTTTCTAAAATAATAAATTTCCTAAATACTTTTATGTACTTAATTAAAAACCAATCAACAAAATTTAAAAAAAAATCAAGAACTAGAAAATATATATAAAATTAAATTATTATTTTTTTTCAAATTGTGTTGCTTCTATACTATCCGAAGGAACTTCGTTGCTACCTGGTGTCCCATGACACCACATAATTTTTATTTAAATAGCCAATTCTTATTTTTTATTATTATGTCGGTAAAATCGAAAAATATTATTCATATTTTATCATTATTATTTTTTTATTTTTATTTTTTATATTTATTTATATTTTTTAGTATTATCGGTAAAAAAATATTATTCATATTTTATAAATATGTAATTCGTATTTTAATATGATTTCCAAAAAAGACGATTTTCTAAGAAGGTAAAAGCTAAGCTCGGTCACCCAGGAAAATAAAATATATTGATAACTAGCTGTGACCTCGTCTGCGTGGAATTTAACAATAAAAAGTTACTTATAAAATAAATACATTTCTAAAATAAAAGTAGCCCAAGTTACTTCTAATTACATCAGCTATTTGCCAGTATGAGTCCTGTTCAAATCGGTCAAACCTGTTCAAAGATTAGCTGGAACAAACAGACAAACAGACGAAAATTGTAAAAAAAAATTATTTTGATATATGTAGCGTGTGTACGGTCGGCCAAAAAAGTAGTGTAGTTTTGATTTAGTTTCCTGGTCATCGAAAACTACAAGAAGACAAGATACGTTATCAAAAGAGACATATAAATGACTAACCTAATTGATTAGTATTCATACGTGATCATGACATTTTAAACTCTATTAGGTATAAATAATATCATCACGATGATGATGAATATCGTTATCAATAATCAGATAATGGCGGCAATAGAAGTTGTTAGATCGATTTGCAAGAAAACTAATCTTTATCACAAACGGTATTATTTTTTTATTTATTTTGTTTCACACATAGTCCATATCATAATGTTAGTATTACAAAAACAACTTACATCTAATGTTAGTAGATCAATATAAATATAAATAGAAGCAAATAAAAATATCAAATAACAAATAAAATCAATAAAAAGTAAAAGTAATAGCTATCTGGTGTAACGTATATTTTTATTGTTTGTTCATTCTCTTAACAATTATTTCGTTCGTCGAGTTGCTATTCTTCATTGCTAGGCGTTTCGCTATTAGCGTGTTTCGTGTATTTGGGCTGCGGAAGCAGTCGTTGGTGGGGTTCGCGAGTAGATTAGGCTCAGCTGTATAAGTGCTGGTGCTGTGCGGCTCCTTCCTTTTCCGTTGTCTTCAGCCTCAGTCAGGTTCAGAGTGCGATTTTGTTGGGGTCCTAGGCGTGGCGGACACGTGCGGTGCCGTTGTTGCCAGTGATACCACGTGGCCATATGTTGTGAGTTAGCTGCTAGGATCCCAACATCTACGATAAAGAACTGAGCAATATTTTTTAACCCCGGCTGACATCGTGATGGAGATGGTGTCGTAGAGTTTGGACAACTGAACTCGAGAGACTGGCGGGCGATCATCCAGGGAGTTTCTGCGGAGCCGCGTGTCACGGAGACCAGCTATGATAAGTGACCACAATTAACCTTCACCCACGTGTCAGAAATAATTCGAACCCGCAGTGTAGTTAAATTAATATTAGATTAATCAAAAATATATTTTGGTCCATAGTGTAGATTTAAAATAATTTCGGGTTGTGTTAAACTCGTTCGTTAATCCATAAACGGAAGATGTTGTTACCATTATTAGTATCTTCATAGTTGTTACCTTCACACTACCAGTACACCTTGCAAACCTTCGGGCCAGCATTTTGCAGCGCACGGCCAGCGCCTTGCGCTCTCGCTCCAAATCCTCATTATCACTGAGGTTGTCCGAAACCCAGTGACCCAGATATTTAAAACGTTCTACTCTATTTAAAGCAACACCTCCAAGATATAAATGTGGCACATTCGCATAGACTTTCTTGCCGGCCTTAAAGACTAGGAATTCACTCTTTTTCGAGTTGTATCTGAGTCCCTTGGGCTTCAACAAACCTTTCACAAATCCGCATTAATTTGCGCAGTGCACCTATTATAGATGGACTTAACAGTACCATATTGTCGGCGTAACTGATGTTATTTACGCCCACATGACAGCCAATGTTGCTATTTCTAAGCTTATCAAGCAGCCCGTTCTTATACAGATTAAATAAACGAGGCGAGGTCAAGCCCCCTTGTCTCACCCCACTGTCCAACCCGTACATTTCTGAGTGCGTGCCCGCCCACTTCACAACATTCCGTTGGTTGTAGTACCAGTATTCCAGGATAGATACAACCTCGCAGGATATATCAGTCTCCTTCCTTAACTTTGTCCAGAGCACATCATATCTTATTGTGTAAAAGCCTTTGATAAATCCAGAAAACAGGCATAAACTGGAGTTTTTTTGGCTGTATAGTACTGTACAGTCTGCTTGAGGCATAGGATGGCACTCTCTGTAGAAAGACCCGGTCTAAAACCAAATTGAGAGTCCTGAAGCTTAATATGCCCCTCTAACTGCTTATCAAGCAGATTGTCCAGTACCTTAGCTATGACCGTAGCGAGTGAGATTGGTCTATAGTTGGAAACATCAGATACATCCCCTGTTTTATTTTTCAATACGGGTACTACTATAGTGTACATGAGATCCTCCGGCAGGTAACTGTGACTTATATGTACATAAGTTAAAAAACATAGCGAGAACTCTCGACAAGTCCGGCTCCGCATACTTCAGATGATCAATACTGAACCCATCGTCACCGGACTTACCTCGTAGCATCTAACTTACGACCCTCTTCACATCGTAAGCGGAAAATCTAACGCTTATTGACTTCGGTTGCACAGTTTTGAGCTTCCGAATTTCGGAGCTGCTCGATAGATCAACCTTGAAATGTTGTCTAAAAAAGTTTGCTATATAACGGGATTCGTGAAACCCAGCAACGCTCGCAGGACGGCTATTTGCTTTGGATTCAATTTATTTGTTCTCTTCCAAAATTTACCAAAATTTTTACTCGCGTGATATTGCGCTGTTATATCTAACTTTATTTGATTTTCTTTTTCCTGACACAAGCTTAATTTAGACTTAAAAATCTGTCTGCTTTCCCTTATTTAGTCATAAACCGATCCCCCCTTGGCTTACCCATAAGAAGCCAATTTTAATAGAATAGACGTGATAGAATAAACGTGCCGTCCTGTGAGCGTCACTGACATGCATATTCCATCCCGGTACAGATCTATGTTTTCGAAAAGTAGGGCCCACATAGGAGTTCACAGCCGCCCCTCGAAGTATTTGTACTATGTTATCATACATTCGTTTTAAATCGTGTCTATGTTTAATATCACTACAGAAACCACCGGTGCATTTTCACACACAATTTCAAGTATATACTGGTCTGTTCTGAGTTTCTTTCCCCCCAAATAACTTTATTAACCCTGCAGTTAAGGGATGTCAACTTGGCGTTATAAGTTGAAAATTACACTCAACAATTAAAGGCAAGTGATCAGAACAGTAAACATCATACAGTATCGCAACATTACAAATCGAGCGTCTGGCCGCGTCGGTCGTCACGCAGTGATCGAGCCAGCGCCGACAGCCGTGCGCATCACTCTCGAATGTATAACTGTCGAGACCAGGGTTGACCACCCGGTCGATCGTGACTGTTAGTCTAGTCGATTGTGGCAAAGCAAAAAATATAAATAAGTAGACCAGACTGCGCAACGATGAGTGAATGAGAAATGATGAGTTCTATTGCAGCATTTTGAAAGTCAAACTAGAAGAAAAAATTTGAACAATTTGTAAACATCAAGGATCATATGGAAAAACATCCTACCTACGATTTCATTTCTGAGAAGTAAACGACAGAAATTAGAGCAGTGATAGCAGACTTCGAAATTCGCTTTAGTGATTTCAGAAAAATTGATTCAATTCATTAGTTATCTCTTTAATGATTCCATTGATCATAGTGAGCCAATTCATAGATATCAATCTATGAATTTGCTGCAAAATTTGCAGATACATTTCAAATGGAACACATGATGTTACAAAATGAAATTATTACTCTGCGCTGCGACATATTTCTAAATGCAAGGTCATCCTCAGGTCAAGATTTCTGGGTGTTGGTTTCCAACGAAAAATATCCAAATTTGAATAAATGGGTTGAACAACTTCATTTTTTCACGTGTTTTGGTTCGACATACTTATATGAGACAGCATTTTCCTACTTAAAACAAACAAAAAATAAACACCGTTCTCGCTTGACAGACGCTCGTACATTGGATTCTTTAAGGTTGGCAATTTCCATAATTGATTATGCTAAACTAGTAGAAGATGTTCTGACGCGATGCTCACACTAATATATAG
Organism: Melitaea cinxia; assembly: GCF_905220565.1. Classification (NCBI taxonomy): domain Eukaryota; kingdom Metazoa; phylum Arthropoda; class Insecta; order Lepidoptera; family Nymphalidae; genus Melitaea; species Melitaea cinxia. The sequence continues at coordinate 3,628,881 of NC_059395.1, forward strand.
GACCTATATAGGTATATTGATTAAACACCATCAACTCAGACTCTTATTCCAAAGTAAATTTAAGTAAGTAAGTAAGTAAATTTAAGGAAACAATCTCACATGTGATATGAAAAGGAACTGGTCAATAAAAAATACTAATGATTGTTTACTAAACTATGCTGTTTCATTTAAGATTTCAGAAAGTATGTAAGTGGTAGATCGCACAGGGTTTCGTTAGTAAACAGTAGATCTTATGTCTAATCAAGTTGGCCTATTGGTTATATCTAATTGGTTGGAAAACGCAGTGTGGACGTCCTCCGGCCCGCTGGACCGATGATCTACGAAAGATTGCCGGTGTAGGCTGGATGAAGATTGCGGAAAACCGGGATTTTTGGTGTGAACTTGGGGAAGCCAGCAGTGGACTGCAATAGGCTGAATTGACTGACATGAGTAAACTATTACACTTCAAGCCTAATAGAAATATGTTAATTACGTAATTTAATGATTGGTTTTCTTAACTACATTGTAACAAATATACAACTACTCGGCAATCATAAACGTAATTCGTCAATCAGGGTTTGATAAATATAAAATGACATACAGCAGTAAAATAAATTTTATTTAATTATAAATTAATTATTTAGATAAATTATTACAAATCAGACAGACATCAACACAGACACAAGTTAATAACCGTTACTTGTGTACGTTGCATTTGTTTAAATGTTAATCGTTAAAATTTATATCGAATTTAACAATTAATTATTCTTGTAATCTTGTGAATAATTTGATGTTGTAAAACATAACATGAACTTTTCATTTAAGTACTGAGGTATTTTTTCGATTATATTTGATATCACTCAGTTAATATCATTTATTAAAAAAAAATCGATCTTAATTAAAATTACAGCTTATCGTTAGAAGAGGCTTGAAATATATACCTGTATTTCTCTCTATGTACTAATTTCGCAGTACTTAATTTCTTTATTACTATAAAGTAGTAAATTTCAAACTTAAACTTATCATAAGTATCGAGAATTTATGATAGATAGTAATATTACATTCGCTTTAAGTAACAAAAAATACGACTGCTTTTAGTAAAAAAAGTAGTTATTCTTTCATAAATTTAAAAGTACAGTAATGTTTGCAGTACGAACGTCATTCGTGTATTTACATGTTGATGTATAAAAATAAGTATCTACTACACTTATCTACATTTTGAATTAAATATTTAAATTTATTATTATTTCACATATTTTTAATATTTAAAAATTAACGTTTTGAAATTGACATCATTACAAAATTATCACAGATAACTTTAACTGTACTTGATAAAAAAAATATAATTATATATGTTGCAGTCAGAACTCTTAACCAGTCAAAAGTACTATTGACTAGCGAAATCAGTCAAAAGTACTTTTGACTGGACAAGTTGGTCAAAAGTGGTTATGACTGAAAATTATTGGTTATTAGTACTTTTGACTGCAAATTCACGGTTAAAAATAGTTTTGACTGACGCTCTCCGTCAAAAGTATTTTAAACTGCAAAAAAGCGTCAGTCAAAAGCACTATTAACTCGTTAGATGTGAATAAATTTAGTCAAATGATCCTGATAAACCATAATAAATTTATGCCCACGATCTTCTTGGGACTGCATGTCAATCAGATCGACTTGGCAGCGGCTGTTCATTTCAGTGTGCAGGATCGGTTTCTAAGCCTGACTCATCCTTCGCACATTGATAAATATATATTAATCATTTCTTTTGTAATATTAGCGTACTTTTTTGCCGTTTCATTCTTAAGTCTATCGCGACCACCATGCCCTATAGAAATATGAGCAGCATCAATAATGTTGTAGATTTCCTCAGCCGGCAAAAATATTTGACAGGTTCTGTGTTTGTAACTAATTTTTTTATATCACAAACTTCAATGTGTTAAAGCGCTGTAGTCTACTGTACTGTAATGGTGTTTCCTTTTCATTAAATTTCGCGTCTTCCACATCCATTGCAAACTTTTTAAATATTTCTTTTGTCATCACATTGAAATGACTATCTTTCATATCTTCCATCGCTAAAATTCTTTGCAAAAAGCCTTCTTTCTTTTCGTAGTCACTCATTTTTGTTCTAATATCAGCACGTTCTCCACTAATAATGAGTATTATAAAAAAAAGTTTATATGTGCGTTTGTCGTTATTTTTATCGACCACCTTAACTTTTTAAGAGTTTTGACTGATACAACCAGTCAAAACCACTTTTGACGGAACCATTTAGTCAAAAGTACTTTTAACCAGCTCCATTGGGCAAAAGTACTTTTAACTGTTATTTTAGTCAAAAGTATTATTGACTAAAGCAAACGGTCAAAAGTACTTCTGACTGATTTTGCTAGTCAGTAGTGCTTTTGACTGGTTAAGAGTTTTGACTGCAACATATATATAATAAATATTATTAAGGTATGATAAAATTATTTTAGTAAAACTATCATCACAATTATTAAAGTTTCAAATGGTATTTGTTACTTAAAAATGTTTTATAATTAAATTTATATTTTAAGTACCATCATTATAATATAATATATATTTATAAATAATTTGTTTGATTAAAATAGCCTCAAAGTGTAAAAATATGTAATGTATTTTAACATTAAACTGTAATAATACCATAAAGGTATATAATCTGTGCGCGCTGCTGTTTCAAGTTCTATTGATATGAAGCATTGCCATACTACGGCGACCTAATAATCTTGAACCTTTCAACAAATCTGATGACGCTAAGTAATCAGCGCTTTTTCCTTTTCATTTTCCTCTTGGTTCTCGTCTATGTCTTCCACTTTTCTAAAAAAAGATTAAGAATAAATTATTTTGAAAGTTTAAGCCAATTATATGAATCTATTGTTTTTACGAGTATATATACATAAATTAAAATGTTATTAATTATAAATAAATAAAAAATTAAAGACGTAAATTACTGCTAAATTTGGGAACCAAACAACTGAGTGATTTGATATAAATATATTTTTACTATTAGTCGTAAAATTAAAATAGATAAAACTTAATGTAAAAGCATTGATATGACCTATGTCCTATAATTCTATATGTCACTTACTATGAAGGTAGTTTAAAATTTAGTTTAAATATTATTATAGAGGTCATAGGTCTTTTTCAAGCGTAGTTACTTTAAGTTATTTCTTACCCGCACAAAGAGTATTTGTTAACAGTTTTCTCTCCCTCCTCTATAGTCTGCGGCATCGGCCGGCCGTTTGTCTCCGGCAACATAACTCCTATAGTACACGCGAAGATAGCAGTTATACCCAAAATGAGTAGCGGTAGTGACCGCCATACACGTTCCTGAAAGTAAATTTAACTAAATAAATATCACACACCAACGGCTTTTCAGTAGGGTGAAATTCTGTATGTGGATGAAATTTGTTGAAATTAGCGAGAATTGAACTAACGACTACTATCGTAACAGCTGGTTGCTTTGGCACTGCACCGGACTCGTCGTGTTATTGTTTAGTGATTACAATTTAAAAAAACTTGATCTTTTAGTCTCATGGCAGTTCTTTGTTCTGTGCACATTACTATTGTATTTAAATCTATAATTTATATTTAGTTCTATTCAACCCCCGAGTTTCGATCATTTTTGTAAATGCGCACCCACAATTCTATGATCCTAGTATAAAGACGGCCCCGAATCTAAGGATCTTGCCCCGGGCGGCAGTTTCATGGAGGTGTCAAATCTTTGAGACAAGAATTTGAAATATCGAACAAGTGAAGCCTCTTTTCCTTAAATCTCGTATATTTTATTAAGTAATCGAATCTTTATAATTAATATATGTTTATTTTTATTTTTAACTTAATCGAAAGCCGATGTTTATCATGTGGTCATATTTCATCGAGATCTGATTACAACTTTTGGAGTAATCTTTGATAATGCGTATTTCTTGACGTTTTTTTCGTGTACCTACATTGTCGTGTGTCTTGTCGATGTAATTGAAGTCGATTTTTTTTCATTTGCCTGCAAACACAATTATTAATAATGAATTAACGCAAAATAAAAATAAAAAATAACGATAAATTAAAATTTGATACAAAATACACAATTACAAGATTGAGAGTAATTGCTTCTCAAAAACTGATAGGCGCTCCAACAAATCATGTTTTTTTTTTTTTGAAAATCATATTTAAATACGAATTACATATTTATAAAATATGAATATTTTTTTTTACCGACAGTGATAAAAATATAAAAAATCAAAAATAAAAAATAATTAAAAAATAATAATGATAAAATATGAATATTTTTTTTTCGATTTTTACCGACATAATAATAAAAAATAAGACTGCCTATTTAAATAAAAAATAACGAGTGCAATTAGAAAAAAAAAGAAAAAATAATTGATCAGGGACATGGGGATTTGAACCATGATCTTCTCGGTTGATCCGAACCGACCGATTTCCCCTCGAGCTCGAGCAACTAAATTGACAGAGGCGAAATTTACCTTCGTATTCCAACGATATTTTTTCACTCCTTAAAAACAGGGATAAAACAACATTTCCTAAAAATGCATCCTAGCTAGATGGATTTATCTACCCCGAAACCTCATATATACTAAATTTTATGAAAATCGTTGGATCCGTTTCCGAGATCCAGATTCTATATATATATATACAAGAATTGCTCGTTTAATAGTATAAGATAATATTATTCTGTTTGTTATAAGTAGACCTATGCCTATCTGTATTCACTGGTATAATATCCTTCACAACACGGTTGCCTAGTAGAGATCGCTTTTTAGCGATAAAACCGCCTATGGTACCTTAGCTAAGACTATGTTGTGAATCTAAGTATATTGCATTTGTCTTTGGTGTATAATGAAGAATATTTATTTATTATTTTTATCTAGTAAATTTTTGAAGATCAAGAAAAATCAAATCCCGACCTGTTACAACAATCTGTTAAAGCATGTCTTGCAAGAAACGTTTCAAAATGTCAGTATAGCTCTAACTCTACTTCTAGCGCTTGATTCAAAACGCCATGTTAATAAACAGAGACTATAATCATACCGGCTGCGCAATGTAATGGTCTAATCTATATTTTACATTCACATATACTTACAATTTTATTTTTAAGCTATCCTCACAGAGACCTAAGCCCTCCTATACTGACACATATAACTTTGCGGGTCAGCTTTACTGTCGCACTTGCTCTAGGACATTTAAAACTAAATGCGGATTAGCGAGCCATATTAGGGCCCATCAGAGAAATAAGTCATGACTCCCTGGGTCGCGTCATCGAAATCGATTAGGAGGACTATATATACAGAGTGGGGATGACAATACGACAAAAATTGATAACACAGGTAATACTAGTTTATAGGAGTATTTCAAAACCATCAACAAAGTTCTAACGTCAAAATCAAAAAAATGATTTTTTCAAACAAACTAAATAAGAAAAATATAATAAAATTATACTACAACATGTGTGACTATAGGTTCACTGACCTGTTATGACGCGCGGTGACACAACGAACTACTACGAACTAGGTACGTTGGTTTGTTTGGTCGGTCATTGTAGGTTACTAAATTTTTAAATTCTATCTAAAATAATTATCTTCTTATAATTTAATTCATTAATTTTGACATGATGTCGCCATTAGTGGCCATATTTTTTAATTTATTAAAAGGTCTAATAATTCTATTTTTTAACTCATCAACTGTATTTACGTCTGTTGAGTACAAGTCGTTTGTTACAAAACCTCACAGAAAATGCATTGATCTTCCCGTATCCTCTGAAAAGCATTTGAAATAGTGCGGCCATCGGTTGGACAAATACGGGTGTTCCCATATCTCTCCCGGTACTTCTGTATTGCTAAATTAGCCTTGCCGTTGTATTCTCCGTAAACAAAAATCATGTACTCCGAAGCTGTGTAATTATAACGTGGTATTGTAAATAAAATAAAAACTATTCTTACTATTAACACTAGCGCCTAATTTCGCACAATTCACCTAATAACTATTAAATTAGGCATTTATTCTACGTTAATGTTCTTGTCACTATAAAAATAAAGCGTTAAAATATCGCACAATCACTCCAAGTCTTTCGAGATAATCCAATAATTAATTAGAAAATTGACAAATCAACGCGTATGACATCAAGAAACATGAGTACCTAAATAAACGGCACAGAGACCACTGGCCGCTAGTCGCGTACGCGGCAACTCAGGGAAAAACCAAAAACAGGTTATAACATGTTTTGTTTACGCTAGCCTACGCACCAGGGCTGACAGATGTACGATTTTAATCGATACGATTTTTTTTTTTAATTTTTACTCATGTACGATCGCTAGACTAAAATCATACGCAAAATGTACGATTTTTATATTCCTATTACCTGGAAGCATTTCATAATTAAAGAAACATCATTCACCGGCAAGCTTGAATTTCGTTAATTTCCCTTACTTGAATGAACCTACCACTTTTATATGAATGAGGACTCTTTGAAAAATCATATAAAGGCTGTATTTGTTTGCTTTCTAATGAAACTTATAATTTATCTTGTGGTAATAATTGCGACTTGAAAAAAAAAATACATTTTGAAATAAAAAACAATTTGAAAATTTTTAATATCTAAGATTTTATTTTTGTGTTACCCACATTAGGAATTCTAAACATTTTTGAATATCATATCAAAAATTGACCGCTCCAGCGGGGTTCGAACCCGCGTCTCCGACTGACCGTGTCGGCGCTCTAGCCAATTAAGCTATGGAACGATGCACCCGCTCGAGCGAAACTTTCGATATGATGATTTTTATATTCGGTTTAAGCGAACCGTGGCGCCGTTTATAGTCAAAGATTTTCATTGTAATATGAAACTTTGAATAGTTACGGGTTTCTGTAAAGAGCTCACTATAGACGGCGCCACGGTTCGCTTAAACCGAATATAAAAATCATCATATCGAAAGTTTCGCTCGAGCGGGTGCATCGTTCCATAGCTTAATTGGCTAGAGCGCCGACACGGTCAGTCGGAGACGCGGGTTCGAACCCCGCTGGAGCGGTCAATTTTTGATATGATATTCAAAAATGTTTAGAATTCCTAATGTGGGTAACACAAAAATAAAATCTTAGATATTAAAAATAGCACGGTGTCGTCTCCTGTCAAAGATTTTCATTGTAATATGAAACTTTGAATAGTTACGGGTTTCTGTAAAGAGCTCACTATAGACGGCGCCACGGTTCGCTTAAACCGAATATAAAAATCATCATATCGAAAGTTTCGCTCGAGCGGGTGCATCGTTCCATAGCTTAATTGGCTAGAGCGCCGACACGGTCAGTCGGAGACGCGGGTTCGAACCCCGCTGGAGCGGTCAATTTTTGATATGATATTCAAAAAAAATTTGAAAATTATAAAACACTGGCTCAATTTGCTTTAAATTTGTTATGTTTTCCCCATTACAGTGCAATCTGTAATGTGAACGAGAATTCAGCGAAGTTAATTTAATCAGAACAAAACTTTAACAGTTTATCCAATGATACCCTTAAGGGCACATTATTAGCCTAGCAATTAATAAGAAGAAACGAAAATGATACGAATTTTAAGCCAACAAATTCTTTTGTTAAAAAATATGACCACAGAAAATTTTGTATTAGTGTGACAAATTTTTCTAGCAGCCCTGGCACAGCCAGTCCTTTACACCGTTAGACGTTCTCAGGGTCATTGCAACACACGTGCCACGTTGATTGTTTTTTTCAGCTGTTGAAAGATTTAATATTTTAATGTAATAACGTGGTATTTTATTATTAATAATTGTTGTTATTGTTATTTGTTGTCTTTATCGCATTTGTTGAACTGCTCGAGCAAAAGTTTCGCGAATATTTTGATCTTGAAATAAATATAGTCAATGAAATACTTAAATTTATTAAATATTGTTGATATGCCATGTGTGCTCCCCGTGATATTACCTACTTGCAAAAACTATGTTAGATTCAGAATTTAGATTTTCAGAATTTAAAATTTAAGCATTAAAAGAAACAATATATTTTTAAAAAACAAACAATTATAAAAAGAAAATTATTAGAATCATACTGAATATTAAAACTATTTAACAAATGTTTTTAATATGTCTTAACACAACACTGACCTACCAAAATAGATAACAATTTTGCACGTTTTTAAATTACGCGTACGCGTAATATTATGTTTGTACTGATCGCGCTCAAAGGGTCGTTAACCTGCGGGTGACCGTTTATTAATGTTATACAACACGTAGTAATTTTAAAAAATGAAAAATCATATTTTTTGACTAAACTACTGGATGTATTTTATTGATTTTTTGTATGTGGGCTTGGAATATCATTACATATACGATGTCAAAGTTATTGTCGTATTGTCATCCCCACCCTGTATATATAGCTTAGAATTTATTGCACGTTTCCAACAACATTTGCAAACTGTGAGCGAAGCTTTAGCAAACTGAAAATAATTAAAACTTATCTACTTTCATGAGTTCGTCTATGTGACCTCGGGATCCTAGCCTAAATAAAAACTGCTATGCCACGGACTTTGGGAGCTAATAGATTCTTACCCAGAAAAGAAAGCACGCCGTGTAAAGTTGTAGTCTTTCCTGGTTATATATTTTTTCTGTGCTTCTGTTTTATGTCCGACATGAAAGTTTTTCGCTAATTGATAATAAATAGTTTAAATTTTTTAAAGAATTTAATAAAAAAATTATTGTTCAGTTCACAGAGTTATATACCTAATCAATAAACTTCTAAAATAAAAGTAGCTTAAGTTACTCCTTATTACATCAGAAGAGATCGCTTTTTAGCGATAAGGCCGCCCTTTGTACCTAATGAATATATTGTCAATATTTTCTTTCTTTCTTTGATATGTATTATTTCTGTTTTTGGTGTACAATAAAGTGTATTATTATTATTATTATTATTACATCAGCTACAGTGAAAGTTCCATCAGAATCCAAGACAGACATACAGACTGACAAAAAATTTAAAAAATATGATTTTGGTATATGTACCGTGTATACATCCATATATGCATTGAGTAAAAAACTCGAATTTTGTTTATTTGTCTAGATTAATTAATAGAATAGACCAGAATATAACAGAACAGAATAGAGTGGAGTAGAGTGCAGTGGAGTGGAGTAGAATCGAGTAGAATCGAATAGAGCACACATGCAAACTCTTGAAATATAGAACTTCACCGTGCAACTTCCGCCTTCATTCTAAATCGAGGTGCGATCACGCCCTAACGCGAGGCCCTTAGGTTGATATCCACTAAACTCGCTAGAACTTTTACTTTTATGAGTTCCCTTCAAGAACCTCACTTTTTCTCGCCTGGGTTTCAGTACACAGTCCCCAAATGGCAGACATAGTGATGGCCGTTAAGATCTATAGCATACTAAAAAAAGCTCACCGAGTAGACGACAAAGGGCGACACAAGTGTGGCGATGTAGCCGCTGACGTGTATGAGCGAGGTGCCGGACGCGCGCACTGGCGTCGGCAGCAGCTCCGCCGACCACTGTATCGCCGCGTTGTACGCCATGTTGATGAAGAACCGCGCCATGATCGCGAGCGCCACTTGCGGGACACCTGCAACACGATCTCACCTTGTATACTAGATCTCATAGCTTCTCATAAGTAGCTATGAGAATTTGGTCTGCATAATCTATATTTTTATGTACAGCGCCACAGAGTGGGGATAGCTTTTCGTGCAGGTTTTTTGGCGTATCGTTCAGGTTGCAAACAGAAAATAATTTGTTTAAAACACAAATAAATTGTAGTAGTTAGTAGTCATTAAATATCTACATCTATTAGATTGAATAATTGGTTTTCTTAATGTAATCTGCAGTGGTGTAGGTACTAAGTAAGGATTACTAACAAAAATAAAAATTGGAATAACAAAAGCATGGGCATTATAAACCTGTGGATATAACTGTATACATAATTATGTATATAAAAAAAGTTGCATTAACAAGAATAGTCCTTGGGCCTTAGTCAATACATTTTTAGAATCTTATTATAATTCGATAAAATCTGATATTTGATAGTAAAAATTCTAAGAAACTAAAAACAAATGTAATTAAAACCTTAGCTTACCTTTAGGAACAAATGCAGCAACTAAAATAAGTATTCCAGACACCGCCATCGGGCCACACGTAAGGATCCGTCGACCCCACCTGTCAATTTAAATGTATTATTAGTAAAGAAATAAACAAATAAGTAGGTATGTTTTTTTTTGTAAGGTCGAGATATTTCCTTAGCCGGACTGCTCAAGATTTTGGGCAGGATATTTCCTGCTGAACTTTATCGCATCATCACATCAGCCTATCGCAGTCCACTACTGGACACAGGCCTCTACAAGTTCGAGCCAAAAATGGCGTGAACTCATGTGTTTTGCCTATAGTCACCACGCTGGGCAGGTAAGTTGGTGACCGCAGAGCTGGCACCGAAGAAGCTGCTGCCCGTCCCCGTCCTGTGTATTTCAAAGCCAGCAGTTGGAGGGTTATCCCGACATCGGTCGGCTTTACCTCAATAAAATAGATCCTCCATTCCAGTATCAGTATTATGTTCCTGTGAGGAGTAACGTAACCAGAGCTTCTGGGGAAGGTCGGGTAATCGCTTAACATTAGGTGAACCGTACGTTTGATTGCCGACCTAATTTTATGTAAAAATAACAAACCTTTCAATCTCAGAAAATCTCGTAAAGCTCCTTATATAACGATGATACGTTTAGGATCTCGGGAAACACAACCTGATTCTGAAATCTCACATTGCATGCATTCGGTGAAGAACTTACTTGTCGAGGATACAGGCTAGCAAAGTGACGGAAGGTATCTCAGTTGCGGAGGTGAGAGTGAAGGTGATGAAGAAGTCCAGCCCGAGACCCTCCGACATGCGCACCAGGCCATCGAAAATGAGTGCACACGCCATGTACACGATTATCATGAGAATCATCACCTTCCTCAGAGGACCGCTGCGGAACAGGTCCCAGATTGACTCGTTTGTTTGCCGCGTTTGACCTGCGGAGACCTTGACGTAAAACGGTAATTTAACTTTATTGACCTTTGCGAGCTATATTGTTTTTTGAACTTAAAAGAAGGCAGATGGCACTAGCCTAACCAGTCGTACTGTATTTTTAACCGACTTCCAAAGAAGGACGAGGTTCTCAATACAACTATATTTTTTATGTATATTACTTCAGAACTTTTGACTAGGTGGACCGATTTCGACAAAAAAAAATTTAATCGAAAGGTGGTGTGTGTCATTTGGTCCCATTTAAATTTATTTTGAGATCTAACAACTACTTTTCAGTATCTTACTTTTCAAATCGCTTACCTAGCGATAAGACCGCCTTTGTGCATAATATTGTTTTGCAAATTTTATTTTTAAAGATGTATGTTATGTAATATGCACAATAAAGTATATTTCTTCTTCTTCTTCTACTTTTCGAGTTATATCTAATAATGCGTTTTTACTTGACGCATTTTTCGTCGACCTACGTTGTATTATACCACATAACTTTTTACTGGATGTACCGATTTTGATAATTCTTTTTTTGTTGGAAAGAAGATATCCCTAGTTTGGTACCATGATAAGAAAACCAGGGTTTGATGATGGAAACCCAGAGAAATCGAGGGAAAGTCTCGAAAATCCGCATAACTTTTTACTGGATATACCGATTTTGATAATTTTTAATTTAATCGAAAGCTGATGTTTTTCATGTGGTCACATATAAATTTTATTGAGAGCTGATAACTGATTTTTGAGTAATCTTTGATAACGCGTAGTTACTGGACTATTTTTTCGTCGATCTACGTTGTATTTCTCGTCGATGTAATTGAAGTCGGTTTTTTTCGTTTGCGAGCAAATACAATTATTTATGTATAACCACCACCGATCTTAAATTACTTTTAAAGAAAAGTCAAAACAATAATTGTCCTTTCTAACAAAACAAGAATTATCCAAATCGGTATATCCAGTAGAAAGTTATGTGGTATAATACAACGTAGGTCGACGAAAAAAGCGTCAAGTAAAAACGCATTATTAGATATAACTCGAAAAGTAGTTGTTAGATCTCAAATAAATTTAAATGGAACCAAATGACACACACCACCTTTCGATTAAAAGAAAATCTGTCGAAATCGCTCCACTCAGTCAAAAGTTCTGAAGTAACATACATAAAAAAAATACAGTCGAATTGAGAACCTCCTCCTTTTTTGGAATTCGGTTATACACCGAGTCGCTTCCCGTTGTCTGTATCTTTAAAACTATGTAACGGATTTAGATGCGGTTTCTTCAGTAAATAGAATGATTCCAGAGGAAGGTTTATGTGTATAATACATACATAATATAGTAGAGAAACACTGATAGTTTTAGAGGTTTAGAGCATAGCACCCGTGTGAAGCCGGGGCGGGTCGCCAGTATTGTACTAAAACACAGTTTATATATTATTTTCAAAAAAGTAACTGCGAAGTTTCTCGCCAACTCTTCTCTACAATATCTACATTCCGAATCGGTGAAAGCTTCACTTTTAAAAAGAATATCACTATAAAAAAATTTATTTGTAAATGGACGATTCGAAAGTGCTCTTGAAGCTTATTTGAAAAAACGTTGTTTTGATTTGATTTCATTTAAACATATTCTAGTTGTGTTACGATTCAGCCAGTAACATCCCACTGCTGGGCATAGGCCTCTTTCTCCGTGTAGGAGAAGGGTCGGAGCTTAATTCACCACGCTGAACCTTTCCAAGGAACCAAGGATTGGGAGACCCACAAGGACAGGCAGCTAGACCAGAAAGAAATCTTTGTACAAATAAAATTATCAATCCCGAGCAGGAAACGAACCTGCAATCACCGATGTGTGGGTGCCCACACGGTGCACGCACTACTACACAAGAGCGATGGCTATGTAATGTAATAAAAGTAATTTTTATATTCTTACGATAAACTCATCCATGACGTCCTCTGGTATTTTTGTTCCGTTGACTTTTTCGAATCTATTCAGAACTTTTACGGCATCATTGATTCGTCCACGAGACGCGAGCCACCTGGAAAGTACAAAAGGATTTCAGACATAAGCATTTGTGTTGTGTTGAGGTAAAGTAACTTACCGCCTAGGAAGTTCAATGATTTCAGATAACAGGGATGACAGATAGAACGGTGTAATAAATAGAAATCGAATAATAATAACACTTTAATGGACAGTGCGTATATTTGCGTGATTTAGTGAATACATAATTCCACACAACGCCTACGTTACGCTAATTTTTTTCAAATTCTTTGCCACCACGTAGATAAGCACCTTTTTTCCGATGCAGGTACCAATATTAAAATATGTTCCTACTGCCACAACACAAACACTTTCAAGCTTGTACTGTCACATCAGAATATTATAAGTACGCAACTTAGATAACGTTACACCTACCTACACATTATATCATAGTACAAGGGCAACTGTGTAGTTACGGCTGTAAGAATATCGCCACCCCCTCTCTCCCGTGGGTATCGTAAGAGGCGACTAAGGGATAACAAGGTTCCACAACCACCTTGGAACTTAAGAAGCCGACCGATGGCGGGATAACCATCCAACTGCTGGCTTTGAAATACACAGGCCGAAGACGGGCAGCAGCGTCTTCGGTGCGACAAAGTCAGTACTGCGGTCACCAACCCGCCTGCCCAGCGTGATGACTATGGGCAAAACACATGAGTTCACGCTATTTTTGGCGTAAACTTGTGGACGCCTATATCCAGCAGTGGACTGTATAGGCTGTAATGATTGAGATGATAAAATTATCTTAGGTGGACTACCCTTAACATTTAAGGGGATGAAAAATAGATGTTGTTCAATTCTTAGACCTACCCGATATGCACACAAAATTTCATGAGAATCGGTCAAGCCGTTTCGGAGGAGTTTAACTACAAACACCGCGACACGAAAATTTTATATATTAGATAGCAGTATATCTAAATTTTTCTACTTATAGATGTCAATTTAACGTCAAAAGTTTGTCTAAAAATCACAATCTATTACATACGTATTTTGAAGAAACACCATTAAAACAATTTAAGTAATTAATTAATTTTTTATAAGCATATTTGTATTGTATTGTATTACCTAGCGCTTTCCGGCACAGTGAAGGGCACGAAGGCAACCACCAGCATGGGCAAGGTGGTGACCCAGAGTAGTTTCTTCCAGTCGCCCACCCACAGCGCCACCCACGGCAGCACCAGGCAGCCGCAGCCGAAGTACAGCGCTATGGACATGTTCGCGACCCACGTGCGGTACCGCGGACCCACGTACTCGAGAACTGGAGATTTGAATTAAAGAGGATACTCCCAGACGACCAACGGTATAAGCTATGTAGAGTAATGCCGCTCGAGCACTGAGGGCTGTGGGATCGGATATTACTAAATGACTAGCGATATTAAGCTATGTAATGTCTTCGATCATAGGATCGAAGACATATATATATATACATACGAGTAGACTGCACGTTCGATCAATGTTCAATTAAAAACATTCTTCCAAAAAGTTAAAATTATTTTGTATGATTGTTACAGATAATGATAGATTACGGCGTTATATTTAATGGTCATAAGGAATACGACTAGTTCAAACGGCGGGTTGTTCGTTGGGTGTTTCGTTCGTAAATTTAATAGCTTAGCTTAGCTTTTTTTTATTAAATTTCTTTTTCGTTGAATTTCCATAGTAAAAAAGTGTAGGGAACACTTTCTTACTCAGCAACTCATATGCGACGCAGTCCTCCAGTGCACCAGTAAGTGATCACTTAGTATTAAAAGTTCATCAATTTTGTCTTTTAACACTTCATTTACATCTATCTCCCAATAACACATGGCATCGTCTTTTTCAAAGTGTGTGCAGTGATTGAGCTACTCGTAACATTCAATTTACCTAAAATGTACATGGTCATGAAACAGCTGTCGTACGAAGTTCCCACGATAAATCTTGCAAAAGCAAAATCCCATAGACCCGTCGTGTAGATACTCGCTATGCCGCCGATGAAAGCCATTGCGTTGGCACCTAAAAATAAAATTTTAATTCATTTACTCTGTTCCAAAATCACCTTATTTGCGAACAAACATTAAATTTTTCCTGTCGTATATTCTACTCCCCTCAAAAAAGTCATAGACTTTTTCAAACTTTTCATGCGTATATGCAGACGGTGACACGGGAGTAAAATGTTTCTTACCAATCAAAGCCGGGACTCGGCCAAAGTAGTCCGCCGCCCAGCCAAAAAATATCCCACCAACGAAGGAGCCCGCGAAGAAGATTGCCTGTGCGATGGGTATATTGCCTGCATTTTCACAAACCCACCCGCGCTGTAATTAAAATATATAGATTTATCTATGAAACATCTTATTTGTCACGAAATTATGCCGATAAACGGTCAAATTTTGAGCATAGATAATTTGACGGCTCTTAATCTAAAGACTTACCGCCCTAAATAATGAAATGGTCCCCTAAAAGGAGATATTCAAATTATCGAAATTAAGCTGTACGCAGATATATTAAAATGTAATAAAAAGGGTTTCGTATCAAAGGAACATTTGCTTTTAATAGTAACGTTAGAGTAGGAAATATTTAGTGGTGTTAGTTGCAAAAGTCTCACCTCACTAACTATCGTCGGATAGGGGATATCCTTGAACTCAAACTCCCAGCCATCCTTGCAGGGCATGGTGGGCGTGTTTGGTGAGACGCTGTTGTTGATCAGCACATGGGTCCAGTTCACGTTGTACATCAGGCAGCGCTCCCAGTCGTCCCCCGTCCCTGGCGCCGTAAGATTACGTCTGTAATGGTTTAAATCGTCTGACGGTCTTCTATTTTTTTATTGGACTATTTTCTTTGTCTCATATTGCATTGTGAGGAATAATAAGAAGTAACAACGTGACCTATGAATGTAAGAAAAAACAAAAAATACCGATTTTATGTACACCATCACTAATTTGTACGGATTGTAGACGTCAATTTTTTTTCTTTGCATAGATTTTTAGTATAATTCACACTAAATTTTTTGTCAAATTATTGCTCAAAGTAGCATGCTAATACAAAATCATTAGCGCTTAGTATTTGAATTTGTGATGTTATGTTGTCTTTGGTTATTATACGAGTATTGTGCTACACCTACATCACTATTCAATTTTGGAGAAGCGTTATAGCTGTGTCTTGTGAACAAGTTGAGTGCGTTGTTACAATTAAACATTAAAATAAAATAAAATTTTCGTTCCGTGAAAATTTATTTATTCTTGATTCTCAGCTATGTAATTTCAGTTAAGTAGGTATATGCCCTAGAAACTAAATTGACCTCGTTTCACAATTTCTTCCGACTGATTCTTTGATATTTAATAAAACGAGAATATCTCCGAGTAGATACTTGTCTAAACACTTGATATGATACCCGCCAAACCAAGGACAAAACAGCTAATTGTGTAATAATGTAAATTAGACATCAATGGCATTTTATAATTATTATTATTTTATAAAAATACAATTTACCCATATATAACGAAAAAGATCTCAAACTTTTAAGGAGTACCAAATCTGAAATCAATAACAAAATATTCGAGTCTAAGTAAACTATCAGTCGACATGTCTAATAGAAATACTATAATCAAATTCGTATCAATTCGTATTTAAACATAATAATTTTTGCGTCTGTTTAAAATTAATTTACTACTGTAGACAGTTAAATAAAATAAATAAAACCGGCCAAGTGCGAACCGGACTCGTGCACGAAGGATTCCGTACCATTGACTAGGTAAAAAATTTACACAATTTTTTTGTCTAAATATATATTTTCTTTTAATTTTATAATTTATTATTAATAAAAATTACAACTGAGTATTTTGTGAATATTTAAAGTGCCTACCTGTTGGCTTTATTGATATCGAGCAAAAAAGGGCAAATAAATCGCGTTTGTTGTATGGGAGCCCCTTTTAATATTTATTTTATTTTGTTTTTAGTATTTGTTGTTATAGCGGGAACCAAAATACACAGTATGTGAAAATTTTCAACTGTCTAGCTATAGCAGTTCTTGAGATAAAGCAAGGTGACAGACAGACGGACGGACGGACAGACAGCGAAGTCTTAGTAATAGTGTTCCGTTTTTATCCTTTGGGTACGGAACCCTAATAAGAGTGAACTCATTTATCAGTAAATGAAAGTTGAATATTACCTGATTTCAACATCCAAATGCTCAATTTCCGGCACTTTGCACCAGTGCCGCTGCGGAGTAGCAGTTATAAACATCTGCACGAAGTAGACGAAGGCAAAGAAAATGCCAAATGGCATCATGCCCAGGAACAACAGTTTCTGGTAGCGGCCGAACTCGCCGACGTACGTGAGAACATTTTCCAAAGCATCACTATCGTCTTGATTCTTCTTGTTGAGTTCTTCTTTGATGTCCTGGACAAAAAAAAAAGATACTTTTCACGCCATCAAAACGGAACGAAGTTCTTAAAAGTTCAATGGCTGGTCGTTTTTTAACAATTTAAGATCTATACCAATGGTATAGGCAACGAATACGAGTAGTTTAGTTACTTATTTAATGACAAAATAGAAAAGAAAGTCCATGTGTTGTGCAAATTATAGGGCCTCGTACACATCATGCTACGACTACTTATACGGGAAACGCTAATTATCACTTAATAATATGCAATATTTCAAGAAAAATAATTACGTGTTATTACATTAAGAATCGCGTTGGCGCGAATCTAGCAAAATTTAGATGGTTCAGCAAGACTTAAAAGTTGTATATTACTAGCCTACATAGCGTGGTTCTGCACGGGTAGTATATAAAATTCTTAGCATTTAATATTCTTAGCGACAGCGAGGGGTGTGTGTCGTCGCTGGTCGCATGAAGCGAATCCTGTCATCGGTAAGGAACGCGCCATTTTTTTTTTTCGCGCACGACAGTTTCTGTTTTGCGACATTTCCGTTCACCTAAATTACGTGGATCGTGGACGTTATCATAATATAAGGATTATTATAATGTGCAAAATAATCTTAACGTAACTAAGCTATTTAGAATATTGATAAAGATTTATATTGTATCCATCTAAATAGCTTTCCAATTACATTATTGTACGTGATAATTTTTGAGATGGTAGACCGATGGTAGATGTTTCCAACATTAAGCTATCTTTATAGTAATAGATGCTATCATTGCTAATTTATCGTAGAATTATAAAAAAGAATAATTCCACCATGTTCTGTGTTTTTACAAATATTATATTACATTATAAGATTCAATTAATTGCAAACAGTAAGCATTAATCATGTACACATACAAACAGTGATTGATTAAATAAAAAACAATCATTTAAGTACCTATATCTTTATACGTGAAGCAAAAACTTTGTAGGTACCCCTTTTTCCGAAGTTTGCGCGGACGGAGGAGTATGAAATTTCGTACATTTATACACATACACACATAAAGAAGGAGTGCAGAATGCTAATATCTTTTTTAATTATGCATAAAAATATAATAAATAAATAAAAAAACATTACACACACTACCATGTATTTGACACACACACGCGTATTGTACTCTTGTGTTGATTGTCAAAGTCAAAAAAAGTTTTTTTTTTTAAGTTTCTTTATTTTCATAATTTTTTGGTTTTCTTTAATTTAAATTTTTAATTGTGGTTGAATTTCGACCTCTAGGCGACCACTAGTTACAAAGAAAAACAAATATACAGCTAATTTGAGTTTATTTTGGAGAATTAGTCTGAACAATTAAATACCGTTATTCTAACAATATGAATCACGTGGGTGCGTGAGAAAACTTCGTTTTGGATACTTGTTATAAATATTTTTCCAATCTACATATAAATAAAAACGAATCTCCGAAATGCCCGAATGTAGGAATATTAAAAAAATCGATAAAATTACGAAAAAAATATGGCGGGTCAAAGGTCGCGTCAGCCAGTTATAAAGAAATAGGTATATACTTTTACTATAAATATTCCATGTCTAATGTAGTACAATTACTACAACGTTTCAAGAAATAACTTTTTGACATCGACTTGGCGCTCATGTTTTTAACTTTATTGTATTAAACAACAAATACATTTAATACTAGCTATGCCTGCGAATTCGTCCGCGTTTTGGTTATTTATACCTATAAATGTTCAACGTGATTCTTTAAATTGGCATAACTTCTTTATTTATTAACCGATTGACATGAAACAAATGCTAAATGTTAAGCTGAGCTTACCACAATATAGTAGTGAAAACCACATGTAAATCGGATAAGCCGTTTCTGAGATTAAGGTACACAAACGCACAGACAAACAGAGAAAAATTCTAACAATCATTGTATTGGGTGCTATTTGCGTTGATAAAGATCCCAATAATATTTTTTCTTGTGTATGTTCCATGTACAGACAGACAGCGATCCTTTACATTTTTTATTATATGTATCGATGAAAGAGCAATAATACAACTTGTATTTGTTATACATATGTTAGCAACTGTCTAACAGCAGTGTCATAACTGCTAAAATGTCATATAATTTGATGCAATGAATTTTAATTCCGACAAAAACTTAAAAAATGTTTTGTTTTCTATTGAGGCCTTAAAGAGCGAAAACTATTTTTTTTTTCTAAGAGTATTTCTTGTAAAGACATCGACCGATTACGTTTTTGTTTTAATTATAACATCGATGATTGTAGACCATATAAAATGTGTTTGCTCACAAACGAAAAACAACCGACTTCAATTTCATCGACGAGTAATACAACGTAGATCGACGAAAAAATAGTCAAGTAACTACGCGTTATCAAAGATTACTCAAAAAGTAGTTATCAGATTTCGATAAAATTTATATTTAACCACATGATAAACATCAGCTTTCGATTAAATTAAAAATTATTAAAATCGGTACACCCAGTAAAAAGTTATTGCGGATTTTCAAGAGTTTCCCTCGATTTCTCTGGGATTCCATCATCAGATCCTGGTTTCCTTATTATGGTACCACACTGGGGATATCCCGTTTCCAATAAAAAAAAGAATTATCAAAATCGGTACATCCAGTAGAAATTTATGCGGTATAATACAACGTAGGTCGACGTAAAAAACGTCAAGTAAAAACGCATTATTAGATATAATTCGAAAATTAGTTGTTAGATCTCAAATAAATTTAAATGGGACCAATTGACACACACCACCTTTCGATTAAAAAAAAATTTGTCGAAATCGGTCCACCCGGTCAAAAGTTCTGATGTAACACATACATAAAAATTAAAAAAAAAAATACAGTCGAATTGAGAACCTCCTCCTTTTTTGGAAGTCGGTTAAAAAGAAAACGTACATAGTACTAGCTGGCCTCGCGAACTTCTTATCGACTTATATATATTTTTTTTGTGAATATAATAATTATTTATATCAAAATAAAATATAACTTATTTACAAGTTGGATCAAACTACAAACGATTTGCAAATTTGATTAAAATCGGTTTTATAAATAGTTAGGAGTCCATCGCTGACAAACAACGTGACGCTTAATTGTATGAAGATGTACCTGATATGTTTTGGAATGTCGATTGAAAAAGTTATTCATCACTTGATAATGAACTTTAGATAACAAAAGATAATTGCATACTAACCCAATGGAACAATTAGCTAACAGAGATAAAAGCAGACAGGTTGTAAAGAACAATCAGACGATAAAAATAAGCTTTTATTATTTTACTTATCCATGCACGTGATTAGGATTTAAAACTAGCGGATAGCCGTGATTCTGCCTGTATTGCTGATTATTGACGTTAATAATTACGTATGCTACCAAGCATTTATTATTTTGAATTTGTCAAAAACGAAATGTATACATATACACTCTCCATACAATCAAAATGCCAAATCTGTAAGTGAAAATGACCTTACTATAATAGGACATACATACGACTGCTTACATTAGTATAAATCAAACTGTAATTGTAACAAATTAAACTATGTCGATAAATTTAGATATTTAGGTCTCACCATTGATAAACATTTTAATTGGAGGTCACATATAAATGAGACTTGTAATAAGCTAAGGTCCGTATTAGGAAAGTTTTACCAGCTAAAAAATGTTTTAAGCAAATCTACTATACGAGTTGTATATTACGCGCTTGCCGACTCGCTCATTAGTTATGGTCTGCTTATATACGGCCGAACCTTTGTAACTTACTTAAAAGATGTTAAAGATCTCCAAATAAGACTGATAAAGTTCCTAGTTAATAAAAATATTAAAAGGCAGTGTAATAAAGATTATGATAAATTGTTTTCCATCTGTAAAATAATACCAGTAGATAAGAAAGTAGATTATTTATTAGGCTTACAGTATTATTACAAAGATACATATAAAATTTATGTTAAAAATAAGTACAACACCCGTAGGGCTAGAGAAAATAAATTAATTAAACCAAAGATACATAATTACTATAGGGCAAGAACATCTCGATATCTGGTTCCTAAAGTATTTAATAAAATAGATTTTTTAAGACAAGATTTGGGAATTAGTATTGGCTCACTTAAGAAAAAACTTAAACAATATATTTTGGAAAGTTAAAAAAAAAAAAGAAAAAAGTTAGAAAACCTGTCATTGTATAAAATAAAAAAAAAATATTTCGTTTTTCAAAAATTATTTTTCATTTTTTTATGTTTTAAGCATAGTTTGTAGTTGGATTAAGTTAAGAGAATGTCATATTTTGCCTATTTACAATGTCGTTATGTGTTAAATAAGAGCGTGTCTCGCCATCAAACAGCAAAGTTTGGCGAGGACAATCAAGCTGTAAGACCATTGTAATTATATTGAAATAAAATAAATTAAAAAAAAAATTTCTTTTATGTATATTATATTTATATGTATTACAATTATTAACTATTACTATTTAATTTATAAATTATTATAACATATATACTTATTTAACAAGCATATCCGCGCAATATTCATGGTATACGGCGGATTTGACATTAGCTCTTACTCTCGCGATTTTCCCGAGTAGAAATTTTTTCGTTTTCCTTAGAAGGACCGGACCAGGCATGCCTGATCAGGATTAGATAAGGCATGTAACTCAGATGATTGGTCTGGACCTGATCAGGATAAGATGAGATTAATAATTAACTACTAATTAACTATTTCCTATTACTTACGTCTGCTTCACTGTGTAGAAATGAATTCCCTGCTAGACTGTCCTGATAACTGCATATATACTAAGTGCGTTTAAAAACATTAATAGCGCGATTCAGGCTCAGTTCGCGTAATTTCTTTCAGGCTATCTTGATCTGGACCGGACCGGGTCCTGATCCAGTATGCCTTACCATACTTGATTATATTTTACATCAGGCTATCCTTGTCTGGACCAGACCTGGTCCTGATAGAGCTTGCCTAATCTGGCATACCTCATTCTATCCTGATCCGGTCCAGACACATGATCTGGTTGAGCCTGACCTTTTTTCTATTAGGGTTTATACTGAGATCTAATTTGTCATTATAAAAAAATGATCTAGAAAAACTTTACCGCGCATGATCAAGAATTTTGTCAAGGGCTAGTGAGACGTAATTGCGTGATACAAGAGATTTAATTGTTAATAGTTAAATTATTGTTTAATCGCTAAAAATAGTTTGTTATGTATTATGTGTTGATAAGCGCTAATGCCGCTTATAAACTGTCACGCAGTTTGGCAGGCTAAGAGTAGTTAATTAACTGTAAGAAAGTATTTGGACCAAATAAAGAGTTTTATTAGTATTATCATTATTTTAAAACATATGTAACGACATATATCGCGCAATATACGAACTAAGAACTGACGTATTCTAAATCGCGATACCAAAGTTATCACAGCGATTAAACAATATATACAAGAACGCGACAACAACCCACCAGACACAAGATCCCTCCGGTTGGAGGATCCTCCCTTTCTATGGTGGGTGAGGGACTTCACAACCTGTTCCCTAATAATAAGAATAATAAAAAACTTTTTTGCAACTAAAACTAGCTTACATAGCAAACCTTAATATGAAATACATTTAGTGCAATGGACGGTCTTATCACTAAATAGCGATCTCTTCCAGAATACCCAACAGAAAGGAGCTAGCATTGTAACGGGCTCCGTTCGTTCCTCACAACGTTCCTAACACCCCTAAACATGTATTGCTGTTTTATAATAATTTTATATGAAACGAGCTGATCCAGATAAGTTCGCGCCGCAATTTTTTTTCTTTAAACGTATTTTTTTTAAACGAACTCGATACTCGCACAACGGCATGAGATGTCTGTCATTTTATTTATATAGGACTCGAAATCATTACAACATTATTTATTTTAATTTAAAAAGCTTACTTCGATATACAAAAAAAAATCGTACCGCAATCTCATATCTGCTATTTGTGCTATGTTGATGAATCTTGCACGAGTGTAACAAAACTTAAAAAAAAGATTTAGGAAGAATTTATTGTATCAAAACATGTAGGTCAACGTTACCATACCTCAAAAGAAAAAAAAAAAACATTTCATCCCAGTCAAGAACGTTGGACACACTTTTATAAAAATCAAAACTCAAAACAAAGTTCACTGAACAGCTTTGCTTAAATTAATCGATAAGAATTACTAACGAATTGTGAATAAAGAAAACAACTAACCTTGTCAACTTCGACCTTAGATAAGTCATTGAGTATCATTTTGAGATCACGTTAATGCCACCATAACACACAACCACCATACATGTACGCCTATAACTAAATGTTCATTGAGCAGATGTACCGACAAATTTAAGTTAAGCGAGATAAAAAAAACATTATCTTGCGTTATCATCACTCGACTTGAAAAAATTTGGGGTGTTAGAACAACGTCGTGGACGGAAAACAGTTCGATGTTTAACTACACGTAAAAAATATTTTAGTTAATGATAGTACCTTTATGAAAATAAAATATATTAATAGCTAGCTGTGCCCGCGACTTCGTCCGCGTGGAATTTAACAAAAAAGTTATTGTTCAGTTCGCATAGTTATTGAATAAATACATTTCTAAAATAAAGGTAGCCCTAGTTACTCTTAGTACATCAGCTATCTGCCAGTGAGAGCCCCGTAAAAATCGGTCCAGCCGTTTCAGAGATTAGCTGGAACAGACAGACAGACGAAATTGTAAAAAAATGTTATTTTGGTATGTGTGCCGTTTGTACATCCATATGCATTTAGTGAAAGACGGTTATTTTAATATTACAAACAAACATTTCAATTTTATTTATTTATTTATTTATTTATTTATTGAAACGACTACATTGGGATAAATTAATTTTTTCGCCTTAAATAGATTGTTTATGTTCTTTCATATCACAGGTCATATTATATCTTTAACTAAAAAATAACAACGTACTTATACGCTTGTAGAGGGAACATCACTCTTGTCAGTCTATTACATGTGATGCATATGTGCGTATACGAAATGTTTAAATTATGGACGTCATAAATAAAATATGAATACATATTTACTTTTGATAAAATTGTTAACTAATTATAGCAAATAAATTTTGATTTAATTACCTAAGTATACAATGTATGACAAACTCCAAACATTACAATAAGTATGATAAAAGAAATGGCTAAATAATAATGTGTGTTGTTTTGTGTAAGCTATACCTCGTTAATTTAGCGGTAACTTCCGATCCCGTGTTAATATGGGGATAAAAATAACATATGATAATCAAGATTGCTATCAGGTACTTATGATAATAAGCGAGACCGACGACTTAACATGTTCTTTGAGGCACGGTAGGCAGACCGACAAGGACAAATATCCATATGATAATAATTTATTAAAATTGAACATAGAATAAAATATCTAATACAAAATTTGGAGCAGCTCGACTGAGGAATACGTAATGCTTATAGAACATCATAGTCAAATAATACTGTTCATTTTCTTCATTTCATTCATTCATTTCAGTCATTTCGTTCATTTCATTTCGTTGAAGCTCCTAGTTTTGCTACGAAAGTCTGAAGTCAAAATACCTTTTTGCCAATAAAGGTTAGTCTGAAATATACGAAACAAAGTGGAAAAAAATTTACAAACGACTCCGTAATTGAATATTTTGATATAAACATAATATGATCTGTGTAAGTTCGCCGGCTAAGGCTGGATGAAGAATGCGGATAACCGGGATGTTCGGCGCGAACTTTGGGTGGTCTATGTCTAACAGTGGACTGCGATAAGCGAACGAAACATAATATTGGAATTTATCTACAGAACACGGATTATTTAATTACAATTATCAAATCGGGAATTTTGTTTGTCAATCGAAATAAATCGATTTGCGCGTGTAACTAACACACCGTTTAAGGGTGAACGGCAAAAAAAGTGTTTGTCATCTTTGACAAGCTTAACTAATTGTATCCTAATTAAATATGTACAAGACTGTCTATAATAGTTTTGACCGTGACGAAAAATTACGTTAAACAAAGCTCATAAAAAATAGTATTAAACGTAACAAAATTGAGATTTTAATATACTTTGTGAATGTCTTATTTTATATAATACGTACTATCTGTACCCTGCGTGTGCTACGTCTTTTTTTATTTAATTTTTTTTTTGTTCGTAGAACTTTTGTATGCTCATGCACAACACTTTGCTGAAGATCATAACATGATCTAATGCATTGTTTACGATTCTATAAATAGGACATACAGACAAACATTCATTATATATACATAAATAGATTAGTATAGCATTGTTGAGTCTTACAAACATAAAAATTCCGAAAATTTGTGAGGGTGGATGTTTCATTCAAAACTACCCAAGCGATTGTAATGAAATGAAACTTGGTATCCAGAATAACACGTACCCTACTTTCTATCCCGACATTCACATGAGATCGGAAAATACGCGGGTGAAATCGCGAGGTGCTGGATATACTAATGTTAGATTAAAATGTAGTTATTTTATTTATTCAACAGTTAGGTTAGGATAGGTGTTGATTTCCTTGCGACTGTCAAAATTTGCAACATAAACGGCAATATCTTTTGATTGTTTTGGCTTAGAAGTTTAATTTTTTCACAGCTCCAAGGGACAGTAGACTTCAGTATTTGATATGATATATGATCCAGCTTGATACCTAAACGTATTCCTGAGAAAAAGAGTTTTAATAGACAAACGGACTACAAATTGATCCTATAAGGGTTCCATTTTTTCATTATAGAATATTTAATTTTTTTTTTTTTTTTAATATTCTTTACCGCTTTTCTCTATTGCTAATCATACACCTGCAGGCCTAGCATGCACGCCACGACAAAATTTTGTCGACCCCTTTTCTCGTATTATCTCTCTATGTCTACAGTAGCTAACATGCGTGCACGCGATACTCTTCTCGTTACGTCAAGAAGAGATAATCATTAAATTTTAGTGATCTGTGATATTTATCTCTACGGAAGCTAACATGACATCGTAATTTTGTCGAATTTTGTCGTTTTAGGAAGAGAAACTTCTCGTCTTCAATATTATCGACGAGAAAGACGATAAATAAAAAATAAATAAAACCGGGTGCCTATTTTTTGTATACCATGGCGTTTCCCTATTATAATTATATAATTTCGGTATACGAAGAGCGGGAAATGCGAAAAGTCGAGTGAAGTGTGCCATATAATGACACAAAAAACGTATTTGCGCCCTGTTGCTTCTTATTCTAAATAATAATAATAATAATAATACTTTATTTTAGACCAAAGTATAAGTCCATATTGGGTTAGTACAACAAGACAAGACAACATTCAGAATAAAAAACAAAATAAAATTATATTAAAAAAATCAATAACTAAAAATAAAATTAAATAGAATAAAAGTAAAATCAATAATCAAAAAAAAAAATTCAAAAATTCAAAAAAATTTAAAAATTAAAAAAAAAAAACAAACAAACAATGCGTGATAGAATTACAATTATCTAATGTGCGACAAGATATAAAGCACAACACGAGCATATTGTTTTACATATATAATTAAATTCATTTACTTACGCCGTTTTATTCCATATTAGAGTTTTTTAAATTAGATATACACTTTTTATCTTAGCCAAAAGGCCGAGAACATTTTTAAATAAAACATGTGTCACTCGTTTGAAATTGGTCAATAACCTTGTAAATTCAACTTTACGACATAAGAAATAAGAATGATATTCAGTTGTGATTATGGTTGATAATGTTTCTCTACTCGACAAGGCGAAGTCTTCGGAAGAGAATTTTGTCTCTCGTAGTGCGCATGTTAGGGTAATCGAGAAAATACTCGATGTAGACATTATCTTTCTCTCTCGTCAAGAGATATCTCGTTGTATGCATGCTAGGCCGGCTGGTACGGGTAAATTTAATTCGTTATTAGATAACATGTATTCTCTATTGATAAGGGTCGTCTGTAAAGGATAATCAATTAATTATAATTTAGTTATAATACCGCCTTTGCAACAAAAACGCGGATAAACCGCTACAGATATCAATACCGATAAAGCGGATAAGCCGTTCTGCGCACTGTGGGCATATCCACAACGCTATTTTACTTGTAACATCCTACTGTCACGGTCTTTTGAGAGCGATAGGCTGATAATAATGAACGCTATGCCCTAATGATGTTATAATATTATCTCACTAGAAAAAGAATAGCAATTCATTTATTAAAGTTGGTTTAGACTTTAATCGTCGTGGCCCAAATCGGGTTTGACTTCCTTCAATAATTATTTCCATTCCTATGGCCAAAAGTCATTTATAAGTAATGATTGTTCATTAGGGAATTCGTACTCCGACTAGCACTTGGGCGATTTTCGTGTGGCCGTGATCACAAGTAGAGTAAGTTGTAATAGTAATTTTTAATGTGTAATAAAGTAATAAATAAATAAAAATAAACAGTAGTTAAAAAAATACACGTTTCGCATTTAATTTGTAAAGTGATAATAGTTGACTAGCAATACCTATGCGAATAATTCGCACTAAGTAAGTAAAAAAAAATACCGTACGTCAATCACGTTGACGTTGTTTCAAAATTAAAGACGTCATATATATGATTTTAATAATTAATTAATTAACAAAAAAAATGCAATTATTAATTTTTTGCTGTAAATGCCGGTAGAGTAAGTAATTGTCTATAAAAAAAAAATATAATTTATGTGAAGTAATTGTGAAGTTTTCTCTTAAAAGGGGGGCAAACATCTTAACCTTAGCGTATTTATAGTTGATGATTCAAGGTCACCATTAACTATGAATTTGTACATAGCTGTATATGTTACGTTCGTATGGCGAAGTATTCATTAATAAAAATCGTGTTTCGATACTTAAAATTTATATAAAACCAGCACTTACTAACCTTCTATGTATATAAGAATGAATAACTTCGATAGCTATATTTTTTTGACAACATGTATTCTGGGCTTTTGGTTTGTATTACTAGGCTGTGTGGTTACGGCAGTAAATAATATATAGCCACCCCCTCTCTTCCCATGGGTGTCGTAAGAGGCGACTAAGAGATATCACAGTTCCACTACCACTTTGGAACTTAAAAAGCCGACCGATGGTGGGATAACCATCTAACTGCTGGCTTTGAAATACACAGCCAAAGATGGGTAGCAGCGTCTTCGGTACGGCAAAGCCAGCCCTGTGGTCACCAACCCGCCTGCCCAGCGTGGTGACTATGGGCACAACAAATGAGTTCACGCCATTTTTGGTGCGAACTTTCTGAGGCCCATGTCCAGCAGTGGACTGCAATAGGCCGAAATGATGATGATGATGATGAACATTTAACTAGTTTAAAACACAAACGTTTTAAAGTAATTTTATAAGATCTTGTCAGAAGAAGGGTACAGCAAGAATCATTAAGCTCAAACTTGAAAGTATTCCGACTGGTAAGTACCTTAATCTTTCACACAGATGATCACAGCCACGTAATACTATTTTTAAGTAGGTTTTACGTAGTGTTGTATTCCTGTGGTGAATAACTCCAAGTTCGTAGGGACAATGGTTTTAGGTAAGGACAGCAACGCTATCGCAATATTTATTTTATAAATTATCATCACTACATAACATAAAACAAAGTCGCTTCCGGCTGTCTGTATGCTTAGATCTTTAAAACTACGCAACGAATTTTGATGCGGTTTTCTTTGGTAAATAAAGTAGTTCCAGGAAGAGGAGGAATTAACATTGCACAACACGCACATATATTGCAAATATTTATTTTATTATCATTTTAGTATCAGCATTGCACCCATGCGAAGCCGGAGCGGGTCGCTAGGTTAGTCACGCGGTCTGAGCTAGTTAGTTATTCACTGTTTTATGTCGTGTAGTTATGTGGACTACGTGTTTATCCTTTACTACATTATTTAGTACTGTAAACTGACAGTAAGCACTCATTTGTTTATCCTAAGTACTTTTTATCAGTCGTTAAACTGTAAATGCATGTAAACGTTTTGCATATACTGAGGTATTGTTCAATACAGTACACATATTTCTGTTTTGAGTGATAAGTAATAAAACGTGAAAAATCAATGTAGTTGAATTTAAACATTACGGATAAATCAAAAACTGCGCGTCTGACTAGCATTCGAATAGAATAAAAAAAATGTTTAGTTTATTCTTACATAGAAAAAAAAACCCATTATACATTCACATTATATCTGAAACTAATTTCCAATTACCAGCAATCGATATAACAGGCCCTAATAATCGAATCGATAAGATCCCGGGGGAATCCCCGAAAGAATCAGAGTCGATTCGATGAGAGTCGGTTATGATAGAGGCAACGTATCGGATAGGTACAGTTGCTTCAAAGAACAGTGAGGTCATTGTTTACGAAGACAGGGGGGAGGACCTTGGTTACTTAAGACCGAAATCCAAAACACCTTCATCCCCCGCATTGCCGACTGTCAGCGAACCCGCACCTAGTGGCTCGGAGCGCCTACAAATAAAGATCGAGAGCCAGAAGTTTGAACAACGCAAGGCAAGGGCCGCACCTGAGTCTAAGCCGAGCTCGATGTCATTGGCGACCTTTATCCAGGCAACAATCTCTCCGAAACAAGGTAAGCTCCCGCATCACTTCTCTCCCAAAAAGGCTGAACAGGGAGAGCGACTATCGGGGGCGCTGAGCGGGTTCACCGTTCAAGTCCGAGGCACCCGGATGCGTCACCGGCCGCTCGAACTAGTCCACACCGTTTCAACATGTGGAGAACGCCCTAATCGAGTTCCTGGCCATAATAAAGGCAAACCGCGAGGTAAGTTTGGCCTATAGAAAAGATCATGCAGGCCTACCAGTACGATCACCAAAGGTTACTGGAGGTGGACCTCGAGGAAGCCGAAGCAGCCATATACAACAGCGAAACCCGACAAATACTCAAGGGCAAGATGGCGGGTAGGTATATGGCTGAATATAACATAACAGCAGGGTTCGTGAGCGCGGTCGAGTCTGAGGGGAGTAACGAGGAGCCAGAAACCTTCGACACACCCGAAGGGGACCCGGTGGTGGTAGTGGTCAGATGCACGAAAGTAATGCTAGGGGATCTCGGGCGACCAGGAAGCCGGTTTACCGTCCGTGACCTGGGGGCTACCATCGCTGGAGTGGATAAACGGTGTACCAGAATACGAAAAGGCAACTCGCATGGTCAGGGATTTCGATGAGGACACGGAGGTCGTCATTACGACCACAGTTGAGGCAGCCAAAGACCTAAAAGAAAAACTGGCGCACCGCTATGGTAACAAAGCCAAACAAAAAGTGCGCACCATGGCATCCGTGCTGGTAAATGGTTTCCGTGAGGCCTCAAAAATCAAACGCCCATCGGTGGAAGAAGCCTTCATGAACCATTTCGTAGCCATAGTAATGGCCGCCCGACTATCGGGAGCAGAAAAGGTAGTCCTGTTTGGAAATATTAATCAGCTGCCGTACATCGGGATAACCTGTTCGAAATGCGATACCGCAGACCAACCCTGTTAACAACCATCTCATGTGAGTTGTCATGCACGCATCGTAATCCCAAAGACGTCACCTTTGCCATTAGTGAGGTTTACAAGACCGTGTACAGCTCAAGCACAAAGATCTGATCTTTGCAAGTGGAGAGCCTCACGGGCGCGCGCATTCCTGTAGGAAGGAACCGGACCTTGTACCTGGTCTTTACGCAAGAGGAGAAGACATTGCTGACTGACCAGGGATACGGGTCCGGTGAGGGGTCGCGCGTCTTAACCATCCATGAGGCGCAGGACCAGACCTATGAGGACGTCACTGTCCTCCAGACGAAGACAAGGAGGCTCAAGATCCACGACAGCATCTCACGCAGTAGTCGCGGTGACTAGAACACCAACACCTGTGTCTATTACACCGACGACCATGACGACGCAACAGGTCGCTTTGTGGCGAAGGCAACGGAAACTTCTAAAAAAGACATCATCGAGCACAGCCTCAGGATGGCGATTCACCACAGGGATGCCGCCGTCATTGAGGGTGTGCTCGAAATGTTAAAACGTGTTGGGGTGTGAAGACAACACTACATAATTAATATATTAAAATAAATTGTAGCACACTTATTTGTATGAGTAAATTGTAATTTAATGTGAGGAAAAAAAATAGGACCAAGGGAAAAAAACAACTTACTAATAATTTAAACTAAATTTAAACTAAGGTTAAGTGTATGTTGTAAGTAGGCCAAGTAGGTCATAAGTGTAAATATACGTTAACTAGAAAATAAGTGTACATATATTATAGATAGCATGTAAGTGTATATATAAACATAGATAATAATAAAAATTGTGTGGTGTCATGGGACACCAGGTAGGAACGAAGTTCCTTCGGATTGTATAGAAGCAACACGTAAAAGTATTTAGGAAATTTAGTATTTTAGAAAATAACAAATGCCGTAAAATAAAATAAATCAAACGAAATAATTATAATAATAATTCAAACTATTAAGTGAAATAAAAAAAAAATATGTCTTTATTTATTTTTGTCGACAGTATAAAATTACTTAAATAATTTAAAAAAAATTACTAGTAATATTTTAATTTTACAAACATCATATTATACAGTCGTGTGACTGATATTACGTCACTTCCGTTATATATTTTTCTTACGGTTTTAGTATCACATTTTTTTCAGTTCGGTCGCCCAGCCAAATGTCAAGCCTGCCGTAAGGAACTTCGTTCCAATAATAATAATGACAATAGTAATTAAGGTAAGGCGCAATATAATAAAAAATAATAACAATATAAAAAAAAAAACTGTCTTTTTGCATGTAAGATATTAATTAAGTTAGCATAATTTTGGTCGGTGGACTCACGTCTGCATTAGGGATACTACGGAATAACAAAAGCACGGGCATTATAAGCCCGTGGACGTAACTTTATATATCAAAAAAAAAAAAAAAACGAATCAAGTCTTTTCTAGTACTTTGTCCTAAAAAGGCAGAGCGTGTCAGTTGTTGCGTGTTATCTAATGTGGATTGCTGTGACAATGTGCTACAGGTACAAGGTTGATCACAATTGCCTAATTACATTGCCTAGTTACAATGCAAATAAAACACAGTTATCTGTAGAGTACTCTACAGATAACTGTATTTTTGTTAGGCTTGGTGTATTTATAAATCTATAGATGTATTTATATCGTTATTATTTAATAGGTTTTTTGAAGTAAAACTTCGAGAGCGTTACAAAAAGTGTGATCGAGTGAGGCGAACGAAAGTTGAGAGGGAGACATAAGTTAGTGAAGATAGAAAAAGAAAGAGTTACGTTTCGTATATTACTGAGGTGATAAAGAATTTTTATTTCAGTCGTGTGGTCTACAACACAATCCTTTTTTTACCTTTTTTATTTCGATTTTCGGTAACGCTCTATGAAATATCAGATGCGGGATTAAGAAAAGGAATGTAGTACATATATTTGATATTTATTTATGAAAGTAATATATCTAGTACATCAACATAAAACCATTACCAAAATTCGAATGTTTATTTTTCTCAGGGTTGTATTTTACGCTTCAATTGTCGCTGTAACAAGAAATACATACCTCTGTATAAAAGAGAACGACAATGCCTCTTTCCAAAACTTCTAGAAGAAATTCATTAAAAAGTTAGTCGAGTCGCCCTGTATTGACGTCAATATCAATGTCAAATATCTTTACTAATAAACGGAGAGCCGTTTTTTTTGTTCGATTATACTGCGAAAACTACTGAACCGATCGAAATAATTCTTATAACGTAAGATGTAGCGTGTTTCGGAGAAGGTTAAAGTATATATGTTGGTGATTATCGTGTAAAAACATATAGACGGATAGAGGTCGCTAGTATCAATATAATATATTTTACTAATTTAATGATGTCATTGTCACAATATAATATATAGTGTTTTTAACACAGTGAATAGCACGGACTTTGAACCTTATTCAGATTTCTTCTAATTTGTTTTTGTCTTGCTGTCACGTTTCAGATTAGAATAATCTGTGAGTCACGTTTCTTGCTATTGATGTGAATGCTGTACCTTATTCTGGATAAGGATAGGAAAACAAGTTTGTAAGCTTTCACGGTCACTGATATCGAGATTTATATGTTGAACGGAATATTTAGGTACTAGTAGGATTAATTCGCTGACAGTAACACAGGTCCTTAGGATCTATTTAACTTAAACTAATATACAGACAATTTAGGATTTGAAAGTTACGAACAGAAATATTTAAAAGCTCTAAGAGGTAAAGTGGAATTTGATGATAAAAAAAACCGGCCAAGTGCGAGTCGGACTCGCGCACCGAGGGTTCCGTACAAATAAAATTATTATAATTTTTTTATTAAATGATGTAACTAAAATGATTTTCGCAATTTTTCCTATATCTGTGCTATAAGACGTAGCTTCGTACCAAATTATAAGATTCTGAGTTCGCGGGAAGTACCCTGTAAACAAACAGGGTTTTGTTTCCCTTGCGAGTGTTGAAAATTTGCAGCATAAACGACTGTATCTTTTGATTACGTTGGCTTAAAGCTTTTATTTTTTCAGCTCCAAAGAACACTAGACTTGAGTATTTGATATAAATTTCAGCTTGATACCTCCACGCATTCATCAGAAAAAGGGTCTTGACAGACGGACAACAAAGTGATCCTATAAGGGTTACTTTTAAGGTACGGAACCCTAAAAACGAGAAATATAACGTAAACTTATATCTGTTGGGTAGCGTCAGATAACTTTAGCAGAAATCGTTGGAATAGACCTTTAGAATGTTTCTATTTTGAGACACCTTTTAAGCAAAACACGTATTAACAAGAACCTCATTCAATATATCCTTAAACAGACATTTTAAGGATAATAGCTGATTGTGTCGCCTTGTCAATAGTTTCAACTTCAATAAATTATACTAACTAAATGAATACAGTTGAAGGTCTGCACCAATGACTTTTATTGTTATTGTGACCATAATAAAAATAGTAAGTTATTCAGGTCAAGCGATACTAGACAGAGTGCATCGATAAGCATAAAAAAACAAAGAATTGCAAAATTATTCGATATGGAAATATAGTATTTTTAGACAATGATCTGAAGTTTTCTTTTTTTAAAATATTTTGTTTTTAATTTCAATCACAGCTTCGAATATTGAAAAAAAGTTTTCGCATCAATAAATTATTTTTTATTTATTTAAATTAGAACGTTTATTGAATCTCTTTACAACATTATTTATACAATAGTAAACTTCAAAATAAAATATTTTATATAGATAGATCTACACTATACTAAAAGTAAATTTCATAAGAATCTAACAATAGTTTAACACTAATAAATTGTAATAAAACACCCTCAACGATGTTCAAGGTTCGATGTTTCTAGAAGACTGTAAAGTTTTACATGTAATGGATTTTCTTCGTAAAGTTTCAAGTGCTCATACTGAATAAGTACGGTTTAAAAATAAAGAAATAGATTATGATAAGTAAAACTCGCTGTTAATGTACCAAAGATAATTATTATCTTAAAACTATGATAAGGTAAATCGTGTTCATAACAAACAGAATTTAAAACCTCTAATGGTAAATATATCCGTGAACCCTATGGATTTTTTTTTTTTCTTTTATAAAATATATTTGAGATACTAGAAATTTACTATAGTCATTTAATAAATTAACAAGCTATTCAAATAAATAAGAGTTAGTAAAGATAATCTGTATATACAAACATAAACCTCAACTTATTTTAGCTTAATGATTATCAAATGGTGTCACAACAGCGTAGATTGTTTATGTTCTGTAACGTAAAAATGGCATGTATACAAAGTCGAACACTTAGTTTTTTATGTTGATGATTGGATAAAAAACAAAAACCTTCATAAATAAACAAACCAAATATTATACGCTTGCTATATTCGAATATTCTTGTAAAAGGAATAAGGCATGTGACTAAATATTAATGGTAATTTTTTTGTAAAAAAAAATCTAAAAAGTTATTTACTCAAATTGAGATGTCGTTATAAACGGACTAGCTATGCCCGCGGCTTCGCCCGCGTTGAAATTAGTGTATCACAATGTTTTCCCGGGAAACTTCCAGTGAAACTCTCATCAAAATCGGCTTAGCCGTTCCGTAAACCTTCCTCTTGCCGATGGTGGAGCCCTCTCTCCAATGGTGAAACCGCATGAAAATTCGTTCAGTAGATTTTGAGCGATTCGATCACATACACTTTTAGGGACTTTGTTTTATAATATACTAACTGTTGCCCGCGACTACGTCCGCGTGGTTATGAAGATATGCATTACTATTAAGATGTTTAGCGCAATTTTTTTTATTTAAGTCACTTGAAATGCTTATCAAGCTGAGTAACTTTTAAAAAAACACAATTTAGTATAATTTAATAGTTATTTTTATAAAACCTCTCTATACACCACATTTTTTGTTTTATTTTCAGGCTCTATATGTTTTATACAAACTATCAACCCCAATTAAATCCCTTAGCGGTGGAATATCGTAAAATCCGTTCTAAGCGGACGTCTGCTAACAATAATCTACCTCCCTGCCAAATTTTATCTTTTTCCATCCTAGATGGATAGACCATCCAGCGGTTTTTGAGTTCTCGTGATGAGTGAGTCAGTGACCTTTCTCTTTTATATAAATAGATTACGATGCATTATTTGGACACCTTCTCGATATCTATAGAGATAGAGATCTCGATATCTATAGACATTTTAAATTTCTTTTACTCCTAAAACATAGGACTTTCATACAAACTTCCAACCCCCCGTTTTACCCCCTTAGGGGTCGATTTTCGTAAAATCCGTTCTTAGCGGATCTCTACGCCCTATAAGGAGCCTTTCTGCCAAATTTCAAGTTTGTAGGTGTTATAGTTTCGGAGATTTCGTGATCAGTGAGTCAACGTACCATCCCCCGTTTTAACCTCAAAAAGGGGTTGATTTCTAAAGATACATTATTTGGACACTTTCTCACCCTCTATAGAGCATACATTTTAAATTTCAAATCTCTTACTTCAAAAACATAGGACTTTCATACAAACTTCCAACCCCCGTTTTACCCCCTTAGGGGTCGAGTTTCGTAAAATCCGTTCTTAGCGGATGTCTGCGTCCTATAAGGAGCCTACCTGCCAAATTTCAAGTTTGTAGGTGTTATAGTTTCGGAGATTTCGTGATGAGTGAGTGACCTTTCGCTTTTATATATATTATTATAGATATTATAGATTACACACATAGCCGTTTATAGATTCGTGTTTATAAAACACCGAACCAAACTTTAAAGAAAATGTCAGAGCCGCCAACCTTACACAAACATTCACGAAACAGTCAAATATCTAGTATTCCGTATCTTTAACACATTTTTCTCAGATAAATCGCGGTTTAATTTTAAATTTTATTCTACCCAAAGGTTTATGGTGGCATATTCTTGGACCTTGGTGGTGTATACTGACTAAACTATGGGCATTGTTCTGTAAAATTATTGAAGTCCAGCCAATTGTCCGCGCATCTATATTCTTTGAATACCTATCCAATAGTTATATTCTTTGAATACCAATTAAGTAAAATTATTTCTTATTAAACTGTACAAAAAGCGGGCTTAATGCTAAAATATCTCTAGCATCCATCCTTTTTACTTTCATTTCAATAAATCATTCATCTTACAAACCAGGTTGTAGACAGATGTGGCTAATTCCGAATGATAAGTACTTTAATCGACCCGCGTGGTAAAGTTGACTCTATAATTTATGTAACTGAACTAACCTGACAGTCATATTTGTAATAATATGCGTAATACTGCATTATTCCTTATCCATATGTAATGATGACATTATTTAATTTTCCTTTATCATTGTATAATTGTATACATATACATATGTACATATTTATAATGATGCCGTGACTACACTCTCCGGTACCCAAAATTTTAAGTTATTACTTCATTAAAATAATAAAATTCACCACTTCACCCTATCACAGTCCATTGCTGGACATAGGCCTCCCCAAGTCATGTATTTTGCCCATAGTCACCAAATTGGGCTGGCGGGTTGTTGACCGTAGGACTGGCTTTGTCGCACCGATGACGCTGCTACTCGTCTTCGGCCTGTATATTTGAAAGTCAGCAGTTGGATGGTTATCCCACCATCGATGGACTTTTTAAGTTCCAAGGTGGTAGTAGAACTGTGTTATCCCTTCATCGCCTCTTACGACACCCATGGGAAGGGTAACCACACAGCAAAATGATAAAATCAGTGGTGTATTATTCAGTAAAACCAATATCAATCCAAATATTCTTAGTAGGTACCTACTAGGATCAGCAGATTCTTAGTGTTAAGAAGATTCGTATATTTGGATCTAGTTGTTGTCCGTTATTTTAAAAACTCAAAAGACTTTCAAGCTACAATGATAAATGAGACCAAGTTTTGACCATTGCTCCTGTAATTACGTACAATTGTCAACCCAAAGGACACCACTTGAGAACAGCTCAATGAAAGTTAATTGATCTCGTACAGATATTTCAAAAGAGAAATTGGTAAGTCGTAAGCCTTTAAAATTTTGATCCCTGGTATATCTAGACACAGACTTCTAACTTTGCATACTTTTCATAATATTAAAATATAGATGCAGAGCTATTAACCTTTTTCATTTATAATCTTAAATTTTCCATTGTCTCGGATTACATTTATATTTAAACGCGCAAAATGAATTCCTCTTATTCATAAATACTGTATTAAGCATGCGTGTTGTTTAAAATTCTTGAGCTGAGCTCCTAAAGTGTATTCAACCGTCAAACTAAGTAGGTTCTGTACTTTGGTACGTTAGTTTAAATAAATAGACTTATTGTTACTGTAGTCAGATAATGTATATATACGATTATACGATCGAATCTGTATGTTTCATTTTTAATCGACTTTCGAGATAAGGAAGAAGTTTTCAATTCAATTGTTTTTTTTATCTATGTTACCATAGAACTTTTGACTGGGAGGACCAATTTTGATGATTTTTCTTAATCGAAAGGTGGTGCGTGTCATGTGGTCCCATTTAAATTTGAGATCTAACAAGTATTTTTCAAGTTATATCTAATAATATAAATACCGCATAACTTTTCAGTAGGTATACCGATTTTGATGATTCTTATTTTAATCTAAATCTGATGCTTGTCTTGTGGTCCTGTTTAAATATCGAGATCTAATGAATATTTTTAAATAATCTTTGATAACGCTTATTTACTTGACATTTCTTTCGTCTACCTACGTTGCGGTACCCACCAACCCCAGCCAACTGCCCAGCCATGTTCGGCGCAAACTTGTGGAGGCCTAAGGTCAGCAGTGGACTGCGATAGGCTGAAGTGTGTACACGTTGCATTACTCGTCGATGTAATTGAAATCGGGTTGTTCTTTTCGTTTGCTAGCAAACACAATTATTTGAATAGAAATACACATACTTAATGTATAACGCACGTTCTGCTATTTTTAAAGCTAAAACTTTAATTTTGTTACGTTTTGATAAGAAATACATAAATAAATAATAATAATAATACATATTAAACATGTATGATTCAGGTTTTCTTTGTAGATCTATCTTTGAACAGAATGAAACATTGAATAAATTTGATTTAAGTGTTAATCTATTTTTTGTAGACTCTGTAATAATGTTTTCTCTATCTACATATATCTACGTCAAAGATAATAAATGGACCATAAGTTTTTACTTTTTGGGATTATAATTAGAAATAAATAGTAATGTGTTGTAATGGGTCTTTAAACTAGTTTTTTTTTACTAGTTTAGTCTTTTTAATCCACCCTGAAGTAAATAGAATGTGGTGGATATTCAGTTAATTTACAAAAAAATTGTTAAAAATAAAAACAATTTCACCTTTCAAAGCAATAGAAAATACTTAGATATACTTCTACGCAATCAAAGCCGCGAAGAACAGCTAGTCTCGTGATAAATTGTTAAACAATGGTACATAATACATAACAAACGTTCTTGCGTGGTAGTAAGCCCAGTTTATTTCAAAACAATTTTGAATAAGTTGTTGACATTTTTAAGGCAAGGCTCTTTTGTATTTTGTATCTGTAACCTACTTGGTAGTTATCATTTTTAAGGCCCTGTAACCTACTTACCTGTTATAAATTGAATAACAGCTGTGTGTTTTATACAAATGTAAACAACATTTACTAATCAATACTTTACCCGTACGAGACTTACCACTATGTCATTTAAACTCACTGTAAAAAAATGTTAATAATGACTGTGAGAGCTTAAAAACTTTTAAAACCTACAACTAGATTTATATAATAAGTTAATTGAAGCCAGCTGTTGTCGAGTAAAAAGTAACGAGTAAGGTAATAAACTTTCTTTTGTTTTGTTACAAATAAGTTGATTAAAATACCCGAGTTCATTTCGCCTTTTTTACAATTTGGCGAATTAATATTGAATTATATTATGTCTTAAGTACAATCTGTATCTATTCTTCTAATAATTCTTCTGTTAAGTATATACTGATTGTCTTCTGTGAAGAATATTTTTTTAAATAAAGCTTTCACAAATAATATCTATCAATTCGCTAGAAGAATTATGTATTGTGGAATATGCTCTACTATAGTAGGCAAATCTAAATCTAAATCAAAAACTTTAGAACTTTAATAACCTACGAAAAATAATACAAGATACCGGTCAAGATAAGCGTTAAACAAAATTTTATGTTTACATAAATACCGTTAAGTAATAAAAAACCGTTATCGTAAGAATTTACATTCATAATACAAAAAAAGAGCAACGAATTCTATATTCGAAGAAATTAACAATACTAAAAGCAAAAACGTATAACAATAAACATTTTTACATTTTTAATTATTTCCACATAAAAAAAAAGTATTTAAAAATTTACTTTCCCACGTATTTAATAGAAATAATTACATTTATATTAATTTCTAATTCATAGCATACAGTTAAACGATACTCGTTAGAGAATACCTATAATTATTATGACAACATATGTTTGCTCGGATGATAGTCATTAAGAAAGAGCACGTTTAATAACAATTTTTGCCGTTATACACGAAAAAACGATTCTTGACTAACAAATCTATTTATTAGATTTAAATATTTAGTTTTTTACTACATTAGCATACAATGTCGAAATCGTATTTATAGATGTGCTACTCTAGTATTTGCAATAACAATAAATAAATACAATTAAATAAAGGTATAGGTTACTTATCACCATCAGTAGTAGGCCCTTCTTATCCAGTCAGCATCCGACAACCGCCACTGCTGACATATATGTTTATTTTACAACAATCAAACAATAAATATTGACTAATATAATATCAATAGAGTCGCCATCTTGTATATGATTGCTCAATAGGTTAAAGAAAGACGTGATTAAAATTATATATATTTATTTGTGTATATGTGTTTACGTAAATATATTTACATGTTTAATAAAACTTACAACTGATTGTATTACTATATTAATGAATCAGCTCAGCTGAATAGGAACATTAATTTACATACCAGCAATCATAGAACCCTAAACTGCGTGTGGATCAACACGCAGACATAAAGATAGCATCAATAAAAACCTTGCTCTTGACCACAGTCCTGCCTTAAAGAAAGTAAAAGAATAAACTAAAGTTCAAGGTTGTGTTGCGTGTTCTTAAAACATATTATCATTTCGTTATGGCACCCTAGTTTTAATTGGTAGGAAACGTAAATGATAGGAAGTCGTTCCACAGCTTAACTGCCCGTGTGCATATACCTAATAAGTGGGTGAGAAATTTTTAATGGAAGTGGATTGATCAAGCGATGATATTACTGTTCTCAACGTCTTGCTATTCTGTAGAAAGAAGAAAAAACAATGACGTAAAGTCGAGAGCTCGACTACTCCTAAGAACATATCCTTATAAATCGACTATCCTGTATAACAGGTCGGGGAAAGTCTTTTCATATTTTAATCTCCTTCAAAAAAGGAGGTTTGACAAAAAAACGAGGTCGTTACTTAATTTGAAGAAGACTTACATGATGTTATTTCAATTCATTTTCAATGTGGGCCCTTCATTATGAATACAAAGGCGCATTCTTTTCCTTAACGTGCTTTTTACGACACTTGTTCGTAAAGTTTGCCTGATTTGTTCAGCAGCATTAATAATGCGAGTTTTCAATATTTCGATGTTCGGAGAAACAGGTGACACATCATACGCTATACCTACTCTTCGTGTGACATATGACATTTTTTTCGAATATTCGTCTATTAATTTCTTTTTAATGCCCTTTAAAGTGATAGATTCGGGGATTTTTTACCAATAATAATAAAATTAAAAAAAAACCAAAATATTTGAACATGGATTTTTTTTTATATTTTTCTGTGATTGCCCATACCCGTCCTGACAACCCCTTAAAAGGGTCGTGACATATTATAAGTAGCTCTATATATATATTATGTATGTTCTGGGATCACTTCGTCGTTTATCAACCGATTTTGATAATTATTTTTTTGTTGGAAAGGAGATACCCCAAGTGTAGTACCATGATAAGGAAACCAGGATCTGACGTTGGAATCCCAGAGAAATCGAGGGAAACCCTCGAAAATCGTAATGACGACTAGTGCGTTTATTAATTTTTTTCGTCTACTTACGTTGTATTACTTTTCGATGAAATTGCAGTCGGTTTTTTTCGTTTGCGAGCGAACGCGATTATCTGGTAAAAGTTGCAATAAAATTATTTTAGTTATATTGTTTGTAACTGGCTAGTTTTGATATCATAAAACTGGAACAGAATTCATCCAAATTCTAATATATAGCCCCGATTTTGCACCCTCGGAATTCCGTCTGTTTCGGTCTTTTCAGAATTCTTAGGTAGTATAAAGAAACATCAAGAGAGGACTGTCAAAACTACGTTTCGCGGTTTTTTAATGAGAGGTTCCAAAATTTCTACAGCAATGGAATCTTGTCACTACCACGAAATGGCGGCGTAAGTTACCGAACAAAATGGTATATATATATTATAATTAATGTAAATATTTTATTTAAAATCTTACCTTGAATATCTATATAAAATGGGAACTTACGAATGGATTATTAGAAGATAATATTCCAAGGGTGTATTAAACAGAATATGATTCATTGCTGGTTCAGCGACTATACAAGCTTTATTATTCTGAGTATACACTGTTCTATATTTTTATTTTTATTTTTCAAGTAACTATCATAAAATTTGAAGTAATTGTTAATCGTAGTCCTTCCTTTATCCATGACCTTATGATCGCTAGAACCGTGATTACGACTGTAGCTGTGGTTCATTGTCAAGTTCATTTATGAATGCGTAATTCGTAAAACGTTGAAGGCCATGTATTCATTATATAATTTTTTTAATAGAAGTAAACGACGAATACGACTATTCACAAAACATACTTGATTTCTGCTTTTCTATTTCTCCGCTCGCTATATAAGCAACTAAGATAAAGAGTTTTGATTCAATGCAAAAGTACATAAAGTAATGCTTACTGTTTAAAATCTATAACTTTAAAAACAAGCTCCTCGCTTTCAATTTTCATAAAAATATAATAAACCTGAATAATCCGATTGTTTTAACAGGTCATGCAAAATATGACGGATCACGATTCAGACTTGTAACAACCTACTGGGCATAGATCTATTTTCCTATGTAGGAGAAAGATCCAAGCTTAATCCTCCACGCTGCTACATTGTGGGTTAACGAATATATTCCCTACTATGAGTAACGATCGCTACCAGGTGTTTATGATAACAACTGGAACCGACAGCTTAACGTGATCCCCGAGACATGGCCTTGCCATAATGTGTCCTACAAGGACAGACAAACAAACCAGGAATAAAAAAAACTTTAAACACAAATATCTTGCTCTCAGAGTTGGAATAGAAGCCGCGACCACCTGTGTTTTGGCGCCGCCGACACGATACACGCACCATTACACCGGAGCGGTCTTCATCAAAAATATGTATACAAATAAATAAAATTGGAGTAACTGTTTGTAATATTAAAATAACCGCTTTTTACTAAATGCATATGAATGTATACACAATAAATATACATTAAATATAATATATTTTTTTTAATTTTTGTGTCTGTCTG
Source organism: Melitaea cinxia (assembly GCF_905220565.1). NCBI lineage: Eukaryota > Metazoa > Arthropoda > Insecta > Lepidoptera > Nymphalidae > Melitaea > Melitaea cinxia. The sequence continues at coordinate 3,672,432 of NC_059395.1, forward strand.
TCTGTCTGTTTAATCCGGCTAATCTCTGAAACGGCTGGACCGATTTTGACGGGACTTTCACTGGGAGTTAGCTGATTATAGTAAGGAGTAGCTTAGGATACTTTTATTTTAGAATTTTATTTATTTTAAAACTCTGCGAACTAAACGATAAATTTTTCGTTAAATTTCACGCAGATGAAGTCGCGGGCGGTTATTAAGCAAATATCGGTATTTCTTACATTCATAAAAAAACGAATAAAGCCAGTGAGATGAATTTAAAATTTAGTAGCAATAAAAATTGATAAGGAGTGTTGAAATCATAATAAACGGTAATAATCAACGGAGGGAAAATTATAAACAAATAAACGTTGGATTTTATTGATAGAAAACAAAAAATAATGTAGGTATAGCTTAGGTTAGTAAATGTATATGAAATTGAGCACACGATTTCCTTAGACAATTACAAATAGAGAAAGGAGATTATCTACTAATTATTTGTTTCGTATTATAATCACTTTTATTTTATACGGATATGTAATCAATAGGAAGTGCTGTCGGTCTCACGATTTTTTTATACGACTAGGTCGGCAAACAAACATTCGGCTCATCTGATGGTAAGCGATTACCGTAGCTTATCGACGCCTGCACCACCAGAAGTATAGCAAGCGCGTTGCCAACCCTATCCCCAAATAAATATGGAATGACAAAAGCACGGGCATTATAAGCCCGTATATCACTTACATTACAAAAAACCCTACCCCCCATCATTTATTTTGGACAGTAACTTCATAATACAGATATCAATTAATTATTTAATTCGTTCATTTGCTTAGCTTTACGGCAAAGCACGCGATAATACTACGTACAATTGAAAACCTGACCTGCGACTATGACCTAACGTGACCTATCAAACGTGTCTTACGTTTGGTACAGAGCGTAGACATAAGGTCAGAACCCTTAATTACAATTGATGCAACATTAAAACTAAAACAATAGCTTTATTCATAGTAATAAATTAATAACACCAAAAAATAACACATAGCCGAGCTTTACGGATATTAACTAACAGTGAAAACGAAATTTCCAAAAAAAAATATTTTCAAAATCAAAATCAAAAAACAGCTTTATTCAAATAGGCTCCAAGAGCACTTTCGAATCGTCATTTTACACAACAACACACACAAAAATCTTTCAAATTATCTATCTATCAATCTATTAATCTATCTCTCTACTGAGAATAATCTAATATTCAAAATGTTTGCGGTCGGTTCTACTTAGAAGTATGATACTGCATATTTGCGTTAAGTTGGTATCCTTAAGTTATTATACACCTACAAAAAAAAAGCAAAATATTTGTTATTTACAAATATATATTTTTTTTAATTTTTTTAGGGACTTTATACATAATTATGTACATGACAGTCCTATACTAAACATATCTATATAAAACGAACACTTTTAATATTTTTAATTAAACTAAGTCATAATACTAAATTATTATAGATCTTAATATTACTAAATTCAAACTCTAGTATAGCTTTGGCACATTGGGATGTTGGTTCAGACAAGATTTGATTGAACAAGCCGACGCCTAATAAATTCAGACCACTTACAAAGACTTGAACGTCGTTAGAAAATACCTCCAGTGGAAAGGTCGAGTTTAAAACTCCACATTTTATTTATTTTGTTATTGATGCCTTTATTGCACGATACAGTATTTTGAAATAACGGTAAAAAGGGGCAATCCTAAAAGAATTCTGTACCAGCCGTTTAGGACGTACAAAAGCGTACGTTTGTAAGTGTGGATAATATATTTTGCTATTAATTAATACATATCTTTAATATAGGTACTCTATTATCAAATAGTGTTAAATGTCATAATTTGGGTTGCTGTGAAGAAAAGGCGAAGTTACCATTATTCTGTCCATTGTATTGTATTTTACTAATTACAGAATTTACAACATGTTGTTATCTTTATAAGATTTAAAAATTACCGAGGTTATTTTTATGGCTAAAATTATTCAAAAACGGGATATTCACCGTGTTTTTTTTTTATTTTCATTTTGCGGTACGAGAAAGGAGGTAGTCCGGTATGGACACTGCTAATGCCGTCAAGTTCTACCCGCAAATTTCAGTCTCGTGAACGAGACATTCGTAGCTTATGTCGAAATGTCGAGCTCAGATGAGAGATATTATCTTACTGATAAAGATTTTACCTCAACAAAAATCCGGTGTTTTCAAGAATCATTACCAGGAAGATATTAATAGCGTTGTCATGTGCTTAAAAAAAATCTCGTCTTCGCATAAGTATAAAAAATCAATCAATACGGTTCGTCAAAAAGCGGTTAATCCAAAAAGCCTGCGGTTAGTGAGTTAAAAAAATAAATAAGAAAAGTCTTTTGATAAAAATCCAAACACGCTATCACGCTCCTTAACCACACCATAATGTAATTCTACGAATCGGAAAATCGAAATCTCTACAATATAAATCTTTATATTTAAGCACGTCGCATTGTTTGTACAACAATAAAATTCTCGTGAAAAAAACAAGCGCAATAGTTTTGGATATTTCAAATAGTTACACGTATTTACCACGGCTTAACCTTCGACCTGATGTTTTTCGCGTCTTACGTCATTGTCATTGTTACGAACACTCGAAGAAACTAGCGCCATCTAGCGGCAACCGTTGAAACCACACAAAGACAGAGACCGCATGAAACTCTCTACTCAATACTAGATGGCGTTAGAGGAACTACTGTGGAACTTTGTAGAAGTATAGTCTCGAAAACCGGGCACATGCGCGAACTTTCCAGAATGGTCTGGGCCTCGTGTCGGCCGATATAAATAGCCGCAGGGAGGCGAGCGAGACAGTTCAGTTTGAGCGATCTTCGAGGCGACTTCAAGAGTGAAAACTAGTGATCAAGAGTGGTACCAGCGAAACCTACGACATTGGCTACGACTGAGGACATTGTGAGTGCTTAGTGTTTGAACCTAGTGCTTTGTGTTGGACCTAGTGCTAGTGAATAAAGTCTTAAAAAGAGTCAGCAGGTCTTTTTCTCCAAATCCTTCGAACCCTAACACGTAACAACTGGTGTCGGAAGTGAGATTTGGAGATGCCATTGACTCCGAGAGAAGACTTTAAGGACGTCAAGGGCGTCAGGACAAGGGCGCAACGAGCTGCGGAGGCCACATCTACTGGGGACCAAGCTCCGCCCACCGTGGACCAAGCCCCGCCCACTGACCCCGCCTATCATGCCCCGCCCACTGACCACGCCCACCAGGCCCCGCCCACTCGGGCTCAGGCCCCGCCCATTCGGGCTCAGGCCCCGCCCACTCAGGCTCAGGCCCCGCCTACTCCGAGTCAGGCCCCGCCCACTCAGGCTCAGGCCCCGCCCACTCAGGCTCAGGCCCCGCCCACTTTGTATCAGGCCCCGCCCACCGGACCCGTCCACCTTACCGCGCCCACCAGTGACACCGTAACTTCTACAGACTCTCAAGTGGCTCTTCAATTAGCAAGTTTAATTAAATTAATGGAGCTGCAAAAGGCTGAAATTCGTGATGCTTTGCAAGAATCACAAGAGCAACAAAAGGCTGAAATTCGTGGTGCTTTGCAAAAATCACAAGAGCAACAAAAGGCTGAAATTCGTGGTGCTTTACAAGAATTACAAGTGCAACAAAAAGAGCTCCAAGAAAAAACGCTTGGGGCTGTAAAAGATGTTAGTGACGCGGTGACCAAGCTTCGAAAAGATGTCGACGTAGTGGAAGAACGAGTTACCGGGTTAGGATTGGATGTTGAAAATGTGAAAACCGGCCTCACTGAATTACAGAAGAAAGTAGTGCGCCTTGAAACCACGGGAGTCGCGATGTCTAGTGGAAGTACCGGAGTGGTGCAAGGACCGAGAGTGAAAGTGCCTCCGTACGACGGCACTACTCCGTGGAACGCTTATCGTCAACAATTCCAGACTGTTGCTACTGCCAACGGATGGACGGAAGAGCAATGCCTGACCGCTCTCACTGTTGCGCTCAGAGGGCAAGCTTTGTCGGTTCTGGAAGCACTGCCACATACAGGAAACGGGTTCCACGGCTTGATGGAGGCACTTGAATCCCGATACGGAGAGCGACACCTGGAACACGTGTTCCGTGCCCAACTGCGTGACAGAGTCCAACGCTCAGGAGAAGGGCTACAACAATGGGCGTTGGAAATTGAAAAACTCGTCAGGAAGGCACACCCAGGAGCCGAATCCAAGATGGTAGACACGAATATTGTTCAAGCATTTGTTGACGGAATCAAAGACCTGGAGGTCAGAGCTGCAGTGAGACTTCGACACCATACCTCGTTAAAGGAAGCATTGGCGCATGCTTTGGAGGTAGAGGCTGTTCGCCATGACATACGGCAGACCCATAAGATCCGCGAGGTCTCTGAGGAAGTTAAGGAGGTCAAGGCTCCTACGAAGAAAAGCTATGGAGTCATGTGCTACAAGTGCGGCGAAAGGGGCCATCTTCAGCTCAACTGCCCACAGAAGGAGACCCAGATAGCGAGGATGAAAAGGATCGAGGAACAAATAGGAGCAGGGAAACGAATAAAAGCCAGGACTAAGGGGCGAGTACTGGCTGACGCGGAGGAAGCCCCAATAACTGTTATCTCCCAGGCATGCAGCGGGAATAGTCTTGCGATTCAGGGGACTATTAACGGGACGGATTGCAAAATGACTCTAGACACAGGAGCCTCTAGAACAATAGTGAACCCAAAGCTGGTAAAAGCCGCAAGGGGACACAAGAGGAGAATTAACTGTCGGCTTCTTACGGCCTCCGGTCAGCCAATACCCGTCCTGGGAGAAATGTCAGTTACGATGTATGTAGGGGGGTCCTCATACTCTCATAACGTTATCGTGGCTGAGATTATGGATGATTGCATCTTGGGTTTGGATTTTATGAAGAAACACAACTGCAGAATTAATGTCACTGACGGAGTTTTCAAGTATGGTGAAGAAGAAATCTTCATTCTTGGCGGTGCTTGCGGGAAAGTTGCATGTGTAAAGAAAGTCATTATACCTGGAAGAGCGGAAGCTCGGGTGTTGGTGAAACTACCGACAACTGGAAAGAAAAAGTCAAACAGATGCGTGTTGATCGAAGACACACCTACCAAGACATCGGCGCAAAAACTGATGACGGCGAGAACCCTTGTTAGTGGAAGCAGTAACGCTGTGGTCAAGGTTTTGAACCTTGATGATCGCGACATCTGCTTGAACAAAGGTGACGTCATTGGAAAATGTGAAGAAGTTGTCTGGATGAAAAAGTGTAGTTCGATGACAGGCGCAGACTTGGCAAAGAGCAACAACTACGAATTAGTGACTGAGCTACTCGATGACTGCAAGAGTAATCTTACTTATTCGCAGAGCATGAAAGCCAAGAAGTTTTTACAGCGCTACGCGAATATCTTCTCCAGTCACGAAGGGGACCTTGGAAGAACGTCGGTGGTCCAGCACAGGATAGATACCGGAAGCGAGAGACCAATTCGTCAACGAGCAAGACGGATACCAATCGCAAAGGAAAAAGAAGTTGAAGGCCTTTTGGAGGACATGAGAAGGAATAAAATTATTGAACCGTCTGCAAGCCCGTGGTGCTCACCTGTTGTATTGGTGAAAAAGAAAGATGGTAGCACGAGATTTTGTGTGGACTATAGGCGTCTCAATGATGTCTCTAAGAAGGACAGTTACCCGTTACCTCGAATTGACGACACTTTGGATACCCTGAGTGGCATGAAATGGTTCTCAACCCTGGATCTAAAATCTGGATACTGGCAGGTGGAAATTCATCCAAAAGACAAGGAGAAGACAGCTTTCTCGACCGGTAAAGGTTTATGGCAATTTAAAGTCATGCCCTTCGGATTGTGCAATGCACCTGCCACATTCGAGCGACTCATGGAGTGTGTACTGGCAGGCTTAGTTGGAGAGGCTTGCTTAGTCTATTTAGATGACGTCATCATTGTCGGCCGTGACTTCGAGGACCATTTGCAAAACTTGGAGCGAGTTTTCGCTAAAATAGAGGGGGCCAAATTAAAGTTGAACCCGAAAAAGTGTTGTTTATTCAGGAATAAGGTCAGTTATCTCGGCCATGTTATCTCCAGTGATGGAATCCAGACAGACCCGGAGAAACTGGAAGCAGTCCAAAAATGGCCTACCCCTAAGGACAAAACCGAAGTGCGGGCATTCCTCGGACTGTGCTCATACTACAGGCGTTTTGTTAAGGGATTCTCAGAGATAGCCAAGCCATTACATCGGCTGACAGAAGATAAACGACAATTTAGTTGGGATGGGACTTGTGAAGATTCTTTTCAGAAACTAAAAAAACATCTGTGTGAAACACCAATCCTGGGATATCCACAAACCGAAGGTCGATTTATAGTCGACACGGATGCAAGCAACACGGCCATTGGAGGGGTGTTATCTCAAAAACAGGGTGAAAGAGAAGTAGTTATTGCATATTTCAGCAAATCTTTATCCAAGCCAGAGAGAAACTACTGTGTGACAAGAAGAGAACTTTTGGCTGTTGTAAAGACGCTACAACATTTCAACAAATATCTCATCGGCAGACAGTTTTTACTGCGAACTGATCACGCGGCCTTGAAGTGGCTACTACAATTCAAGAACCCAGAAGGTCAAGTAGCTCGATGGATTGAGCAGCTTCAGGAGTATGACTTCAAGGCGGAACACCGCAGCGGAAAAATGCATGGGAATGCCGACGCACTCTCACGAAGACCGTGTTCGGAAGACTGCAAACATTGTGTTAAGCAAGAATCTAATGAAGTAGCATTAAAGCTAACAAGAGCAAGTCCTTTGGGTATCTGGGAGAATGATGCTATGAGGGAAGCTCAAGAAAGAGATGACGACCTTCGTCACATCATCACATGGAAGAAACGGGGTGACGTAAAACCAATCTGGAGTGAGGTTGCGCCCACTGGCGCTGTTACTAAGGCGTACTGGGCTCAATGGGACAGTCTGATACTTCAAAACGGAATACTCTACCGGAAATGGGAGAAGACTAACGGCAGAGAGTTCCACCTTCAGATAATTGTCCCAAGAACGAGAGTACCAGATGTTCTCCGTGAAATACATGATGGCGTATCAGGAGGTCATCTAGGTGTCAAGAGGACGTTAACAAAAGTGCGAGAACGATTCTACTGGTTGCATTGTCGTGATGATGTACAGGATTGGTGCCGCAAATGTACTACTTGCGCTGCTGTAAAAGGACCACAGACCAGGAGCCGTGGGAATCTGCGGTTGTATAACGTCGGTGCACCGTGGGAACGAATTGCAGTTGACGTAGCGGGGCCATTTCCTGTAACGGAATCGGGAAACAAGTACTTTATGGTCGTCATGGACTACTTCACCAAATGGCCCGAAGTGTTCGCCATACCAAACCAAGAAGCTACAACAGTCGCTTCTAAGTTAGTCGAAGAAGTGATATGTCGCTTTGGCGTGCCTCTAGAAATCCATTCCGATCAGGGCAGGAACTTCGAATCGCAAGTATTCCAGGAAGTATGCAGAATTTTGGGCATGCATAAGACGAGGACCACCGCGTACCATCCACAGTCTGATGGAATGGCTGAGAGATTTAACCAGACCCTTGAGAGGCATTTGGCGAAATTGGTAGACGACAAACAAAAAGATTGGGACAAGTATATACCGCTCTTCCTTCTGTCGTACCGAACCGCCGAGCATGAGAGCATAAAAGCTACCCCGGCGTATGTCAATTACGGTAGAGAATTACGAATACCAGTAGACCGGAGAGAGAGGACGGACAGACGGACCGGAGAGACGGACCGGACAAGACTGGAGGGTCACCGGAGGAATCAAATACCGTACAAGACTATGTCAGCGATTTAAAGGAAAAAATGCGCTATATACACGCCTTGGTTCGGGAAAATGGTTTACAGTCAAGTGAGAACATGAAAACCCGATACGACCGGAAATCGAACACGAGCGGCTTCAAGGAAGGGTCACTGGTGTGGCTGCATAACCCAACCCGCCGGAAAGGGAAATCTCCAAAGTTACAGACCAAGTGGGACGGTCCATACAAAGTGGTTACCCGACTGAATGATGTGACTTACAGGATTCAAAAGCAACCAAGAGGGGCATTCAAAGTGGTACACCTAGACCGTTTGGCGCGTTACCATGGCAGTAACAACGATGCTCGGGACGAGCATCTCTAAGAGGGGAGTAGTGTTACGAACACTCGAAGAAACTAGCGCCATCTAGCGGCAACCGTTGAAACCACACAAAGACAGAGACCGCATGAAACTCTCTACTCAATACTAGATGGCGTTAGAGGAACTACTGTGGAACTTTGTAGAAGTATAGTCTCGAAAACCGGGCACATGCGCGAACTTTCCAGAATGGTCTGGGCCTCGTGTCGGCCGATATAAATAGCCGCAGGGAGGCGAGCGAGACAGTTCAGTTTGAGCGATCTTCGAGGCGACTTCAAGAGTGAAAACTAGTGATCAAGAGTGGTACCAGCGAAACCTACGACATTGGCTACGACTGAGGACATTGTGAGTGCTTAGTGTTTGAACCTAGTGCTTTGTGTTGGACCTAGTGCTAGTGAATAAAGTCTTAAAAAGAGTCAGCAGGTCTTTTTCTCCAAATCCTTCGAACCCTAACACGTAACAATATTATGTAATCCATGGTGTACTTTACATTTTTTTTTTTTATATACAACACCTAACTCACCAACAGGAACAAATCATTGCTTTAAAGCAGTATTATTTAGCTGTGATCTTCTGTAAGTAAGGTCGAGGCACTCCCCTAGTCGAGCTGCTCCAGATTTTGAGCAGGATATTTTCTGCTATTCCCTACCTCAGTTAAATATATAAAAAAAAATATTAAAAAAATATTATAATAATTAAAAATATTCATTAAATTTAAAACTATTATTTGAGTTGTTTTACACACATTTTAAACACAGAATTTAATTTTACTGGGTCGTTGAGTATGAGGCGTTTATTTATTCAATTCAGTTGCAAGATTTTTTTTCTTTATTAAACTGCACTTGTAAAATTTGTGATAAAAACTTTTGATTAAAATTCAGTTCTCAAACCAACCTATGCTGTGCTGTGTGGCTACGGCACTAAAGAATTTAGCCACCCCCTCTCTTCCCGTGGGTGTCGTAAGAGGCGACTAAGGGATAACAAGGTTCCACAACCACCTTGGAACTTAAGAAGCCGACCGATGGCGGGATAACCATCCAACTGCTGGCTTTGAAATACACAGGCCGAAGACGGGCAGCAGCGTCTTCGGTGCGAAAAAAGCCAGTACTGCGGTCACCAACCCGCCTGCCCAGCGTGGTGACTATGGGCAAAACACATGAGTTCACGTTATTTTTGGCGTAAACTTGTGGAGGCCTATGTCCAGCAGTGGACTGTATAGGCTGTAATGATGATGATGAAACCAACCTATTTTAACATCCACTAAAAGTTACAAAAATATATATATATTTAATTATGAATGGATGAATATAGTATTTGATTAACGATTGATATATTGACAAGATAAGGACAAAAAATGTTACTAATATTGGAATAGGTATATGTGCGCATTATTACACCTCACCCTTTTTTAGTCGAAATGCGTACCTAAAAAGTCAATTTAAACTACGTTATTGATATGCAAAATACGTAAATAGCACTGTTGTTGTCTTTTGGCGGTTGCCAAACAACGACGCTGTTCAATCTGAGGAAAGTTTTTCAGTCATATCTAAATATAGGTTTGTGCTTTGATTTGTACTTCTCATGTGTTATAATGCACTATATTTATATTTTTCTTAAGAAGTTATCTTTTAGAGAGTGTTTATAGATATATGTTTTTTACCATTATGTACATAAATACACATTTACAAATTTTAATGATTTTTTTTGCTACTTATAATTGTGAATTTAAAAATAAAAAAGTAAAAATTCATAAATAAATATGAAGATTGTTTATAGCGATAAGATTGTTTTTTTTTTTTCTTCTTTTTTTTTTTTTTGAACTGTTTAAAATGACTGCACCGAAATTTTCATAACTACTAATTAATTTTTGTATGGTCGTGCGTATTTTGAAACACGGAAAGTGAAACTAACACACCATCGGGACCTAAGAGGTATATTTATATTATTGCACGGATATATTTTTTATATATATTATTGCACGGATATTTTTTGTTGCGGGTTCAATTACTTTGAAACCGAAGGCAACCTGATCTGTAAATCTCTTCGTGGCATTGACCAAAGTATTTCTCTATTTCGACTGTATTGAAAGCTATCAAGCCAAATGACGAATAAATGAAGCTACCTAATCGACTGATCGTTCTTTTTTTCGTACATAAATATATATACTCCTTTTCCTAACAACAATGAATACAAAAAAGAATTATCTGATTGGGTGCAGTCGATCGAAAGATATGCGCTTAGTATATTACGTCTTATATTCAAATACATTTCGAGGAATCGATATTAACGATCATCTAAAAATGAATCTTCATTTATGGATTATTTAATTATAGATAGTATTGTATGTGAAGTATTAACCAGCCTTGGGCTTTTCCTTCAACTCAATAGTGTTTTGTTCATGTTCGTATGTTTTGTTACGTCAAAACTGTTGGACGTATATTATACTATAATACTAGCTGACCCCGCGAACGTTGTTTTGTCATATACGAGTATTATTAAACCTCTCGACCACCCCGCCCCCTTTATAACTTAGGCGTATGAAAAATAGATGTTAGCCGATTCTCAGACCTACCCGATACGCACACAAAATTTCATAAAAATCTGTCTAGTCGTATCGGACGAGTATTTTAACAAACATTATGAAATGAGAATTTTATATATTAGATAATTTGCAGTTACCATTCTCTCAATACAAAATAAAATTAAACAAATATTCCAAACTTGACCAGTTAACTACTAGGCAGTCTAGGGGTTCGGCTCCTACTAATCTCCATCGTCAGAGTAGCTTAGTGGTACCAGAATATATGGCTGTTTCAAATGTTAAGTCACACATTTGTTTGAAAGTAAAGTGAATACCCATTTTGGTTTTAAGATCTCTATCACATCTAACAAAAAAAAAAATGGCGATGATCTTGAAACGTCTGAAAATATTTTCGTAAAATATCGAGAAAAACATTGCGGTTACGTCAATTGAGGGAATTTCTGTGATTACATCCATAAAACGATATCATTGAAGGTCTACTCGCAAGCCTTGCTTTAGTCCATGATTATATAATGTACACTGAAAGGATTCATACCAGACATGCATAAATAAAGTGTCCAAAGTAACGTCACATGTCTTGGATTTTATTGTCTTAAACTCGAATAATAAGCAGATAATCGTAAATTTGTCATCGTTGATATAGAAGCTAATAAACTGCTTTAAGTTTTAATATACGCGGAAGTCTGTACATATAATAAAATTCTAACATGAAGTCTGTAAATGATTTTCAGAAGAAACAAATTACAGGCTCTATATTAGAACAATAGGAGCCATGACATTCTTTTTGAACTTCTAACTGTCTGTTTTGCTGTAGGTTTGTCGTCGCATCGTGCAAAATTTTTGTTTGTTGTGTTCACATGCAATTTTTCTGCATTAAATTGGATTCTGTTTTTTGATTCTAATTCTGGAGGTCTAACTTTAAATTTTGTTATAATTTCATCTTAATTGTAGCAAAATCATAACGAATTCGTTTTATATACACATATATAATTTAACAATGCAGGCGACGTCATAGGCAAATATAATGTAACATCTAAGTTATGAACATTGTGACGAATTTGCTTACAATGTAACTAAGTATTATTAAATGCTTAAATCCAATTTAATTTCTTTACAACTTCATGTTATTACGGCTTTAGTTAGGATTAAAATACGGATATCACTTGTGTTAATGATAAGTTTGTTTAAAATAAAACCTTAAGTCATTCAATAAGCCATAAGTTACCTACAAACATTAGCACTTAAATTATTTTTATTTTTAACCGACTTCAAAAATATATATATATATATATTATGTATTTTCGGGGATAACTCCGTCGTTTATGAACCGATTTTGATAATTCTTTTTTTGTTGGAAAGGAGATATCCCTAGTGTGGTGCCATAATAAGGAAACCAGGATCTGATGATGGGATCTCAAGGAAATTGAGGAAAAGTCTCAAACATCCGCATAACTTTTTACTGGGTGTACCGATTTTGATGATTTTTAATTTAATCGAAAGCCGATGTTTATCATGTGGTCACATTTAAATTTCCTCGAGATCTGATCACAACTTTTGGAGTAATCTTTGATAATGCGTGTTTACTTGACTATTTTTTCGTCTACCTACGTTGTATTACTTGTCAATATAATTGAAGTCGGTTTTTCTTCGTTTGCCTGCAAACACAATTATGTATGACTGTAAATTAGTAAAATTATTGGGCTAAGATCTAGATTAGGTAAAACCGAATTTTGGGACCGTGGAGGGATGGGGGAGGGGAGGGTGGGGAACACTACCCCTGGTACCACTATCACACCTCGGAACCCCATGGTTATGGAGATATCAATGGTTAAAGTTTTGAGGTTAGAAGAAGAATTGGTCAATCGTTAGTTAAGTGGCCTCCAATTTATGGGGTGAAATGGGGGTGGGAGGGTAAAGGGTGGTGGGGAGGGTGGGTTTTTTAGCCCCCCGTAGTGTGCGTTTCGCGTAAACCCCGTGGTTTCGAAGATATCGTGTTTGAAGTTTTGGGGTTAACTTTACGTGATTCAGAGATATTACAATACCTTAGAGCTCCGTGTCTGACTCCACCTTGACTCCGGTGCAGCGGGAAGTGCACTCATATGCTCCATTCACCAACTTTCACATTTTATTTTCGAACAAATTTACGTAAAAACGATCTCGATTGCAAGATCAACAAACGATACGAACTGACGCTTAACAACTGACAAATCGACATTTTTAAACAAAATAACGCGTCAGACATAATATTCTAATAAAATTAGTAACATTGCGTGCTAGAATATAGGTTTAGAAATTCGAAAAATACCCAAAACCGAATCGGAGCACCCCACTGTCCACGTGGTCTTGGTCTGTCCTACCCCTAGAGTGTTTTTTTTGTGCCGCGGAGGCGCGGAGGGAGGGCAGCCCTCGCCCGCCGTGCGACCAGCCTCCGCTGCGGAACGGAGCATGAGTGAGCGTGCTTTCGCACGCAAGGGCGGAAGGGCTGCACTTCCCGCAGCGCCGGAGCCAAGCGTTCCTCTAATTTTCGAAATTCTTCTTCTAACCTCAAAACTTTAACCATGGATATCTCCATAACCATGGGGTTCCGAGGTGTGACAGTGGTACCAGGGGTAGCGTTCCCCACCCTCTCCCCCCCATCCCCCCACGGTCCCGAAATTCGGTTTTACCTAATCTAAAGCTTTACCAATTATTGTATATAAGAATTACGTCATATAAGATGGCAACATGCATATGCAGGCATGGCTTAGATCTACTATTGATATAATTGAAGGGTGCAAACAAACAGACAGTTCCACCTCATGTAAGTGATTACTGCACTCATGGACATCTGCAACATCAAAGGAGTTCCTAATGCATTTTCGGCATTCAGGGAAGAGATGTCCGAAAGTAGATTCTTGAAAAATTAAAAAAAAAAACGCACTCCCTACACCAAATAGGAATGGACTCCAATTTAGTAAAACAAAAGCCGATGCCCCAATGTGAAGTTTTATACCGCCCAATTCAGATCTTCGAGCAGATTGGCTTTAATTTGTATGAGTCACCTAAATTAGATTATTGACCTCAAGAATCCCAATATTCATATTCAGGAAGCTGTTCTGGAAACACGTTATAGTAAAAGTTGTTTTCTTAGTGATAAATGTGTAAATCTAAATTAAACAAGGGTTAAATTAGATAAAGTTACATCCAATAATCGATTTGAGACCTGATCTAAGGAGTTCCCTTCTTCCATTTCTACCAGAAAAGTATTAGCCTAATATAACATATCACCCGTGCTGTCATCCGCATAGCAACGAATAATACCGCTTTTAAATACATCGTTAATATGCAGAATACACGGTAAAACCTAATTTTAAGCTTTGAACCAATATAATATATAATAGTTTTAAACGTAAGTACCTAAGTTATTTGAAGTTTTGTACATATTACATTTTAATTTAATACATAGTTAAAGTTTTTTTTTTTCTTTTCATTTCAGTTCAATTTTTCATTATTTTTATCTCAATTACTTACGACCTAATTTTTAAATATTTTTCGTATTCAACCCTATGACCCTAAAATATACACAATTTTAGAATTCTGGTATTTCGTGTTAGCCTCACTCGCACTTTAATTAAAAAAAATTAATTTAATTTAAAAAAATTAATTTAATTTAAAAAATTTAATTTAAAAAAATCTGTTATTTTTATCTGTTTTGTTCTTTTGGTTTAATAGACGATTTTTCTGTCTTGTAACAAATGACAAAATTTAAGTTAGAACTCCTACCCGTTACATTGTGCTGCATATGAAGTGCATCATTATTTAAAAGCGAACAATTGCACTTGCATCCGCGCTAAATTAGGTAACATATATTTAATCTACAGATATATATATGAATATGAAAGGAACTTTAAAAAAAGTCTGTATGTTTTTGTGTCTGTCTGTATGTATGTTTATTCCCTATCTTAGCAAGATAAGAGTAATAGAAGCCAAAAAAATCAAGCTTATTGGATTTGTCTGAAGGAAAAACAAAGATACCTTAAAGTTCCGCGCTTATTAAATTGCCAGAAGATATTAAAATTTTTAATAGGGCGTGTACAAAGTTATGAATGAGAAGTCGTAACTCATTCTATTACATTATATTACAAACTACGTGTTTGGGGAAATGCCAAACCAGAAATGCGTTTAGTTACAAAATGTTGTTTCTCTTGAACACCTTTCCAAGGTTTATCTATACCTATTTGGTTTCAAATATGATTTCATATAATATGCTAAACAGAAAACGAGTATTACACAAGTTTCTCAGCACAGTTTCGCTTAGTTTTCTATAATTACATAGTAGTTGTCTCATCAGCTGATATAAATTGGCTTAGGACCTTTGTTAATTAATATCATATTTTTACAGGGCAAATTAGTTGACCCGGCAAACGTTGTTGTGCCATTTATGTTATTAAGCCCCTTAATTCCCCCCCCTCCCCCTGCTTATAACTTAGGGGTATAAAAAATAGATGTTGGCCGATTCTCAGACCTACACATATATCTACGCACACAAAATTTCATAAAAATCAGTCCAGCGGTTTCGAAGGAGTATTGTAACTAGCATTGTGACACGAGAATTTTATACATAAGATATATTAATAAGCTGTATAACACACGCTATTTTTATCGAAAAATAAATAAGGATAACCCATAATATTAATATACAATACTTTTATGTATCTCAATATGGTGTCATTAACATCAGTTGGTAAACAAAACTGTGTGAGATTAAATTAATCTAGACCGCTTCTCATCCCACGCATGTTTATTAGGCGGCCAACAGACGTCATAGAAGTTGCTTGTACTGTGTAAAAAATATTTTACGTGTGAAATTTTGTAGAAGATAATTTTTGTTATAGAACTTGATTGCCTTCTTACACACTTTTTATAACCGTTCTTTTTCTGGTTGATGATTACAATATAACAATTTGAACATAGCTCGCAGCAGAATTTTCAATCAGGTCTTAGTAACCCCAAGGCTGAACTATGTCTATGTAAATAATTTTTTATTGTTAGGGCAACATTGGTGTTTGAATTCTTGATTTTTTATTCATATTTCAATTTTAATTAGAAAATATCAATTTTGTATTATGAATTTTAAGTATTAACAATTTAAAAAAAAAAACTTAAATTTTAGAGCAGCGATGAAATTCATAAAATAATGAAGATACGTTCTTATGTTCGTATGTATTTTGTTTAATAGCCAATGTGCCTAATTGCATTTACTCAATTTACATTTTAATGCTGTAATCATTTTATCCTCAATTATAATTTGAAAAATTATTAATTAAGTTTATATTACTGAACATTTTTATGTAATTGATTTCTTTATTTATCCTAATTTATACATTTTTAAATATATTTATAACGAAAAAAACACAAACATTTAAAAATATTTAAGTATTATTGTTTGAACATTATCATTAGATTGTAAATACTGTACACGTTGGATACAAGCGAGAGGCGAAATACCGTTTTTAAGCTATATAGAAACATAAATCAAATATAAGTAACAGATCGGTATATAACTGAACTTAAGCTGTTGGCGCTGCTCACTTGTATCCACAAGATATAACTTTTATCAATTTATGCATACTAAATACATATTTTGGATAAACGTAAATTTATTTCTACAACCATGCTGTTGACACGAATTTCTAGAAACAAGTAATATAAGTTAGTGTTACGTGCAGTAATACAATAAAAGATATTACGAAGTCACCAAACCTACGAAATTCCATTTAAAATTACATGAGGGTAATGACCGAGTAACTTTTGACTGGCAATTAATATTCATCACGTCGTGAGGTAAATTTGGCTAAAAGAAGCGAAATTTAGCAAGTAATAAATTAACAATTTCTCTTTAAAGGTAATCCTTCTAAAATATGGAAGCTTAATAACTTAACACATCACTAACATATCTAGTACCTAGTAAAGGCAATTACTTAATTTTATAAAATATAGTTAATTTATTTTCTTGGGCAGAAATAATTTATAAAGATTATATAGATTAGATATATATTTCAACGAATTAATTGTTTTGATCAATTTAATTTTATGTTGTAAACTATCTATAAACCAGCAATTAAATAATTTTATCAAAGTCATTAAAGTACTTATCACATAAATTAAAGACAGGTTTCTATATTCATAAAAATCGTTTTACAAGCGTTTCGTTTTGCACGAAATTGTTCATAAGCAAAACAAAAAGTTATTCTACCTGGCTGTAATAAAGTATTTAAAAAAATTGATTCTTGGTCAGCAGTTAAATCATTTCACAAGAAATAAACTTTATATACCAAGCAATTCGCTTTTATTAGAGGACGTTCAACAATTCATGCTGGTGTAGAGCTTTTTACTTTGGTAGTCAATGCATGGGAAGAGTCACGAGTTGCTTTAGGTTTCTGTGATTTATCCAAGGCATTTGACTGTCTTCATCAGAAAACTCAGTTAATATGGCATTAAAAATACCGCACTAAAACCTCTTAGTACTTATCTTAATCATAGATCAAAGGGTTGAAGTAAATGTAAGTTGGCTGGGTCTCATAAGGGAGTGCCACAAGGCCCAATTCTTGGTCTATTCTTATTTCTAATATACATCAACAACCATATTTAGTGGAGAAGAAGCATGAGATTGTGTTGTTTGCTGATGATACTTCATTAATATTTAGATTGCGTAGACAAGAAAGAAACTATGACGAAGTAAACAACGCTCTTTCTCTGAAGAGATGAACAAAAAATGGTTTAGCATGAATAGCTTATTTCTCGATAGGGCGATCGAAAAATAAGTAATTGTATCAAATTTTTAATTCCAAATGTAAAACTGCAATGATATGTGTCGTGTTTGTCCTGATCATTTCAGGGCCATACTATTGCTTTATTTTCTTGTATATATGACATTAAATTTTAAAAGAGTACTGCGAATTTTTTTCTTACCCCAGCCTTATTTGCTCTCGGCCTCCACTTAGTACATTACTTAATTTTTATTTCTTGTAATATTTAATAAAGCTGATGATATAATAGGAAGGTAATGTTTACAGAGACATTAAGATTTTGTGTTAAATAAATATTGTGAAGGTTGGTGATAACAAGAAGATACATTAGCTAAATTTGTAATATACCTAATGTCAAGATGTACATTTTTATTTTATTGCTTGATATTTTTGCAACCTTAATTTCTTTTTTTTGACGTTAAGCACGTGTAATAATCTGTATTTTTCTCTGTCCATGTATTAATCTCTATTATGTGATGTATTATAGAATACACATATTGAATTTAATTTACTGAATTTTTAATTGTTTACTTTTATCTAATTCTTACATTACAGACACAATGACAAATTAAACATACATAAAAAAATATTTTAAAATGAAGTGACTATATCCAACGAACATCTAAATTTATTTCTTTATTTTCAATTTATTTTTTTAACAAAAACCAATACTCATTAAATAAAAGGAGACGATAAAAAAAGTATGTGTTTACTTACAAGTTTCTATATTTTGCTATACGCCGGATATCAATACCGGCTTTTAGTAGGACACTGAAGGATTGAACACATCGATCCAACCGAGCGAAGCGTGAGCGACCGTGACACGAAATACATAAAACTATGACCCCATCGCTTTGATCCAGAGATAATATACCATAATATATTATACAATACTATATACTTGACAATATAAAGGCTATATTTAGTCTAAGAGGTTTATTTTGAATTAACGTCTTCCAAAAGTGCTTGTATGATATCGTCAAAGACCTGTAGACTGGAGAAATCACTAAGGAGATTGTCCGTGCGGTCGAGATTCAAACCTCAATTAAAATTTAAAAGTGTTGAAAAAGTAGGTACTTTATAGTTAAAATGAATTATTTTATACGATCATCTTTTGCCTGGTTCTTACATTTACCAAACTATTCGTTTGTCTCATTTATATTCGACGACGATGATGTTTAGAACTTTTAACGGGTCGTTAGAAATTATAATAGTTTTTTTTTTTTTATATACTTAGGAATCGGGTCTGTATGTAATTGTTTCTAATTGTAACCTCATACAACTAACAAGTCAAAAAGATAAAAAGGTGAAACACAACGTGACTTGTGCACTCGCTTTCTCTGACGGCATTTAAATTTAAATATTGCATCGATGCATATAACGAAAAGTGTGAAAGTACTGACAAAATATTCAAAGTTCATTTTTTTAACCTGTATATGTATATATACATCGGCAAACCAGTGTACGACTCACCTGATGGTAAGCGATTACCAAAGCCTATAGACGCCTGCAACACTAGAAGCATCGCAAGTGCGTTACCGACCCTATTCCCAATCCCACCCAGGAGCTCTGATCACCTTGCTCACCACAGAAACAAAACACTGCTGCAAGCAGTATTATTTAGCTGTGTCTTCTGTAAGGTCGTGGTACTACCCCAGTCGGGCTGCTCCATATTTTAAGCAGTTCCTCCCAACTTTTTTTCATTTCTAATAAAGAAACATTTCTCGAGACATCTCGAGCAAAAACCCTAATTAATCATTAGTCGTCCCTTGACTGAAAGATCATGGTCCGATACAAAAAAAAAAATCGACAAATCGAAGAAACGTCGTGCCGTTACTCTTTTTACTTTATGTTTTCTAATTCAATTATTTTATAATTTGTCAATAATATTATAATAATGAGATGAGGGTATACAACAGATAAACGTTTTTTATATATTATTCTTTTATGCCATTTCACAATTTTTGTGAACTATTTCTATTCGCCAATATGAATCTAAAAGTTGTTGTTTATTGAGGAGAAAAAAGTCCTCATGACCTTTTCTACCTCCTGCTAGAAAAGTCTGTTCATAAATTATATGCCGGATAAATTTCACAACCGGTGAAACAAGCCCTAAGCTTTTTAACCGACTTTAAAAAAGGAGGAGGTTACTCAATTCGACTGATATATATTTTTTTTATGTATGTTCGAGGATAACTGCGTCGTTTATAAACCGATTTTGATAATTCTTTTTTTGTTGGAAAGGGGGATAAAGTGTAAGTGTGGTACCATGATAAGGAAACCAGGATCTGATGATGGGATCCAAGAGTAATCGAGGGAATTTCTCGAAAATCCGCAATAACTTTTTACTGGGTGTTTCGATTTTGATAATTTTTAATTTAATGAAAAGCTCATGTTCATCATGTGGTCACATTTAAATTTTATCGAGATCTGATAACTACTTATTGAGTAATCTTTGATAACGCGTAGTTACTTGACTATTTTTTCGTCGATCTACGTTGTATTACTTGTCGATGTAATTGAAGTCGTTTTTTTTTCGTTTGTCTGCAAACACAATCCTGGTGAATCCTGGTTTCCTTATCATGGTACTAAACTAGCGATATCCCCTTTCTAACAAAAAAAGAATTATCCAAATCGGTATATCCAGTAGAAAGTTATGTGGTATAATACAACGTAGGTCGACGAAAAAAGCGTCAAGTAAAAACGCATTATTAGATATAACTCGAAAAGTAGTTGTTAGATCTCAAATAAATTTAAATGGCACCAATTGACACACACCACCTTTCGATTAAAAAAAATTGTCGAAATCGGTCCACCCGGTCAAAAGTTCTGATGTAACATACATAAAAAAAAATACAGTCGAATTGAGAACCTCCTCCTTTTTTGGAAGTCGGTTAAAAAATAAAATTATTTTAATAAACTCATAATAATATATGTATGCAATAAACGCATGTCCTTATATTTTGTCAGATAAAATAAATATGTTCATTGTAATCATTAGTAATAAGCGTACGAATCATTCATGAAAGACCGTCAGAGTACATTACTATTCGTAAGTTTCGTAACGTACCCTATAGTTTTATTAAATTAAATGCGATTACGTCGAAAATAGTTACGATTTTTGAATAAACACCAAACTAAATTTAGCACAAAACAGGAGCAGGCCAACTTACCATTTTGGTAGATAATTTCATTCAATATCCACACACGTAGCTTTTATAACAATTTACAATCCTTTGTCACTAACGAAATTACAACAAAGTTTCTATGTTTCTAAATGTGGACGCAAGCACATGGCGCGACCGTGCGATGCCCCGGTACGAATGTGAACTGCCATATGCTCATGTGAAATGCAGTACTGGTATTTGTAAACGTTATAATTTAAACCTAATTGTAAGGGTACAGAGTACAAATTGCTTTACTGAAGTATTTGTTTTGTATCATGAAAAGGTAAGATAACTTTTCAATAAGGTTTTGACTATGGTTAATTAAACTCAATACAAATTAGTCATACCTATTAAACCTAGTTGTTTATGAGGTATGAATTTTTTAGAGTTGTAAATTGTAATATAAATAATGAATTTAAATTAATCTTATGGTATTAAAAATTTATTGATATTAAAAAATATGGTTTTTAAACGATATAAAAATCTATAACGAAACATTGGGTTATTATTAGTTTAGTAATAATAGTTCAATGTAACGAAAGTATTAGTTAAATAGTTTCGCTATTATCGTCACACCCTGCTTCAACACAGCAAAAACAACAACAATTGATAGAAAGTTTTCAATCAATGGTGTAATTTTATATGTACCGTGCGTCACAGAGCTTCGTAAAAAGCTAAAAATAACGGTTTAGTAAGTCTCACAAGTGAGAAATGCTTAACAGCAATGCGGCAAAAGCAAACGACCATCTCTTTATCGACTATTCGCCGGCCGACACGAAATTACGGCGCCACGCGGGCTTATCGAAATATTTAAATATGTATAATAAGATAGTAATACTGAAAAGCAAATAGTATATTATTTTAAAATAAACATAAAAATGATACTTATTTAAAAAAATGTATATTTTTAGTGACATATGGACAGCATAACAAATATCACATTGTAACGATATTATCTGTATATGCATAAAATAATTAGGTAAACCTGTAGTCTGTAAAGATATAATTTGTTAGAAGAGTTGTTTATATTTAGTAGACGTCTACTAAGGACGTATATTGCGACAGAACCGGATTAAGGTGGTCTGAGGGCTCTAGTAAGTTTAACAAAAGTTTTCATTTTTTGCGCTACAAATGCTGCAATTTTATTGGTCGTTAACAATGGATTTTTAAAAGTATACCTTTAGTGAGTACGTATACTTTAAGTAGAAAACGAAATTTTAGTCGTTACTACTTATTTGGCTACCCACAAATCTACTACTGCTAACCTTTATTGCATGACAAGTGATTGATACCAGCGATTTTCTCTTATCATACAGCTATATTATATTATATATCATTATACAAGCCGGTGATGAAATATTTTAAACGCAATCTACTCTCGACTCGAAAGCGGAAAATAATTTATAACAATTACAACTTTGCCTCGAGCTTTCTAACACTCAGTTAACTTAAAAAGAAGAGGAATTTATTGTGAGACAGAATTTAATCAGAACTACACTCGAGTATTTTGAATAAATATTGGTTAAAAAAATATTTAAAAAAAATGTTTCTTTGTCATCAGTTTTAAAATGTTAACGAATTCCCAAACGGAAGTAAGAAAATATGAAAAGATTTATGCATAACTTATTCCTAAATTAAATTAAGATTAAGGTGATTCATTGATTTATTTATTCATTCAAGATTTTAGAAGAAGAAATTAAACCTTAAAAAACGAATACCATACTTGCTGAATGGCCTACCCAAGGATATCCAACAGGAGACCAATAAAAATATGTTTAAGTATAAATTGCGCAGATACCTGTTCTCATATTACTATATTTGTGCCTATTTCTGACTTAAAATTTATAATGTATGGAGACTACTGATTCCGCAGTCAAACTGTTTGACCAGTTTGGAAGAATTTTGTTGCATCAGCTATGATTTCATGGTTTAATGGTAAATAAAAAAAGCAAAGCATTGCAGTAGTTGTCTTTACTGCCTAAAATCGCAAAGATCGCATATTTACAAAGCTTGCAAAAATAATACACATAAGAATTCAAATTCAAGTAATTTTCTGAGAATACAATTTTCTTTAAATCGAAGTTTTAAAAATACTACAATGATAAAAGCGACAGGCGAATTAAATTGAATGTAAAGTAATTCCTTAGAAATGTCTTTTAAAAACTTATTTTTGTACTAAAACATATTATATTTAATGAATCCTTCTTTGTTCTGCTCCGGAGCTTGTCGGTTCGATTCCCGCCTCGAGTCTGGGTGTAATACATTTATTTATTTATACTTGTATTATTATTTTAATATCCATTAATTGACATTTAACAAAAGCATTAAGTTGTTACCTTTTGAACACACGACCGTGTGTGTATGTTATAGATAATATTAACAAATCGTCATTAAAAATTAATTAAACAATGGAACTTAATTTTAAATAGAATCCTTCCATAAGCCTGTCACCTCACAAGCGCGACGTATTTTAACAACACGAACCAGCATATTTAAATTTTTTTCACATGCACAACACTTGCTCATGATACAAATGACCCCTCTACATACTTAGCCAAACAGCCTAAACAATGGGTCAACCAAATATGACGTGAGCAACATAATATTAACGTATGCTCAATGATGATTTAAATATAAATCTCTTTATGTACTCATGGGTGACTTAAATTCAAAGCCCTTTATGTGCTCACCGATGTTGTGCTCATTAGTGAATTTAGTCACTAAGATCTTTATATACTCATTAGTTTTTTTTTTTTTTATGTCATTAGGTCGGCAAACAAGCGTACGGCTCACCTGATGGTAAGCGATTACCGTAGCTTATAGACGCCTGCAACACCAGAAGCATCGCAAGCGCGTTGCCGACCCAATCCCCAATCCCCCAGGAGCTCTGGTCACCTTACCAACAGGAACACAATACTGCTTGGAAGCAGTATTATTTAGCTGTGATCTTCTGTAAGGTCGAGGTACTACCCCAGTCGGGCTGCTCCATATTTTGAGCACTTTTAGTGATTTTGCTACTAAAATCTTTACATACGAATCATCTCATCAAAACACAGGCTAAACAAAGTTTAATATTTCAAGGACCTGTTTCACCGGTTTCCGATAACGCTATTTGACTGATGACGGTATCAAACGGATAAAAACTTATGATATATTATTTTTATTACCTATAGGCATATTTTTAATGGCATATAATGGTAATCAAACGCCATTATTAATGTTTAAAACTGTAGAATTAAATTATTATATGTCTTTAGTTGGTAAGCCGATAAATAAAATAAAATATATTTTTTAAATAATAATTGGACTTTCTTATACTAAAGTGCACTTTTAAGTCTAAATGTACCACTTGTCACGCACACACATTTGTTGTGTCTCTATAATCTCAACGCACACAAGAATCGCGCGCACAGCTGACGATAAGTTGAACTATCTATAATATGCCTACACTTTACGTACCTCCAACTGACAAAAAATGATGACTATTTATGTTCTTTAACCTGGTTAGTATAAATAATTACAAAATTAAACGAATTACATTTTACTTGTTGAGCTCTAAAAATTGCATAACCTTCATTTCCCTTAATTAGCAAAAAAAGTATTTTATAAAGCAATAATGAAACGTATCTAATAACATTTTGTAATGACAGTGACAAAACGTTTTTTTTTTTTTTTTTAACCATTTATCACATTAAAATGCTATGGATAAGGATATGAAAATTTAAAATATGCGTTATTGACTGTTTCTTTTTAATCTACTTCAAAAACGGAGTAGGTTAACAATTCGACTGTTATTTATGTGTGTTGCCTCAGAACTTTTTACTGGGTAGACCGATTACGACCATTCTTTTTTTAAACATGTGGTTCCATTTCAATTTCATAGGAATCAGAATAGTACTTTTTGAGTTATTTCTATTTATATATACGCACTGCTGCTTTTAGCAAATTTTTGTCTGTCTGTCTGTCTGTTTGTTCCTGCTAATCTCTGAAACGGCTGAACCGATTTTGACGAGACTTTCACTCAGATAGCTGATGTAATAAGAAGTAAGTTAGGCTACTTTTATTTTAGGAATTTATTTATTTTATAACTCTGCGATCTGAACAATAACTTTTTTATTAAATTCCACGCGGACAGGCACAGCTAGTAAGTATATGTATATAATACGAACTTGTATAATAATAGTCCGCCATAACCCGACATGGAAAACTACAACCCTAAAACGGACAGCAGGATGGTAACTGCTAACTGCGCCATTTGAGGCAGCCGATGGAATCAATAATGTAAAGAGAGTATAAAGCGCCACGGCCCACAAGTGCAATTAGGCCGCGACAATCTTAAATTAATCATTACTGTTTAGGACCACTCTCTTGTTTAAATATTGAAGTACTGGCGCTGTTTTTCAATGTAATGTTTTAGTGAACATTCTTTAATCAAAAAGTCGAAGTAATAATTATATGAGATGATTAACACATTTTTAAACGATGTCAAAAAAGGAGGAGGTTCTCAATTCGACTTTATTATTATTTTTTGTTTTTTTTGTTACCTCAGAACTTTTGATTGGGTGGACCAATTTCGATATTTTTTTTAACTCGAAAGGCGCGTTATGTGGTCCCATTTAAATTTGATTGAGATCTAACAAGTACTTTTTAAGTTATCGCTGATAATGCGTATTAACTGACTATTTTTTCATCTACGTTGTATTACCGGTCGATGTAATTGATTTTGGGGAATTTTGACACTTTATAGTAAACGATTACCGTAGCTTAAAGCTACCTACAACACAAGAAGCATCGCAAGCGGGTGCAGACCGTACACAACAAGGACACATCACTGATTGCTTGCAAACCGCAATATTTAGCTGTGATCTTCTGTAAGGTCGCGGTACCTTCCCAATCGGGCTGCTCCAGATTTTGAACAGGACATATCCTGCTGTGTAGTTGCGGCAGTAAAGAATATAGCCACCTCCTCTCTTCCCGTAGGTGTCGTAAGTGGCGACTAAGGGAAAACACAGTTCAACTTCCACCTTGGAACTTAAAAAGCCGACCGATGGCGGGATAACCATCCAACTGCTGGCTTTGAAATACACAGGCCGAAGACGGGCAGCAGCGTCTTCGGTGCGACAAAGTCAGCCCTGCGGTCACCAACCCGCCTGCCCAGCGTGATGACAATGGGCAAAACACATGAGTTCACGCCATTTTTGGCACTAACTTGTTGAGGCCTATGTCCAGCAGTGGACTGCGATAGTCTGTAGTGATGACATCCTGCTGTGCCCTAACTCAGTAAAAAAATAGATGAATGACATAGGTATTACAAATTATGCTAAATTCTAATCTGAATACCGTGTGTCGATAGCGAAGGTAGATTCGGCATCGCGCTTGCAATGTTCCCGGTGTTGCAGGCTACGGCATACATATAGGATATAGGTACCTACTAGGCTACGGCAACCGCTGACCATCAGGCAGATCGTACGCTTCTTTGTCATTCTAATATAAAAAAAATTAATACTATCTCAAATATCCTTTTTTATTATTTTTTTATAGGTACTACTAGGTTTGAAAACAACGGTGGTACGGCTCACATGATGGTAAGCGATTACCGTAGGTTATAAGCGCCTGCAACACCAAAAATATTGAAAGCGCGATACCGACCCTACCCGCAATACCTCGCAGGAGCTCTGGTCACCTTACTCACCAACAGGATCACAACACTGCTTGAAAACAGTATTTTTTAGCTGTGATCTTCTGTAAGATCCAGGTACTACTTTTTAAATTTATGGCGATGTACTCGTATGTAAATAAATACAATAGATACACTTAGTATATTTACTTTGTTCTTGTGTCAACTATTTAACGAAATCGTTAGAAAAAAGAACAACAAAATAATTAAATAGCCATTAAACGTAATCACTAATGACCGCGCGGGATGTTGCTTGTTAGTATGGAGTTACTGTCATTAATATATTTTTTATAGCTAAAATAGTCGTCCCTAGTATTTGTAAACCAGAAATATAGAACGCACAATTTTAAGTCAGTAGAAATAATGAACTACTCAACGAATTTGAATGAAACTTGGCATTAATTATATTGGTACTACAATCTTGGACAGTGGATACTTTTTATCTATAGTAAAAACTCAAAAACTTTATGATATGTTCCGTTTAAGAATTACTAATTTATATTTTTAAAAAAATATTAATATATTTTATAATAAGAGCAATCTATTCATGATAATATAAGTGACTAACGGCTACCCGCGGCTTCGCTCGCGGAGAAATTGATTATATTACGTAGCCATTATAGTAGTGTATAATCATTATATCACAACAATTCATGACCTCTTTGACTACCAGACTGGCACGCAAAGCTCGCTCCCAATGAAGCGTATCATGTTTCTCAAGTCATTTGATGTAATTTCAGTAATACGTACTAACCTCCTATTAAATTAATTTACCATATAAAATTTCCGTAAACGCTGGGATATTTCTTTATGTTATGTGCATTCAAAACCCTAATAAGTATAATTGTGTTTGCTGGCAAACAAAAAAAACCGACTTCAATTACATCGACAAGTAATACAGCGTAGGTAGACGAAAAAATAGTCAAGTAAATACGCATTATCAAAGATTACTCCCAAAGCTGTAATCAGATCTCGATGAAATTTAAATATCATAAATGTAAACTAAGGATATCACCTTTCCAACAAAAAAAGAATTATCAAAATCGGTTTATAAAACATACATAAATAGGTTGGCGAATATATTCCCTACCACGAGTAACGATCGCTATTAGGTGTATATATTGTTATTTTTCTTTTTTTATGTATGTTCGGAGATAACTTCGTCGTTTCTTTTTTCGTTGGAAAGAAGATATCTCAGGTATGGTACCATGAAAAGAAAACCAGGAACTGATGATGGGATCCCAGAGAAATCGATGGAAACCCTTGAAAATCCTCATAACTTTTTACTGGATGTACCGATTTTGATGCTTTTTAATTTAATCGAAGGCCGATGTTTATCATGTCATCATCATCATCATCATTACAGCCTATACAGTCCACTGCTGGACATAGGCCTCCACAAGTTTACGCCAAAAATAACGTGAACTCATGTGTTTTGCCCATAGTCACCACGCTGGGCAGGCGGGTTGGTGACCGCAGCCCAGCAAGCCAGTAGGCTTTGTCGCACCAAAGACGCTGCTGCCCGTCTTCGGCCTGTTTATTTCAAAGCCAGCAGTTGGATGGTTATCCCGCCATCGGTCGGCTTCTTAAGTTCTAAGATGGTTGTGGAACCTTGTTATCCCTTAGTCGCCTCTTACGACACCCACGGGAAGAGAGGGGGTGGCTAAATTCTTTAGTGCCGTAGCCACACAGCACATCACGTTTATCATGTGGTCACATTTAAATTTCATCGAGATCTGATTACAACTTTTGGAGTAATCTTTGATAATGCGTATTTACTTGACTATTTTTTCTCTACCTACGTTATATTACTTGTCGATGTAATTGAAGTCTTTTTTTTTTTCGTTTGCCAGCAAACACAATTATTGGTGTTTTTGTTAGAGATAAAATAATACGAACTATCTTATTTACAAATAGGCTTTAATTTCGCCGAATATCATGTGATTTCGGTTTTGTCGGCTTCAACACGTTTCCTGGAAAAGAAATAGCATATAATTATTATTTTTTTACAAGCTAATGGTCTACTCAATTATAACCGGTTACAGAATGTTATAGAAGCTTCGCAGGTACGTTACTGACTCTACCATCCCAAGCTTCTTTAGAAGCTCTGACTATCAGACTTTATATAAACACAACACTTCTAAAAGCAACACTATGTGACGTAATATCAGTCACACGACTGTATCTATAATATGACGTTTGTAAAACTAAAATATTACTAGTAAACTCTTTTTTAAATTATTTATGTAATTTTATACTATCGACAAAAATAGATAAAGACACATGTTTTTTTATTTCACTTAATAGTTTGAATTATTATTATTATTATTATTATTATTTTGTTTGATTTATTTTATTTTACGGTATTTATTATTTTCTAAAATACTAAATTTCCTAAATACTTTTATGTATTTAATTAAAACCACCAACAAAATTTAAAAAAATCAAAAACTAGAAAATATATATAAAATTCAACATTTTTTTTCTTTCAAATTGTGTTGCTTCTATACAATCCGAAGGAACTTCGTTGCTACCTGGTGTCCCATGACACCACATAATTCTTTGAAAATATAATATAACCTATATCACTCGCGGATAGTGTAAATTTCCAACAGTGAAAGAATTTTTCAAATCGGTTCAGTGGTTTCGGAGCGTATTCAATGCAAACGAACAATCAAATCTTTCCACTTTATAATATTAGTATAGATGACTAAGCTAATTTATCGTCTAAAAGAAACGACTAGAACCCTACAAAACGTCCGTATATTTATCCACAAAAACAAAAAACGCACTAAAATAACCCAGTTAACAAATTACATTTCGTTACGGTCCCGAATTCATTCCATAAATAATCACTTGTGACAGTAAACGAGTTTTTTAACATACAAAAAATGCAATTAACGCTAACCAGCGAACTTTTGTTGTTGCAGTGACAACTTCCTCGAAAAGGTCAATGACGATTTTAAAAGCAAACCATGCCAAATTAAATAGCCGGTGTACAACGCACTGTCCTCTCTGATGTGAAAGACTGATAATTTCTCATGACTACTCTTCAATAACTTTGAAATCATAGATCAAGTAAAAAAAGGTAGATAACGCACCTAGAACAGAAAACTGAAGTCACTTTTTTAAAGATGTGTGAGTGAATGAAGTGTTGACACCTTTTAAAAAAAGTCCCTAAAATTTTTATTAAACAATTAATTTAATATAGGTAAAATGGGTATGTGAAAATAAAAACCTGTTTATAGTTTTAAATAAATTTACTAAAAATAAAACAAAAAATCGGTAGAATAATAAAAAATATATATTCGTAAGATAATCGTATGAATGGACACTTCCTATCCCCTCTGTTTATCTCTTTTCAGTTTGCAGTCGGTTTTTTTTAACTATTTTTCTTAAACCTAGAATCCTTTATGTTGTATAAGTTTTTAAAATTTTTGTCGCTTAGAACTCAGAGTCATCGTCATTGTTTGAATTTTACTAATATGATGTAGTCTTATGTTCAAATATTTTTCAATCACTAATCGTATTAAATTGACTTTATGCGCATGGCCAGCATAATTGTGGTCATTTTCTCAGTCTTACAGCCGCTACCCATTCACCTCTTATTAAAATATTCGTTGGAAACCTAAAACCATGAAATTTGATAGTAAAATATGGGTACCTAGTTTACTCAAAAATTGTAAAAAGTTAAAACATAAAACAAACGAGTTAATAATTCATAAATATATTTTGATTTTTTTATTTTCAATTTATGTAACATAAAATAACACGAGAAAAAAAACAATAACTATGTCTACTTTTTACTTAATTATTTTTCTGATTGCGTACAATTTACTTACCCACATTTTGGGGTATTGAAAAAAAGAACTACTGGCAACACTTCCGTGGTACGTCATTTCGTGACATTGAAATTATAAGTTCAGAATAACCTCAATATTATTTTGGAATAACAATAAATTTAAAGTTTTATATGTACTTACGTGTGAAACGATATTCCTTCAGATTTTTTGTTTACTTTGGTATTGTTTTTGCACCATTTAATCACACAAGACGGCATTTTACAAGCAAAGTTACTGTATGAAGCCTCGTGACATACTAACGAAAATGAGCGTAGTTTGATGCATATGTGTGCGTGAGCGCGTGTATTTACTTGAAGGAGCCGAGTTTTGTGGCTTCACTAACAACAAAGGCCGCGCATTATCTACTTTTTTTTACTATATCTATGTTTGAAATGGTAAAAATATCTCAATTGAGCTAAATATTTTTTGGACGCTATTATGCAATTTCGTTATATATTTTTCTTAAATTTTATTTTTATTTGCAGAAAGATCTGTAAAAACTTTTGCCGGAGTTTTCTACCCCGATTCGATCAGCGCACGTGACAAATGTTTGTATTATTATAATAATAATAATAACAATAACATTTATTTCAGGACTAGCCCATATAGTGTTAGTAACAATGTTTCTTATAACCCAGTGTTAGTACAGAAAATTTAAAATAACAACATTTTTGTATTTACATTCTATTACATTACTATTATACTATTCAAATTACATGGAGCTTTATCCAATTTCGCAGCATTGAACTCTCCCATCGATCTACAAACACTTTCAGAATACTATTGTGGCTGCCGCGGAAACGCTTAAGTAATGACGCGCACCTCTTGCGCACGATGGCTTTAAAGTTATCGACGCGCCTTTCCGCGAACATCAGTGAGGCACTACAGCGCCACGGCAGCCCCAACAGTATCCTGAACGCATTATTGTATTGTACACGGAGGTCACTGTAAGCACGCAAGCCATAGCTGGTCCACAGACTGCACGTATAAAATGATTGGCAGAAGGCTTTAAAAAGAATTATTTTGACATCTTCTGTACAACGTGCAAATCTGCGAGCCAGAATGTTGCAGCGAACTGACAGTGACCTTCGCTCCCTGTCTATATCCTTATTATCGCCTAAGTTTTCGGTTACCCAATGACCCAAGTACTTAAAGCTGGTCACCCTAAGTAGCGGTGATCCGCAGAGCGATACCTCAGGTATGGTTTTATAGCCCTTTGCACCTGCCTTAAAAACCATAATTACGCTTTTCTTGGCATTGTACTTGAGTTCCTGAGCTTCAGCATATACTTCACATATAGACAGTAATCATCTTAATGCACTGACTGATGGGCTCAGCAACACCATTTCATCTGCATAGCTAATATTATTGATGTTTACTCCGTCTACATGACACCCAATGCTACTGTTACTAAAGTCATTGATCAGATGATTCATATATAGGTTAAAAAGACGAGGCGAGCTCAGGCCTAACTGCCTCACTCCGCATTCCAACCGGTAAACATTTGAAAATGTTTCCCCCCACTTTACACTGTTGAGTTGGTTATTGTACCAATAACCAAAGACATTGATTATTTCAAGTGGTAATGTGGTTTCATGATGAATCTTCTGCTACAAAACCCCGTAATCAACCAAGTCGAACGCCCTAGACAGGTCTAAAAACAGGCAATTACGGGTGTGCATCTGCTAGTATAATACTGGACAGTCTGCTTAAGACATAAAATTGCACTCTCTGTGGATAGACCCGGTCTAAAGCCGAACTGATTATCCTCAAGATTAACATTTTTAAGTAATTGTTTGTCAAGCAAACTGTCCAGTATCTTGGCCATGATTGCCGCCAGAGATATTGGCCGATAGTTATTAATATCAGATGCATCCCCAGTTTTATTTTTCACAATTGGTACTACCACAGTATACATAAGATCTTCAGGTAAATAGCAGTGACTTATACAAAGGTTGAAAAACATAGCTAAAATTCGAGGCAGGTGTACACCTGCACTTTGCAAATGCTCAATGCTGAGACCGTCATGGCCGGGTGACTTACCTCTCTTCATAGATGATATAACCGTGACAATGTCTTTTTCAGTAAATTTGACGGTGATGTCGCCAGAAACGGACCCAACACTGGACATCCGAAAAGATTGGCAGTATTGGCCATATAAACAAATTTAGGTAATCTATGGGCCCTAGTGATGGTTGTCGTTGTCTGAGCGTTTATTATGGTGCAGTTTTCGAACTCTTGACACCAGATTAATATCTTACTAGGAGCCATTGAGAGTGATCCTTTTTTATAATTATTAATTCAGATAAATAATTTAAAATATTATAGTTTTCATAATAGCGTAAAATCATTTCACAAAACCAATTGTAAAACGGTTTTCCACGAAAACACAGGATGTTGCACGAAATTTTATAACAAAAACATGTTAACAGGAAGTAGGCACTGAATTTACATTAAAAACAGGTCTAATTGTAGTCAACTTTACAATGAGTAGCGATTCACAGATAAGTCGTATAAGAACGGCTACGGTACAATTGGCAACTTTTTTTTATTAATTTTAGGCGATCAAAATAGCCCGACATGACACTACTATTTATAATATTTTTATATGATTTGTCTATATATAATATTCGAAACTAAGATACTGTATCGAACTGTAAACAAATGTAGCAGATTCGAAAGCATGTTTTTTTGTAGGTCAGCAAATAAGCGTAATGATGGTAAGCGCCTAAGCGGTTCCGTAGCCTATAAGACACCTGCAACACCAGAAGGATCTCTCTGGACATCTCTCTCACCACAGAAACATAACACTGCTTAAGAGCAGTAATATCTAGTTGTGATCTCCTGTAAGGCTGAGGTATTTATTTACACAGCCTTAATTCAAGTGCTGCTGTGTGATTACGGCAGTAAAGAATATAGCCACCCCCTCTTTTTGAAATACACAGGCTGTGAAGATGGGCAGCGCCTTCGGTGCGACAAAGCCAGCCCTGCGGTCATCAACTCGCCTGTCCAGCGTAATGACTATGGACAGAGCACATGAGCTTGTCAGGCCTACGCCTGTGCCCAGCGGTGGACTGCGATAGGCTGATGTGTGTGTGTGTGTGTGTGTGTGTGTGTGTAATTCAAATGACTCACTTAGCGAAGCAGGAGGTCGCGGCGAGGTTTGTCCAGTCGTCTATAGTCTGCGGCATGCGACGACCCTTCGTCTCGGGCAGTACGAGTGCCATGCAACCGCCCGCCACCCCCACCACCCCCACTATGATCAGCGACAGACCCTCCCATACGCGATCCTGAAAACGTCAAAGCGGGGTTCTCAGTTTCCGAAGGCTAACTTCTTATGTGAATCTCTTTCAAATTTAAAATATTTAAAGCATAAGGCTTTATCTACAGTGATTTGATCCAATTGTGAATGAATTATTGTACTCAATCAGATTATTTATTTATTTATTTATTCATAAGTAAACACGTCAACAAGTAGACAACAACAAATACAAAATTAATAAAGTAAACATCGAGATCTATATAATTGCCTACTTTTGTCCTTAAGTTACTAAGAATATCGTCAACATCGAAATAAGTCAAATTAAAAATTGTCCATGTAGCATACAGTAATGATTATTCGAGATTAAATTCAGAAATTCTTATCAGAAACTAAATTATGAAATGTAAAATTAAAACAAACTAACGTCAAAAACATTAATTAAGATAAATATAATAAAAGTGAGCAACAACGGTATTTAGAAGATCGTCAAATTTTATTAACAGGTGTTCGTAACAAATTACTTACAATATTAAAAACGTAAAATAAATAATCAATTCGTCTGACATTGTTTTAATATGTAGCCAGATAAGTTGTTGTCATACATATATTATAGTGCCTACACCTATACAAGTTTCTAATGAAGAATATATTAAACTAGCTGTGCCCGCGGCTTCGCCCGCGTTGAAATCAGTGTGTCACAAAGTTTTCCCGGCACACTTCCAGTTAAACTCTCATTATAATCGGCTTAGCCGTTCCGTAAACTTTCCTCTTGAACCGCATGAAAATCACATACACTTTTGGGGACTTTGTTTTATAATACACTAACTGTTGCCCGCGATTACATCCGCGTGGCTATGAAGATATGCATTACTATTAAGATGTTTAACGCATTTTTTTTATTTCAGTCACTTGAAATGCTTATCACACTGAGTAACTTTTTAAAAGGCACAATTTAGTGTAATTTAATACTTGTTTTTATAAAACCTCTCTATACACCACATTTTTAGTTTTATTTTCAGGCTGTATATGTTTCATACAAACTATCAACCCCAATTAAACCCCCTTAGCGGTGGAATATCGCTAAATCTCTCTACTCTACTACTATTATCTACTAACTATAATCTACCTCCCTGCCAAATTTCATCTTTATCCATCCTAGATGGATGGACCTTCCAGCTGTTTTTGGGTTCTCGTGATGAGTGAGTCAGTGACCTTTCTCTTTTATATATATAGATTACGATGTATTATTTGGACACCTCCTCACCATCTATAGAGCATACACTTTAAATTTCAAGTCTCTTACTTCAAAAACATATGACTTTCGTACAAACTTCCAACCCCCGTTTTATGCCCTTAGGGGTCGAGTTTCGTAAAATTTGTTCTTAACGGATGTTTACGCTCTATAAGGAACCTACCTATCAAACGTCAAATTTGTAGCTGTTATAGTTTCGGAGATTTCGTGATGAATGAGTCAATGTACCATCCCCCGTTTTAACCCCGAAAGGGAGTTGATTTCTAAAGATACATTGTTTAGAGACCTCCTCACCATCTATGGAGCATACATTTTAAATTTCAAGTCGTTTACTTCAAAAACATAGGACTTTCATACAAACTTCCAACCCCCGTTTTACCCCTCTAGGGGTCGAATTTCGTAAAACCCGTTCTTAGCGAATGTTTACGCCCTATAAGGAGTCTATCTGCCAAATTTCAAGTTTTTAGGTGTTATAGTTTCGGAGATTTCGTGGTGAGTGAGTAAACCTACCATCCCCCGTTTTAACCCGAAAAGGGAGTTGATTTCTAAAGATAGATTATTTGGACACCTTCTCATTATCTATAAGGCATACATTTTAAATTTCAAGTCTCTTACTTCAAAATTATGGGACTTTCATACAAACTTCCAACCCCCGTTTTATCCCTTTAGGGGTTGCATTTCGTAAAATCCGTTCTTAGCGGATGTTTACACTCTATAAGGAGCCTTCCTGCTAAATTTCAAGTTTGTAGGTGTTATAGTTTCGGAGATTTCGTGATGAGTGAGTCAACCTACCATCCCCCGATTCAACCCCAAAAGGGAGTTGATTTCTAAAGATATATTATTTGAACACCTTCTCATCATCTATAGAGCATACATTTTAAATTTCAAGTCTCGTACTTTAAAATCATAGGACGTTCATACAAACTTGCAACCCCCATTTCACCCCCTTAGGGGTAGAGTTTCGTAAAATCCGTTCTTAACGGATGCCTACGTCTTATAAGGAGCCTACCTGCCAAATTTCAAGTTTGTAGGTGTTATAGTTTCGGAGATTTCGTGATGAATGACCTTTCGCGTTTATATATATTATTATAGATTATAGATAATAAAAATAGATATATGTATATTATGTATAATATATGTAGGACCTGGGTGACCGAGCTTAGCTCGGTATTTTTAATAAATAGTGTTTTTTGAAAATCATATTTAAATACGAATTACATATTGATAAAATATGAATAATATTTTTCGATTTTATTTTTTTAGAAAAAAAAAGAAAAATAAACGATAATCTGATCTGGAAAACTTGAGGATTCGAACCATGATCTTTTCGGGCGAGCGCGATCGGCCGATTTCCCCTGAGCTACTACAACTTTACTGACAGATGCGAAATTTACCTTCTTATTCTGACGATATTGTAGCCATTTTTTCATTGCCTAAAAACAGGGATAAAACGACATTTTCTAAAAATGAATCCTAGCTAGATTTATTTATCTCCCCCGAAATTCCCTGCATACTAAATTTCATGAAAATCGTTGGAGCCGTTTCCGAGATTCAGATTATATAGATATATATATACAAGAATTGCTCGTTTAATAGTATAAGATAAGATAAGATGAGTAAGTTAAATGATATAACACGGATGAAATCAGCATATGTGTGTGACACAAAGTAACTACATTTAATTCTTTAAGCATTTTGTTTTCTAATTCGTCCTTGATCGACTTATTTATTGATGAAAAACACATAATATCAATAGATATTGAAAAATATTAATATTAACCTGTGTCTAACTTCTGAGCGTCTAACTTCGGCTATGCCTAAAAGGGTAATTTTTCAGGGGTTTTTTTTTCATTAAAATACGTTCAGCATCATCATTTTAGCTAACACGCTAAAAATGGCGTGAACCCATGTCTTTTGCCCATATTCATGTCCTTTTTCTAAAGGTTGTCTGGAAGAGATCGCTCTTTAGCGATAAGACCGCCTTTTGTACATTCCTTTTTTGTTATTATTATTATTATTTCTCGCTTGTTTCTTTTCCTTTTATGTTATTTGTATTGTTTTTGGTTGTACAATAAAGTATATTTGTATTGTATTGTATTGTATTCACCAAGTCGGGCAGGTGGGTTGGTGACCGCAGGGTAAAGTACGTTAAGTCACGTGAAAGACCCTGATACTTAAGATTAGACATAATGGGCAACTATTAGCTCTGATGCAAGTAAGCGCAGTCACCGAGTGTATGATGAAGGGCGAGAGCACGAGCGCGGCGAAGGTGCTGAGGTGCACGGCGGAGGCGCCCGAGGCGCGCGCGGCGGTGGGCAGCAGCTCGGGCGCCCACTGGGTCACCGCGCCGTACGACATGTTCGTGAGGAAGCGCGCCGTCACCGCCAGCGCCACCGACGCCACGCCTGCACACCACACATCGCACTGGAGACACACTGTGACTCAACTAACCTAGCTTGAACTGGGATTCAGATGCCGGTGATTTTTTTTTATATACAACTAGGTCGGCAAGAGAGCATACGGCTACTTGATGGTAAGTGATTGTCGTAGCTTATAGACACCTACAACATCAGAACTATCACAAGCACATTGCTAATCGAACTCCCAATCCCTCCTAGGAGCTCTGGATACTTTACTCACCACAGGAACAACACACTGCTTAAAAGCAGTTCTATTTAACTGTAATCTTCTGTAAGGTCAAGGTACTTCCCTATAGCAACTTCCAGTTAAAGCATAGCCTGTTTTTTTTTATTCTACTTCAAACTTCCCAAACAGCGAGAAACTTGCTGCTTAAAATCTGAAGCAGCAGGACTGGGGAAGTCCCTCAACTCTACAGAAGATCACAGCTAAATGTTACTGCTCTTAAGCAGTGTTATGTACCTGTGGTGAGAGAGGTGACCAGAGCTACTACTGAGGGCCAACAACGCGTTTACAATGCTTCTGATGTTGCAGGCGTCTTATAGGCTATTGTGACCGCTTACCATCATTAGTCTTATGACTTATAAAAACACAACACTATCTGAAGTACTATTAGTACTGTTAGTGTTATTTTCCTGTGTTAAGTAAGGTAGCCAGAGCTTCTGGGAAGGGTCGGCAAGGAGCTTGCGGTACGGTACGGTAACCGCTTGCCATAATGTGGACAGTACGCTTGTTTGCAGACCAAGTCATAAAAAAAGTGATTGAGGCTCCAGATGTCATAACAGATACCTCACTATGCAGATGAGTTGCGTAAAAAAAAATTGATCCAGCCCTAGTAGTTTAATTATAATATGAACTACCGACATTGAAATACATGGTAAAATTAATATTTCAGGAAGAGTTCTTGACTTCGATTTCTAAACTGTCACCTTAATTAAAACTATTTGAAAGACATAGCTTGTTGCAATACACGAATATTTTAGAAATACAGAAATACAAAACTACGATCAATAAAGCTTTTTGTTGTAATTGTATTTTCAATTGTTTTTATTCAAACTTTGTTATGATTTCAAAAGGAAATATTTGATGGAATCGATAATACAACAAATACAAAATAAAATATAATAATAATAAATAAAACCTCGGGGAATAAAAGCGGTTATCAAACAAAGCACTCCAGACAGTACCATGGGACCCATGACGAACCATCGACGACCTAGCCTAAAATATAAAAAAAAATAGTATATTTAAATATTTGTTATAATACATGAGATTTTTTCATTTCACTAATTTTTGTAGATATTAGTGCTTTAATCTTGGCGAATATTCAAGAATAAAAGAAATATTTGATAAATTTAACCTAACGTAATAGTAACCTAAACGCGAATTTTTTAGAAGGTCACTGTACTTTCCTGCGGTTTTCAATTAACTACATATAACTACTATACTTTAACTAATATACTTTTAAGGTAGGGCACAGCAGGAATTTCCTGCTCAAAATATGGAGCAGCCCGACTGGGGTAGTACCTCGACCTTGCAGAAGATCACAGCAAAATAATACTGTTTTCAAGCAGTATTGTGTTCCTGTTGGTGAGTAAGGTGACGAGAGCTCCTGGGGGGATTGGGGATTGGGTCGGCAACGCGCTTGCGATGCTTCTGGTGTTGCAGGTGTCTTATAATTATACGGTAATCGCTTACCATCAGGTGAGCCGTACGCTTGTTTGCCGACCTAGTGACATAAAAGAAATATATAACCTCACTACGGAGCTAATTGGAATAATACATATATAGATAAAAATGTCAATTTCCCTATGACTATAGGCCTATGTCCAGCAGTGGACTGCGATAGGCTGAAGTGAGGAAGTGAGTTGTAAAATAATGTAGATCATAAAATTACGAATATACAAAATTAAATTTGCAAGTAAATTGACGAATATCATCAAATAATATAATATATATGTCATCATAAATCAATATACAATAGCATAGCATTAATTTTTTTATTTCTATTCTGTATCACTTATATTTATAATAAGCTGTAAGCTATCCTAAAAAAAAAACAAAATAAATAAGTATGTGTATACTACTTATGTACGCACGTAAAAAGTTACACTTCATTGGCTAGCTAACTTCACGTTGCTAACTTCTTCTTCGTTGACTAGCTTACTTCAGGGTGTTGGTTTTTGTCACGGTGTGAGCGAATCGTAAAAATGTACTCTCATCATTTTCCCTTACGCCCCAAAAGAAGTATAACTTCAATATAGATATCAAAATAGCAAGAAAAGAACAGCTACATAAATTTGACAGAACTACGTAGTACTAAACACGACACTATAATTGTGAAAGAAGGATTTTTCCAGCTGTGGGTTTTTTTTATTTAATTTTTATTAGGCTGAATTACCTTCGTCTTTGGCTGGTAATTCTGAAGATTAATTTATCTAAAATTTTTGGGTTTCATAATACTGACATACTAAATGCCTACGTGGACATCTCTACTGAGTGCATTTTTTTTAACTGTGCGATCCTCTTTAACTTTAATTCTTTAACAAGAGTTATGTCACCTGTCAAGTAACAGCACCAGAATTATGATAGATGGTATTTCTGTAGCCGACGTTACGGTGAAGGTAACAAAGAAGTCCAGGCCAAGATTCTCCGACAGTCTAACGAGGCTATCGAACATCAGCGCCACGCCAACGAACGCAAATATCAGGAATAGCACCATCACTCGTAAGGAAGGAGTCTTGAATATCATCAGCATGCCTTCATCTTTTTCTTGAGTTTTATTCGCTACAGACTTTGGAACAAAAAAAAATTAATTACTGTATACATGATCAAAGCAATCGTAGTAACCTTTAGAGTTAGGCTTAGGCTTCAGGTAATTGTTGTGTGGTTACGGTAGTTAGAATATAGCCACCCATTCGTTTCTCGTGGGTGTCGTAAGAGGCGACTAAGGAATAACACAGTTCCACTACTACCTTTCACGTCATTTTTGGCGCGAACTTGTGGAGGCGTATGTCCAGCAGTGGACTGTATTAGGCTGAAGTGTGTGTGTGTGTGTTCAGATAATTTTGATTGATCCAAATATTATTATTTCAAATACTTAATGTAATTGACAACAAGTAAATTAAGAAGTAAAAGCGACTAGCATTGTGTTGAGTGTTTCCGAACACTCGACACAGAGTTTTACTTTAGTAGCAAGAGCCGTTGTTTGTAAGTTTGTTGTGTATATTTTTACAAATAAATTGAATTTTTATCTCGATGAAGCAATTTACTTCCACAAGCGGTTCAATTATTTAAATATTCCAGGAAAAGGAAAGGAAACAAGTGAAAATAATAATAATATACTTATAGATATATTCTATATCTATTAATATTAATCGATGTTTATTTTTCTTCTAGAATTTCACAATTAAGAGGCACTTACAATAAATTTCTCCAAAACATCTTCTGGTATCTTTGATTTATTGATTCTTTCAAATTTCCTTAAAATCTTCACGGCTTTATCTATTTTACCTTTGCTTAGCAACCATCTAAAATGAAAAAAAAAACTGACTTCAATCACATCAACAAGGGATACAACGTAGGTGGACGAAAAAATAGTCAAGTAAATACGCGTTATCAAAGATTACTCAACAATTAGTCGTTAGATCTCGATTTTTAAATGAGTCTACAAGACTAGTATCAGCTTTTGATTAATTAAAAAAACCATCAAAATGAGTACACCCAGAAAAAAGTTACGCGGTATAATACAACGTAGGTCAACGAAAATAAAATCATGTAAATACCCATTATTAGCCATAACTCAAAAAGTACTTTTCAGATCTTAATTAAATTTAAATGGGACCATATGATACGCACCACCTATCGATAAAAAAATGAATTGAATTGAAATATTAAAGCTAAATTATTTCGAACTGCTAGCTCTGACATGCCACCTTTTTCGTGCATGGAGCTGGTGTTCATCGATTTTTATATGACGTTATCACGTCAAAAATCATCGAAATCGGTCCACTCAGTCAAAAGTTCTGATGTAACATACATAAAAAAATACAGTCGAATTTAACTCCCTCTTTTTTAACCGACTTCCAAAAAAAGAGGAGGTTCTCAATTCGACTGTATTTTTTTTATGTATGTTACATCAGAACTTTTGACCGGGTGGACCGAGTTCGACAATTTTCTGTT
Source organism: Melitaea cinxia (assembly GCF_905220565.1). Classification (NCBI taxonomy): domain Eukaryota; kingdom Metazoa; phylum Arthropoda; class Insecta; order Lepidoptera; family Nymphalidae; genus Melitaea; species Melitaea cinxia. The sequence goes on from NC_059395.1 coordinate 3,713,747, forward strand.
GATTGAAAGGTGGTGTGTGTCATTTGGTCCCATTTAAATTTATTTGAGATCTAACCACTACTTTTCGAGTTATATCTAATAATGCGTTTTTACTTGACGCTTTTTTCGTCGACCTACGTTGTATTATACCGCATAACTTTCTACTGGATATACCGATTTTAATAATTCTTTTTTCGTTGGAAAGGGAATATCCCTAGTTTAGTACCATGATAAGAAAACCAGGATCTGATAATGGGATCCCAGAGAAATCGAGGGAATCTCTCGAAAATCCGCAATAACTTTTTACTGGGTGTACCGATTTTGATAATTTTTAATTTAATCGAAAGTTGATGTTTATCATGTAGTCACATATAAATTTTATCGAGATCTGATGACTACTTTTTGAGTAATCTTTGATAACGCGTAGTTAATTGACTATTTTTTCGTCGATCTACGTTGTATTACTCTTCGATGTAATTGAAGTCGGGTTTTTATCGTTTGCGAGCAAACACAGTTATTCAAGTCGGTTAACAAGGAACGTGTAAAGTAGGTAGTCATTTAAATATATTTACAATAATGCAGATATAATTAGCAATGCCGTTTACCGCTTTTATTGTAAGAAAATCTATTCATTGCTATAGTTGTAAATACAATTCACCTTGTGCTTTCAGGGACCACGAACGGTGTAGTAAGAACTAACAGCATCGGCAAAGCCATCACCAACGATAAATTCTTCCAGTCGGATATCCCCAAAGCAAGCCAGGGTAGCACTAAGCATCCGCCACCAAAATACATAGCTATAGACATGTTAGCTACCAAAGAGCGATATTTTGTACCCACGTATTCCAACACTGAAAAACGATCATTGAAAATCATATTTTGTAATCAGGATTAATATTTGATGCTAGATATGCGCTGTGATCGCAGCAATGGTCTGTTGCGCAAACAGTCGTTTCGATCACCGCTCATTACGAATATGTCTGTATAGACCATTCAGATTTTTGTCAAGGTCTAGGCGTATATATAGATAGGTGTTTCCTGTGTTTTCGAACAACAAAGAATTTTTGGAAATGGCAATGAGTGTGAACATTTGTTTTTAAATCAGCAAAATAAACAATAGAGCATTTGTTTATATATTTCATATAAAATAAAGATTACTATTTACATTATTACTTACTATTTACATTTTGTTTATGCTTGGTTTTTATTCTTATTTTGTATTTAAAATATTAAGGTTGTAAATTATGCCAAATTCAAATTAAATAAATTTAAAAATGATTATTTAGAACAAATGTGAAATCAAGTCAATACTAACCAAGTATATAAATCATCAAAAAACAACTGTCGCACGCCATTCCCACAATAAACCTGCATATGGCAAAGTCCCAAAACTCGTTTGTAAATATAGTCGCGACGCCCCCGATACATCCCAAAATGTTGGCCACTGAAAATAATCTTAAGGTTCTACATTTACTCTAATAATGTGGTTGCTAGATATATTAAGAAAAACGAAACAAGATTATTAGTAGATTAATGCCAAACTTCCAACACTTTGATCAAACTGATTTCCACAATTCGTTCTTTACAAGAAAGCTATTTTTTTATAAATTAAAGTTGATGAAACAAGAAAATATATATCAAAAGCCTTGGTTGCATGGTTACGTTGGATAATTATTTAAAACTTTATCAACAATCACGATTGACAAACATAATATTAAGGAGCATATTCCGAATACACGTACATCACTGAGATTTAATCATTTAGAACTAATTAAAAAAATATTGACTTACAAATAAACTTTTAGGCATAGGATTCAAGATCATTATTCTTTAATCTTCTGTACCTTTACATAAAATGAATTATATGTTTTTGAAATACAAAAAGTATAGGCTAATTATACTTAATAATTGTATTGAGGTAGCAGAAAAATCCTGCTCAAAATCTGAAACAGCTAGTCTGGGGAAGTACGACAAACCTTACAGAAAATGACAGCTTAATAACACTGTTCTCAAGCACTATTATGTTCCTGTGGTGAGGAAGGCACTCACAGCTCCTGGGGAGGGTCGAGAGTAGGGCCGGCAGTGCGTTTGCGATGTTTCTGTTGTTGCAGATGTCTATCATCATCATCATCATCATCATCACTTCAACCTGTCGCAGTCCACTGCTAGACATAGGCTCTACAAGTTCGCGCCAAAAATGTCGTGAACTCATGTGTGTTGCCCATAGACACTACACTGGACAGGTGGATTGGTGACCGCAGGGCTGGCTTTGCCGCACCAAAGACGCTGCTGCCCGTCTTCGGCCTGTGTATTTCAGAGCCAGCAGATGGTTATCCCGCCATCGATCGGCTTTTTAAATTACAAAGTTAGTCGCCTCTTACGACACCCACGGGAAGAGAGGGGGTGGCTATATTCTTTACTGCCATAACCACACAGCATAGATGTCTACTCGTATAAGCTATGATAATCGCTTACCATCAGATGAGCCGTACGCTTGTTAACCGACCTATTTGTATTACAAAAATTAGGTACTCACGCATGAGAGCAGGCAAACGTCCATATCTATCGGCCAAAATTCCACATATAATTCCACCGACAATAGACCCCACGAAACTAATAGATTGTGACCACGGTACCAAGTCAGCGTTATCACAAACCCATTCTCGCTTAAACAACAAAAAGTGATTATTTAGAAGTATATTGGTGTAAAACTATCACCTGGACATATCTTTGCTTATATCTAAGTGGTTTTTTACTAACGGGATAAAAACGGGGAAAAAATAACTTTTTTGTTTAATTCCACGCGGATGAAGTCGCGGACACAGCTAGTATTAATATAAATCAAATACTACAAGTGTTGTTCCTTAAACTCATTTTTAAACTCAAAAGCGAGAGATTTGGGTAGCACAAGATTGTCTAAAGGTTTTTACAAAAATAACAAAATAATTACTTATTAGTATTTACTATATCATACTGACCTCATTAACAATAGTAGAATACGGTATATCCTCAAACAAGAAATCCCAACCTTTCGAACAAGAAATGGTCGGAGTGGCTGGATCTGGAGGCGACAAAGTTTCTAATACTTGCGTCCAATTCCGATCAAACATTGCACATTGTTCGTATCCGTTATCTGATGTTTTTGGAATAGACAGTAGCCTCCTGTAACAAATATTCGGTTTAATTCAAATTTTATTGCTTTATTTACATCCATACCTCTCTCCTAGTAATACAACCATAGAGCAAAAACAAAGAACAGTACTCTCCTAGTAACAGTAGTCTCCTAGTAGTACAAGGCTGAAGAATTTATTTGATCGTATCATCATTTTAATCATTTGATTCAATGGAATGATACATAAATGAATATTCTTTACATGTTATCGGGCTATTTTTTCAAAGTAGTTTAGATGTTCCCTACGATTGTCTCTGAATGAACTCTGATTATTTTACTTACAATAGGAAAACAACACTATTGAAAGCAGTATTCGGTACGGTTGAAGTAGGTACTTTCCCAGTTACGGTGGCCTTGTTGTGAGCGAGGCCACCCCGCTATTGTGCAATTTTCTAAAAATAAAAGTAGCCTAAGTTACTCCTTACTATATCGGCTATCTGCCAGTGAAACTTTCGTCTAAATCGGTCTAGCCGTTTCAGAGATTAGCCGGAACAAACAGACAGACAGATAGGCAAAATTGTAAAAAATGTTATTTTGTTATATGTACCGTGTATACATCCATATGCATTTAGTGAAAAGCGACTATTTTAATATTACAAAAACTATTTTAATATTAAAAATGAATAAAAATGAATTTTAGGAGTTTCTATAACTGCTAAAGAAACTAAGCAATTTTATTTTTAGAAAATTATCTGTCTGAACTCACTCCAAGAAGTCAGATGCTGGTTAACTTAAAACAGTGTAAGTGTCTTGAATCATCTTTTAGAAAAGGAGCACTGAATGAACAACTGTGGTGAAATCATATTCACATCGTTTTGTTCACACACAAACTGTAACTAAAACCACGAGTCACTGCTACGAGTAATTCCAAATAATCTTACCATCAAGGTAATTTAGATCATTTTTGGCTGAAACTAACCTCATATCCACACTAAGTCCTTCCAACTCCGGAACTCGGCACCAATGTTCCTGCGGTGTAGCTGTTATAAACATCTGCCCGAAGTAAACGAACGACCACACCATACCAAAGGGCATCATAATCAGGAAGAGTAGACCCTGATACAATCCTAATTCTCCGACATGTTTTATTATTGTTTCCAATGCCAGGCCGACGTCATCTGTATTTTGTTTGATTTCTTTTTCCTAAAATTTTATTATAATATGGTCAATATCGTACCACGATTGTCTGTTCCTAAGGAAGTAGTGGGTGGCAGAACTGGCAAAACTTCCACGGGCCCCCAGCCTGACAGAACCCCCGGCTCGAGACGCTGCTTCCTTAGAAGTGACCTAACATTTTTACCAAAATTTTGAGAAAAATATTAATTTTATATAAGTAGGATTTTTCTTGGAGCTCCATCCATTAAATTTTCCACGGATGATAATACTTAAGCCTTTGTAAGGAAGGTAAGTTTATAATTATTTTAAGTTAACAACCGGTTTATATAGCAAGACATACATTTTTGGACAAATAGACATACGTTTAATAAATGAGTATGTAATACATCCTTATTGGGGAAAGGGATCGAGCCAACAACCATCGCAGAAGAAAGCAGAGTCACTGCAAAATGCATCAACGCGCATCTGTTTCAAAATTTACAATTAAACTCATGTTAATTATTGAGATAACTAACTGGGCCCTGCGGTTTCACCCGCGTAGATTTGAGGAAAAAAATAGTCTTCCTTCTTCTTAAAACGTACCTAACCTTCCTTTTTAAAAAGTTTAAATTTTTCAGTTGTGGATGCCGGTAGTGTAAGCAATTATCTATAAAATGCTATATAATTTATGTAGAGTAATTGTGACGTTTTTTTAAAAAAAAGAGAGGCAAACATGATTAATTGCCGAAAATTATAGCAATTTTTTTTTGGAATGACAAAGAGAACGATAATATAAAAAATAGCTGTAAATGCTATGATTTACGAATATTTCCATACCAACGCGCATGACATTTTAACACGAAAAAAAACGCTTACACGTCCAAGAAATAATAACTTTGGCACAACTGAAAGCCATTAAACCAATCAAGAAATAATAACCTACTCGATAATTGTAGGCTTAGAAGCGTAACCTTAGTTGGAAAAGTAACCCTATATACTTCAAGCGATTTTAGGTTTACGTTTGATTGGTGTTAGATATAAATCTAGAAGTCTTTAATTTCTCAATATTGTGTAATAAAACTGAGAGATAATAACTTTGAGACATTTATAAGCAGTCCCTCCTTAAAACAGAAAATATTACTAAAATTTTTAACTTTATTTTGATACTTATTGTTATATTGAACATTATAAAATAAATTCTTATAAAAATCTTCATTGTATTAACGGACTTTAATAAAGTTCTAATTTCAAAACTTAGTAATTATTTTATACATTCTCATCTCGTCAGCTTAAATTTTATCCATATATTAAAAACTTAAATAGTAATTACTCAAAGAAAAATTTAAATAAAAATTAATTTATGGATTTTTAAAAAACTACTAACAGGCTTTGACTTTTTCTTAACTATTTTCATAAGGCTAAAACAAATATAAACCGTGAGATCACGTTTAAAAAAATATTGAAATAAGCCAAACAAACTAAATAAAAAATAAAAAAATAATCAATACTTACCATTTTATTTTTAAATAAAATATGTCAAAAAATTAATAATTAATTATTCTAAACTCATTGATTAGAATGTACAAAAAACACCTATGTATTCGCATGGGTTTAAAGAATAAATCATTCCTGATATACGAAAACGATATCTTCATGTACTAATTATTTATCAATGATAATATGTAAAATTTTGTATGAAATAACTAATTTTATAAAAAAGATAAATTTACACAGCCGTAAAAATATCTGATCGCTGCGCTGATAAAAATGTGCAGAAAATTTTAGGAGAGTGTGATAGCAAAACAAGGGGCTAAGGTTGTGTTACGTCATGGTATAATTACGTCTCTCTTGTCGTAATAATTGTGTTTGCTCTCAAACGAAAAAAAAAACCGACTTCAATTACATCGACGAGTAATACAACGTAGATCGACGAAAATAATTGTGTTTGCTCGCAAACGAAAAAAAAACCCACTTCAATTACATCGACAAGTAATACAACGTAGATCGACGAAAAAATAGTCAAGTAACTGCGCGTTATCAAAGATTACTCAAAAAGTAGTTATCAGATCTCAATAAAATTTATATGTGACCACATGACAAACATCAGCTTTCGATTAAATTAAAAATTATTAAAATCGGTACACCCAGTAAAAAGTTATTGCGTATTTTCAAGAAGTTCCCTCGATTTCTCTGAGATCCCATCATCAGATCCTGGTTTTCTTATCATGGTACCAAACCAGGGATATCCCCTTTCTAACAAAAAAAGAATTATCAAAATCGGTACACCCAGTAAAAAGTTATTACGGATTTTCAAGAATTTCCATCAATTTCTCTGGGATCCCATCATCAGATCCTGGTTTCCTTATCATGATACTAAACTTGGGATATCTCCTTTCCAACAAAAAAAAGAATTATCAAAATCAGTATATCCTATCAGTATCAGTATATGAATTTTCTCCCTTTAATTTTTATCAATTATCCGAGTGTGGTGTTAAGGAGAACGTACTAGCAGTTTGTTCTAGCGCAGTGGGCTGTGACGCCGTCAGTCGTAAAATGATTATCCCTATCATTGATCACATCATTCCTATCATAACACACATATTTAACGAATCCTTCTCTTCCAGTACTTTTCCTTCCTGCTGGAAAGACGCTCTAGTAATTCCCTTACCCAAAAAACCTAATCCATCTGAGTTTTCCGAATTTCGCCCCATCTCCATCCTACCTTTCTTGTCCAAGGTTTTAGAGCGTCTTGTACATCAACAGCTAACATCATTCCTTTCCTCGAACAACCTCTTAAATCCTTTCCAATCCGGCTTTCGGAGGGGTCATAGCACGGTTACTGCTCTTGTCAAAATTTCTGACGACATTAGACATGCTATGGATAACCGAAGTCTTACGGTGTTGGCATTACTTGACTTCAGTAATGCCTTCAACACTGTGGATTTCGATATTTTGCTTTCTGTCTTGCGTTCCTTTAATATATCTCCACCGGTCATTGATTGGTTTCACAGTTACTTGTATGGGCGCCGGCAACGGTTGCGAGTTCAAGATACTTACTCTGACTGGGCTAACGTCGTTGCCGGCGTACCGCAAGGTGGCGTGTTGTCTCCTCTCCTATTTTCTTTATTTATTAATTCAATCAGCAAAAACATTTCTTCTCTCTACCACCTGTATGCGGACGATCTTCAAATTTATACCCATTCTAAGCTGGCTGACTTACCCTCAGGTATCAATCAACTTAATAATGACTTAAATAACATTCACAAATGGAGCAACTCGTTCGGGTTAAAAGTCAATCCTTCAAAGTCCCAGGTCATTATTGTGGGTAGTCCAAAGTTGATTAGTTGTATAGACTGGTCACTTATACCACCTATAGTATTTAACAATACAATTCTGAACTACAGCAAGAATGTTAAGAATTTGGGAGTAACTCTAGATCAGTTTCTCTCCTGGTCACCTCAATTAACAGAACTTAGTAGAAAGATATTTGCATCCGTAGGGTCACTTCGTCGTCTTCAGTTCTTTCTTCCTTTGCCTACTAAAATTGCACTAGCCCAATCACTCCTTTTACCGATTCTTGACTATGCAGATGCATGTTTCTTAGATCTTACAGAGGAGCAACTTAATAAGCTTGAGCGACTCCAGAATCTTTGTATAAGGTTCGTATTTGGGCTTCGCAAATACGACCACGTCTCCGATTTCCGCAAGAAACTCAAGTGGCTCCCGATTCGTTTTCGCAGGAATACTCATGTACTTTCCCTACTTTACTGTGTACTTTTCAATCCTGATGCCCCTCAATATCTTAAAGAACGGTTCACGTATCTTTGCAATTCCCATGAGCGATCCCTTAGATCTGATTCCAATTTACTTCTAAAAGTTCCTTCCCATAAATCCTCCTTCTATTCTAATTCCTTCACTGCTAAAGCTGTCCGCCTTTGGAATTCTCTTCCGCTTTCAATAAGACGTGCTTCTACTCCAGCTTGTTTTAAGAAACGTCTAAAGAAGTACTATATGTCCCTTAACATATAATAATATTCAGAATTTTAACATGCATATTTTATATTATCAATATATATTTTACATTTATACTCGTATATTAATACTATTTTGATTATTTATGTATGGATATTTGTACTTATATGTGTATTTGTATGAATTAATGAATCTATCATACACTATTTTTATTCATCCTTAAGAATATTGTACACTTCCTATCCGTCACTACTATATCATGTCCTGTGCCCAAAGGTTATCTGGAAGAAATCGCTCTTCAGCGATAAGATCGCCTTTGTACATCTTTTTTTTTTTTGTAATTACTACTGTTTGTTTATATTTTGGTGTACAATAAAGAATATATTATTATTATTATTATTATTATATCCAGTAGAAAGTTATGTGGTATAATACAACGTAGGTCGACGAAAAAAGCGTCAAGTAAAAACGCATTATTAGATATAGCTCGAAAAGTAGTTGTTAGATCTCAAATAAATTTAAATGGGACCAATTAGCACACACCACCTTTGTACAGACGAAAATAAAAAAAATAAAAATAAATACAGTCGAATTGAGAACCTCCTCCTTTTTTGGAAGTCGGTTAAAAATAACCAAGTATAAAGTTGTTATTGAAATAAACTTTTACTTATAATTTAACTAGTCGTCATCCAAAAAATTCGTTTTATGAGTACCGTCCTATTACCTAAAACCATCATTCATTCGTTATAATTTCGCTATTGTGACGAAGAATGGAGAATAGTCGAAGGAGATTAATATATGAAACTATAATAAGACATTTTAGTTATAGTTTGTTACTTTGATTTGAAAAGAATGTACTAACAATCTTATATATAAAATTCTCGTGTCGCGGTGTTTGTAGTTAAACTCCCCCGAAACATCTTGACCGATTCTCATAAAATTTTGTGTGCATATCGGGTAGGTCTGGGAATCAAACAACATCTATTTTTCATACCCCTAAGTTATAATGGGGGGGGGGGGGGGGGAAGAGGGTTAACAAAATTTATTAAATTTTGTGTGCATATCGGGTAGGTCTGAGAATTGCCCAACATCTATTTTTTATTCCCCTAAGTTATAAGGGGGAGGCAAAATAACGTTTGCGGGGTCAGCTAGTATACGTATACATATTGACTAAGCTAGTGCTATTTTTTACACTTTTTATGGAGCCATCATATTTTTTGACACATCAAGTACAAATCCCCGATGAATTTTTATATGTATTCGCTGAAATGTTTAAACTTTTTGAAATACTTATTTCTTATTTTTGCTTCTTTTTCTCTTCGGATTGTTATCTTGCAATAAGAAGTCTAAAACTTTGATTTTATAAGAATCATAAATGTATTATATAGGTAACTATTTATAGAATGACGAGTCTGAAACAAAATAATTTTAAGAACCTATGTGTGAGGTTTAAAAGCAAACGGAAAACTAATAATAGTACCTAACAGTTAGCACATTGAAAAACTAAGGAAATCGAGTTGTAAATAAGCATAATGCTAACCCTCGACAGATTATTTTATATTCGTTAAAGAATACGAATTCTAAAGAGAATTTATGAAATGTCCTAAAGATCAGCCTAGATACTCAAGCGTTAGCAGGGTCATTGTCAAAAATTTCGGAATTATCCAGTGGCGTATCGAGGTGGGTACCGGAGGGGCTATGACCCCGAGTGGCACACGAAAGGAGGTCGGTAAAATCAACACGATTTTTTTAATTGACAGAAAAGATAATTCCAAATAGCATCTGCAATGTGTATAAATTGGTAGGGCGCCAAATTTTCGGTGGGCTCTGGACAGCAAAAGCATACTACGCCACTGGAATGGTCTGGATAACATAGCTACTAATTAGATAGAAAGTTAATCAAATCTGTCTGTTGAAAATGCGCTTAGACTATGAAGATCACTATAATCCTATTGGAATAAATTTGAAAGTATCAGAAAATATTTTCTGTCCTGTATCCATTATAAAATGATAAAATCCGTGCCGACCAAAATATTAAGACTTCCAGAATAATTATTTTCGTACAGCGCCTCATAATACCAAATATTTAAAGAATATTTCACCTTATGAATGATACATAGCTACGACTTAATTCAAAAGTCGTGCTAATTATCACATACAGGCGCTTTTGATGTTCTTTAAAAATTTACTTTAGTAACATTTTTACTACTTAATTATTAAAAAAAAATTATTTCCACAAATTTATGTAGAAAAACATACAAAAAATGTATCATTACGTAGTCATTATTAAAATAATAAGTAATTTTGGCTGTTGTAAAATCCAAAACGTTAAAGCACGTGCGGAACGTTCCAATACCAAGTTTCGATGGTAAATTTCATTAATTTGTTTCACTCGGGTGAAATCTTGTCTGAATATTTTTAAACATATATTATTTATAACAATATAGCTACATAATTACAATGAAAGAATATTTGATCTAAAAGAAAGAAAAAATATATTATAAAGAATAAAGTGTCAGAGCGTATGATTAATGTGAGACTATGTTTCTAAACGTTCCCCCAATGACATTTACTTTGAGATTGAGTTGATTTTTCTGAAGTGTGAATCAGAATCAGTCGTAGTTTTAGTTAATGTTTCTTTTTTTATTCCATTTAAACGAGGTGCTCAATAAAAATTCTTTGTGTTGTGCTAAATTACAAACATTCAGTTTATACCGTTCAAACGTCTAGACGGAGAACTTGTTTGTATATTTTAAGTTTTTGCTGTGAGTACTTTTGTTTGCATATATGCGGAGTTGTGGATATTACTGAGAAACGAATTTATTATTGTTGTTAACACGTGATCCAAGGCCGACAATATGTCTCTATATTATTTGATTAAAAAATCCCTACTTTTAATCTGACGCACTGTGTTAACGAGCTATATCGTTAATCGCCAATTGTTTTGATTACGAAACGACCTTATTATCATTTGCTAAATGCTTACTTACTGTACATTGGCACAGTACCCTAACTTTATCTCTGTGAACTTAATTTCTGCTTATATGTGTTTCATTTGATAATTACAAGATATCATAGGTATATATCATGTCATTATAGTAACATTATTAGTATAACAAATATTTGATACTTAATTTGAAACGCAGAGTATTTACATAACGTATTTTAATTATTAAACAAAGATTAGTTTTGGGTTCTACTTTATTTTGGGTATCCACAAAGTTTCACAGAGAATATAAAAAGCAGTTGGTTGTGGTCGTTGTCATAATTGCTTTATAACTATACATTCTCTTGTTAAATTACCTATTAACCTACAGAGTGTGTTAGATAATAATCCAACCTTTTTGTTGTAGGACAGTATCAGTTCTGTTCTTTCATTACTATTGTTTATCTATAGTAAATATTATTAAGCTGAAGAGTTTGTTTGTTTACTTGAACGCAATAATCTCAGGAACTACTGGTCCGATATGAACAAATTCTTTCAGTGTTGGATAGCTCATTTATCGAGGAAGGTTATAGGCACATATCATCACGCTAAGACGAATAAGTCGAGAGTTAAAATTAGAGTTACCCCAAAGTAACTATTACATGTGGACAAAGTCACGGGCAGAAGCTAGAATTTTAAATATTTGTATGAGATAAACATATTTCTATTAATTTATTTATTCTATAATTTGTTAAAGTAAAGTTTATTAATTATATAAACACCCACACAACTCATTTTCTATTTCTTTGTCGTGTAACTATTTGCATTACTTAATACTGTAATAACTCTTTCTAATAAGCTTCATTGTTTGTTTGGTAACACTTTATCAGTGTTATTAACTGATAAAATTTGGTTCTTAGTGTGTACAGTTACTCAAAAATGTCTGCTAAAACGTTTGAAAAATTTCTACAATATCTTTTTTAAATAAAAATTAATAAAACTTTATTTCAGGTAACAAATGACTCGTAGAAACAAGTCTTCTTACAATTCATAAAACAAATACAATTAAAAATACTTTTTTAGCGGTCTTCATAAAATATAAAGTATTAGTAATTTGTAAAAAATAATTTTACAAATTTTTCTTATTAAATTTTGTCGCCCTCAGGGAATACTACATCAATTTAGTTCATCATAGGCTTAATGAAGCTCGTAAAGAAAAAGTGCAAATATTTTTTTTTATTATTTTACATTACTAAAATATTTGAAATAAATTACAAGTGTAATTACATTAAAAATATAATACTAAAAGTGGTAATTTATGAGTAGTTTTCGTTAAACAGATAGAAAATACCTTGAGGTACGTTACTATAGTATTCCTTGGACGAGTCAATGTCAAACCATGATAGTTCTTAATGACGAGAACTAATAAAAATAATTGTGTTTACTCACAAATGAAAGAAACTAAATTCAATTATATCGACATAGCTAGTTGGTAAAACAGTCAATTAAATATGTATTATTAGCGATAACTCAAAAAGTACTTGATATATCTCAATCGAATTTAAGCGAGATCATGTGACAAGCACCTTCTTACGATTAAAAAAAGTGCCTTCAAAATTGGTACCTCCAGAAATAAAATAAAATAACACAATCGAATTTTGAACCTCTTCTGTTTTTGAAATCAGGTAAAAACGTATTTTTTCCCCATTTTCTTGTTTCAAAATTTACATTGACATTGAAAGATAAGGAGTATCTAGTATAAAATAAATTTTAACACATTTGCGTCAGTAGCTGAGCGTATGTTGTTTGTCTCAAGTATGTAAAATTCAAAATAAATATTTATATATTCAAAAAAGTTTGTATAATTTTATCAGACAAAAAAAAAACATATAAGGTTATATACATACTTCGTAGTTTCATCTGTGGTATAAATTTCCGTTACAATGGCTTCCCTTTTTATGTAAGGCATCTTTCATAAATATGTTGTTTTCATATAAAACATATGAGTCTTAATATGATATAGTGATATTATGGCTATAAAGTTTTTATTAAAAAGATACAATTGTGTTTATTTAAAAAATTTGATTTTGAAAATTTCTTTTATTACCAACCGTCAGTAAAGTAAACTGTGTGTGTCTCGGTGTAAATTATCGCTTTTCTTAGTCCCACTATACTAGTATCACTATCTTTTGTTCGCCACTTGGCCCCTACTAGGATTAAATTCATGTGTCGGGGGTCCGGAAACAATACACAAGCACAAATGCCCAGAGCACGGCATACATCTGTGTGGCCAATACAAATGTTTGCCGTGTGCAGGGAGTCACAAACAAGTGATTTCCTGTTTTAAATTTCAATTAGTCAGTGGAATATACATATACAATATTCAGTTAAAATTTACCTAATCTTAGAAAATCAAACACATTACCAACTAAATTGAATTTTCTATCTCACTAATCTAGATTATTCATTAAAAATTTCAATATAGCTTTCTATAAACACAATATGATAATTATATGAATTAATAATTTTAAAAACATCATATGGCATTTTAATAAAAAAAAAAAATATAGTGTTAAATTATGATTAAGATTAGTTTTTTTTTTATGTATTTATTGTAAGAGAAAAAGTTTTTTTTTTACTAATAAAACCTCTTTTCATTCTGTAGAACCCATTCATAAGGATTGAACTTCACGCCTTTTTATATAACTTCTAGTTCAATACTGCGACACCTTTTACCTAATATATAAAATTCTCATGTCGCGGTGTTTGTAGTTAAACTCCTCTGAAAGGGCTTGACCAATTCTCATGAAATTATGTGTGCATATCGGGTAGGTCTGAAAATCGGCCAACATCTATTTTTCATTCCCCTAAGTTATAAGGGGGGGGGGGGGGGATTGAGAAGATTAATAAAATATATGGCAAAACAATGTTTGCGGGGTCAGCTATAATAGTGTACTATAATAATAAGGCAGATTGTCATAGTTATAGGCCAGGGTTAACTTTTGTAACAAATATTTATTGATTCTTTGTATTTTTATATTAATCAACTAACAGAAAGGAGGCTCTCAATTCTGTTTTTTTTTTTTTTTATATCTCTTAACTTTTTACTAGGTATACCGATTTTGATAATTTTTTTTATCGAAATTTGGTGCTTGTCATTTGGGTTCCATTTAAATTTGATCGACATCTGACGAATACTTTTTGAGTTGTCCTTAAAAATTCATATTTAATTAAATGTTTTATCGACTATCTGCGTATGTCTGAAGTCGTTTTTTATTCCGTTTGCGAGCAAACTCAGTTTTAATGTTTTTTTTTTTTGTACAATACCTGCATTATTGTAAAAAAAGGTATTAGTAATTCGGATTAAGGTCCGGACCTTTTCCTACATGGAGAAAGAGGCCTATGCCCAGCTGTGGGATATTACTTTGGTTACGGTTATTACGGTGTTTTATTACTTTAGACGCGCCAAGTCGCTGCCACTGTCTGTCTGCTTAGATCTTTAAAACTACGCATCTGATTTTAATGCATTTTTTTTTCATAGATATAGTGATTTAAGAGGAAGGTTTATATGTATAATACACGCATAATATAGTAGAGGAACACTGATAGTTTTAGAGGTTTCTAATGTGATGTCGTAAATAAACACATTTTTTTGCGCTAATATTGCAAACGCTGGCTGAACCCTATGAGATAGATCAAAATAATGTACCACAGTATTGTACGCTTTAAAAAGATGTGCAAAAAAGTCCGAGATAGTATATGTCTAACTCTTAGGGATAACTCACCATAACCATTTTGAACCTTTACTTTTTACGAGAAAGAACGGCTTATTAAAGAAGCTATTTTAAGAAATACAGCATTAATCCTTATCCAATTGCCATACCTTACGTACCTTAAGTACCATAAATACATTGTGCATTTAATATAGATCAATATGGTTCCATTTAAATTTTTTGTATATTTTCGAAGATATTACTGTTTTAAAATGGAGGGACATGGTAGTTGCGGCGATACCGGCTGGGAGGCCGGCGGCGCGTGCCTAAATAAATAAAAATAATAGCACGTCGAAGGCCGCGCTTTGTCCACCACACCGACTTTATCCTAAGCCGAGGTGCGTTCTCGCTAGGAGACACCCTTAGGACGAACAGACATCCCGAGCCCTCCTAAAGGGCCCCACTTTTACCTTCACGGCTAGGGCCAAAAGCACTAGATACTGCGAAAAAAAAAACGCGCTTCGCTCTATAGAACTTTATGATTAGCAGCGATCGCTCGTGTTTATCGGAGCTCTCTAGCGAGGAAAATAACATAAAAACGTGCTTTTCAGTGCGACAACTTAATCCGTACTTATAAGTACGTAACAATAAATTAAAAAAAAAATATTCAAAATTGTATTATCATACTAAAAATAGTATTTAAATAAAAAATATTCAAAATAGTATTTAAATACTAAAATGAATTCTTTTTTAAGACGACACGTGCTTTTCAGCGCGACAATTTTTCCAACAAATCCAAATGGCCTATTCTAACTACTGTTAAAATCTATACGTAACTTATCTGTACGATAACATTTAAGCAGTAAAACCGGCCCGCAGTCTAATATTTTGTTGTTCTTCTTGCAACTATTTAATTTCTTTTGTTTTTTTTTTTAGAATGAAAGCTTCCACGCTATGCAAAGTAAGCAGATTTAGGAAAAGGAGCGCAAATTAATGCGCTGACGATGCTTCGGACACTGCACACCTGCCTCCTGGGCTTCCTGGGCTTGCTGACCACCGTCCATGGAAACATCATCGTATATACAGAGGACCTGCCACATATTGTAAGTTATCAATATATTATAGCTACTATATTGTTTTAAGCTAACGCGATCACTTTTCATATTGAAATTTATATTTGTTTAGGTGCTTACCACAATTATTGTTTTGTTAAGGTCCCTATATTTTGGCAATTTTTCAATCGCCATAATGACGGGGAGACTGATCTCCCCGCTACTGATTACTAATCATAATAATTTATTAATAGGGTATAGGATTAAGCTTATTTATTTTTTATTAAATTAGAAGGGCACGAAACATACTGCTCAAACCCTGAACAGCCCGACCGGGGCTGGGGACGTACAGCTTACAATAATTCTCAGCCTAATTTATCGACTCTGCCGAGTCTTCAACGTCAACTACACGATTTGTCTGACCAACTTTGGCAAAGACCATTCAACTCTGTTATTTAGCGATCTTAAAGTCCATGTTTTCATTTCCACGCTCTTAATCTCATCTTCCCACCGTCGAAAGTGTACCTTAATTGGTTTTGTTGTTCTTAGCCTTGAAATTTTAGCAAAATTTTAGTACTAATATTTTTTTATTATCAAAAAAATATATTATACGATTTACATTGAATGGATAAAGAAAGATAAAAACATATTTTTATATAAGTCTAGTATAAAAATAAATTGACCCAATTTTGAGATAAAATATTAGATTGCGGAAAAAATGAAGATATCAGATAAAATATGACAGTTTTGGCATGTTGGAGGCGTAAATCCGGTCCCGGTTGTTAGGTAAGGTTAGCAGGTAGTATGCTGCTCAAAATCTGGAGCAGCCCGACTGAGGAAGTGCCTCGACCATTCAGAAGATCACAGTTAAATAATACTGCAGCTTAAAGCAGTATTGATTTCCTGTTGCTGAGTAAGATGACCATAGTCCCTGGGGGGAATTGGAATGGGTCGGCAACGTGCTTGCAATGTTTCTGGTGCGATATTGCAAGCGTCTATTAGCTACGGTAATCGCTTACCATCAGGTGATCCGTACACTTGTTTGCCGACCTAGTTGTATAAAAAATATACCTAATAACCGTTATTGTTTACACATTATAGAACAATATCCTTAAACCCACAGTGTAATTAACCCCGATATAGAAGGGAGGGTTTTTCCTAGTGGCAAGGTGCTTACAGAGTACCTTCGGCATTTCAACCTAGTTCTCGCGTTTGCCGCTAGATGACTCTGTATCGATTGTATCGTATATTCATCGTCTAGGCTGCAGTGTTTAAATTCTTATGCAAAATAATCTTCACGTATAAACGCGTTTCTCTCATGTTTCTGCGAATAAAACTCGCACTAGGCACTCTGTTACAGGCTATGTCAGTTAATTTCAGTTTTTGGCGCGTTTACATAACGTCTGCCGGCCGTATTGCGATCGTTATCGGTCACCGATACCTGTAAACAGAATGTCGGTGGCTTGTGGCCGATTTAGTGTAAAGATTTTTGTTTTATTTTGTTTTCATCACCTATTGCCCATAATGATCCACTAGCGTACGAATTTAACATTAAAAGCCATTTCACAAAAATCGGTAACAATCCGCGAAATTGTAATATTTTGACGTCGTTAATCTCAGTGTTGGATGCAATAATGTAATTTATATTCTTGAAATATAATAGAGCAACCTTTGTTGTAGTCCATAGTCAGATCAGAATTTTGATTTATGTTATGTGTATAAAATTATTAACCTTTTCATCAGCCTCCTCCCTGGGTAAACGGTCGCAATGTATACTTTGAAGTCCTACTTTTCAATAACCTCTACGTTGAAACCATTTTAAAAAAATATCATAATATGTGGAATATAATTTTGTTGTCCACTATCATAGATTTTTATTCCATTTGTATCTCTATTAAACGATAAAAAAAATTTAAAGTTACGAATATTTTCCAAATAAGTACAATTTTAAAAGCGATATTTCTCTTAGAAAACTAAGAAATTTTAACGAACTATCTTCATCAAAGTAAACTTACATCATTAAGGAATACAAAAAAAATAATTAAAAGATGTAATCATTTTTAATACATTTTATATTAAATAATAAAAAGATAGTATATATTACCACGCATCAAGCCCAGTAAATCAGTCGAGCGCTAGCGCTCTTAGAGGTAAGGTCCACGCCAAATTCTGCGGAGCCGTCTCTTTCGCTCACACGCGGCAAGCGCCTGTTGTTATAGCGGATAAACCGCATTTGATACTTTTATAATAAAATATAAATAAAATAAACATATTACGAAAATGACTGTAAAATAATATAATGATAATTTCAGTAAACAAATGTATAATTTAATTTTCTTTTCTCACATTATCAATACAAATAGGAATTTCAATCTGTTTGTCTTGTTATTTGTTAATTAATATGTTTGTCGGTGTCGATGTCATAAAATGCTATTTTATTCATATCGTAAATATTAGATTCATTCGTAAACTGAAAAAACTAAATCAATTTAAAAAAATTTGTTTCGTAAAATTGATTTTTTATTTTTATTTTAAATTTATTGACTGTTGTTATATAATATACTTGAAATTTTTAACAAATTAATTATGTAAAAAACATTTTATACCATAATTATAATTTTTATTATACATCAGAAAATGATCACGATGGTCTTTTGGTTGTCACACTATACGTACTAGCACAAAGATCGCGCGGCTCGTACGACTCGCGCGATGCGACCAAATTTACCTAAACTTGCAGAGCGTAAAATTGTGAAATGGCTCTTAATTGTGGCACTAAAAATAAAAGCTGTTTTTATAACTACATTATTATAGTATGATGTAGACAAAATTTTAATAAAAATCTCAAATCATATGCTTTGTATATATACAATCATAGTTTACGGAAGAAAGGACAGTAAATACTAAATACCTACATTGTCATGATGAACTTGTAGCGCGTTCACACTAGGTCTGGGCGACAGTATTGCGATCGTTATCGGTCACCGATTAGTTTAGTCTGGGATTGTATTGCGGTAACTGACCTAGGGTAAAAGTTGTTACGACATTAATCTAGTTTTAACCGCTAATTAACTATAGTAAAAATTCCCTAATGCGTGCGTGCCTGAGCGTTAAAATTCCTTAATCGTTAATTCGTGTCGTTACCAAAAAATAATTTAAAATAATTATTATTGCAAAATTATTTTTATATTTTTAAGTATTTTGGATTGTTTTTAAAAATATATATTTAAAATTGTTAGGATAGGCTAAATAAAGCAAACAAAGTTCTACTTTTTGTTTATATAACTTTTCGTATATAAATAAAACTTGTATTGTAGACACTTTCATTATATGTCAGTAATAGTTTTCGCATCTATAATAAGCAGGTACCTATGTAATAGTAAAAATATTATGTTGCCTAAAACTTTACCGCTCGTTTCAATACTCTACCTATTGTCAAAATCTATGGCTAGTAGGCAAAACCAGAGATAGATAAATGAAAACGACCATCTCTCAAAATCATCATCATCATTATCATTGCAGCCTATACAGTCCACTGCTGGACATAGGCCTCCACAAGTGTACGTCAAAAATAACGTGAACTCATGTGTTTTGTCCATAGTCACCACGCTGGGCAGGCGGGTTGGTGACCGCAGTACTGGCTTTGTCGCACCAAAGACGCTGCTGCCCGTCTTCGGCTCAAATCAATCAATCTCTCAAAATATAGAAGTTTAAATCACTTCTAGTTGAAAGTCTCTTTCCGATCATTTTTCAGCATAGAAAGAATAGAAATTTAAAATTATTGAATCTATAACTGTAAAGGTGATATCAATTAAAATATTTCGACGCGGTTGACAATTAAGATGTACGAGTATACATGGCATAAGGTCAATAGACAGGATACAGACGACACATACGGTCGAAAATATGTGTTGAAATTATGTATTAGGTATATAAAGTATATACATTCATATATGCATGCGTTATACAGTTTGCGAAAACATATTTAAATTTTCATCCCAAGAAACTTCGTAGGTATATTCAAATCATGACAAATTTCATTCAAATTAATTCAGAGGTTTCAGGGTCATGCGCAACTAAAGTACAGCGAGACAGATAAAAAAAATGGAAAGAATAATAAAGCGATTTGATGTTTTCTTATGTGCAGAATCGGACTTGTTACAGTGATGTCATATATACTTATGTATGGACACTGGAATTTTTTATATGTACTTCTGGCATGAACCATTTTCCGTTAATCCGAATGTTTATTTAATAATTGTGTTTGCAGACAAACGAAAAAAGACGTAGGTAGACGAAAAAATAGTCAAGTAAATACGCATTATCAAAGATTACTCCAAAATTTGTAATCAGATCTCGATGAAATTTAAATGTGACCACATGATAAATATAGGCTTTCGACTAAATTAAAAATTATCATTAAAAAATTATGCGGATTTCCGAGTTTCTCTTGATTTCTCTGGTATCAATATTCAAATGGGTCAAAACTGTTTTATGCTCAATTAACACAAATTAAAAGTTGCGGGAAAATATTTTATACTCTTTATTCTATTTTTAAAATGTCACATTTTACTAGTATCAAAACCCGCCAGTTACAAACAATATTACCAAAAAGATTTTATTGCAACTTATTACCAAAAAAATTTTTTCCCGACCTATTACTATGAAAAGTAATAGAAGTGACGGGTTAAGACGGGCAGGATTTGAAAATTTCATTTTTTTTTTTTTTTTTGATAACCTGTGACTGAGGTAGGGCACAACAGAAAATTTCTTGCTCAAAAAAATGGAGCAGCCCGAATGGGGTAGTACCTCGACCTTACAAAAGATCACAGCTAATTAGTACTGCTTTCAAGCAGTGTTGTGTTCTGTTGGTGAGTAAGGTAAGAGTTAAGGGTCCTGCAGGGAATTGGGGGTGGGCTCGGCAACGCACTTGCTATGCTTCTGGTGTTGTAGACGTCAGTAAGTTACGGTAGTCGCTTACCAACAGATGAGCCTTACTCTTGTTTGTCGACTTAGTTATATAAAAAAAAAAAAAACTATTAATGATCTATCAATATTTTTAGATAAAATGAATTGGCTGTAATTTCATACTAGTTGGTGCTAATTATAATTAAGCATAATTATATTTTATTTTATGTAAGTATTTTGTTAACATTTGAGCTACTAATTAATTATTATCAATAATGTA
This sequence comes from Melitaea cinxia, assembly GCF_905220565.1. Taxonomy (NCBI): domain Eukaryota; kingdom Metazoa; phylum Arthropoda; class Insecta; order Lepidoptera; family Nymphalidae; genus Melitaea; species Melitaea cinxia. Next base: position 3,734,844 of record NC_059395.1, read on the forward strand.
AGTAGCAACATTGTAATAGTTCGCATCCGATCGTTTTCCGTTTCTTTATCTATACAACTGTATATTTGCGACTTCGTTCGGATGAAATATTTTTATCTGTTTTTTTTTTTTTCTTTATTTATAAAAACGTATTTCTATAAATAAATGTCTTTATTTACAATAATGTCTTTGTGTCGATAGTGAGAACTTTAATGTTTTATCAATGAGGACGGAAACAAAATAACCTCGTTTCTATGTAAATTTGTATTTAACTCTTAATCAAATTTACTTTTAGCGCTTCACTTAGCTATGCCAATGTGGTCGTGCGAGGCCCCCATATTCAAGGCGGCAACTGTTAGCAATAAACTTTTTAAATTGCAAAACTCGTTTGTTTGATTACGCTGTCAAGCTTCAAGTGCACTGACAACTTTTCTAAAAACTGATAAGTCCTCCAATGTTGCAGATATGTCTAAGCGACAGTAGCAATTTCACAACAGGTGAAGATATCTGCTCGTTCGTTGTATCTTAAAACATAGTTTCAAGAAACGGATTGAGTAGGACATGACGGATTTTTAGGTTTGAGTTGTCTGGAAGAAATGGCCATTTTCAATCTCGTTTTTATAATACGCTAACATGAATATTCAATATGTAATTTTAAAATCTTATTTTATTATATTTTGAAGTTTTATGTATGTGAGTAATGTAGCTGCAATATCTCTCGCTCTTTTGTAAATCGCCTTCGGCTTCTGCTCATATAATTTCTGATTCACGTGATTGTCATTATACGAATACAGTGGTCTCTCAACTATGAAATTAAATGCATCGTTTTCGTCGTTTGCCGTATCTCCTTTGAAATAACTTCTTCTTAAAGTGCCGTCTCCTTGCGAACGTTGGCAATCATTAGTGCGATTTCAACTTTTGAGACCGCTGCTCTAAACAGTGCTCTTGAAGTCTTCCCGAACCACTAACGCAAGTTCTTTAGCCACGATACCCTTCTGCGGCCAGGCCTCCTTCTAACTGCTAATTTTCCCTGAAAAGTTATTTTAAATAACAGTTATTATTAATTAATGTACAGTCCGTACTTCTCCTACATGGGAAAAGAGGCATATACAGGCTGAAGCGTAAGCCTAAGTTTAGCTCCAAAATTATCCTGTGCTTAAAATTTTGTGTGATAATTTTGACTTATATATTCCCACGTAAATGATAAGAAATAATCGTAACACATCTTATTTATTAATTTAAATTACTATATTTTTTTATGTGCATAAAAAAAATAATTTATTCATTGGTAATAAAATTAATTTAATTAATACTAATTTAATATTTAAAAATATTGACAATGTGCAAGTTGTCCTGATAAGCTATCTAACGACAAGGAATATTACCAATAACGATAAGGTGTTGATAGTTTGCGTTTCATTAAGCACTCAGTTCGAGTCTAGGCGCATCGTCTCATGTGTCTTTTGTGATTAAATAAGTGTGAAAAGTGTTTAAAAATAGTACTAATAGAGTATAATTATTTTTAAATGTTTTGAGTTTTTCATTTTAATGGAATTTACCGTAGATAGCTACGGTAAATTCAAAAGCTCCAAACCAACGTCTATGTAAGAGTTACAACAGGACACATCAATAAATTTTAGTCTTAATGCCATCTTGAACGTTCTGCCTTAAGTAAAACCTTAAGTAACTTAGTTCGTAAGTTTTTACTAAATATTGTAAAGAGTTCTTTACAGATTAAAAAAAAAATTAAGAATATTGTGCGAAAAACTAGAAAAATTCAGTAAATGTAAGATATGTTTCGACTTCACGAATTTGACAACTTACGAGACAGATAAAAAACAAAATCTGTTGGCTCCACTGAGTGATTAAATAATTATTCGATAAGAACAGCAAACCAAAAATATATATGCATATATTATAAGACTTTAAAAATGGTTTATCAAAGAATACAGTTTTTTCATCTTATACATACATTAACACTAACATGCAAAATTTTTGGGCCTCCATGTTGTTTTCAATATAATTTTTTTGAAATTATTTTATTCTTTAAAACGTTCGGTTTTTGAATCGTTCGAGATAACCGGAATATAGACAATAACATCGTATTAATATGTTTTTAACAGCCGTATTTTAGTTGTACTACGGGAAATGACTTGTCGGTGAACAAACGTAGTGGGCCACTGCAATTCAGATCACGCGTTCTTTGAACTATATCAGAAATAAGAGTAATTACTGATGCGTTTGTGTAGAAAACTGTGTATTTGAAACAAATTAGATTTTTTTTAACAAAATGTCGTCCAGGAAGGTGCAGGGAACGCTAAAAGTCCTAGGGTCAAATCGTTTAAAGAGCTAATAAATTATACAACACAAAAAGAGAAGTTGACATAGTTAGGTTATTAATTACTAAATTGTCTATATATCTTATTAAAAATACAAATTAAAACATATACAATCTGGGTTAATTGTATGTATAACAAATCAATTTATGTATATCTGTGCAGATTTATCATTTGTCAATACATGTAACTCATCGTCAGACTGTTCAAGTACACAATCCGTGTTAATACTGTTTGTGCAAGGTCCAAGGCCAGGCAAGTGCAAGTCCTCGACATTAAACATGCGTCTAACTGTAACTTAATTAAACAATGTGAGATAATCTATAACGAAATTAATTTTATAATTTGAATTTGAAATTCGAATGCTAGTTTAAAAAAAATTCATTTGAATTCAGAAAGAGTCTACAGACCGGTCTTATTCTAAATCGCATTTTATTATGCAATTTAATTTTGAAACGTGACTTATAGCTGCTGACTTAAATTTCACTATGGAATTATAGATTTGAGTGTTAATCTTGTTTCTGTGCAGACGTGTAGTTCAGAACTATTGGTGTTATACATGAATACCGCAAGATTGTCGGGACGCGGTAAATGCGGTATAGGGTGACAATATACACTAAACAATTGTATCGAGAGTGTTTAGATGTTAGTATAAGTCGTTCAACGATCAAGAATGTCGCTACCAACTATAAAAAGTATAATTGTGATGCACATCGTCGGCATGCAGCATTTTGTGAGTATTTTATGCACTGACTCATTTATTTTGCTCTTGTATGTTTTTTTTTTATTTAAAATTCTGTCGCTCTTATCATTGACAATTATACATTACATACATAGTTGTTTATACAGATAAGTAAGGCTGCTACTATTAATAATTTTTAGAAACAGTATAACAATACTTTTTACTGTGACTAAAATTGTTAAGTATATAAAAACTACTATTTTAATTTCCCAGACCATCCTAATAGTATATATATTTTTTAATTTAAGTGCTATATCCACATGCTTATTATGCCCCTTGCTTTTGCTATTCCATTTTTTTTTTTGTTTAAACATGCATCGGTACTTCACTGCAACTTTAGAATCCTAGAAATCTTAATAACTAGTCTTAAAATTTCTAAAAGTCGACGCGAGTCCACTGATCAAGACTTTTCTACATATTGCTTTTTTTATATAGTTATTATTTTTATTATATTTACACTTATTTGCTAACTACAATATATGTACACTTATTTGCTACTTACAGTGTACACTTAACCTATGTTATTGTTAGTAGTTAGGTTTTTTTTTGTGTGCTTAGAAATCGTTTTATCCATTTAACTTTCTTTTTTTTTATTTTTATTAATATATTATATGACTAATCCTATCTTAATAAGTACATAATTATATAAAGCCTTATTACAATTACATTATCCTATACCTATACTATTACATTTAATTTTATTATTTATATTACATACATTACACTTTGATATCCTAATAGTGTATTAGAACGCTTCAGCTTGTAATATCCCACTACTGGGCATAGGCCTCTTTCCCCATGTAGGAGAAGAATCAGAGCTTAAGCCACGCTGCTCTAATGCGGGTTGGCGGGTATATTCCCTACTATGAATAATGATCGCTATCAAGTGTAGATGATAACAACCGGGACCGACAGCGTAACGTGCTCTCCGAGGCACGATGGGGAGACCCACAAGGATTGCACAAACACCCAGACCACGGCAAACATCTGTATGGCCAATACAAATGTTTGTCATGTACGGGAATCGAACCCGCAAACGCCGGTCCAAGCGCCAGTGCAACAGCCACAAACCAGTGCTGTGACCGTTGCGCCAACGTGTCGTCTGGAAATTCTAATGCGAAACTGTGATGTATTGGAAATTCAGATTTAATTTTATTCTATATGAATATATCGCTTTGTATGCATTTATGTTGAGATTCGAATTTATGATGATATTCGATTTAGTGCTGATATAACTGGTTTTTTATGCAAATTATTAAACGAGTATTTGACAGGTCTCGAGACGAATTTTCTTTTTTTAATGCCTACATTTTTTTTTAATTAAGATTTTACGATTTATGTGATACGTAGTTATTAAATTTGAATGAAAAAAGAACCGCCTCATGTGTTCGACCATATCTATCGCACGAGGAACTATAATAATACTATAGTAGATGTTTGAAAATTCCATAGTATTAGTTATTACTATGACCGCTAAAACGACAAATAATAGTATTTAAAATAAAGTTCTACACTTTCCTATTAAATAATATGTTTTTTTTTTAATTCGTCGTCCGGGTATTAAAATTTGCGGAAAGCTGTACAACTACCAGCACTTGGATAACCACCCAACAGCTGGCTTTAAAATACACAGGCCGAAAACGGGCAGCAGCGTTTTCGGTGCGACAAAGCCAGCCCTGCGGTCACCAACCCGCCTGCCCAGAGTGGTGACTAAGGACAAAACACATGAGTTCACGCCATTTTTGGTGTGAACTTATGGAGGCCTATGTCCAACAGTGGACTGTGGTAGGCTGAAATGATGATGATGATGATGATGATGATGAATGATGTACAACTACCAACGACCCCAATGAGTCAGATACAAAACTGACACTGTAGTTTATTTAAGTAGACTTTAATAAAATTGCGAAATTAAATACACGGTAAAAAAGCCTTTGTTCCAAGATCTCCAAAGGAACATTTGAATCGTCAATTCAAGCAGTGTAAATTTTTAATTAATTAATTACTTGCATATAACACAAATATGCAGCTACCACTGATTTGGAATATAGATTTTACTGAGACAAGTTCGCAAGAAACTTAATCAATTGCATTGACATTCAGCCTGTAACATCCCACTGCTGGGCATAGGCCTCTTTCCCCATGTAGAGAAGCTTAATCCACGAGGCTTCTCCACTGCGGATTGGCGGATATGTGCTCTACTATGAGTAACGATCGCTATTACTACGATAACAATCGGGACCGACGGCTTAGCGTGCTTTCCGATGCACGGTGGGGAGACCCACAAGGACAGACATCCAAACCAAAAAGAAATATTTGTACAAATACAATTATACTTAAATATAATAATAAATATTTATTTTTATTTTATTATATGAATACTTCTTATACTGTTTGCCTCGCTATATGAAACACTTACTCATGACCATGGGTTGACTGGAAGAAATCTCTTTCAGAGATAAGTCCACCTTTGCCATAAACCTTACTATTATTTTATGTTTTATATCTATTTTTTGAGTGCAATAAAGTATATACATACATACATAAATATTTAGGCGAGTATGCGCACCACACCAGAGCGGTAGCTTAATCATTATTTTCAATCAATTATATTTATTTATTGTCTATAATTTTACAAAATTCAGTTATAGGTCCCGCACAAAATCAAGCGCCACTAAATTTATATGTATAACTAATCTGATCGTTAGATATCTTATACTGAATAACTCCAAATCTTCTCTTCAGATAACGGAAGAATTCCGCGACATGCCAGCCAGCTTCGGGCCCGAGCTGCCTCCGGACGGACTGCGAGGGTTCTTAGTGGTGGGCGAACCGGAAGATGGCTGCAGTCCGCTAGTAAAACCTCCCGTCAACACAGACAACTTCACTGGGAAATGGATTGTCTTGGTTGCTAGGTGAGTCTTTGAATGATTGCCAGGGTTGCTGTAAAATATTGTTTGATTGATAGGTTTAATAGTTTTCAGTTGTGCACTATTGATTCCGGCCATGTCACGTAAAGTGATCACGAACGAGATTAATCGGTGCGGTTGAGATACCAGTCTCAATTAAATTTTTAGAACAGGCAAAATATACTTTCATTGTTACACCTTTACCTAAAACAATTCAAACATATGTTATATAATCAATATATGTTATTGTTATGTCAATATATGTTGAACTAAAACTATAGTCAATACTAACTAAATGAGGGGAGGTAAAAAAAAGTCGCGAAATGGGGGTAGGCGCTAATTGAGAGATTCATTATTAGTATATATACCATGAATGTTTATCTGTATGTCCTTTATAGAATCGTAAACTATACATTTGACCATGTCATAATCTTCAGCAAAGTGTCGTACATGAGCACATAAAGGTTTCTGAGTTGTTACGACCAAAAATAAAATAAAAAGCGTAGCAACGCGCGCAGTGTACAGCATTTTATAAAAATAAAGAAATTTAATGGAAAATTCTAGAAAAGACGCTGACAACAGAAAACGGTACATAAGTATACCTAAATAACATTTTTTTTATAATTTTTTTCTATCTGTTTGTTCCGGCTAATCTCTGAAACGGTTGGACAGATTTTGACGAGACTTTCACTGGCAGATAGCTGATGTAATAAAGAGTAACTTGGCTACTTTTATTTTAGTTTTTTTTTTTTGTAACTGCGAACTGAACAATTTTTTTCTTAAATCCACGCGGACGAAGTCGCGGGCACAGCTAGTTACTAATAAAGATCACGTTTACATAGGAGACGTTGTTACAACCAAGAAAACCCTTTGTTTTGAAATTAACCGTTAAACCATTGAACATTAAAAAAATGTATTAATACTAATTCTCGAAGCGGGAATCGATCCAGCGACCGTCGACGTTTAAATTGTTTTTACATAAGTTATTTCGATTTGATAAAACGATATCATTTTAGTAAATCTCAATATGAATGAATATAATAAAGGTGAAGGTCAATTTACTTATCATTGTATAACATTTCAAAGTCAATGACGAACGTTTGTCTACAGGACTAATACAAATTTTATCTTAAACATATCCTAATAAATCACGATTCGCGATTCACTATTCATATATTTTCCTGTAATATCCCACTGCTGGACTTAGGCCTCTTTCTCCGTGTTGGAGAGGAATTGGAGCTTAAGCTACCACGCTGCCGGACTGCTGGTTAACGGATATATTCCCTACTATGAGTAACGATCGCTATCAGGTGTACATGATAACAACCGGGTCCGACGGCTTGTACGGAAGTACACAGACACCATTTCTCTTCTACAATGTACACACACGGTCGTCACATGCTTGTGTTATAGGTAACAGCCGACTGGTATAGCTGATTTTTTTTTTTCGATAAAAAATATATAAATATATATATTACACCTAGACTTGGGGTGGGAATCGAACCCACGACCTTAGGAGCAGAAAGCAGGGTCACTAGAAACTGAGCCAACGGACTATTCAAAATGTATTGTATTGTTTGTTCTGTTTCGCTTAAAAATAAATTATAGTTTGGTGATATGATTGTATAATTTATTTTTCATTTTTTAGTTCGATTTTTCAATAAATAATTTGAGGACATGGGATGCGCAGATCGCGCGCTAGCTTTATCTCTCTTACTTGCTTACAGAGGATCCACGAAAGAATTTATTAATCCTGGCGGTCCTAATTAGGATATTGGGAAACTGTTATTGAATTATTGCATTGTCATCGGTCCTTGATACGTGTGCAAAGTGTTAGTTGATCAAACTTCTGGAAATTGGTGAAAATTAATCTCAAAGATTCCGTTACATACATACAACCCAAGCTAATAAAAGCGTGGTAAAAATGACAATTTCTTAATTTCTAGATATAACTGCAGCTTCGAGGTAAAAGTCCGGAACGCGCAGGCAGCGGGTTTCGATTGTGCCATCGTACACAATGTCAACTCTAGTGAGCTGGGTGAGCAATATTTAAGCCTATTTTATACATATAATTACCACTAGCCCACCCGTGCCCACTTCGTTGGGCGTTTATATTAATCAAATAACATACTTTAAAGAACAAATTTTTAGCACTTAAATAAATAATATGTTGCTCCCGTGTATTTTTTTTTTTTTTTTTTTTTTTTGAAATTACAGAACCAAATAACATACCTTAAAAAACAAATTTTATAGCACTCAAATAAATAATATGTTGCTCCAACGCCATCTATCAAAAATCGAGAAAACGTCGTCGATAGACTAAAATTAATAATTAAATTAAATTAATAACGTCGAAAGACTAATAATTTTTTTCTAATAGCGATAGATGGCGCTAGTTTATTTACCATTTTGATATTATATTTTAATCTTTTTCTTATTTACTGATTTTTTTTTTCAATTACAATAAAATATAGCCTATGTCACTCCTGAATAGTGTAGCTTTCTGTAAGTGAAAGAATTTTCATGATCGGATCAGCATTTGCGAAGATTACCCCCTACATACAAACAAAGCTATAAACTTTACCTCTATAATACTATAATTGAATAAATAATTAATATGATAATTCACTTGCCGCTGATATCGTCGATCGTATAATAAATAATCATTCTACATGACCGATATTTTAAAAGTTGGTCAGTCACCCGAGTAGAAATTTTTTCGTGTTCCTTAGAAGGGCCGGACCGGGCATGCCTGATCTGGACCGGATAAGGCATGTAACGCAGAAAATTTGGACCTGATCAGAATGATATGAGATTTCCTTCCATCCCATTTTGCCATCGGTCCCGGTTGTCATCATAAATACCTTATAGCGATCGTTACTCATACCACCAACCCGCAGTGTAACTGCGTGGTGGATTAAGCTCAAATTCTTCTACATGGAGAAAGACCTATCCTCAACAGTGGGATATTACAGGCTGAATGCGAATGCGAAAAATTGGGAAGTCCAATGATAAGGAATATTGATTGAAATTTCGAAAAAAAACGCTGGCAATAGCAAAACTCCTACCGAAAACCATATAGGCTTTTTAACCTACCACTAAATAAATCATACATTGATAAAAAGTAAAGCCATGCGATGTCTAATTTTAAAACAGGTAGGTAAAAGGTCATAAAAACGATTACGTCCAGGAAGTCTCGTTATTTTAAATGAGTTTATAGAAACTATTATCAAAAGACTGTTATCGAGTGAAATTGTAATTCAATGAACTAAAATCCAAATGATTTTATTTATTGTAACTGAATATTCATTGAAGATCCTACTTATATTTTTACGTTATCATATATATTGGCCCATTCGGTCTTAAAAAAATAAATAAGAATAAGCTTAATTACTATTAACCATCTGCCGAGTGTCATCACCGCGATGCTCGGCGACGATGAGTCCTGGAAGGCGATAGTCTCCTTCTGCGAGACAGTAATGTCCTAGAAGGAGAACGACGAGCGGATGAGAGAGGAGGCCGCCGACGAGGCCTCCCTCCGCAGGCGACGAACGGGGGTGTGTAGGAGGCGCTTCTTAATGCCCCTCCAGTAACGCCCCTGTGCCCGTGGCGGGATGGGAACCCGATCCTGCTAGACATGACGTCGTCGGGACTGTCCAGTGGCGAGCTGGACAGTCCCCATGGAGAAAAAGTTTGGCCATTTCGCCGAGGCCAGCCTGTCGCTGAAGGGATCCTGTTACCTGCAGATCCGGGACCCTCCAATTAAACCGGCTGAAGGCTGCTGCAGGGGTTTGGTCGGTATTGCATCCTCAAGTGCTGAAGCCGACATACGGTCTAGTTCTGCCTACCCGGGCGTCCTGGATATCACCCGTACATGGGTTCCGTGCGATACTGAAAAAAAATACTATTAACCGTAATTTCATATCTTTGCTTACGCTTTTCTTCTATAAAGAAACATTAAGAAATTAGAAGAATATTGATCCGGAATATCATTTTGTTCTACGCAAATGGTATCTTAATTCGCTTATTGACATATTTTAATGAACCAGTTTATTGTACCTAAAAATAATTACAACAAATATCCAACGTAGAATAAATAATAATGAAAAATAACACATAAACAATGTAATAGGTTTATTTTATTTTGACACCTATAGTGATAGGAATAAGGGCGATTTTCCAATACGGGAACTAGAACGAAAGTGCGTTTGTTATAAGTGCCGTGATAAATGAGTGATTATTTATACCCTTATCTGGTCATCCGCAATAATACTACAATTGAACTAAACATCACAGAAGCTTCAGACGCGTCTAACCAAAACTCTTGCACTTTTCTTATATTATCTGTATTTTTCTTGATAATCAAGTAATAATAATTCAAAATAAAACTGATTTTAATATTGATGGAAAAATGGATGGACATCGCCTTAGTCATGTGAGTGTGTCACCGAAGTATTTATTGTAATGTTAAATAGTTTGTAAATTTTGAGATAACCTTTATGTACCCACATCTCTTTCCAATAACATATTTAAGTGAAGTGTTAATTCATCAGTAAGTAAAAAAAAAAATTATTTAATTAAAATAAAAGTTCTGAAAAACATAATTGAAATTATGACAAAAATTTTGAATTTCGAAAATATATATTTTTTTTTTTTATTTGACATTTATTAAAAAGACTTCCTTATTCTATATTTTTTCTTTATGATAATTATTATTTTAGTTCCTTTTAATTGTTTGGATTTGGTTTTAATCAATGTATAATAGGTTTTCTTCAAAGGAAAAGCTTAATTTTCTCTGTATTTACTTTGATAAAGACATAAAATGATTCTATACGTAATTATGTTTAAATTTTTGAATACTCTTCATAATTATAAAATAAGAGTCATTATACATAATACAGAATTTTAGTATATTTTATTTAGGTTAAAAATATTTATGCAAATTATTGTAATTTGTTAATATAACTTTGTTTTTGTAAAGTATATGATTACAAATCGTTCTACTGTACTGACATAAACAGACTATTTGATTACTTATTTTTACTGTGATTTACGTAATCATAAACTATAAAATTAAGCGAGAAATTAAAAAAAAAAAAACCTATTTTTGAAGTAAAACCTCTTTACGCACGCTTGACTTGGGGAGTAACCTGGTAAATGCGTGACAAGGGCGTTACAAAAAGTGTGATCGGGTGAGGCGAACGGAGCAAGAGAGAGAGATGCGAGCACACGTTTTTCCTCTCTTTCTCTCTTAGCCAGTTACGTTTCGTATATCTTAGACACAGTGCTGGTCTATTGTGCAGAAGTTTGACTACGGTCGTGTGGTCTAAAGCACACTCGTTATTTTTTTATAAATACGAAAAAAAGAATTTTATTACGATACAATTTAAAAAAAATCTGTTTATTGAACAATTAATACCACATTGTGCTTAGACACAAATGAATTTACATTAATAATAATAATATTTTTTTATATTTTTCAAAGATATTTGTTTCTTTTTTTGTAAACATATTTAAAAGTATAATAATATGTTAAAATATTAAAAATAATAGCAATAATAATAATATAACTCGTTATTGTACACCAAAATAAGGAACATAACAAGAAAAAAAGGAAATAAATACAAAAGGCGGCCTTATCGCTAAAGAGCGACCTCTTCCGGGCAACGTTACGGTAGATAAAATGGTATATTAATAGTGTAGGTGTACAGTTTTTAGATCCATAAATAAGTACAAATATTTATTTTTTATACCACTAGGTCGGCACTATACTAAGCACGTCGGTCACTGTAGCTTATAGACGCCTGCAACACCAGAAGCATCGTAAGCGCTTTGCCGACCCTATCCCCAATCTCTCCCAGGAGCTACTGCTTTTGTTAGTCTGATTTATAGTACGCTTCAGCCTGTAATATCCCACTACTGGGCATAGGCCTCTTTCCCCATGTAGGAGAAGGATCAGAGCTTAATCCACCACGCTGCTCCAATGCGGGTTGGCGGATATATTCCCTACTATGAGTAACGATCGCTATCAGGTGTACATGATAACAACCGAGACCGACGGCTTAACGTGCTCTCCGAGGCACGGTGGGGAGACCCACAAGGACTGCACAAACACCCAGACCACGGCAAACACCTGTATGGCCAATACAAATGTTTGTCGTGTGCGGGGATCGAACCCGCAACCGCCAGCACAACAGGTACAATCCATGGCTGTAACCGTTGCGCCAACGCGGCGTCGCGTGATTTATAGTAAATAGCTTAAAAATATTATGTATTATACGTGATGTTTTAATGCCTCACTGTTATAAACACCTTCCTTCCCCTACTCAGAGAAAGAGGTCTATGCCCAGCAGAATGTTGCAAGCTGAATCGAAACATATCGTATCGTTATAACCAAGCGTACGTGAATATAACCGTTTTGATGTCTGCTTGAATAAAATATGTTTATAGATCATGACTGGCATGGTATACAGGTGTTGTACGTTATTTTCTTACATTTCAGAGACGATGTCGGCGAAGGATCCTGATGGTATAACGATTCCGTCTGTCTTCGTCAGCGAACTCGCTGGAGAGATCCTCGGCGAGGAGTACATATATACTAATCGGTAATTTTTACATGTATTTATATCGACCACTTTTATTTACATGATATCGATAACAATGACGTAGCGAGCTTAACTCGCCCTGGCCCCAATATTATATATTAAAAAGCCGACCGATGGTGGGATAACCATTCAACCGCTGGCTTTGAAATACAGGCCGAAGACGGGTAGCAGCGTCTTCGGCGCAATAAAGCCAGTCTTCGGTCACCAATCCGCCTGCCCAGCGTGTTGACTATGAGCAACACACATGAGTTCACGTCATTTTTTGGCGCTAACTTGTGGAAGTCTGTGTCCAGCAGTGGACTGCGATAAGCTGAAGTGATGATGATGATGAATCACGTTGTTGAACAAACCTGTTACAGTTACTATATAATGGTGAACGGAGACCTGCCGTTCAACATCAACACGCACCTGCTGCTGCCGTTCGCCATCGTCGTGGTGCTCTGTCTCATTGTGATACTTATATTTATGGTAAGAAACCTTAATTTTGAGAATTGTTAGAAACGTTTACAACTTACAAGTGCCTCCTATTTGACTGATTTTTCGTATATAGCTTAAAAATTGTATGTTCTTTATCAATTACAGATAGTAAAATGTATAAAAGATCGCAGACGAGCTCGACGGCATCGGCTGCCGAACAGGGCGTTGAAGAAGATACCTACGTGCAAGTTCAGCAAGGGAGACCCCTACGACACGTGCGCCATCTGCCTCGACGATTACCAGGAGGGCGAGCGCCTCAGGGTGCTGCCCTGCGCGCACGGTAAGATACCTCCGCGTGTCCCTCGCAGCTAGCTGTACTGCGACCCGCCGTCCCCCGCGCGTGTCCCTCGCAGCTAGCTGTACTGCGACCCGCGCGCCCCGCCCGCAGTCCCCCTCGCGTGTCCCTCTCAGCTAGCTGTACTGGCGACCCAGGCGCCCCGCCCGCAGTCCCCCTCGCGTGTCCCTCTCAGCTAGCTGTACTGGCGACCCGCGCGCCCCGCCCGCAGTCCCCCTCGCGTGTCCCTCTCAGCTAGCTGTACTGGCGACCCAGGCGCCCCGCCCGCAGTCCCCCTCGCGTGTCCCTCTCAGCTAGCTGTACTGGCGACCCAGGCGCCCCGCCCGCAATCCCCCTCGCGTGTCCCTCTCAGCTAGCTGTACTGCGACCCGCGGTCCCCCGCGCGTGTCCCTCGCAGCTAGCTGTACTGGCGACCCGCGCGCCCCGCCCGCAGTCCCCCTCGCGTGTCCCTCGCAGCTAGCTGTACTGGCGACCCAGGCGCCCCGCCCGCAGTCCCCCTCGCGTGTCCCTCGCAGCTAGCTGTACTGGCGACCCAGGCGCCCCGCCCGCAGTCCCCCTCGCGTGTCCCTCTCAGCTAGCTGTACTGCGACCCGCGGTCCCCCGCGCGTGTCCCTCGCAGCTAGCTGTACTGCGACCCGCGCGCCCCGCCCGCAGTCCCCCTCGCGTGTCCCTCGCAGCTAGCTGTACTGGCGACCCAGGCGCCCCGCCCGCAGTCCCCCTCGCGTGTCCCTCGCAGCTAGCTGTACTGCGACCCGCGCGCCCCGCCCGCAGTCCCCCTCGCGTGTCCCTCTCAGCTAGCTGTACTGGCGACCCAGGCGCCCCGCCCGCAGTCCCCCTCGCGTGTCCCTCTCAGCTAGCTGTACTGGCGACCCAGGCGCCCCGCCCGCAATCCCCCTCGCGTGTCCCTCTCAGCTAGCTGTACTGCGACCCGCGGTCCCCCGCGCGTGTCCCTCGCAGCTAGCTGTACTGGTGACCCGCGCGCCCCGCCCGCAGTCCCCCTCGCGTGTCCCTCGCAGCTAGCTGTACTGGCGACCCAGGCGCCCCGCCCGCAGTCCCCCTCGCGTGTCCCTCGCAGCTAGCTGTACTGCGACCCGCGCGCCCCACCCTTGGTCCCCCAGCGCGCGTCCCTCGCAGCTAACTGTACTCGCGACCCGCGTGTCCCCACTGCCCCCGCTGCCATGCTGTCGCTGTACCGCGCCGTTGTCCGCAGCGTACCACGCCAAGTGCATCGACCCGTGGCTGACGCGCAACCGGCGCGTGTGCCCCGTGTGCAAGCGGCGCGTGCTGGCGGCGGGCGAGCGCGCGCCGCACGACTCCGACTCCGAGAGCGAGCCGCTCATCGCGGACGCGCCGCGCACGCAGGTACCGTACCCTACCGCTCTGCTGTCTCGTTGTCTGTACTACAGCTACGACGATATGCCGTTATTGGTAGGTCGGGGAAAGGTCTACTCGTATTTTCTAGTAAAAAGTTGCAAAAAAATCTTGTTCTATTGCTTGTGACTGGATTGTCTTGATATGACGAAAAGATGACATTTTAAAAATGAAATTAAAAAGTAATAAACGGTTTCTCTCCACTTTTTATTTGTTTTTTTTTTTGTCCCCTAAAATGGATGAATCCAGGGAAAATATTTGCTACATTTTAAAAGTTTTGCGCGAGAAAAATTTCTTACATTTATGGACCTAATGCAGTGTCAGTGAGAGTAGCACAAAATTGATTCAAACGTTTTCAGTCAAGAAATTTTGATGTCAATGATGCCTTTTGCTCTGGTTGCTCAGTCTTTTATCCGAAACGTGACGAAATTTTTGAAAAAGTGAAGCTAAATCGATATTTGAGTAGTTAGGATATTACTGAAGATCTGAGAATTGGCCATAAAACAGTTATGACCCATTTGAAAAATGCTCGATATATCGGTGCCACATAAACTCTCTGAATGAAACCTAATGGACCGTGTACTCATTGGCGATACTCTCTTAAGACGTATTGATATTGAACCATTTTTATAAAGATTGATCGCTGGTGACGAAAAAATCACCGATCACCTACAATATAATATAAGAATGTAGGAAAGAGATCGTAATAAAGGTCGGTCAAACTGCACAGATGGGCGACAGCGAAACCAGGGTCGAAACGCAATAACGTGATGTTGAACGTATGATGAGATTGGAAGGGCATCATTATGAGCTTTCAACGCCGGCCAAAACTATCGATTCGAATCTACTGTCAACAGCTGATGAGACTTAAGCAAAAATTGAGAATAAGCGGTCAGAATTGATTAACAAAAAAGGTGTGGTCTTTCATCACGACAACGCCTGACCACATACCTTTTTAACCACTCAACAAAATTTGAGAGGCTGGGAAGTCTTAATGCATCCACCATATTGCCCGACTTGGACCCTCAGATAATTATGAGATGTTTCGGTCTCTTCAAAATTCTTTAGATCATGTAAAGTTAACATCAAGACAGAACTGTCAAAACTACTTGTCGCGGCTTTTTAATAAGAAGACATCTACTCTAATACTGGCAATTCCGCAAGGGTGCTAAAGCCAAAGAAAGAGGAGAAGAATAAGAAGTCCCAAAATTTGTACAACAATGGAATCCTGTCACTACCTAGGAGATGGCGGCAAGTTATCGAACAATAGGGTACATACATATATACTATAGTTATTGTGAAATATTTTTGGTAAAATCTTACTTTGAATTACTATAAAATACGAAGAAACTTGTTCCCCGACTTATAATATGTTTAGAGTTATTGATTTTGGTAGGAAATATTTTGAAATGGGCAATTTTTTTATACGGTTTGTGTGTCCTTATTATAAATGTAAAAAAAATTATGACTCAATTCTTATTGAAAGCGAATAATATTGATATTAATGTCATTCATCATAGGTTTTATTACTGATACAATCCCAACACTTAAATTAAATTTCATATTTTACCGGTGTGCGGCATAAATCAACAATGATTTTTGTCACACCGTTAAATGATAATGTTTTTAGTAAAAAAAAATTGTATTTTAAATAAATAAAATGTATATTTCAGGGTGGTACTTTCGAGGAACAGCGAGAGAACCCATTCGTGAGAGCGGCGCGGTATATATCTAGACTGCGCAGTCGCAGTCAGAGAGGGGAGGGTGATGCAGAGGTAAATACTCGGACACTACAATTTAAAAATATATATGTATATGTAGTCAAATTTGTCTAAAATTATTCTTTTTTTTTAGGTAGCTCAACCTTCAGAAGAAAATGAACAAAATTCCAACGAAGAACCGTAAGCATTGATTTACTTGTTTGATTATAGAATTTTTTTAATGTTAATACTTGGAAAAGAGTTAGTCAAATGATATATATGCTTCAGCCTGTAATACCCCACTGCTGGGCATAGCCCACTTTTCCCCATGTAGGAAAAAGATCAGAGCTTAATCCACCACGCTGCTCCAATGCGGGTCGACAGATATATTCCCTAATATGAGTAACGATCACTACGGGTGTACATAATAACAACCGGGATCGACGGCTTAACGTGCTCCCCGAGGCACGGTGGCGAGACCCACAAGGACTGCACAGACACTCAGTTCGCCTCGCCCGATCACACTTTTCATGACGCTCTCGACACATATTCACCAGCTTACTCCCCAAGTCAAGCGTGCGTAAAGAAGTTTTACTTCAAATAAAATCTTTTCTTTTTTTTATTCTTTTTTTAAATTAAGATTTCATTAAGAGTATGAACACTATTGTATAACTTCCAGTGGTCCCGCACTCTGCAAAGCCTGTTTCACACCAAATAATCCATTATGCATGGAACTGCAAACACTAACCCCCCCTTCCCCCCAGGGTGTCAGAAAGCCACGAGTCCGCCCCTCTGATCCGCTCGGAGCCGGAGGGCCGGCGACGCGGCCGCCGCCCGCGCCGCGCCCGCTCCGCCCCCCGTGGGCCCGCCCACTCCACGCCCACGGCCGCCCAAACTGCGCCCACGCCCGCCCCGCACCACTCCATCAACTCGCAGGCCGACAGCGACTCGCCAGCGCTGCAGGAACACGGGGAGATCGGTGAGCGAATACGTCTATTTAAACATTTGACATAGATTTGTGATTGACTGTTGTATTTATAATAATAGAAAAATATAAGCCTTTTATTTCAGACACTTAAAATTATTTTCTTATAGCCTTTTTTTAAAATTACTCTTTAAATAAATAACAAAGGCTGACCGCACTTGAGAAAAAAATAGATCAAAATACTTAGCTTAACAGAAGTCAAAAGCATGTTACGTTACTTCCAATAGTGAGAATTGTGCAATTATTGTACGACAGCTAAACAGACGATATTATATTTGTACTTCTGACCCTAATTTCATTTCTAAAATTATCAGATAATTAGCAAGCAATCCGTTATTAATATGACCTCTTGACAATTATTTTTTTTCTTTTTGTTTAATTTTATTATCTGTAATGAAAATATTTGTTGCAGGCGTTGCCGCGCTTCCTGCGCCCGCCCCTCCCGCGGGCCCCACACACATCAATTTATGAATGTATTATAAATGATTGTAAATTGACTAAGGAAAGTTACAGACTCACTTATTTTTATCGCGAATGTATTATTTACTAACAAAACGAAAATATATATAAAATCGACTTTGTAATTTCATAATTTCCAATAAGTTTCGATATGACGCCTGAAAATGAGCTAAGTATATAGAAGAAAAATATGGGTTCGAAATACCCTAATATGAAACGATGTAACGATATAAAAATTAATATATTAAAAGAAATTTATTCTAGAAATTGTATATAGGATAAAATCGGTTTTTATACAGAATAGACGATCATAGATTATGTGTTGCGTTAAATAACCACGGTCTTATATACAGGTCATGGAACTAAACCCAATTTCAATGGTGAAAGATTAGTGCGATAATGTAATAACTTATCGTTCGCGTCAATGCCGCTGTACGTCACTGCTATTGTTGTGTGCTGTGCACGCCGGTTGAGTGAATCTTCATCGTAATTGTATTATATGTATATTGGGTGACGTTTTATTGTAATTGGTCATTTTTAAACATAAATGCGTTACGTGTGATAGAAAGCACACCCAGCGATCGTCATGCCTCTGGCGGCTGTAAACCATTAAGCCGACATAGCATGACTTGTGTATAAGACCATGCCTAAGACTAAAATGGACTGGATGGAATATGCCTTGGATTGCAGTTCGGTAACAATAAATAGAGCAGGACTTCTTTTTCGACTTATATATATTTCTTTTGTCACATATCTACCAGCCATTACCAATTATTGCAAACATAGAAACAAAGGAGGTACAAAGACGATTTGATAAACTATATAAATCTGACAAAATAAAAATTGTAGGTATATTTTGACTGTACCCAAGTAAAAATCGACACCAACAATTTATACTACGCCAACTCGAATTTTAGATAAGTTGGTTTTCTAATGTGAACTAGATAAAATGTGTTTTTATATGTACTAAAAAAAATATGAAATTGCAATGAATAAATTAACTATTAAAATTTCAAATAAGTTTCTTAATTACTATAAAAGGTATCACGTTTTTTCCTTTTATAAGCCTTAAAGTTTAGTTTTATGAGTTAGCTTAGTATAAATTGTTGGCGTCGAAATGATATTACATTTACAATCTGATTTTTTAATAATAACTGTAATCGTATTACTGAAGGAAGAAGAAAGAGAAATTATATTGGGTAAAAATAAATTTCTAAGTGATGGACGGTTTCGAATAGAATTTAATGTAGACCTCCGCTTAGAATTAGACCACCGTAAATAATTAACGCGATAAATCTTAAGTATTTTGTCAAACTGTAGGAGTTAATAAAATATAAGGTAGAAATAAAAGAAAAACGTAAAATTTTCGTACTGAAATTTAAGTTTTTTATTTCGTTAGTAACAGCTCATCTTGACAGAATTGAGAGAAAAAATTACTATTAAATTGTTAAAAGAAACTTATTTAAACCGTTAAAGTTATCGAGTAACAAACTTTGTAATTGATATTTGAAAATGTATTTAAAAAAAGTGTATGTCATCTCCGACGCACTACTGGAGTTTGCTCCTTCAGATCGACTGTCTAAGTAGGCACAAAAAAGGCTAACTAGTCTAAGAAAAAGCTTAATACCATATCAAATGGTAAATAAACGAATCAAAAAACGCCATCTATCGAATACCTATTGATCTATGACGTTAAATAACGACATCTATCGGTTCCGTTACGAGATCATTCGTTCACTAGATTTTACTCGTCACATTTTTTTCATACCGGGCGGGGATAGATATGCCGGATATACGGGCCCTTGATAAAATTCGCTTCTTAGTAGACTGCAAAAACTAATCATTTAATTGTTAAAATGAAATATACAATTTTATTTGTAGAAACAACAGCAATTGTTTAACACTTGGATTTTCTTGAATATAAATATGTCAAGAATTTTATTTATATTTTTTGGGATGAAACGAGATTCAGGTCATCAAACTTTCCATCATCCTTAAAATAATTCAGTTCACGATCAAACAACTCATCTTGTAATTTCTGAACCCTGAACGCGATTTACTGTGTGTGAGGAGGAAACTTCAAAAATATTTGTAATATAAAATGATTGTGTAATTTACTTTAGATATGTAGGATACTGTACATGAATATAGATTAAACTAGTTTTTACAAATATGCAGGACTTTTATTAGACTTGGAGCTTTGATGATGACGGTATAAAAATTTAAAAATAAAGTTTTATAAGAATTAATATAGGTACATTAAATTGAATATACCTTAATTATGCGAAAACTATTTGATTAGACGCTAAAAACTAAGAAATGTGCATCTTTTCGTTTGTTTTTCCTGCTTTCTTATGCATACATTAAAAAAAAATTCCTTCATTATTTATTTTAACTGGCTCCAGGTTAAAATGCATAGGTATGTATATATTTTCGAATTGTAGATTAAGTTTTTTCTTTTCTTTAATTCAGCCATAAGTTTTATTTACTTCATTAGTCTATAACTACCAATATCCAACTTATAATCATGAAACAAATGTAAGATATTTTTTTTCATTCACAAAAAAGCGTACATTGAAAGATAAAATAAAAAACAAAGTGTAACACAACTAGTATTAATGGTTATTTTTTTGTCTATTATTTGTGATATAAAATTGGCAAGATTTAATATTAACAAATGTAACATTTTTAAAATCTTCGTTAGAAATGGTTTGGTTTAAAACTCCTTAATAGGTATATAATGATCTATTACGTGGCATTTGTCGCATACTATTGGATAAAACCAAAGAATAAAATCGTTTCAAGCGAAATATCGTATTATTTACCTTTAGACCTTATTTTGTGTCATTCTACTAATATTTACTGTTAAACCACTGTTAAAACAAATCAAATAAAAACTATTTTAGGAAAATATATATTATTGTTTCACTTGTAAATTTAGTTTAAATGTGGATGCATTCAGCCTGTATCATCGCGGAGATGTACCTATCCTACTATATTATGAGTAGGTAACGATCGCTATCAGGTGTTTATGATAAACGGGGCCAACGGCTGAACGTGCTCTCCAAGGCACGATGGGTATACCCACAAGAACAGAAATCATCATCCAAACCGGAAAGGAGTACTTGTACAAATACAAATATCCATCCCAAGCAGGATTCGAACCTGTAAGTACTAAATTAATTTTATTCCATATATCCATTATTACTATTTGTAAAAACTTGTAATTGGCCGTAACTTAATTATTGTTTTTTTTTTTATAGGTATTTGTAATTTAGCTGTAAGTTTTCTAAATTTGAAAATAAAATAAAATAACCTTTATTATTATTTTAAATTAGTATTATTTTAAATTAGTATTATTTTAAATTAGTATTATTTTAAATTAGTATTATTTTAAATGTCTATTTTAATTTTGAATTTATAGTTTAAATTTATTTTATTATTATTGTTATTATTATTATAAACGTGACTATATTATTTAACTACCAATATATGTATCTCCACTAAAAACTATCATAGATTAGTAGTAGCAACTTAGTAACATAAAGGCACAATGTCTCCACACACAATGTCTCCGGCCTGCCAGCGGGTATTCCAGCCGGCGGACTTGTCGCACAAACGACCCGCCGGGGTATCCCGGCGGGTTGCGCGGTGTGCCGGCGTCAGTTCGTTCCTGGCATAGAGTGATGTGCGGTTTGCTTAAAAGAAATTAAAATGTCCTATAATTAGGACGATGAAGCTGTGATGGTATTAATTGAATTTTTTAAAAAAAAATGATATTTTATGGAATCATCTCTTATAGTTTTCTATAATTACAGTACCGTTCTGCCATTTTCTATATTGTAAACTTGGCCGCACCCAAAACCTCCTCCTTTTATGTTTTTTTCTTATTAAAATAAAAATTACAACTGCGACAGCACTCCTGATTTCTTTATTCGTTATAACCAACAACAAAATATGCAATTCAGTAGCATTCTACACGACTCAACCGGCATGATGCTTGGCGGCTTTGCGCGGCTTGTATATGCCGGCGGCACTGTCTAGTAGCCTTAACGGTTACTGTTTCTTTGAAATGAATAATAGTTTAGTTTTATGGCTAATAAATTATGGATAATATCGTGCCTGCCAATAATACAAGAAGCAATTTTTTTATTCATTCCTTTTGATAATCTTTTCTACTGAAATTGGTAGTTTAACAATTATGTAGTATCAAAGCATTAAAAATGTTGACTGGTGCAGTGATCACAGCACTGACTTACTCTGGAGGTCGGGTTCAAGTGCCATTCATTACACATTTGCAGACCTTACAAGTTTGTTAAAATGTGAGCTATTGGAAGACTACAGGATTTCTCTGAAGGGCAATCATTGTAAAATAGGGCCATGACATTATAAATGCAACGTCGGGCGCAGCAGATCTCCTGTTTAGTAAGAATGTGGACTAATATTTTATTGTAAGATTCGAAGTAGATAATGAATCATTAGATTAGATAGAGGTTCTGAACATTAAAACAAAACTAAATACTTTTTCAAGTGGTTTTATTCTCGACGCTGAAACAAATAGCCGCCATATGGGTGTCCAGACCCGGCGGCGTATAGTACACAACGCCAGATGTCCACGTCTGGAAACTACCATTCTAACCTACCCCTCCTTACCTATACATTATCCATGATATGTCAGTCGGGGTAGGTTACAAGGATAGATTAGTGCGAGTCTAGTCGAAGAGTCCGAAGCCCATGTCGTCGTCGCTCTCAGACTCTTCCTTCTCGGGTTTCTTTTCCTCTTCCTTCTTGTCAGCGGCCGGGGCGGCGGCGGCGGCGGGCGCGGCCACTGCTGCGACGAACTTGCTGGGATCCTAGGATATACACAACAAAATTATTCTAGTATTCCGTACTATTAACCAGTGACCGTGTATAAAATGTTTCCTGAAACACCATACTGTTTTATTTGTCATTTTAAAGTTATTAGACATTGCTATTGGGGGTGGTGCATATACGATGTATACGCTCAAGCTATCAATTTCTATTGTTACTCCTAGTAGGAATATATCTGTCAATGTGTGTGCAATTATCATGTCATGTTTAGTCTGATAAGCATGCCAGAAAAAGGATAATTTATTTTCTGATATAAAATAAGACATTCAAATTAATGCATTTGGGGATAACATAATTTTTTTTTTAATAATTACATATTATACAGATAAAGAATGCAAAGAAATATACCTTAATGAATTCCTTGATGGTAGTAGCTTCCTTAAACTCAACCTCTGTAACGGCAGCGATGGCGAGCAAGTTCTTGAAACCATTGGCAATGGAGTGTGGGGCAGAGGCCAGAGTTGGGTAACCAATAGCCAAAGAGAGAGCAGCTAGGTTAGCTACTCCCTCTTGGAACCTGGCACGGAGGTCCTCTGGCTTGATGTCAAGGATTGCAGGGGCAAAGATGGTACCAGAATCATAAACCTGTAAGATAATTCTAATATGAATACCCAATCAAATTTCACAATAAGTGATTTTAGACAAAATTATGATCAGATGTCTGCTTTATGATTTAATTACAGCGAAAAACTGAAATTATATTTAATACAAAAGCAACTACTTTACCAAAGATAAATTATCAGATTGCACTTTTTGTGCAAACTGTACTCAACACTTTGGATTATGATTTAGTTTTAAAAAAGGCATACATTTAAAGAAACTATTTATATTAGAAAATTGATGAAAAATGTTTACAAAACAAAAACATTCAATAAGATAAAATTACTCACTTGTTTGACAACAAGACCGTATGAGAAGGGAGAAATGTTCAACATGTTGAGAAGGGTGGCTTCAGAGGCTCCGACCTTGTCACCGGGCTTCAAGATGTGGACATCGTTGATGATTTCAATAGTACCTGTAAATCAATTAACACATTGGTGTTTTTATTAATTTTATTTGCTTGTACTTTTTTGATTTAACTTTTTGCATGTAAATGTCTTACCCTTGGAAATCTTGGTTGGGATGGACAGAGCCTGGAAGAAAGCAGTCTTCTCAGGACCCAAACCAGTGTTGTGGGCGGGGATAACGACAGCCAATGGAGCAATGGCACCAGGCCTGGCTGGAGCACGGACTTTGTTCTCCAGCAGCTTGTCACGGACCTAAATAACATACAAAATTATAGAAAGTTTATTTTTTTATATCAACAGTTTTGTTTATCAGAATTTTAGCTTTGAATTGTCTTGTATCTTCAAAATGCCAGTGCAATTATCATGTACTAAAAATAACACTAGGATAAATTTGAAGGATTAATTTAGTCTGAAAGCGAAGCCAGGAAACAAAATATATGTAACCTGGTATTAAAACAGACATTAACAATTAGAATAGAACATTTAGTGTCTTATATATAGTTCCTTAATGAGACTATTAATATATTAATATATTTGACATCTACACACCAGGGAATTTGATTTAGTAACTTATATTTAAATTCTCTAAGACATTCTCTTACTAACATGAAATGAGAACTCTTACCTCGACAAGGTCGCCACGGGTGAACACGAAACCAACGTTGCCCTTGATGTGAGGCAACAGCTTTTCTAAGGCAGGATTGGTTTCAAGATGGTCTCTGATAGCTTTACGCATCATGGTGTTCTTGCCCATGAGGACGATGCTGTGGCCACGGAGGGAGATACGGATTTGCTGCATCTGCTGCGAGCCCACATTGTCTGCACCCACGATGAAACATTTTGGGTACTCATCTAACAATTGCTGAAATACAATAAAAACATGTTAAAACCAAGCTTTCTACAAAATAAATATAAATAAATGCCCTTACACTCGAAACGAGAATTTACTCCTGTGTCGAGGGTACAATACTACACAACTCACATGCAGAAGTTTACATAAATGAAAATAGATGTATGGGCTGTACAATTGCTTGCCATGTGCGGGGATTAAACCTGCGACGACGCGACGCGTAAAGGACCGCGGGATATTTATGTGAATATGGGATATACGAATAATATTATCAATTTCTGATACAGCTGTGAAATTCAATCGGTTTATCTATTACTTAAAAGTTTTCACTGTAAAAATTACCTACAGTGTAATGTAATAAGGAACTGATAACTTTAAACTAAAAAGAAGCGATTAGGAGAGCAATAAAATCGGTAAAAAATATGACGATAGCGTGTATGTTGGTTCATCAGGGCAAACATAAAACCTCATGTTTATAACATGTGAAGCAGATAGGTTATATGCACTAGGACACTTACGATGATCTTGGTAAAGTAGTTGGTCTTCCAGGTAGCCTTGTCCTCCCTACCCATCTTGAAGTGTGTAGGGACTTCGAAAAATTTAAGGACTGGAAATGAAGCAATAGCTTGAGATGTAGCAAAATACGTGTCAACACATACATTTTTGAATCAAATTAAAAAATAAATAGTATTTAAATATATTACAATGTAACAATAAACAATAAATTGATTAACGCGATTGACTATCGCAAGATTAATAAAATATTTAAAGATTTATTAACACATACCAAGACAAAACACAAAACGCACAAATCCGTGCGCGTTGCGGGACAAAAAAGAAGTGGCGGTGTCAGTGTCAAAGATTTGTAAATCTCATGTCGTTGTCGGCTATCAACGATTAATCGATTAAAGTTAATCGATTTTCTCTTCATTATCATATCATAACATAAAATACATATTACTTCATAATCTTAAAGATTTTTTTTATCTAATTATATCGTAAAAATCCATTTTTGATAGTATACATCGGCGAAATCTTAAACTATAAACATATTCATAAAAAACATAATCTATTATAGAGCAATACGGAGGCGTTCCCCTCTGTCAAGTCCAAATGGTCCTACGCGTACAGTAAAACTAGTTGCAGCCGGATTGGTTTGCAGTCGGATTTGTTTATCAACACAGGCCGCTCGCCCTCATACAATATGCGGATGGTACGAGCGACTGATTCGAAATCCGCTTAAACCGAAAATATAATCATCATATCAAAAATTTCGATCTAGCGGGTGCATTGTTCCATAGCTTAATTGGCTAGAGCGCCAACACGGTCAGTCGGAGACGCAGGTTCGATCACCGCTGGAAAGGTCAATTTTTGATAATTATGATATTCAAAAACGACTGATCCGAGTCTATTTCAGAGAAGTTGCTGTCGCCGAGCGATAGTGTTGTTACCGGTTTGTTTGTAGATAGTTATTGATAAAAACGGCAAAGGCAAAGGAGAAGAGAGACATATTTGAGATTCTGATTTCTTTATAATATAATATTGCAAGCTTAATTTTAATAAAATTGCATTAAATTATATATAACTAACGACCCGCTCTGGCTTCGCACAGGTATAAAATATAATTATAGCCTATGTCATTCACTGAAAAAATGATTAAAATCGATCCAGTAGTTTTGATTTATTCATTACTGCCCGTGGCCCGCACGCGTTAACTTTAGAGTAAAAGCT
The DNA here is from genome assembly GCF_905220565.1 of Melitaea cinxia. Classification (NCBI taxonomy): domain Eukaryota; kingdom Metazoa; phylum Arthropoda; class Insecta; order Lepidoptera; family Nymphalidae; genus Melitaea; species Melitaea cinxia. The sequence goes on from NC_059395.1 coordinate 3,761,162, forward strand.
GGCCGGAATCGCCGCAAACGCTACGTACCGCAATTTTTAAATCTGTAATATCTTCGAAAATATTCATTTAAATCATATGCTGTAAAGAGCCATATAGATCTATATTAAATCAACAATTTATTTAAGGTATTTAATGAGATAAGGATTAATGCTGTATTGGTTAAAATCGCCTTGAAAATTAGCCATTATTTGTCGTAAAAATATATAGACGACCGCCAATACATAAATAAAAATAATTGTGTTTGTAGGCAAACGAAAAAAAAAACGACTTCAATTACATCGACAAGTACGTACGTAGATCGAAGAAAAAATAGTCAAGTAAATACGCATTATCAAAAATTACTCCAAAAGTTGTAATCAGATCTCGGTGAAATTTAAATGTAACCACATAGTAAACATCGGCTTTCGATTAAATTAAAAATCATTAAAATCGGTACACCCAGTAAAAAGTTATCTGGATTTTCGAGATACTCACTCGATTTCTCTGAGATCCCTCTATCAGATCCTGGTTTCCTTATCATGGTACCACACCAGCCGGCCTAGCATGCATACAACGAGATATCTCTTGACGAGAGAGAGAGATAATGTCTACATCGAGTATTTTCTCGAGTACCCTAACATGCGCACTACGAGAGACAAAATTCTCTTCCGAAGACTTCGCCTTGTCGAGTAGAGAAGCATTATCAACCATAATCACAACTGAATATCATTCTTATTTCTTATGTCGTAAAGTTGAATTTACAAGGTTATTGACCAATCGTGCCAAACCGGGATGAGCCAAAGTTTGTATAATTTCAAACGAGTGACACATGTTTTATTTAACAATGTTCTCGGCCTTTTGGCTTTTTTTTTAATTTTTAAAATTTTTTTAATTTTTGAATTTTTTTTTTTTTGATTATTGATTTTACTTTTATTCTATTTAATTTTATTTTTAGTTATTGATTTTTTTAATATAATTTTGTTTTGTTTTTTATTCTGAATGTTGTCTTGTCTTGTTGTACTAACCCAATATGGACTTATACTTTGGTCTGAAATAAAGTATTATTATTATTATTATTTAGAATAAGAAGCAACAGGGCGCAAATACGTTTTTTGTGTCATTATATGGCACACTTCACTCGACTTTTCGCATTTCCCACTCTTCGTATACCGAAATTATATAATTATAATAGGGAAACGCCATGGTATACAAAAAATAGGCACCCGGTTTTATTTATTTTTTATTTATCGTCTTTCTCGTCGATAATATTGAAAACGAGAAGTTTCTCTTCCTAAAACGACAAAATCCGACAAAATTACGATGTCATGTTAGCTTCCGTAGAGATAAATATCACAGATCACTAAAATTTAATGATTATCTCTTCTATTGACGTAACGAGAAGAGTATCGCGTGCACGCATGTTAGCTACTGTAGACATAGAGAGATAATACGAGAAAAGGGGTAGACAAAATTTTGTCGTGGCGCGCATGCTAGGCCTGCAGGGATATCTTCTTTCCTACAAAGAAATAATTATAACCGGTTCATAAACGACGAAAGCTATCCCCGAACATACATTTGAACATTCATGTTTAAATTAATATAACATAAAGTGTACGTCACATCTAAACATATTATTATTATTAAAAAAAAATTAAATCGTATTTATCATAAGAATAGTGACAAAATAACGTAACAGATAGTTTGCAAAAACTATGTGAACATGGACCTTTTTTAACGACGAGATGTGACCGGCAGCAATGTTATAATTTGGGAATTTCACCACTTCTGCTTGCGGGACATCGGAAAATTCGTCAAGATCAGACCATGCCATTCAGCGCAAATGCATACAGAATGGGAGACGGTGTGTCGTGGCCATCCCAGAATATTGGATTACCAATTCAAAATTCTAGGATACATAAAAGCTTAACTAAATTTTCAAAGTAAACGATCTGTCTTCCCTTCTCAAAAAAAAAAACATCATACAGATATTACGTGTCCAACACTTGTTCACCCGAAAATGTTTTCGAGCCGCGAAATTCTGTTCGTGACGAGGCTTTGTTTTGTTCGCCTGCATAGAACCAGTGCTAACATCCTATTGAATTTGACTACTATGGATCAAAATTTCTTTCCTGACAAACAGCCAAGACAAGATGCGATAAATTGGTACTGGCACAAGAGAAATTCGGTAGACTAGGGTTCTCTGCAACGAGGTTGCCCTTACGAGCTTATACGTGTTCTCTTCCGATACTGCATGAAAAAGTATCATTATGTTACTCAAAAATTTAACTTGCATTTGGAGAAGTTTTAAAGAAAATTGAATAAATATCGTAAACTTATAAAATTCAACTGCTATTGTACTTGTTGTTACAGAGAGAGCATTTATTCAACTCCTATTGAAATTCATGTGCGTTAAAATTTTCCATTATCGATGATCGGGCAACTTTTTCTTGATCCATGGTGATCAAAAGCATATTTATGAATGAAAAATAAAGCTTGATTCAAATAAAAAATGGTAAGGTTTTTCATAAGAAATTAGTAGCCGGTAAATGAAATTTTTTGCAAATATTTTTGACATTTATTTATATCACACCTTGAAAAAAAAATCAGTACCATATCATTCTTACAAAAAAATTCACGTAATCAATATCTTAAAATACGAATAGATAGTTCATATCGATCGTATTCATAAAAATATAAGAATGCCGAAATGTTATTGATAACTTGAAAGATTTAAGTTTTTAGTTGTTATTGGTTATTTGGTAATTAGTCTATTGGTTTTGTTTACCCTCATAATCTATCGATACTCTCCAGTCGGTAGCAACCAAGGTAACAACACTATAGTATATACTTTGACGTTTTACGGTTTTATACGTTCAAGCATAGATTATACACTTATACGTTCAACTTTCAAGTTTCAATTTTTGCTTCGATGGAAGTCAGATTAACAGGGAGTATATTATGAACAACTAATGTGATATTCTAAGAAATAATAGTGAACTATCGAAAATAATAGTATAAAAATGTCAATGTTTCGTAAGCCGAAGAAAATTCAAAGGCGTGTATTTTGTGCGGACGATGACGATGACGGAGACCCTGAACCACCGCCGCCGCCAATTATTAGCAATCAGACTAAAAAGGAAAAGCCTGTTAAAGTCACTAAGCTTTTAAGTTTTGCAGATGAAGGTAGGACGCTGCAGTATATCTTCAAAGCTGGAAGATGCTGCATAGACTTTAATAGTGTATCTTATATGATGCCCTACATAACCGAACCCTTATAGTAAACCGTATTTCTACGTAAATAATAATAACCATACTGTATTTACAGTCAGAGTAACAAAATTTTCTTTTAAATTTAACCTCTGCGTCAATTTGTTAACCCATTAATGCAATTTCTCTGCTTTTGTAAAATTTCTACTCAGCAAGCGATAATCCTTAATTTCCTTAATCCTTAAGATCCTTAATTTTTGCACAATAATATTTGAAAATTGCTAACTTTGTTGTCTGTACTATTAAGTCAATATATATTTTATTTACACTTGTCTTGTTTATATTTTGGTATAAAATTTACAAGATCTTAAAGTAAAATCCATCTCAAATTCAATTATGATGTTACTTTTAAAAATGTTACCTTTAACTTAATCAACACTGAATTTATATATTTTGTGTATGTAATTAATTACTCCATTTTATATATACTTGAATTGCAGAAGAAGAAGATGGAGAAGTATTCCAAGTGAAAAAATCTTCACAAAGTAAGAGGTTGGCAAAACGTAGAGAGAAAGAGAAAAAAAAGGTTCCCGATGGTGATAATGATAAATTTGACAATCATAGTGATGAGGTAATGCTTGTAAAAAAGAGTTTTTTTTTGCGTATATCACTTGCATTTCTGATGCTAAAGATATCTTAACAATGCTATGGTTACTGAACACACTGTTTTACTTGTTAGCAATAAAGGTTATAGTACGTATATTAACATTTCTTACAGCCTGTTTTAATATGATTTTCAATTTGTTTACTAGTGATAGAATTTTGATGTAAGCACAGACAAATCTTTATATATATATATATATATATATATATATTAAATATGTGAAGCAAAAACTGTGTACCCCTTTTTACGAAAATTGCGCTGACGGATGAGTATGAAATTTCGCACTCTTATAAGTGAGCGAAATATAGTTTATATAGAGTAGGAGAGCAGAATGCTAATATTTTTTTAAACTAAGCATATAAATCAATAAAAACCAACATTACGCAACACCTTGAATTTAAAACAAGCATATATACTAAAAATAAAATAATAAAAATAAAAATCATTTATTTCGATAATCTTTGTTACAATTTATCACCGAGTCTTTCCAGTAAGTTATCAGAGACGCTTGTATTCTTAATGACTCTCTACAATACTCTTTTGTTTATTATTATAGTATAGTCTTTGACAACAGAACCTTAATAATGTTCAAACATATAATTTAAATTAATTATGCTTGAAATTTTACTACTTGGTGACCACTAGTTATGTTAAAAAACTAATGCTCACAATCAAAACCAGAGGTAGAAAGCTTATTTAAAACAGTCGTCATATGTATGTGTGGTTTCCTTGGCATGAGATAAATCAGGTGCTTGGGGACTTTTAAATTGGTAGTTTGCAAATATAAATATGTAAAGGACTAGACTAGTTTTGTATTATGTCTGTACTGTTACTGTAATGTGAAGTGTCAATCTTCTGATGTAGATAGACACAGCATTCCATCTCAAGTACACAACTATAAAATATAAGGATTTTCTCTCAAAAGTAATTACTAAAATCAGTTTGGTTTTTGCTAAGTGCTAAAAGTCACATCCTCCGACTAGCTCTATCTTTATAAATTTAATATAGATTAGAAAAGGCTTACTGTCACCTATATTTTATAAAATATCCAGAACTCAGATTCATAGTTCAAATTGTCTACCCAAAATAAATAATAATAAAATTAAAAATATACTGTATTCATAAAACAGGAAAAACAACAAGAGGAGGCTGTGAAAACGAAGCCTAAGAAGAAGATTACACTCGAAGGTCTGATTCTATCCGGACGGGAGGCCCTCGCAGCCGACGCTACGGGGGATGTTTCCGATGAAAGTGGCACAGAAGAGGATAGTAGGGGTTTCCACAAGTACCGGGCTGAGTCGGTGCGCGCGGCGCTGGCCGTGGCGCCCGGTCACATTCCCGACGCGGCGCTCATCCACGCGGCACGCAAGACCCGACAGCAGGTATGAGAGGTGAGGGACTAGAGGTCGCCCGTCGCTGCGTCACTTCCGTCTCGGTTCACTCGTCCGTGCCGCCTGATAACCCGTGCAGATTATTATTTCAACACTCTTCTCTGCAATACCGATTATTGTTTGTAAATTAATCCTTCGTAATTTTTTCGACGATTATAATTTCAACAGTGCTAAAGATAAATATCAATCCGGAGATAGTATTTGTGAATTTGGTAAATCTGTAGATCTTAGGTTCGGTTCTGCAATTGATCGAGTATAGCAGTGACAGCTATGTATGTGATAATGATTTACGTATGCAGATCAGCTTTAAGACTTTTAGGTAAGTGATGTGTATGTGGTAAAATATGACAGAATAAGTAAAGTATATGTAAATGTCCGTTTGGTATTGAATAAGAATTTCTTTTAGAATTTTGCTAAAAAAAATAAATTATTAAAAGGTTATTATAGGTACTAAAACAAATAAAACTCCATACTGTATGTTGTAAAAAGTTTCTCCTCAAAAGATATTATATAGTTATATAGCTGGATTTTTTAACATTGGTGTCAAAAAGGATAGCTAGAGATTGTTTTAAGGAAGAAACAATGACACTAGAAACTAACAAAAATGATTGTAAATTATAATTCTAAATAATATAATTCTAATTGTGTAATATTTGTACTTTTCTAATACTATATTTATCATATCGGTAATCAAAATCAATAATTCAATACCAAACTTGTGTACTGTGAAGATATTTCAGCAAAGTATTATTATTACAGGCTCGGGAGCTTGGAGACTTTGTGCCCATACAGTCGGAAGCCCCTCCAGGGTCGAGACTTGTTCGAGATGAAGATGGAGATGACGATGAAGAGGAAGGCAGGATCGTTGTCCGGGGTCTGGAACTGCCTAGTGACAAACCAAAACGTAAGATTCATATAATAATTGACTAGCAGTTTGTTGTGACCCTGCATTCTGTTCCGGGGGTTGTGGGTTTCCATCCCGAGTCTGGTTGTAATATATATATTTATATATGTATTATTTTATATATTTATATATGTAATATGTTTATCGAAAAAAAAATATACTATACCAGTCAGCTGTTACCTTTAAAACAAGCATTAAGTTGCTTACTTTAGGAACAGATGACCGTATGTGTATTGTGTAGATATTTATTTTATTTTAATATTTATATGTCAATAAAATATAAATGTAAAATTAATTCATATGACACAGAATTTAAGTAGTAATCAGAAATCTCAAATATTCTGAGTAACAAATAGAGTTCAGATGTGATTTATTCAAAGCATTCTATTTTCAAACTGAAAGAAAATGTCAGTTACTTGTGCTACACAAACAAAGACCTGAATTGCCCAATATTTTCAAATATAGAAAGAATATTAATTGACTAGGGAAGTACTTTATCTATTGACTAGGGAACTATGACTAGCATATATTGACTAGGGAAGTTATTTATCTTGCAGAAGGCCACAGTCAACCAAGTAGTGTTGTATTTCTGTAGTATGAAAGTTAGCCAGAGCTTCCAGCAAGGGTCAGGGATAGGGTCAACTATGTGATTGTGTTGCACATGGTGTTGCAGGTGTCCAAAAGTTATGGCTAAAGCTGTGCTGTTTAAAGCCGTTAAGCTTACAAATATACTATATTGTACAACCAGAAACAATACATGTAACATAGGAATGTGCAAGAAAAACAAAAAAAAAGTGTACAAAAGGCTGTCTTATCACTAAAGATCTATCTCTTCCAGACAACCTTTAGAAAAAGGAAGTCTTGCTTTTAGATTAACTAAAACCATAAGAAGAAAATAATTGTATTTTTTTAAACACAATTTGCCCGTGCACTTATATTCAAAATTAATTTACAGGTGGCACAAAAGCAGCACTCTCTGATGAAGAGATCAACAGCGAAGCAGAAGAATGGGAGGAACAGCAAATGCAGAAGGCTGTTCCTTCTATTGCTGATATAACTGGTAACAACATGAGACATTATTCAATTATGGGTGTTTGAAGAAAATTAATTTTAATAAATTCTTTAAAATGTCCATTTAGTAAGACATTAAACATTTTGTATGAAACTTTGTATATCAAAGCTACCAAATTTGATAAATTTAGCAAAATTATGATTGATATTCTCGGTCATAGCTTATTATATAAAGCTATTATGCTGTGACTATTATTAACTGGGCAGTGGTAGTTTATTAATTGAAGTTATAATTAACGCAGATTTTACAGTACGGCTAGTCAATAATAAATAACTGTAGATTTATATGTGTATGGTACAGTCTACGGTTGAGTGAGAGATGACATGTGAGGGAAGGTCATAAGTGAATCCAAACCCAATGAAAGTCAATCTAACACTAAGCTTATTAAAATTATTTTGAGTATATATAGACAGAAGTACAGACGTTATTCGCCATCGGGCAAGCAGCAATTTTGTAAGAAATAGTCTTAGGAAGTTATTAGTTTATAAGATAATCACTGTGTGTGTGTGTGTGTGTGTGTACTGTGTGGCTACGGTACTAAAGAATATAGCCACCCCCTCTCTTCCCGTGGGTGTCGTAAGAGGCGACTAAGGGATAACTCAGTTCCGCTACCACCTTGGAACTTAAAAAGCCGACCGGTGGCGGGATAACCATCCAACTGCTAGCTTTCAAATACACAGGCTGAAGACGGGCAGCAGCGTCTTCGGTGCGACGAAGCCAGTACTGCGGTCACCAACCCGCCTGCCTACTATGGGCAAAACGCATGAGTTCACGTTATTTTTGGCGTAAACTTGTGGAGGCCTATGTCCAGCAGTGGACTGACTGTATAGGCTGTAATGATGATAATGATGAAGATAATCACATTGCTGAATGTGTGACACGTACAGTATGGTACTTTCAAAAGCTTAAATACCTCTTTGTAATAATTCCAGGTGAAGGCATCGAGTTGAACCCGTTCGCGGTGGCGCCCCCTCCCCCGCGACTGGGCGACGCGCCCGCGCACCTGCGGCCGCTGGCGGCGCCCGGCCAGCCGCCGCCCGCCAGCGCGCACGAGCTGCTGCGGGCGCTGCAGGACAGGTGGGCCGTGCGAATTACCTGTTACAGTTGCTCACAATCCTCGTTTTGTAGTAAACTGCAAACATGCCGCAGGCTATATAGAATATCGTTTGGTATCAATAAAATATTTTCTCTACATCTGTATCTTTAAACCCAGTTTTGTACAAGTCTGGTCTGTTTATGAGATAAGTAACAGTTTAATAAAATACAATACAAATACTCTTATTGTACACTATCAGAGAAAAAAAATTTACACCGTAAAAGAAAATATAGATATGTACAAAAGGCGGTCTGATCGCTAAAAGAGTGATCTCTTCCAGACAACCTCTAGCATGAAAAAGATATGACTAAAGAATTAGACGGCATGGAGGTGTACATACATAATATATACATATAATACGTAAATATACATACATATACACATTACACACATATATATATACATACACATATCTATATCAAATATATATAAACATAATATATAAAAATATGAATGAATTTCTTGAAAAACACTGAAAAATATATTAGACAGTAATGTTTATGTACATATTGTATAGTGTCCTAA